>NC_073256.2:151635000-152235000 GCF_029289425.2 Pan paniscus
TATATTTTTTCTGCATGATGCTCACAATCAGCCTGTCTAAAACTATAGGAAAATGACTCTTTGTAATGTCATTGGAATAACAGTTTAGATTCAGAGGGAACATGAGCAGGTTACATGAGTATATTGCATTAATGCTGGGGTCTAGGCTTCTATTGAACCCACCATCCAAACAGTGAACATGGTACCCAATTGGTAGTTTTTCAGACCTTCCCCCTTCCCTCCCTCCTCTCTTTCAGAGTCTCTAGTTTCTGTTGTTTCTGTCTTTATGCCCATGTGTAGCTCACACTTATAAGTGAGAACATGTGATATTTGATTTTCTCTTTCTGTGTTAATTCACTTAGGATGGTCTCCAACTAAATCTATGTTGCTGCAAAGCACATGATTTCATTCTTTTTGTGGCTATGTAGTATTCTATGGTGTATATGTACATTTTATTTATCCAATCCACTCTTGATGGACACTGAGGTTGATGAAATAATATTAAATGCATAATTTTTACAAGAGAGAATAGATATATTTATAATATTGAGTCTTCCTATTCAAGAACATATCAGATATTTCTAGTTCTGGAGTAGTTTTTTATATCCCTATGGAAGTATTTATAGCTTTCTTCACAGATCTCTTTCAAATTACTTGAAAGTTTCTAGGCATTTTATCTTTCATGTTCCTATTGCAAATGATATTGTTTCCTCTATTCAATGAGCTAACTGGTCGTTATGTATATGTGAAAAAATATGATGTCTCTGTATTAATTTCATCGTTAATTGAATTTTCTGTTTATATTGTCTTTTCCATTGATTCTCATGTTTTCTAGGTGTATAATTATACTATCTATAAATAGTAGTAATTTTACAAAGACTACCTGTAAAGCAGCCCAAATGTTCTACTTGCACCCTTGCTGGTACCACCTTCCAACCCAGTTTTCACCTGGCAGGTAGCATGAGCTTAATAAACCACAAATGTTATTATGACACATACATTACTCCCTCCATTGTAAATGCTTCCCATTTTTCTTCAAATGAAGACCACAATCCTTAACACCATGGCCCTACCTAAATCACCTCTTATCTAAGTTCCCGGCCTCATTCCACCCAGAACTTGTCCTCAGTCTCTTTTCTCTACTTCCTGGGCTGTGCCAGGCTCCCTGCCACAACGTAAAGAATTTACCAATAATTTTGTGTTTGTCTCAAATACCTGGATACCTAATCACCACCTACTCATTCTCTTGATCTCAATTTAATCATGATTTCTTCAGAGACTGTTTCCATTGACTCCCTAATTCTGGATCAAGTCCCATTACTCACTTCCATACACTACATGTCTACCCCTACAGGTGCCTACCATGGTTGTAATTTTCCAACTGGCCATCTTCTCCCTATTCTAATGCTCCATTAAAGAAGGGACTATATCTAATTTTTCTTTCCACTATTTCCCAGATCTCTAGCATTGTGCCTGCCTGGCATAGAGGTACCTATCTGTGCACTCTCCAGCAACATTATGAATATTCAGAAGGAAGGACCCACATCTTACTCATTTTTGTGTTTTTCACCACAATACCTAGTACAATCTGATACAAACAATTATTTGAAATTAACCTCTAAATTTATAAGATTAGCTCTTACACATAGAAGCTGCATAAGGCACTAAAATTTCATTTCCATGCAGAGGCAGGGAATAAAATAAAGATGGACAAAAGAAACAAATAGAAAAAAAGGAAATGCCCAGAGTCACAGATCTATACAAAATATCTGGGGAATACCAAGGAGGAGCATGAAACTGACTAATATAATAGCCTTTCTGTGTCAATGATCAATATATGGCTTTTCATTAGTCTTACCTCTACCAACCAGACCCCCTCTGTGCCTTCATTTTTCTTCAGTATTTGGAAAACATTTATTTCTTTAATAAGTATATATTGCAGATATGTTCTGGCTCCAGGGACCCAAATTTGAACAAACGACATACTGAAATTCTGAACTGGGCATTGAAGAGCAAATTCAAACCATTTAAGAGGATTTGATTAAAATTATCACCTCCCCATCAGACTCATCCCAGGGATGCAAGGATGGTTCAACATATGCAAATCAATCAATGTGATATATCAATAGAATAAAAGAACAAAAAACATATGATGATTTCAATTGATAATGAAAGACATTTTATAAAATTCAACATTCTTTCATGGTAAATCTCTCAGGAAACTGGGTAGAGAAGGAAAACACCTCGACACAAGAAAAACCATATATGACAGAACCCAGCTAGTGTCACACTGAATAGGGAAAAACTGAAAGCCTTTCCTCTAAGATCTGGAGCAAGACAAGGATGCCCACTTTCACCACTGTTGTTCAACACAGTACTGGAAGTTCTAGCTAGAGCAATCAGACAAGAGAAAGAAATTTTTAAAAAATGGAAAGGAAGAAGTCAAATTATCCTTGTTGCAGATGATATGATCTTATATTTGAAAAAAAACATAAAGGCTACACCTAAAGATGTAAAAAACTATTAGAACTTATAAACAAATTCAGTAAAGTTGCACGATACAAAATCAACATACAAAAATCAGTAGCATTTTTATATGTCAACAGCAAAAAATAGAAAAATCAGGAAAGTAACCCCATTACAATAGCTACAAATAAAATTAAACACCTAAGAATAAACTTAACCAAAGAAGTGAAAGACCTCTATAATGAAAACTGTAAAACAATGATTCAAGCAATTGGAGAGGACACCAAAAAAAGGGAAATATATTCCATGTTCATGTATTTTAAGACTCAATATTATTAAAGTGTCCATACTACTCAAAGCGATCTATAGATCCAATGCAATCTCTATCAAAATAATAACGACGTTCTTTACAGAATAGAAAAAAAAAATCCTAAAACTTACATGGAACCAGAAAAGAACCAGAATAGCTAAAGTCATGCTGAGCAAAACGAACAGAACCGGAAGAATCACATTATCTGATTTCAAATTAAACTAGAACTATAGTAATCAAAAAGGCATGGTACTGGCATAAAAACAGCCACATAGACCAATGGAACAGAATAGACAATCCACAGATAAATTCATACATCTACAGTGAACTCATTTTTGACAAAAGTGCCAAGAATATCCACTGAGAAAAAGACAGTGTCTTCAATAAATAGTGTGTGAAAACTGGCTCTCCATATGTAGCATAATGAAACTAGACCCCTATCCCTCTATCTCTCTCCATATACAAAAATCAAATCAAAATGGATTGAAGACTTAAATTTAAAACCTCAAACTATGAAACTACTAAAAGAAAATATTGGGAAAACTCTCCAGGACATTGTTATGGGCAAAGATTTCTTGAATAATACCCTAAAAGTACAAGCAACCAAAGCAAAGATGGACAAATGGGATCATATCAAGTTAAAAAGCTTCTACAGGGTAAACAAAATGCTCAACAAAGTCAAGAGACAACCTACAGAATGGGGGAAATATTTGTAAATTATCCATTCCAACAAAAGATTAATAGCCAGAATATGTAAGGAGCTAAAATAATCAGAAAATATATAATCATCTTATTACAAAATGGGCAAAATATCTAAATAGACATTTCTCAAAAGAACACATACAAATGGCAAACAGGATTATGAAAAGATGCTCAACATTATTGATTATCAGAAAAATACAAATCAGAACTACAATAAGGTATCATTTCATCCCATCAGTTAAAATGGCTTTTGTCCCAAAGACAAGCAATAATGAATGCTGGCAAGGATATGGGAAAAAGGCAACACTCATATACTGTTGGTGGGAATGTAAATTAGTATTAAATACAAACATTATAGAGAACAGTATGGAGGGTCCTTTAAAAACTGGAAGTAGAACTACCACAGGATTCAGCACTCCCACTGCTAGGTATATACCCAAAAGAAAGTAAATGCATTTATTGAAGATAAATCTGCACTACCATTTTTATTGCGGCACTATTCACAATAGCCAAGATTCGGAAGCAACCTAAGTGTTCGTTAACAGATGAATGGATAAAGAAAACATGGCACATATTCACAATGGCATACTATTCAGCCATAAAAAAGAATGAGATCCTGTCATTTGCAACAACCTGGATGAGACTGGAGGACATCAAATTAAGTGAAATAAGTGAGGCACTGAAAGAAAAACTTTGTATGCTTTCACTCATTTGTGGGAGCTAAAAAGGTAAATAATTGAACTCATGGAGGTAAAGAGTAGAAGGATGGCTACCAGAGGCTGGGAAGGGTAGTGAGGAAGAAGTGGGGGAAGTGGACATGATTAATGGGTACAGGGATACAGTTAGATAGAATGAATAAGATCTAGTATTTCATAGCACAACAGGGTGACTACAGTTGGCAATAATTTATCATACATTTAAAAATAACTAAAAGTATAATTGGAATGTTTACACAAGGAAATGATAAATGCTTGGGGTGATGAATACACCATATGATTATTATACATTGTATACCTGTATCAAAATATCTCACATACCTCATAAATATACACATCTACTATGTACGCATAAAAGTTAAATTTTTTTAATTACTACAACCACCCTCTTTCTCCCACTCCTCAGCCACAGGTTTTTACATACTTTCCATTAGGAAAGTACCACTCCCATAATAATCACCAGGAATGGATCAAGGTTTATCCTATCTCTCAGGTATATTGGGACAGGGAAGCAAAAACTGAGGACCTCTGAATTACAGGAGTGTTATGAGAGGATGAAGCATGCCTCCATTACAGCTCGACACTTACTGAGAGCCAATCATGCCCTAAGTGCTACTTTCTAGCACCCGGAGTTCAAAGTCTACAAGATAAATTTGGTCCTAACTGAGATCAGAGTTGACTAGAGCAAAGGAACCTGTAAGTGGAAAGGACAGAAAGTGAGGGAGCAAAACAAAAAACACAAAAGTGGGCATGTGGGGACTATCTGTGTGAGTATACTTGTTTTATCTAATTGGGCTGGGTGGGGTATAGTTAGAAAATTGCCCAGACTAAATGCATCTTAAAATATTGGAAATCCTTCCCCAGCCCTCTCCTCTTTCTGACCCTGTTGCTGCTGCCGCTGCTGAATTTGTCATTCCTAGTACTTGCAGATAACACAGGCACTGGTCATTCCATGGGCTATGGTCTGAATGGCTCCCACAGTTTAAGTGTTGGTGGTACTAAGTTTAACTGTGGTGGTACTAAGAGGTGGGACCTTTTGGGAAGTGATAAAGTGATGAAGACTCTGCTTCAGTGAATGGACGCGTGTCTTTTAAAAGGGTAGACAGGAACTAGCCTAGGCCCTTTTTGTTCTCATGCTCTTCTACCATATGAGGACATATTATTTGTCCCGTCTTGTCCTTTCCATCCCTTTGGCCACATCAGGACACCTAGACAGTGCCACCTATGAGGAAAGAGACCTAACCTGATGCCAAACCTGCCTTGATTTTGGACTTCCCAGCCTCCAGATCTGTGAGAAATAAATATCTATTGTTCATAAATTACCTAGGCTGTGGTACTTTGTTGTAGGAGTACAAACAAAACTATGACAATATGTCACCGTAAATAACCAAAAGATAAGGTAAAAGTTGATTATTTTCCAATACAACACACATGACACAAGATTACCCTGAAAAAATGTGTCATAACAATAAATAATATAATTTATTGAGTCCTTACTATGTTCTAGGTATTATACAGAGGATTTTTTTTTTGAAATGGAGTCTCACTCTGTTGCCCAGTCTGGAGTGCAGTGGTACAATCTCAGCTCACTGCAACCTCCACCTCCTGGGTTTGAGCGATTCTCCTGCCTCAGCCTCCCAAGTAGCTGGGACTACAGGTGCCCACCACCACTCCAGGGTAATTTTTTTTATTTTTAGTAGAGATGGGGTTTCACCATGTTATCCAGGATGGTCTCCATCTCCTGACCTCATGATCTGCCCACCTCACCTCCCAAAGTGCTGGGCTTACAGGCATGAGCCACCACACCCAGCCTATACAAAGCATTTTACGGCCATTAATACATCTAATTCTCACAACAATACTGTAAAGAGGTATTACCCCTACCTAATGAGCAGGAAACTAAAGCTCAAAAAGACTAAGCAAAATTCTCAGTACTATATAGATAGTAAACAGGAGAGCCAGGAATCCAACTCAGTCTGTAATTGTGGTTTGATGGGTCCAAATAGAACACCCGTCGAGTTCAAATCAACTGACATATGGTGATATGAAATCAGACAGACGGAAATTCTAATGCCAGCTTCATGACCAGTGAAAATAAATTAGGAAACAGGACATGGCTAAGCTGGGCAACCAAATAAGCTTATAATGTTCCTGGGAATTAAGGTGGCCCTTCCTCCAAAATGCAGGTCCCTGTGGCCCAGTGTACTTTACAAAGAGCCCAGATTAGAATGCTTTCTATTTGCAGGTTCACCCCAAAAAGAGAGGAGGCCACAAGTCCGGGCCCCTCAAACCCAGTGTGTCCATGGGGCACAAGGGGCCAGGAGTACAGTGTTAGGAAGTCTTTTAAAGCAAAACGAAGGAGCAAGAAACAAACAATCCACCCTAACATTTCTTTGACCTTGGCCCTCTTAGTTCATTGGGGTTTGATTTTTAATCTAATCCAAAACAGGAGTGAGGCTATGCTTTTCAGGGGAGGACCTCACATTCAATACCAACCGCTCTTCCAGTGTCACCCTGAAACTGTGGATGGGTAATTTAGATTTTGCCTGTAAAAGTTTCTAAAATTATCTGAATAATCAATTCATTACATGAACTTCAGAAACCTCTACATACAAGCTGAAAATGTACTACTAGTTCTTTTTCCCACCTCCAGTTATGTTGAGACAAATTGTCTAATACTACTCATGGGAGATTCTGTGATAAGTTTTAAGAATGACAGAAAGATACCTTGATAATTTGAAGTCAATTACATGGAAATGCCCTGAAGTTGAATAAAAACCAGCCCCATTATTGTATTTGCAGAAAGAAATTAAACTCCAGAGATTCAAGTCCTTTTGCAAGATAAAATATGAAGAACTTGTTGTGTGAAGGAAGTAAAGACCCAAATAAATTCTCATGCCTTTGTCAGCTAAAAGTCTGTGGCCTATGGCAGAGCTTTTCACTAAGATTCAAGGTCCTGGCTAGGCGCGGTGACTCATGCCTATAATCCCAGCAGTTTGGGAGGCCAAGGCAGGTGGATCATTTGAGGTCAGGAGTTCAAGACCAGCCTGGTCAACATGATGGAACTCTGTAGCTACTAAAAATACAAAAATTAGCCAGACGTGGTAGCACATGCTTGTAATCCCAGCTGCTGGGGAGGCTGAGGCAGGAGAATTGCTTGAATCCGGGAGGTGGAGGTTGCAGTGAGCTGAGATTGCACCATTGCACTCCAGCCTGGGTGAAGAAGTGAGACTCCATCACAAAACAAACAAAAATAAAGATTCAAGGTCCTCTTTCATGATATAGAATTGTTATTTGGAATTGGCTGCCAATCCCACATTGCAGACTCCCTTTCATCTAAGTGTGGCCAAATAGTTGAGTTCTGCCAATGAGATGGGGGCAGAAGTGGTATGTTCCCCCAGGTCCAGACCAGGTTCATAAAAGCCTGGATATGTTTCTCCATTCTCTCTCATTTGTCCCCTCCACCTGATGAATATCTACAACAAGAATAACCCTACAGATCACGCAACCATGTTACCAAAGTCTTCATCAGAATGAGTTTTCATAGGACTGCATAGGGCAAACACTCTATCACCACAAAAGACAGAATTTTATGTCAAAAGTCCAGGGTTTGCTTGTTATGGCAACTAGCATTAACGTAATCAAGAGAAAGTCTTAAAAAGTCAAAATTCAACATCCCTAATTTTGGTTTTATTATGCTCAACCTCAGCCTAGACTTTCATTCAGAGGTATAGCTGAGGTAGAGATAAGACTGAGGTTCCTTCAGGAGTCCAGTCTGGGCTGTTCATTTAGACATCCATTTATTTAGGACCACAACAAAAAATGTTCTTTTGAGCTTCATGATTTTAAGAGTCTAAACTGTTAACAGAATGCATAAGATTATCACAGCCCTGGGCCCACACTCATGACATTGGAAAAGTAAATCCTCAGTTCCTAGGGCAATTTTACCAAGAAAAATGATGTTCCCAGAACGTAAGAATGGATAGCCACCAAAAATGAAACTGAGAGAAGGGGAGGGTAGGGGAAAGTGATCTTTCTCAACATCATCATGACCAAGTCACTGCTCATTCTAACGATGATTGTCCAGGGCTCGTGACTTGTGAGACTAAACACGGCACTCTCTACCAGATGGAGTGTCATAAAACCATGTTATGACACCGGTTTGCCATGTTGAGTAGGGAAATCCACCCATGCATGCTTTGTCATTTTCCAGAGAGTAGCATTTGAGAGTTGCCAAATTAGCACAGTTTCAAATGTTACGATGGTGACACTCTCAGTCATCAGATCTTACTCAAGATGTTTTTAATTTCCATCCTGCATCTTCCAACATCTCAATTTCCATTTCCCTCTGAGTCTTAAGGGTCTGGCACCCCTACTTTTAAATTTAACAAGCATTCCAACTTATTGGAATAAGCCCCACAGTCTCCTGGGAGCATGTCTCTGCTCCTGTGTCCCAGTGGTTGTCTACTCTGCTTCCTAGTTGGAATTGCTTACATTCAAGGTATCAATTTCATAGGGTATTTTTTTCCTCTAGTTTCCACATTTTTTCTCACTGGGGAATCATCTTTAATGGGTTACTGAACAGCAAACATTATTGATGTTTCTGAGGCACATGTCCTAGGGAAAGAGGGAGGACAAATACCTCTGCAACGTGCCCTTAAGATGCTGTCTCAGGTTTTTAAAGTTCCTTTCTTGGACAACCTTTCTTTCTTCCATCTCTCCTTTTATTTCTTGTCTATTTGGACATACTACCACTCATTCATTTCCATCTGTTGTTCACCTACTTAGACTCAGCTGAGTTTCTAAGAGTTTAACCTGCCTCATATGTGGGTCCCTTTCTCTCTCTAACACACCTAAGCTAGCTCATTTACCAGAATGAAGTGCCTTTCTTTGTTTTGTTTCCCCTTCGCTTTTGGATAGTATAATATACAGACTTCTAGAGCTTTTCTCAACAAAAACAACACTAATCTTCATCCTCTCCTCATTTTGCTTTGAACCCATCTTTCCAGAGGGCACAGGCAGCAACAAGGGAGAGACATTGCCCCACCATTCACTGATGAACCTGCGGTGGTTCCCACACTGGCAAAGTTTCATTAAGCACTTCAGCACACTGGTACAACTGCTGCCAACAGTTAGGCTTCAGCACACGTCTCTGCAGCATCCGGGAGCTGACACCACCCAGCCTGAAGCTCTCACCACCACTGAAATCCTCCAAGGAAGTGCCATGCATTGCCAGCAGCTGCTTTCATGACTTCCAGACATGTAGGCTGGATTTGTTAGCTCCTTATCAACTTGCAAATGACTTTGACAAATTTTCTTGTTTGTTTTTTTTTTTCTTTTGAGGAAATGTTTGGATTGCTATTGCAGAGTCTTGTTTATAAGGCAATCAAAGCAGGAAGCAATTATCATCAATTATCATGTAAGACTAGCTACTGTCTTGTAATTACTGTGTTAATTGGCATTAAGTTTAGATAGAAATTATTGTTGCCCACTTCCAACTAAAAAGTAAAGAATGTCATGTCAGGAGTGAAGAAAGCACATCTAAAATACAGTTTTCCCTTTAAAGAAATTTTATCTAGAGAGCACGTTTCTTAATGTTTGTATATTTCTCATTGCTTAAGTCATTCATTCATTCAAAAGTTGATGATGATGATGATGATGATGATGATGATGATGTGATAGACAGCTTCTAAGATGGCTTCCAATAATCCATGCTTCCTAGCTTTCATGCCCTTGTATAAAAGTGACTCATATAGCCAATAGGATATAAACAAAAGGATGGCATGTGACTTCCAAAGTTAGGGCATGAAAGTTATTTTAGGGACCATCATGCTCTCCTGGATTGCTCAGTCTATAAAAAGCTGTCAAGAGAACCAATATGTCAAGAGACCCTCAACTCTGTGGAGAGATCAACATGGCATTGAACTGAGGCCACACACCAACCAGCCCATACCAACTTTCTGCCATGCCAGTGAACCACTGTAGAAATGGATCCTGCAGCCCTAGTCAAGTCTTTCAAAGACTGTAACCCCACTAGCTCAATCTCTTGAAAGACTCTAAGCCATATCTACCTAGCTAAGTACTTTCCAAATGACTGTCTCATAGAAATTGTAAGTAATAATGAACATTTGTTGTTTTAAGCCACTAAATTCTGAGGTAGATTATTATCCAACAGTAGATAATTGATACAGATGGTGATTATTATTGTTAATGACTATGGTGGTGATTCCACCTCTCATCCCCTAGGAAGAGAAAATGTACAATCAGACATGGGATTTGCCCTTTAAGAAAATGACAGCCTTAATAAAAGATAAACCACAAGGTAACTCACTTAGCACTAAAATAAGATTACTTATTTAGATTCTGGTTTTATAGTTGCATTGTGGTTTTTGATTTGTTTTGTTTTGTTTTTTGAGACAGGTTCTCACTCTCTTTCCCAGACTGAAGGGCAGTGGTACAACTGTGGCTCACTGTAGCCTCAATCTTCCAGGCCCAAGCCATCCTCCTGCCTCAGCCTCCTGAGTAGCTAGGCCAAAGGTGCATGCCACCATGCCTGGCTAATTTTTTAATTTTTTTTTTTTTTTTTTTTTAGATTCAGTGTCTCACTATGGTGCCCAGGCTGGTCTCGAACTCCTGGGCTCAATCTTCCCACCTCAGCCTCCCAAAGTGTTGGTATTACAGGCGTGAGCCACCATGCCTGGCCTATAGTTGCATTCTCTTAATAATGAAGTAGAGTAAGGACCTAGATATTTTGACAGCAGGACCTAAAAAAAAAATAACTTATTTTCTAACTAAAGAGGAAGAAGCAAAGTTCTTGGAAAGAAGAATTATGACAGGGCTCTTCTATCACTCATATAGATTTTCTATGCTGTATTTTCTACCATTCAGTGTAGAAAAGATAAGATCTCCCTTACTGTCAAATTGTTTTATTACAAAGCTGTCTTTGCCCATCTGAAATATAAACCTGTATGCTTGTACAAATGTTAAAGTTGGTGAAACATGTTTTAGATAATTATATACAATTATAAAACATAATTCTCAGAGAAGATATAATTTTCTATAAATCATTCCTTTTGTTAACTTAAATATAATTGAACTTAAAATAAATGTATTTTGTTCTGCTTTTCCATCTTATACTGACACTGGTGATTAACACACTAGTATTAAAAATAACGTATAGTTCAGTATACATCTGGCCTTTTAAACTGTTGTAATTTTCTGCATTATTTATTCAGTAGTTCACAAAAAATATTTGATTTAAATAATCTTATACCTCTAATTTTTTCCAACTCTAAAACATAGTGTGAAGTTTTGTTCTTCTATACATGAGTGTAGTATTTTGGGGTTTAGAGAGCATTTGCCCATACGTTTTCTCATGTGCAGAATATAATAATAACAAAAAACATCACCTGATTAGGCATCTTGATGCTCATTTTACAGAGAAGTAAACTGAAACCCTGAAAAGTATAGTAACCTAGAAAAGGCACAGTTAAAACTGGATGCCAAGCTTAGTAAGGGCCAGAGCCTGGAGTTGAAACTGTGGTTGCCTGACTTTAGGCTGCTGTTACAAGTTGAGATAAACAGAAGTACTATTAAATGATATTTTATTCAGAGTGCCCAGGAATTTGCTAATTCTGCCAGGACATATCGCCATACCCTGCAAGGTTCCCTAGGAAGATAGGTGCACAGAGCCTACCTGGCAGAGCAAAGCACATTTCATTAGTTGTGATTTTGTCCCCAGTCTCTAAGACAAAACACTAATAAACCAGGCGGGATCATGTGACATAATTTCCCAAAAGCCAAGGCTTATTCCTTACCTCACCATTGCATTGCAAAGCAAAGTCAAAAATGTATACTCAGCTACACTGAAGAGAAGACACAAAACTCTTTAGAGAGTGAAAATGTATCTTGCGTGGAAAGTCCCCAGGCATTAGCTCCTGGCCTATCATCTAGAGATGCAGGATTGCACGATTGGGTGCCACATTGGAAGAAGAGCAAGCTTCCTGATACAGCATGAAACAGACAGGCACACCATATGAGACCTAGCTGACCTTGCTCTCCTGCCCTCCAGCATCTGATCTGCATGGAAGGAGTTGATGGAGGAGAGTGTCTGTTGAACTTGGTCTCTATTTGTTTTTGAAGATTTGTAGCCACGTGAAGATTGTACACGAAAATGTAGCCATGTCAGTTCCATAGGCATTGATCTAACCTAACCAGACTCCTGCTTCTGGTTTCTGGGGAGTTTGGCCCCTGACCCTGCCTCCTTCTTATAAAAGCTAGAGAAGGAGCTACACACTCTCTAGGGGCCAACATCTATGTGTTTTCCATCATGCTGCTCTCTTCTGAGGAACAGGATTTCTGCTATGATTTCCATTTTCTTGGCTATGTCCTTGCTACCTGCTGAGAGATATCCCAGATGCTGACTGGCCACTAATAATAGTCTGGCTGCCTGTTTGCCATCTGTTCCTGAATTAGCAGCTGCCATTCTCTACCCACTTCCACCACATCCTGAGTTGGATCTTACTGAAATACCAATGATTGTACCAGACTATCCACAGCCAAAAACTACCTATTGTGTGACCCTACAGAGACTTTATCCAGCCTAGTAGGCTGTCGTTCTCTCAGAATCCATAGAAAAGTCTCTGCCTCTGTCCTCCTCTTTCCATCTCGACAGTGGTCAGGCACCATCTCTCTCCCGGATGACTATAATAACTGGTCTCCCTGCATTCTGTGATACCTCTTTACAATCTGTTTTCTAAACAGAAGCTGAATAAGTCACAACACCAGTTCTCTCCTGAAAGCTCTGAAGCATCTAAAATGAAATCTAAACTCCTTACCGTGGCTGAGGCTCCAAGAGCTGAGCCTCCATCTCCATATCTTTCATGTCAGTTTCTACCTGGTTCCTACATTTTAAGCCAGTGGCTCTCAAACATTTTGACGAGGATCCACAGTGAGAAAGAAATTTTGCATCATGAATTAGTCCATACATGTGTGTACTGGATATAGTGTTGTACACACACACAAATGACACACACACACCAGAAAGAAAAGTTCAATGAACTAATACCTTTCTAAGTATTTAATCTTACTAAGTATGAAGCACTCTGATATATTTAATTTGGTTCTATTTAAATCTATTCTAAATCTATTCTTTTTATTCATCAATTTCTTTCTATTCTTTTATGTTTTTATTGTTAATGCAGGTGTTGACTCACTTGACGCACTAGTGTATTACAGCTTCTGCAATTTGTCCCATACCATCCACAACACATTGCTTCAAAAATATCAAACTTGGAGCAGCAATGGCATCTTTCCAATGATAAGTTTCCACTGTGGTTTTCAGTGGGGCTCAGTTGGCATTTGGGGGTTTGATATGGTTTCGCTCTGTCCTCACCCAAATCTCTTCTTGAATTGTAACTCCTATAATTCCCACATGTCACGGGAGGGACCCAGTGGGAGGTAATTGAATCATGGGGGTGGGTCTTTCCCACACTGTTCTCATTATAGTGAATAAGTCTCATGAGATCTGATGGTTTTATAAAAGGGAGGTCCCCTGCACATGCTCTCTTTTGCCTACCACCATGTAAAATGTGGCTTTGCTCCTCCTTGCCTTCTGCCATGATTGTGAAGCCTCCCCAACCACGTGGAACTGTGAGTCAATTAAACCTCTTTCCTTTATAAATTACCCAGTCTCAGGCATGCCTTTATGAGCAGCATGAGAACAGACTAATACAGGGTGGAACAATTTTTTATTGTAAGTAACTGCCTAATTCATTTTGGGATATATGGTATCTTTAGCCCCAAATCCACCCAATGCCAGTAATGTCACTAATCATTGTGACTATGAAAAAATGCTTCCATACATTTCCCAATGTTCCTGCTCCAATTGAGAACCATTAGAACTAATGCTTCACCCTCAAGATTTTTGCGTAGATTGCTGTTCTTTTTACTCCACTCTCACCTTTCAAATTCAAAGCCGCAGAGAGACCTTCTCTGACCACCTAATCTAAATTTGCCAGTGCCCATAAACTCTGTAATAATACCATGTTTTAATTATGTCATAAAAGTTTTGATTACCTGAAATTATTTCATCCATTAATTGACTTATGATCTCTCCATGCCCCCTCTCCTTTGGAGAGTTTAGGAAAACTCTCCAAGTGTGGGAAATTTGCTTGCCTTGCTTTCTGGTCTGCCCCCAATATCTAAAAGATCCTGACCCATAGTGGGTGCTTTATGAATAAGTGAATAAAACTCCTTGAATCCTGGTATGACTGAAGGCCCCATTTACTTGTTTCACTTTGTCAATCTTCTTCACTCCATTTATAGTTTATATATGTGAGCCATACCAACCATGAACCTTGTTTTTTTCAGACAGAAGTAGTTCCATACTTTTGCTCTGACATCTCTAAGAGCAACCCCTTCCCCCACATTCCTAAAAACCTCTTGATTGTTTGGGGATGCTGTCCCTGAATTTATCCAGCACTATGATGTAAGGGAATGAGCATAAACAGAGGAGGCAGACAGACACGGACATAGCTTCAGTCTTGAGTTGGGGCTCACCAACTGAGCAATATTGCATAGATTTCTAAGTTTCTGGTTTATCCTCTGAAACAATGAACTTTAACAGCCAGGTCTCAAGATGATTATAAAGGTTAATCAAGACAATATATGCAGAATATAGTAGTACTTAATAAGTGATCATTCTTTCCCCAATCCCCTCCCAAGGGTTTACCTACTCACTGTCTGAATGTCCACATTCCTGTCCAAGAGAAAATGTTTATTTTTAGAACTCTTTTTTTAACACTTTCTTAAATAACCCATTCAATAGTTAAATTAGGAACTCATGTGAAGTAAGCCATGTGTGGAAGCCAAAGGACAGGGCAGTTTAAGCTTGTTTACCTTTAGAACCTGCAAAGCTAAGAGCTGCCATAATGATCAGCAATACACAGTTGCAGTTGGGGTCCTACAGTTTTGCTTAATAATTTATCTTTACTAAATGATTTCATGAATTCTCCTAGTCATATATTTGTAGCTTTCTTTTCTTTTCATTTGCTGTATAAAGGTCAGAACCTTGTTTATACTTTAATTCTGCTCATTCTAACAGTTTTATGTAGCAAACATCCTCAATTCTGCACACAAATAGAGACATCGTGGTGCAATAGATTTTAACAAGGGATCTGAATTTTGGGAAAATCTTTGTGACTAACTGACAATATGACATTGAACAAGTCTGAATTTTTCTGACTCCCAGTCAGCTCACCTGTCAAATGAAACTTATAGAACCTAACTAACCAGCTCATGAGACTGTTGGGTGGAAAAGTGAAATAATATATGTGTTAGCTCTGTGTGAATTATTAAGTACAGTAGTCAACAAGTACTTGTAGAATAGATAATTTTTTTAAATGAGTAAGTAAATTACCATGTAACCATGTGTCTTCCCTGATAAAGTATTTTAAGTGGTCAGCTTGGCCTTTGGGAGAAAATCTAAACTCAGTAGAACCATGCCAGTTGGTCCCTCTCTGTTCATCTGTGATCCCTGAAATTCTGTGACTGTGCCCTGCAGCCATGCTGCACTTTCTCACTCTGATCCATCCTGTTTCCATACTTTAGCATATGTTTTTCCTTTGGAAAGCTCCTCCTCTCCCAGGGCCTCCCTGGATTTTCCCCATCTGAAGGCTTCTCCAAGTGATATGGTTTGGCTGCATCCCTACCCAAATCTCATCTTGAATTGTAACTCCCACAATTCTCACATGTCATGGGAAGAACCTGGTGGGGGCTGATTGAATCATGGGGGCAGGCCTTTCTTGTGCTGTTCTCATGATAGTGAATGAGTCTCATGAGATCTGATGGTTTTAAAAATGAGAGTTCCCTGCACAAGCTCTTTTTGCCTGCCCGCCACCCACATAAGACATGACTTGCTCCTCCTTGCCTTCTGCCATGATTGTGAGGCCTCCCCAGCCACGAGGAACTGTGAGTCCAATTAAATATCTTTCTTTTGTAAATGGCCTACTCTTAGGTATGTCTTTATCAGAAGCATGAAAACTGACTAACACTGTAAATTGGTGCCAGTAGAGTCGGGTGTTGCTGAAAAGATACCCAAAAATGTGGAAGTGACTTTGAACTGGGTAACAGGCAGAGGTTATAACAGTTTGGAGGAATCAGAAGAAAACAGGAAAAGGTGGGAATGTTTGGAACTTCCTAGAAACTTGCTGAATGGCTTTGCCCAAAATGCTGATAGCAATATGAACAATAAAGTGCAGGCTGAGGTGGTCTCAGATGGAGATGAGGAACTTGTTGGGAACTGGAGCAAAGTGACTCTTGTTATGTTTTAGCAAAGAGACTGGTGGCATTTTGCCCCTGCCCTAGGGATTTGTGGAACTTTGAACTTGAGAGAGATGATTTAGGGTATTTGGCAGAAGAAATTTCTAAGCAGCAAAGCATTCAAGAAGTGACCTGGGTGCTGTTAAAGACAGTCAGTTTTGTAAGGGAAGCAGAGCATAAAAGATCAGAAAATTTGCAGCCTGACAATGCCGTAGAAAAGAAAATCCCATTTTCTGAGGAGAAATTCAAGCTGGCTGCAGAAATTTTCCTAAGTAACAACCGAATGTTAATGCCTAAGACAATGGGGAAAATATCTCCAGGGCATGTTAGAGGTCAAGGCAGCCCCTCCCATCATAGGCCCAGAGGCCTAGGAGGAAAACATGGTTTCATGGGTCAGGCTCAGGGTCCCTGTGCTGTGTGCAGCCTAGGGACTTGGTGCCCTGTGTCCCAGCCACTCCAGCCATGGCTGAAAGGGGTCAATGTACAGCTCCAGCTGGGGCCTCAAAGAGTGCAAGCCCCAAGCCTTGGCAGCTTCCACATGGTGTTGAGCCTGTGAGTGCACAGAAGTCAAGAATTGGGGTTTGGGAACTTCCACCTAGATTTCAGAAAGTTAATGGAAATGCCTGGATGCCCAGGCAGAAGTTTGCTGCAGGGGTGGGACCTTCATGGAGAACCTCTCCTAGGACAGTGCAGAAAGGAAGTGTGGGGTCAGAGCTCCCACACGGAGTCCCTACTAGGGCACCACCTAGTGGAGCTGTGAGAAAAGGGCCACTGTCCTCCAGACTCCAGAATGGTAGATCCACTGACGACTTGCAACATGTGCCTAGAAAAGCTACAGACAATCAACACTAGCCTGTGAAAGCTGCTAGGAATGAGGCTGTACCGTGCAGAGCCACTGGGGTGGAGCTGCCCAAGACCATGGGAACCCACCTTTTGCATCAGCGTGACCCAGATGCGAGACATGGAGTCAAAGGAGGTCATTTTGGAGCTTTAAGATTTGACTGCCCTGCTGGATATTGGACTTGCATGGGGCCTGTAGCCCCTTTGTTTTGGCCAATTTCTCCCACTTGGAATGGCTGTATTTACTCAGTGCCTATACCCCCATTGTATCTGGGAAGTAACTAACTTGTTTTTGATTTTACAGGCTCATAGGCAGAAGGCACTTGCCTTGTCTCAGATGAAACATTGGACTGTGGACTTTTGGGTTAATGCTGAAATTAGTTAAGACTTTGGGGGACTGTTGGAAAGGCATGATTGGATTTGAAATGTGAGGACATGAGACTTAGGAGGGGCCAGCAATGGAATGATATGGTTTGGCTGTGTCCCCACCCAAATCTCATCTTAAGTGGTAACTCTAACAATTCCCACATGTCATGGGAGGAACCTGGTGGGAGGTGATTGAATTATGGGGTCAGGTCTTTTCTGAGCTGTTCTCATGACAGTGAATCAGTCTCATGAGGTCTGATGGTTGTAAAAACAGGAGTTGCCTGCACAAGCTCTTTTTGCTTGCTGCCATCCACTTAAGATGTGACTTGCTCCTCCTTGCCTTCCTCTATGATTGTGAGGCATCCCCAGCCACATAGAATTGTGAGTCCAATTAAACCTCTTTCTTTTGTAAATTGCCCAGTCTCAGGTATGTCTTTATCAGCACTATGAAAACGGACTCATACACCAAATGTGAGCCTCTTCTCCTGTGCACTCATATTACCTTAATGACAGTACTTACCACGCTGCAATTTTTGACTAAAAAATGATCTTCTTGGCATTATATTTTTGACTCCTAAGTGACACTGGGTTGCTATGGATTGGTCAGCTTCTAGAATATTGTATCTAATGCCAGTGAATGGTGATACAATTTTTATTTCTCCATATAAATGGGACAGGTCAGTGCACATGGAGCTGGTATGTATCCCTGTGTTCTTGATTTATTCCACACAAATAAAGAGATAAGTATAGTCCAAAAATTGCTGCCCTAACCTTGAGAAGACCTGGAACTAGGTGGAACTAAAAAATGAAGCAAACTCTTAGAAAAAGTGAAGTGGTCTCCAAATTACTCTGCTCATGCCTCCTATCAGTAAAAAATTATTTAGCAGGTACCCCAATATACACTTGTTTATTAACTAAATACTTATATTTATAGACTAATGTTTATACATGCATATTCTAAGCTATATATCTATGTAAATTAAATGCCAATGTGTTATATATTTTGTGAAACATGTATGAAAATAGAAAATAGAAATTACTTGAAGATAACAGTATCAATCCATTTCTTAAATATCAAAAAAAAACTTGATTCTGTTTTTCTTTTAGATAAAAAATAGCCAACTTCTGGCGAAACTATGCAGAACAAACATGTGCTTTTATTCCATTTCCTCATAAAGCCCCTGCTAAGTTACTAATTATCAGCAAAGAAATACAAATATATAAATCCACCCAGATATAGAGAATGAAAAGGAGATAGCACACATTTTTAAAAAGCAAACACAGTTTCAAATATGTAAATCAAAACTGTGGTTCACTACTAAACTAGCAGATTACAGAAAAAAAAATCTGGATTTTTGTAGGTTGGAACACAACAAGAATTAAGCATTTTTGAGCTGCAGAATCCTGCAAAGGCTCAGGAATTAGAAATGCCAAATAGTTCTGAAGGCAGCCTCTAAGCAGTGGAGCTAAAAGCAGGAAGACTGGGTGAAAGTCAAACAAGAAGCAATAAATCACCCATACCTATGATTCTACACCTCCCTCCCTGCTCCTTTGCCGTGTATATAATCAATAAAATATTAGTATCCATAATTTGGAGAGAATTCCTACAAATTCTTAAGAAACTCAATAGAAAAAAAAGACAAGAGGCAAGAATGGGCCTTTCACATAAGAGGAAACATAAATGATGAATATCCTCACTTCACTGGCAATCAAAAAAGTGCAAATCAAGAATAGAATGAGATAATATTTTATACCATTCATTGAGCAAAAACTAAGAAGCCTTAATATAACGAGCATTATTGAGGATATAATTTAGCAAAATTCTTATAAACAGCAAAGTGAGAGCATAATTTAGAAAACAATTTGGCATTATTGTGTGCATTAGATTGGCTATGCTAATAACTGTAAAAACCAGCTCCTAAATCTAAGTGACTTAACACAATAAAAGTCTAACATAAGAAGTTTCTAGTCTTTCATGTGAGTGCTCCTAATTAAATGGCTCTCCTCCAACTGGTGGACCTAGAGTTCCAGGCTCTGTCCATCAAATGGTTCTGCTATCTCAGAAAATTGTGCTTCTAGTTTGAAAGATCACGTGAAAGATTGTAGGGCCAGATATGCCTTGAGTTAAATTACTTCCACTCACATTACACTAACCAAAGCTCAGTCACATGATCCTATGCTATTTGCAGACAAGGCTGGAGAATGTAGTCTTCTTGTGTAACCAAAAAAATTGAGATTTGTGAGCACCTGGAAGGTCACTGGCATATCTTGTAAAGTTGAGCATAAATACACCATACATACTGGGAAATGCTCTTTTGGATATGTTGGAGTTACTACTCGGAGACCCCAGAGGGATTCTTGCACATACAAACATACAAGTATGTTGATGAAAGCATTGTTCCTAATCCAAAACCTGGAAACAACCCAAAGGACCCTGAAAAGTCCAAATACCCACCCATAAAAACTTAGCAACAATCCAAATCAACAAGTAAAGAAATAGCTGGGCACAGTGGCTCATGCCTGTAATCCCAGCACTTTGAGAGGCTGAGACCGGTGATCACCTGAGGTCAGGAGTTTGAGACCAGCCTGGTTAACATGGTGAAACCCCATCTCTACTAAAAATACAAAAAATTAGCCAGGAGTGGTGGCACACACCTGTAATGCCAGCTACTCGGGAGGCTGAGGCAGGAGAATTGCTGGAACCTGGGAGGCGGAGGTTGCAGTGAGTCGAGATGGCGCCATTGCACTCCAGCCTGGGCAATAGAGCAAGACTCTGTCTCAAAAAATAAATAAATAAAATAAAAATAAAATAAAATGAAAGAAAGAAAGGAAGAAAGAAAGAAAGGCTTATTCGCCAAGTGGAATGTTTTATAACAGCAAAATGAATGAACTATAATCATAGACAGTGAAAAAGGTGAGTCTTGTAACAGATGTTGAGTGGAAGAAAAGTGAATCGCCAAAGAGCATCTTCAAATATATTATTTTTAAATAAAACTTAAAACCTAAACAATTCTAAATCAATTTGTATAAGGGATGTATTAGTGGTTTCTAAAATTATTTTAAAGTGCATAAGAGGATGATAAATACAAAAAGGAGAGAACCTATGGGAAATTCCAACACAACCAGGAATACTCTAGTTATGAGTTGTTATGAAGGTTCATGGGTAACCATATTATTACTATAACGTTTAACTTACATATATTCTAAACTTAGGGGAAAAGTCTCTATTTGCTTAGAAGTCATGCTTATTTGCTAACTTGTTATGTTTCTATCTTTAAGTAGGGAGAAACATAAAGAGGAAGACAATAGAGTTTGGATGAGCTGCTGCCCAGAGCCCTTTGTTTCTGTCCTCAGGTAAAAATATCCTCTAGACCTGATTCCCATTGGATGGCAGCCTTGTGGACCCTGCAGAGATGTGACCGTAGAGAGCCTTCTGTCAGCTACCCCCAGTCACTAAAGGAAGGATAGAAGGATCTGTGACCTGGAAGTTTAGGACTTTGTAGAATGTAACTTTTAGGATGAAGGCTGGAAACAGTGCAAATAATATCTGGACACTGTTTCACACTCTGTTCGTTGCAAAAAAGGGGATTTAAAACCCTCCCTTTGATGTGATGAGATTTCCATTGCATTGACATTTAAAAAAAAAAAAATCAGAGTACAGCCTGGCCTAGAGAGAAAAGGAAACTCCAATATGACAGATCCTAAGACTAATGCACTTAAAGCAATAACTGGAATCATAAGTGCACTTAATACATGTTTGTTGCTATTGTAATTATATTAATATTTATTATACATACATGACATATATGTATGTGTAAGTATACATATGAAAATATGTATTTATTCAAGGCTTTCATTATATACAGACAACAGACTCTCTTCTAATCATGGGATAGGCATAAACTCTAGTCTCCTCATCATAGTACTTTCGACCCTCATTCTCTTACTGCTCTATCATGCTGTCTTCACCTTTGTCTCGAGCATCATTTCCTGATTCACAGCATCCTTTTCATGCTGATTACAACAGTTTGCATACCTTCTTCCTTTTCTCAGTTTCATTTTTTAAAATGTAAGCGTTTCTATTAGAAGAAGAAACATTCACTATCTCCATAATTTGGAGGTTAACCAGTTATTTCCTATTTCTGTATTTTTTGCCACTGTATTTGCATAGAGCTTAAAAGTAAAAACAGAACCTTGGGAGTCATTGTGTTGCGATTTGTAAAGAAAGACTTAGTTGCTGATAAGACTACTCAGCAACAACATACGGAGAGACGAAAGTAGTTAAATAGAATGTCGCCTGGTGTCCCTTCAAAGCCTATGGTCTTGCCAGCTCCTTGAGAATAATGACTGTATTGTTCACCTTCATATTTCAGGTCTCTAGAGCACAAAGTTCCTGAAATTTCCACCCAATAAATATTAAATAAATTTGTGAATTAATAAGCAAAGAATGGATCTTTAAAAAGAAATCATTTCCTTAAGTTTGATGGAAGATACAAATAGTCTATCCCAGGCTTGGGAAGAGAATAGTGTCTTACCCACCTCACTTCATGATGTTCCCCATAAGGATTAAGGAAGGGGACCCTACTTGCAGTTGAATACACCAGAAGGCATTGAATATATCATTATATGAGATACTCCAATTTGCTTTTGTATACTTGGAATTTTAGAAAGTTCCCTTTTTCCATTATTAACCTATGGAAAGGTTATTCCATTATTAACATGGCAAGGAATATTCTAATTGTGTGTTGTTTTGAAGATTCATGGGTAACCATATTATTACTACAATTTTTAATTCATATATATTCTAAACTTAGGGGGAAAATCTCTATTTGCTTAGAAGTCATACTTATTTGCTAACTTATTTTGTTTCTATCTATAAGAACAGAGAAACATGAGGAGGGAGAAAACAGAGGTAGAATGAGCTGCTACCCAGAGCCCTTTGTTTCTGTCCTCAGGTAAAAATATTTCCTGGACCTGATTCTCGTTGGATGGAAGTCTTGTGGACCCTATAGAGATTTGGCCATAGGAGTAACACTTAACCATCTGCTGTGGTGGAAAGAACACTCACTGTAGGGTCACTCTACCCTGGATTCTAATCTCAGTTCTTTATTTATCAGGTGAGTGCCTATAGATAAGTTACTTTGACTCTCAGAGCCTGAGATTCTGTATCTATACAATGGGGGAAGTAATGCCTGCCATAATGAAAAGCTTATATAAGATAATCAGGAAGTTCCTGGTTTAAGGAAGAAGCTGAATGTGTGTCATTCCCCCTAAATTTGTGCCCATTTGCTCTGGTTCAAGCTTACTATCCAACAGTGAATATGTTCTCTCGCTTTTCCAAATGATAGCCGCTCTATTAAGCACAACCATACTGTCACCATTTATGATTTACTCCAAACACAATGGACCAGGTTCCTTCAAATGTCAGTAATACGGCGTAGTTCATGATCCTTTGGTGATGACATCATAGAAGGCAAATATGACTCCACAGCAAATAAGTGAAGTGAGCCTGACAGGCTTCATCTGTATTTCTTTAGGGAGAAACAGGGCTTTAGGAATGAAGTATGGCTTCTCATTGCCCACATGATGCTTGGTCAGCAGAGGGCTAGGCCTCTCAGGTCATTCCTGTACCCTAGGGATCCATGGGGGAAAAGTGACCCTCTCCATGTACTTCTGAGGTCATGAAGGTCATTCAGCCAGTTGCAAGGAGAACTGGAGCTAGAAGCCAACCCCACTCCCACTTCCTACCGTATCTTCTTTCTACCCGCTCCTTCCCTATCCTCCCACTTGCCTATGGCAGACACTGTGCTTTTAAGGTACAGTCACTTTTAAGTCTAAAAATGAGAAGTTGTTTTTACACAGTCTTGCTATAATTAAGTCATCAGCACAACTCATGAAAACATAACCGTGCCTTTTTAATTAGTGTCTTGAATGTGAATGAATGGTTCATTATTCTTTCCCATCTCAAGCTGAGATCATTATTAAAGTCTGAAGAAATAATAAATAGCCAGACAGGGAAATTCAGAACCGCTTGGTGAGGGTCACTTTTCCCCCTGGGTCCCCAGAATACAGGAATGACCTGTGAGGCCTGGTGTCTGAACAAGCAGCATGTGGACAATGAGAAGCCAAAGAAAGCTCCTAACATTTGGGCTCGGGTCACCCTCAGAGCAAAGGCATACCATTGAAAGAATAAGGAGACTTTCTAAAAAGACTCACCTGGTTCTCCTTTGAGGTTTATTGGATTTAGATAAATAAGCAATTCTATTTAAGTCCAATATCTTGACTCTGGGCCAGAGAAGTCAGAGTTGTCTTTTATGTGTCTACTCTACAAAAATGTGTTGAGAACCTACTTTGTACCAGTTCCTGTGCTCAGTGCTGGGATCCAAGATAACTAAGATGCAGTCCTTGACTTCAAATATGAGATTCAGTTATATGTGAATAATGATTGCAGTACTCTAGGACACATCCATTCAGGAAGGCTGTTTGGCTGTTGTCCTGATATATACAAAGGTCTTGCCAAGGAGCTGATGTTTAAAAAACTAGGTCTTGAAAATTGAGTGAGTAGCTGTGCCCCTTCCTCTACAAAATGTTATATAGCAGAACTTTTTCCTACATACCTCTGCATATTTCATGACACCTGCTGGACAGAACCTGCCATATAACCATATAAAGAAATAAAGGAAGTGATTTTAATTTCAACTGCATTTATTGAGCACCTTTTTGGCAAGACACAGAGGGGGTTATAAAAGATACAGTTTCTGAGTGTCAGCCTATAATTTGTGGCCATTGTTCTCTATATAAAGAGGTCAAACTGTAATGATTACCACATTCTGTGATTAACCAAGAGATGGCCTAGTCCCAATTATAAAACTAATTTGGGAAGGAGTCTTTCCTTCCTGGCGTCTCATCTGTAAAAATGAAGAGGTCAAACACAGAGGCCTGAAGCTTCCCGTGCTGTGAGTCTATGATGTTACGATTTCTGTGAAATAAGCTTCTGCCTTTGAAACACAGTCCCTGAATGATTCTACCCTCAAGGACAGCATCGAAAACTCAGCTAAATGCTGGGGTATCTGATGGTCAAGAACAAAATCCATTATCCCAGAACATTCAAGGAGAATTGAAAAATTTCATACCAAATGTAGCCCACAGCCTTGCTTGTAATGGTAAGAAGACAGAGACAGAAGTGTGTGCAGGCCCAGGGAGCTGGGTTGTAAGTGGAGGTGCATTAGCTGAATGAAGTGATGGCAAGGAGCAGGCACCCATAAATATTCCATGACACCCAGTTGATTTATCAGAATGAGTTCCAGCCCTCATTTGTGAAACCAGCAATGAGTCTTTTGGTTGTTCTTTGGCCGCTGCCATCCACTATGCTCTGCCTATGGCTGAAGTTCTTCTGCTCCACCAAAAAAATCATCCCCAATCTACTCTCCCTTAACACTACCAAGCTACTGAAGTTTTCCAGCATTTGGCTTATGAAATATTCACACCAAGTATAGCAGGACACTTGAGAAAACGGAGGCAATGGAAATTGAGAGAGGTCATGTATGAAACAGCAACAGTGCTCAAAATGGAATGCCAGATTTTCCTAACACTTGAGTCTAGACTCTTTTCATTTAGAATGCTTCTCAACTTTGTCAAGTTATGGCACACACAAAAAATGTTAACATTTGTCTGGCACAATGGAGTTAATAGATGGGACTCCCTGAAACTGGACAAGATACACGCAGAAGTTCCCAGGTATCCCACCCCAAGGACTAAAGGAATAGCTTAGCACCTTTATGGTATTAGTCAATTTATGCCAGCTGTTGTAACAACCAAAATCTCAGTGGATTAACACAAGCAAGGTTTTTTTCTTATTTGGGTCATTGTCTAACTAGGCATTCCAAGTAGCAAGTGGTTTTCTAAATAGTGGTTCCGGGATCACAGCTCCTTCTATCTGTGGCTCTCCCATCCTCTACACTCTCCTGAGAATCCTCCATTGGATGATTTATATACAGCCTGCTGATAAGCCAAGAGACAGAAGGAGGAGAATCATAGGACATCTTATGACAGTCAGGCATCCACCACTGTCTCCTATATCCCATTGAGCAGATACCAGCCACATGGTCCGTATGGCAAAAGATCCTAGTGCCCCTGGCTATCCAGAGCAGAATGGGGTGGCTGAGCATCTTCCCATTATCTGTCACAGGCTTAGCCAGGCTCTTCCTTTGACCTTAGGTCCCCAAAGTGTGCTCCATGATTAGCAGCCCTGGCAGCACCTGGGGCCTTTTCAGAACCACAGAAGCTCAGGCCCTAGCTTAGGGCTGTGCATTTCAGTAAGATCCCTAGGTCATCTTGTTTTGAGAAATATTGCACCAGACCACTCACCCATCTAGTGACCATCAAAACTGCCAAACCCATCAAAACAGCAAAGAATTTTAATCAGTAAGTTTTCTATGGCCATGAACTCCCAACTCAAAATTATGTGGATACATAAAGAAAGGCACCTATCTTGCAAGAGCATCAATATTTATTAATCATGTATTTAGTGTCAAATACAAAACCAGAAACATCACACACATTAAGAACTACCATAATCCTGGCCGGGCACAGTGGCTCAGGCCTGTAATCTCAGCGCTTTGGGAGGCTGAGGTAGGCAGATCACCTGAGGCCAGGAGTTTGAGACCAGCCTGGCCAACATGTTGAAACCCTGTTTCTACTAAAAATACAAAAAATTAGCCGGGTTTGGTGGCGGGTGCCTGTAATCCCAGTTACTTGGGAGGCTGAGGCAGGAGAATCACTTGAACCTGGGAGGCGGAGACTGAAGTGAGCCGAGATTGTGCCATTGCATTCCAGCCTTGGCAACAAGAGCAAAACTCCATCTCAGAGGGGGGGAAAAAGAAAACAACCTACCACAATCCTGAGGGAGGAGTCATGATCTTTGCTAAAGAAAAGTGAGGAAAAAGTAAGTTTGATATGTAAAGAAACTTACCCAAGACCCCCCTGCTGGTTAGTGAGACAGTGAGACCAGAATTCAGAGCTACATGTTTCTAGCCTGGGACTTTCGGTGTTCTGCCATGCAGTAGTTTAGCTGCATTTCAAGCTCAGTCTTTAGACAATGGCCCAGTCGATAATAACTTGAAAAGGGCTCTAGAATTATGTAATTTGGAGAAGAAAATGAAATGCTCAACAGAAGCTTAAAACATGCACATTTAAAAATTTTAAATTATTCCATGAAAAAAATGATTTTCTTGAAGTTAGATTAAAAAGAGATCTTACAGGCTGTTCCAGTTAATTTTAACCTCAGTGAGAAATGTCACATTTCCCATGCACATTTCATTAGACATCCAGGAGTGTCAGGACATCCTGTCCCGTGGTGGATTTCTGTGAGAATTATATGGTCTATGGAAATAATTATAAAACAAAGTCTCATCTCAATGTGAACAAGAGGAAGAAAATAAACCACTAATATTCTGATATTCCAAGGACATGGCAAACCAAGATACACTCTGAGCTCTGAAATGCCCTTTCATCCTTACACTTCTCCTATTTAGTAATACTTGTTAACTCCTGTGGTAATTGTTTGCATCTCACTGGGGATATGTTTGAATTTATTATGATCTCGACAGGCAGAGAATTTCTCATCATGTTGACCAGTAGTTCTCAAAGGTAAGTGAGCATGAGGATACTGGGAAAGACTATGCACATGTATATTCCTGAGCCCCATCCCCAGAAATTCTGACTCAGCACATGTGGACTGGCACTCAGGAATCTAAATGCTAAAAATGCAGCCTAGGTGATATTCCTGCAGGTGGTCCATGGACATCACTTTGAAAAATAAGAATGTCTTTTGCAGCATTGCAGTCATTCATTTGCAGTCTGCTCACTCCTTCCTGTCATTATGGTAGAACCCCATTTCTCATTCTCTTACTTCTTAATGCTCAGCTCCTTGCCTAGAATCTCAGGACACAATTATTTTAATCTATAATTCTCAATAAACACTTGCTTAATAAAGGAAAATAAGTGTACAAAATAAGGTGAAGTAGATGAATGAATAAAAGAATGAATATCAAGTACAATGGGCTTCACTGCAGCATGTTGTAAGGTACTGCCCCTGTCTGTTGTAACCTACTGGGGATTGAACCAACATATTTTTCCGTTTCTGTGCTAAATAATTCTGGGACAAAGCATATTTTCCTGTTTTGCACCAGGCAATATTGAGATCAAACAAAAATAATTTGTCTTCATTTCCAAAAAATATCTTCTCTTAAAAAATAAGGCTATGTCTTAATTGATCAGCTTACATATCAGGGCTAACAGCATCAATACGCACATCAACCTCACCTGCTTTGCCATGCACAGAAATCAAGTGTTCACATTATAAACTCTGCTCAATCTTAACTAGTTCCCCACCTTGCAACAAGTTCCCTACCACTCAAGAGATAGTGAAGACTGAAACCACGGTAGAAATCACCTACTTTGAAATACTACTAATCCACTCTCTTCATTTCTTATTTTGAAGATACTATGAGACTGTTGAGGTGATGTTGCAAGAACAAAAAACCAAACACCGCATATTCTCACTCATAGGTGGGGATTGAACAATGAGAACACATGGACACAGGAAGGGGAACATCACACTCTGGGGACTGTTGTGGGGTGGGGGGAGGGGGGAGATACACCTAATGCTAAATGACGAGTTAATGGGTGCAGCACACCAGCATGGCACATGTATACATAGGTAACTAACCTGCACATTGTGCACATGTACTCTAAAACTTAAAGTATAATAATAATAAAATAAAATAAAATAAAATAAAAAATCATCTTAATAAGCTTAACCTTCCTTGATCAGAAAGTTTTCTGGGGAGTCAGAAACCAATACTACAAAGCCTCTTAGCACAGAACTATATAAAACCCAGCACACAATGAGCCTTCAATCATTGCTCTAGACTGGACCAAGAACCCTGACTTATGTTATATTACTATGAGTAACCCTATAATATGTAATATATAATATTACTCTGGGTAATCCTCTAATAACAACATATAACATGTATTTATAATAGATTTATATTTATAATATGCTATATATTATAGGGTTATCCAGAGTGATTTTCAAGCCAACCCCTTCTGGGTTGCCTGGATTGGAGAAAACAGAAAGACGGAACCTTTTGTATTCATTCATACATTTATTTGTGCATTCATTTGACCAATATTTATTGGAGAATTATATTGAGCTGGGCACTAGGGATAAAATACTATGCATTCGCTGTCTAGCAGAGGAGATAACTATGTAAACTGATCAGTGTAATGATGTGTCACAAGGGCTGTGATGAGTCTATTGGGAATGGTAGGAACATGAAAAACAGAGTGGTCTGTTCTACCTGGAGAGGGAGGGAGTACCACTTTGTGCATAATGGACTTGATGCTTGAGCTGAGATTTGTAAGATTAGATATTACTAAGAAGATGAGGTAAGATAAACATCACAGAAGACAGAAGGAGCAAAGTTCCGGAGGCATAAAGAGGCTGGGGTCAATGGAGTTGTAAGTATTTTGTCTTTTCTGGAACAAAGAATTTGAAAAATAAGTATGGAAATGTTAGTAAGGGCCAGACAGATAACAAAATGCCTTATCTCAAAAGGGTATTTGACTTGATAAAACACTGAAGGGTTTTTATTAAGATAATGACAGGACAAGACTTATATTGTAGAAAATTCCTTCTGGTGACAGAGTAGAAAGTGAACTGGGAGGCAAAATGACAGTGGACCCAAGGAGAGTGGTTGGTAAGCCATTACATTTGTCCCATCAAGAGATAGTGAAGGTTGCAACCAAGGTGTTGTAGATTGAACAATCTCTCCCGAGAAGACAAGTTCACCTCCTAACCAGTATATGTGAACACAATCTTATTTGGAAATAGGGTCTTTGCAGATGTAATCAAGTTAAGATGAGGTCATAACTAACAATGGTGTGCTCCAATCCCTGGAGTCCTTAGAAGAAGAGGAAAATTTGGACACAAAGACATACAGAGGGAGAAGATCATGTGACAGTGGTGGTAGAGATTGGAGTGATGTGTCTGCAGGCTAAAGAACACCCAGAATAATTATCAGCAACTACCAGAAGCTATGAAGAGAGAAGGAAGAGCCTTCTGAGAGAGCAGAGTCCTGGCCACATCTCAGTTTCAGATTAGAACAGTAAGAGAATAAATTACTGTTTTTGGTTTGGTTTTGTTTTGTTGAGACGGAGTCTCACTCTGTCACCAGGCTGGAGTGCAGTGGCATGATCTCAGCTCACTGCAACCTTCGCCTCCTGGGTTCAAGTGATTCTCCTGCCTCAGCCTCCCAAGTAGCTGGGACTACAGGCACCTGCCACCATGCCTGGGTAATTTTTTGTATTTTTAGTAGAGATGGGGTTTCACCATGTTGGCCAGGATGGTCTCAATCTCTTGACCTCGTGATCCACCTGCCTCGGCCTCCCAAAATGGTGGGATTACAGGCATGAGCCACTGCTCCTGGCCAAGAATAAATTTCTGTTGTTTTAGGCCATGTAGTTTGTATTATTATAGCAGCCCTAGAAAATTAATATAAAAGCAAATTGTAGTAGAGAGTGGGATGGGGGGAAAAACAAACTATGGTTAGGGAATAGAAACTTCAGGGCTCAGAGAAGATTGAAAATGGGATTTAGGAAACATGGGGGGCGGTCAAGGTGAACCCAAAGCTCTGTACTTTTTTCAGTGTTGGACACAGTGTATATGAATATCTAAGAGTTTTCCAACTAAAGGAGTCTGACAGGAAAAAGTGCTGGTCTGTGGGCCAGGAAGAAGGGGAAGACTGGAGGGTCCCAAATGTCCACAGGAGAGGGAGCCCATCCCAGGCACAGTGTACAACCTGAGACACCTGCAGAGTACTTTGGAGAGAAAAATGTACACTCTTCAGTACGTGTGCCGTGTAACTCAGGAAACAGATGTTTCTCCTGCCTGTCCTTCAATCCGAGGGCTAATGTGTTTTAATTAAGCCTTGACAAATGTCATTTTATTCAATTGACTGTCTTGTCCACTTGTGTAACATGACTCCCATTCCAACTCTATCTGCTTGTTGTAGCATCATTCTGTCTGTTTTTCTCCCTTAACATTTCTTACTTGGCTCTTCTCCACTTTAGTTCCCTAGCTATTGCCCCAGTTCCAGTTCTCACTACTGATTTGGCCTCCTAATTTTTATTCCCTACCTCTAGTCTTCTCTTTCTTCTTCTTTGAGACAGAGTGTTGCTCTATCACCCAGGCTGGAGTGCAATGGTGCAATCTCAGCTTACTGCAACCTCCGCCTCCTGGGTTCAAGTAATTCTCCTGCCTCAGTGTCCCAAGTAGCTGGGATTACAGGCACCCACCACCATGCCCAGTTAATTTTTGTATTTTTAGTAGAGACAGAGTTTCACCATTTTGGCCAGTCTGGTCTCGAACTCCTGACCTCAGGTTATCTGCACACCTCGGCCTCCGAAAGTGCTGGGATTACAGGCGTGAGCCACTGTGCCTAGCTCCTTCTCTTCTTTTTCCCCCAAATCCATCCTCCAAATGCAGTCCAGAGATTATTTTCTCAAATACAAACCTGATTATGCAGTGACTCTCTAAGACTTCCAGGAGTAAGTCCGACTTCCTTTGCCTGTTGAGTCCTTTGACATCCAAACCCTTTACACTTCTCCAGTCTTTCTCTGAGTGTGTCCTTTAAATTTCTGAATCTCATTATTATCCTGCTACTCACAGCTCTTCAAACTTCACTCTACTGTGATTGTTATTCCTTCTGTCCAGATTGACTTTATCTTTGTTGAACCCCTTACTCATGTCCCTAAGTGTTACCTTCTTTATGAAGCCTACAGAATTCCTAACCCAGTGCAAGAACTGACCACCTTCTCCTTTATACACACGCTGTGAACATGGGGTTTCTCTACAATCCTGGACTATACATATTATGATTCTGTCTCTCTAGACTACAGTCACAGAAGAGTGTCTGCATCATATTTATCTTTATAGTTGCAGCACCCAGGAAAGTGGCACATAGTAGGACTTAAAAACTAGTGATAAATGAGAACAACAAAACTATTTAAATCCCGCTGGAAGCCTGCTCTCCAAGATAAGTGCATCCAGTGTAAGTCCCCTGAGATTTTCCTATCAGGGCCGGGTGATTTACGAGTTGTATGATTTATCAGGCTCCATGTACCAGGTGTCACCTCTGCATTCAGCTTCACTGATCAAGAAAACGAATTTGATCCTGGATCTCTGTCCTTCCGATAGCAGCTTGCCAGGAGAAGTCGTTAATGTGATACATTATCTTGCCGGCTGTTAATATCATGTACCCGTCTTGTTTCCCTTCTTTTAGTTCAGCTGAGCATCAATTTGTGCCATGATATTTACATGAATATCTTCATTTCATCAGTACTATTGTCCATCTGTTTGGCTGAGGGCTGAATTACAGAGCTGTGGCCAGGAATGGAGGCATTAGGCAGTCTAAATGCTAACTTCTCCCAAGAGAGAAGGGCAGTCCCATTTTCAGTTTTCCTGCCCCTGCTTACTGCTGAAATGCAGCCTAGCAGACATAGAGCAGGAATTAGAAAAATCATCCTTTAACAGAAAGTTAGAAAATGATGAGGGGCCGGGTGCAGTGGCTCACGCCTATAATCCCAGCACTTTGGGAGGCCGAGGTGGGTGGATCACCTGAGGTCAGGAGTTCGAGACCAGCCTGGCCAACATGGTAAAACCCCATCTCTACTACAAATACGTAAATTAGCACCTGTAATCCCAGCTACTCGGGAGGCTAAGGCAGGAGAATCACTTGAACTTGGGAGGTGGAGGTTGCAGTGAGCCGAGATCTCGCCACTGCACTCCAGCCTGGGCAGTGAGCTGAGATCTCGCCACTGCACTCCAGCCTGGGTGACAGAGTAAGACTTCATCTCAAAAAAAAAAAAAAAAAAAAAAAAAAGGAAGAAAATGATGAGGTATTTGTCTTCTCTAAGATAGAGGCTATGCCATGAAAGCTGAGTGCAGAACGTGAAGGAAGCACCCTGGCCTCCTTAGCTGAGTCCCTAGTCTGCAACCCCAGATCTAACAAATACACATTATTCACTCATTTAAACATAGTTAACATGAGCTTACTACAAGCCAGACACAGTGGACTATGAATTCAAAATAATCTCTGAATTTATGACTCTTCCATTCCATCAAGTCAACAAATATGTCTTGTACACCTACTGTATACCAAGCACTATGCTAAGTCCTGGGGATGAAGCATTGATTAAACCAAGGACATGCTCTGAAAGACTCAGAAGGTGACGTTTGACAACCACATTTGGAAAAACAGCTTTCCACGCAGAAAGAAAGGCTCTTGCAAAAGGTTCCAGGACAGAAATGAGTTTGACACATTCAAGGCACAGAGAAAAGGTGGAGTGGTGTGAGTGAGCAGCGGGAGTGGAGGTGAGGGTTGCGGACAGAATCTAAGGGATGGCAGTGGCCATGGCAAGCCTTGGATCTTACTCTACATGTGATGAGAAGACATTGAAGAGTTTTAAGAGAAGCGCTGCCATCACGTGTATTACTTTTTAAAAAGATCATCTAGTCAACCCCCCTCGTGGAGAATGGGCTGCAGAGGAACAAGGCTGGAGGGAAACCAGTTAGAACTATTTCATTTGTCGAGATGAGAAATAAGGTAGCTGGAACGGGGGTTGTTGCAGGGAATATGGTAAGAAGTGATTGAATTGGGATGTATTTTGCAGTAAAGTGGCCAGGACTTTCTAATGGAAGAGAATGGGTTATGTGTGAAAGACAGAACAAAGCTAACTCTGAGGTTTGTGGTGTGAGCAACTTTGTGGATGGCAGCACCATTTTTAAGGTAGGGAAGTCTTGGGAGTGGGGAGCAGATTTGGAAAGGAAAATCAATAGGTCTGTTTCTAACATGTTATGTTTGAGATGCCAATCAGACATCCAAGGGAGGATGCCAAACGTGCTTACGAAAGGCGGAGAGAAGGAGGCAGCCAGGTGAGGACATGGAAAGAGAAGTGCAGGGTGGCACAGAAGCATTGCACAGATTGAAACGCAACTCATATTGCTGAGCATCTGCCATGTGTCAGGCATCAGACTTTAACTCTCAAGTGCATTATCTCATTTCACCCACACCACAAGGGAGGTGTGATTTCCTGAATGATGGAGGGCTTCAGAGTGAAAGCACTGCAGTCTACCGCATTTGTACCCCAGTTCTGCTACTTTCTGTCTGTGTGACCTTGAGCAAGTTATTTAACCACTACAGGTCTTTGTTTCCTCATCTGTAAACTGGAAATAGTAATACAACCTTTATGAAGAGTAAAGAGGTAATGTATGTAGACATCAAATTACAGCACATATAAACAATTACCAAATAATAGGCATTATCATTATCATTCTTTATGTTCATTCTGTTGTGGCTTAATTGTGTCCCATAAAAAGATGTGTTCTATTCCTAACTGCCAGCACCTGTGAAGGTGAACTTAGGGAAATATGGTCTTTGCAGAGGCAATCAAATTAAGATGAAGCCATACTGGATATGAGTGACTCCTAATCCAATGACTGCTGTCCTTAAAAGAAGAGGGAAATTTGGGAAGGGCGAGGTGGCTCACACTTGTAATCCCAGCACTTTGGGAGGCTGAGGCGGGCAGATCACGAGGTCAGGAGATCAAGATCATCCTGGCTAACATGGTGAAACCCCATCTACTAAAAATACAAAAAATTAGCCGGGCATGGTGGCGGATGCCTGTAGTCCCAACTACTTGGGAGGCTGAGGCAGGAGAATGGTGTGAACCCGGGAGGCAGAGGTTGCAGTGAGCTGAGATTGTGCCACTGCACTCCAGCCTGGGCAACAGAGCGAGACTCCGTCTCAAAAAAAAGAAAAAAAAAAAAGAAGAGGGAAATTTGGACACAGGGAAAGACAGGGAGAATGCCATGTGAAGATGGAGGCATGTTGCCTCAAGCACGGAATGCCAAAGATTGTCAGAAAACAACAGAAGCTAGGAGAGAGACGTGGAATGGATTCTCCCTCAGAGCCTTCAGGAGGCTCCAACCCTGCCAGCACCTTGATTTCAGACATCCAGACTCCAGAACTGTAAGGGAATACATCTCTGTCATTTTAAGGCACCTACTTTGTGGTATTTTATTACAGCAGCCCTGGGAAACTAATACAAGTTCTATTTTATGAAAGAGGAGATGAAAGTTCCAAAGAGGTGACATGGCTCTCCTAAGGTCACGTGGCAAAACGTCGGCATCCCTGAGCCCATGTCAGAGAATATGCTTCCCCCACTCAGCACCTGTGAAGGGTCAAGTGCACTATTAGAAACAGCTTGCAAATGACTTAGTCATGCTCTACAGGGACCCATAGTCCACGGATGAGACAGGCAGAAAATTGAGCAAAGAGAATGAGATGCTGACACCAAGGTACTAGGAAAAGTCCGTGGGAGTATAGACTGAGGGAGCCATTCTGATTTGTGCAGGGCTCAAGAATTTGACAAGGCAGGTGAAAGAATGGCTGGATGTGGAGCAGCAGATGTAAGGAGGGACCAGTCCCTGTAAGACTTGGGAAAGAGTCAGGACAAGTGGTACTGTTTGCACAAGCTGCCGGCACTGTGCAAAACATAGACAAGCATCATCTCACAAAGACCTCATGCCAGCACTTTGAAGGAGGGTATTATCAGTCATGAATTCAACAGCTAAGAACACTGAAGTTTGAGGGGCTAAGTCACTATCCCCAGATCACATGGTCAGTGCCCATGGACAGAAACTGTAGGAAATTCTTGGTCTAAGCCTTCTGCTGTGCTGGTTCTTATCTCAGTTACTAGCTGCCTGACTTTGAAAAGGCAATTACCTTACCCCAGGCTCCTCATCTGCAACCCAGGAATGGCAATAATCATAGTTGATGGTCAGAATGCACATTACCCCTGCAGCAATACCAGTCTAGTGGTCTCAGGTGGGCCTCCTCAATGCTAGTAAGGCCACAGAGACACAAGATCAAGAATGGTTCTTACCAGAATTCTCCCCAGTTCCTTCTGAACATTAATAGTGGACAATGAGGTTGCCGGTCTTTTTGCAGCATCTTTGGGGGATCAGAGGCAGGAAAGGCCAATTATAAAATATTCTGAGAGTTGGTCACAAACACAAAAATAAGGATAGAGAAATTGAGTGTTAAGTGTTTCTAACAAAGAGGAACAGATGTAGCAAACTGGGTTCACAGACACATGGCAATTTCAACTCAATTGGATGTTAGCTCTAGCCTGTTTAACAAATACACCTGCTGCCTAAGAAGATCGTCAATTCAACTTTAAAATGAGTCACAGAGGGGTGCAACAAGCTAATATAGGTCTAGGTAGTTTTAAAAAGCAGAAGGCAGCTGGCTGAACTGTGGGAAAATGAGATAGGAGTATAGCGTGGTTGGCTCCACAGATAAGAAGCATGACTTGGATGTGGATCCATGTCATCCCAAGTACTGTCCTTAAACAGAGATGCAATAAGAGACTTTTATTGATTGCTTATCACATGCCTGGAATATTCTAAGCATGGTTACACTACATATTCTGGCTGTCACTCACACCAGAATGTCTTGAACAATGAATGTCTGTGTCCTCGCCTCCTGGGTTATTCAGAATACACGCCAGTAAAGAAGATGTTATTTTTATTTCTATTCTCTATACATTAGGGAAATAAGGCAGAGGAATATTTGGACCCAAGGAATCTTCCTCCCAAGTGTGTGCTCTTAATCACTATTCAACTCAACTTCAAGTCTAGCCCACAGGAAGAACAAAGAGATGAACAGGATTTAAGTCAGCTGTTGGAGGATTCCAAGCTAGGCTTTCCCTCTCAGAACATAAAACCCCAGATGTGGGTAGAATCAGGGATAAAAGTGAGCAGAGAGTCTAGTAATTCTGCAGAAGCCCCAGGGGCTGCCATGAAGTTTAAAGTTTCCAGCATCAGTAGAACAGCCCTGAGAGCAACTCCAATCCATCCTGCCAAGAGTTTCCGGCACTCTGACCAGTTGTGTACAGTTGGTTTTGGGAGTGGGCCCTGCAGCCTGCATAGGACTGGGCTCACTTCTGCTGGGATTTAATGGGAGAGGGTACTCAGAAAGGAAACAGACTGCTGATGCTGTTAAATACATTATTCAGTGTGTTTGTTATGGAGACTATTTGTGCCTACAGAGATTTTGTGGTGCTTTGATCAGATGAAGACCAAAAAGGTGAAGAAAATCTAAATATCAGGAAATCAACAGATTCTACAAGATGGTGTTCCCTGTACCTTCTAACAGACAACCTGTATATAGCAAGACTATCATGAGGTGGAGCGCTCATTACGTTTGAGTCAGGGCAGCTGCATGCATGACATATTGGAGGAGATGTTTAGTAACATGGGAAGGAGCAAACCTTGGCACCCCTTGGGAGCCAGACCAGGAAGTGCAGAGGAGGCAGCTCTTGGCCACCACTGTGTTCATGAGCTGTCTGTACCCATGTGACTTTCTTTTTCAACACTGGTATGGAGTCTAGAGGCTAACTCTGGAAGCCCTAGAATTGTCCAAATACAAAAGGCTGGAATAAGTCTCCAGTTGTATGATTTTAGCTGAGTTATTTAAACTTTTGAAGCTTCAGTTTTGTCTACTCCAAAATAAGATTAATAATAGTAGGTGCTGTTGCAGGGATTAAATCACATAGTGTACACTAGATACTTAGGGGGGCACTCAATAAGTGGAAAGTAATAACTTTTGTTAATGAATGTTTGCTGTTGCTATTAATGAAGTTCTCTACAAGAAATCTTGTGCTTGTGTGTGTGTGTGTGTGTGTGTGTGTGCATGGTTGCATGGATGTATCACTGATAATAGACCAATATTACAATGTACTGCTGTCTAATTTTCACTGGAAAGCCTTCATGAAGGAAGTAGAATTTAATCTGGGCTTTCAAAGAAAAATTGACATTGATCAGAGAAGAAAAGGGTGAAGGGTTTTCCAGACAGAGACACCTTCATAGACAAAGCACAAAATTGCCTGATATATGGTAACCCATGGAGCCTGACACCTCTGTGGGGGAATTGCCTTAGCCTCTGGCTGTCTTAGAAGTGATGCTTTCTTTTCTAAATGACAGAATAAAGGCTCAGCAGGTGCCACATTTTATATCTCTATTTGAGAAACTCCAGTTTATCTCTTCTGACCACAGCAGTTCAGTCCAAATGGCCACATCATGGACACCCACAACCAAGTCTAATCTGTGTCCCTCCCTGGTGCCCAGATAGATCAGGCTGTAAGAAACCTTCTGGAAAAAAAACAATCCTGAAGGAAAAACTCTTGACCTTGATCTGCAAACACCTGGGTCACAGTGACGAAGTATGATTTGGGGAAGAGCTGGCACCTCCACTTCCTCTCTGAATGTTAAACTGCAACTACTCCTTCAGGCTCCAGATTCAGAGTGCCCCAATTACAGAGATGACTGAAAGTAAAACCGATGTGCGGCATTGGGAGGGTGCTGTGTAGGTCCATGCACCAGGACTACTAGAAAGCGGGAGGAGTCTCCTCTGCTCCCGCACAGAACGAAGTGTGGCTTCAGGACAGTGGAACATCCAGAACAATCTGAAATATACTCAGGGAGGCACCAAGAAACTAGCATTCTTAGGGGAAAAAAGGACAAAAGCCAAGCACCAGCCCAGCATCTCTAGGGACAGTAGCAGGCACATCAGCAGGGACTAAGCAATGCCAGCAGCCAGCAAGGGTGCAGCAGAGACAGCAGCCCTCCAGGAGCACCAGGAGCACCAACTGGCAGCAGGCACCATGGTGATGTTATAGGATCTTTGGGGTATTGTTTTTCTGGCCAGAAACCCATGGCCAGAGGCATCTTTGCCCGAGTTTTGCTCAGGCCCATTTGGGCTTGTTTTGACCACCTGGCTTGGCAGGCTGTGCTTGGCTCATGCTACTGGCCTGGGTCTCATGCCTCCCAAGAGAAAGTCAAGCATGGAACGGCGCAGGGAATGTGAGTGAGCATGGGGCTCAGCCACTGTGCACAGTCAGACATGCCAGCTGCTGCAGCAGGGCAGGCAGCTCCAGGTGCCAGCATGGACGCCGGCTCTGTGAGGCTGCAGCTGGACCAGGTGCACCACAAGCAGCTTCCATGACTGGAACAAGTGGTGCCTGGAAGCTTGCAGATGCCGGGAACCACAGGCCCTCAAAGAGGGAGTCACAGCCCTGGATCCAGGCGCTCCCAGGTCTTGGAGGGGCACAGCTTTTTTTTTCCTTATCTTCACCCACAATGTGGTGAGCAAGGGGCATGTCTCAGCCCTGTTTGTGACACAGCTCTTTTAACCTCACCATTTGGTGAATCCCAAGTTCTTGTCCTGTGGCCAGGAAGAATGACGTATGCAGACAAATTAAGGGAGAGCAAGACAATGAGGAGCTTTATTGAACAATAGAAAAGCTCAGAGGACACCCTCAGGGGAAGCTCCTTTCCACAGCCAGGGCATGCCAATGAGTGTTTAGCTCCTAGAAGAGAGGGTATCTCCTCTCTGCTAGGCAATTTGTCCCAACAGGTGTCCAGCTATCAGCAGATAGGGTAGCTGCTCCTCTCTGCAGCTGGTCATCCCATTGTCTGCACAACTCTCAGCAGAGAGGAGGCCCTGGAGTGGGTTGCTCCTCGCTGCAGTTGATCATTCTCACTTCTGCTCAGCTCTGGCTGAGCCCGGGGCTTTTATGGGCCTCAGAGGGGAGGAAGAGCACATCCATTGGTCCATGGGTGGCTATGAGTGGGCCCAGAAAAGACACCTCAAGTTCCTACTTTGATCTGTGGGACTGGCAGCATGGCCCCCAGCTTTCAGGTCCTCCCTGGCCTGAAGGTTGGGCTTCACCAGGAAACCTCCCACTTCTGCCCAGGAACCTGTCTGCCTTCTGCTGCTATTTATGGTGCCCAGGCTGTAGGTGCCAAGGGATGCCTGTGGGCTGGTGCTGAACTGCCATCAGCTCCCCCTAGGGTTCCCTCCTATGCTTTTTGGTGCCCAAAGTCCAGAGGGGGCCAAGGTGGCAGGGTGCTGGCATGTCAGCATTGCCCTGAGCATATACATACCTAGCCAGGCCATGACAGTGCCCAGGCGTGGCCCCCACTTTGCTCCAAGGTCAGAGCCAGTGCCAACAGCAGGGAGAAGCCAGACAGCAGGAGCAGGCACTTCTAAGCCTGCAAGAGTGGGGGTGCCTTCCAGGGCCCCCAAGAGTGCAGAGATGCCTGAGTCTTTAGCCACAGTCTGGATGGCTGCAGCTGTGCCAGTGGGGCAGGGCTTCTGCCTGCTCTATGGAGCAGGAGGCCCAAGTCTGCAGCTGTGGTTTGGGCAGCTGCAACTATACCCAGGAGGGTGGGGTTCCTGCCTGCTCCCAGGCCCCAAGAGCACAAGGATGCCCAGGTCTGCAGCCATGGCTTGGGCAGCGGCAGCAACACCCAGGGAGTTCCCTCCCCAACTCGGAAGGGTGGGGCTCCCGCTTATCACCAGCTTCTGCCAGCTCCCACTGGCTCCATGGAGCATGCAGCTCTGACTGTGTCTCTCTGCTGCAGCTGAAGTAATGGCAGCGGTTGCTCCAGATGGCCTGCCACTGCCATCAGTGAGAAGCTTGCTGGGCTCAGTGGACACTGGAGGGCCCAGCAGTAGGTGTGGCCAGAGGAGAGAAACTGGCAATACCAGTGGTATTTGAGGACTTAGTCCTTCCTTTGGGTATTCTGAATAATCCAGGAGGCGAGGACACAGAGTTCTAAAAATCCTTCTGGTGTGAGTGACAGCCAGAATATGAGTAATTATTGTTATTTATTAATATTATTTAATAATGAAGAAGAATATTCTCATCCATTTACTTATTCAACAAATGCTCATTGAGCATCCACCAGTGCCAGACACTATGCTGAGCACTGGGAACATGTTGGTGGATGAAAGAGACACAACCCTTTCCTTCATTAATGTACAGACCAGTGGGAAAGACAGACACTAACCAAAAAAAAAAAAAAAAAAAACAAAGAAATGAGCAACTAATCACAAATAGATGATGTCAAGTTACAGAAAAATAAACCAAGATGTGCAAGATGTGGTAATGGAGAATAAAGAAGAAGGGGCATCTACTTAGACTGAATGGAGAGGATCTATCCAAAAGGCGACATTTTAGATTAATTATGAAACACTGAAAAGCAGCCATCATGAAAACCTCAGGGGAAAGAGAATTCCAGGAGGCCTTCAGGTGGGAAAGATGCATTTTAGGATTGCCAACATGACTGGCAACAGGCAGTGGCCATTTTACCTACAGGCTGGTATAACCTAGAGAAGAAAAGAATGCAATGAAATACTAACAATGTCCCTCTAATAACAATGGCAACTCCCACTTATGCAGTCCTTTCTGTTTCACAATGCATTTCCTATTTACTTTTTCAGTTCCCAGTCCACACTCCTGTAAATGATAAAGCCAAGGCTAATGTATCCATTCATATGAGACAACTGAGGGCTGAAAAATGTGACTCACCCAAAACATAATGGTGGAGATGCCAGGCAGTTGACTTGGGTCTCTAAAATTTCAGTCCTTACTCTTCCCCAAGTCTTGTTGCCTTGACTCACTGGGGTCATAATTTGATGACACAGGTCCCACATTTTAATCCTTGCCTTCAATAAGTCATGGGATGCCCATGCAAGCCACAGCTCCTTGGTGGAGACTCTTACCTCTGGACAAACAGGACCTGTGAAAAGCTCCTGTCTCCTACTCTGGATACTTCCTGTAAACAGGACTCATTTTCAGTGTGAGTCTAATAATCAAGAAAATAAATTAAATCCCAGAATCTCTCTCACTTTGGATAATAGCTCGTTCCAGGAAGTCATTAATGCAGTAAGTCAAACTCACAACTGTTGACACCATGAAAGCACATTGTTTACCTTCCTTTGATTCAGCTGAGTATCAATTAGCTCAGTGATATTTACATAAATATCTCGATTTAGAGGGTGGAATTGTCCATCTGCTTCTGGAAAGATTTAATTAGGTCTGTGTTGCTAGAGAAGAAATTAATCCTTTTCAACATTAACCTTTTCAACTAAAATATGTTTTGCGTGTATTGTGTAACATGCCTTGTTATGTAAATTGGACAAACTGAAATATTTCAGGCTGGTGAAATGATGTCTTTTAAACTGAAAATATATATCTCTCTCCAAATCTTGAATGCAAGTGCATCCTTTTGTGCTTTCATATATACAGTCCTTCTTGGTGAGGGTTCTTTCAATCCAACGTCTTGAAGGCTTGTCTTCAACGTTGTATATGCTCTCCAGTCTGCAGAGGATATTGGTGGCATTCTCTGAACCTCGCTCCTGCTGGGCCTCTCACCTTCACATTTTCTTCCTCGAGCTGTGAGGCTTTCCTGGGATCCCTGAGTAAGATCAGGACCCCGTGTCATTTGTGTCCTTTTCCATAAGGGAACTCCTCACTTGAAGTGGCTCTTTTATGTGTGTCTTACCCACAGAAGTGACCACTCTAGGAATATAAAGATCGTGGATTCCTTGTCTGCTGCCATTTGCCTGGTGCCTAGCAAATTGCACATTTCATAAAAGACTCTCACTAAATGTATGTTGAAGGAATGAATGAGCAAAACCAGAATCATCAGGTAACAGTTTCACTGTGATCTTACAGCTCACCACCCAGCTCACAGAAGCAAACATTTTGTTAAAGGTATGGATATTATTAATACAAAAGTCAAAATGGGTTTAAATGTAAAGCATCCTCCCTTCCTTTTATCTACACTCTGACATGAACAGGTGCTCCTGCTTCCAGATTATCCCCTTTCATGAACCCTGTACAGCCAGGTGAGCTCACTGAGGACTCCTATTTTGCTCAATCCAAGCCCTGCAAGGTCTCACTGTTCAAGAAAAAGGTCTCTTCATCTTCATTGCTTGAAATCTTCATCTCTTCTCCATTGTCTATGATCAAGTGTTTCTCACTTCTTAGAAGCTTTCCATGAGGTCCAAATGTTTTCATATAACTTCCCAAAAGCCTCCACTCAATCCAAGGTAGGGAGGATACTCATAATAATTATAGTCACCACTTATCAGATCCCTACTCTATACCAGGCACTTCTCTGGATCCTTCCTACATTAATCCCTAAGCTTACAAAACACTGAAATTTAGGCATCACTGCCCATGTTTCCAGGTGGCAAAACAAAGACTAAGAGAGGAATGTGATTGCCCAGTCACACAGCAAGTAGGGTAGAGCCTGGATTTTTAAACTCAGATCTATCTACCTCAACAGCCTTTGTCTGCCCTTAGAGCATCCTGTCTTCAGGGTCCCTGTGAACCAAAGCACCAGTGCTGAGTAAAGCGTTAGGTCTTCGGTTACAACTCTGTTAACCCAACTGACCAGGATTAAAATGGCTCAGAATAGGTGATCTCAAAAGATGTGACTCTGTTTGCATCATTGCCTCTATAATAAATCAACCCTCTGTAAATTGGTTAACAAAATATGGACATATAAAGCAAACAAAGATCAGTAAACTTCTTCTGTGAGGAACCAGATAGTAAATATTTTTGGCTTTGTAGGCCATACAATCTCTGTCGTGACTTCTTAACTCTGCCACCGTAGAATGCAGCCATAGACAAAACATAATGAATGGATACAATTCTGTTACAATACAACTGTATTTACAATAGGAGGCAGGATGAATTTGGCCCACTGGTTTGCTAACCTCTGAAACAATGGGAAGGTAGATGGTCTTTTTTACCACTCTACATTAAGAATACAATTTAATCCTCATGTTAATGTTTTAAAGGAGGTTGAGTATTGTAGGGAGACCCCCTGAAACTATTGCTATGGAATAAAAGATGAAATGCTCCTGATTATTGTAAACACAAAATTGCATGCAGGATAGTGTAAAGACAATGCCAGGTTGGACTGCCAGAACGAGCCAACAGCACGTGATGTGCTTCCCCCTGCAGAGAGCCTATGACTGGACGTGCAGTCACGAAAGTTTCACATCACCAAGATTCCTATCCCAGAAAAGCAGATGTTCATAGCTCTGGGAATGGAATGCGACCCTTGTGGAGAGCCTATAAATGGATGCATGGAGGGAGCCTGTCCATATGGATAAGATAGGGCTATAAACGCCCTCATCTTGCTGCGGCTCTTCTAGGCCTCTTTAGGGTTAAGGCATACTCCCTTCTGAGAATTTCTGGTCTGACCAGTTGTCTAGCTGCACGTCCTATTTCCATGCATTATTTGTAACCAGCTTTTGTTGCAATTGTTACTGCTGATTAATATCTTGCTAATCATAGGTTATGGAAAGACTGTGTTTCTGTTCTAAGGCTCTGTTAGAAATTACTGACGCGCATACTATATTGTAAATTCTTATCTCTGTATACTGTACTTCCACATACAAATGTTATGTTAAAGAATTACTTCATCCCCATGTGACCATCTCACCTCATAATCAAATGACCCTAAATCCCTCACTAACCTACCCCTGCCCTCACTAAACTTAATAATAAATGCTGGTATATCCAGTGCATTGTTGGCACCGCGGGACCAGAAGGCGGTGACCCCACCCCGGACCCAGCTTTCACTATCTTGTGTGTGTCTATTATTTCTCAACCTGCCGATCTGCCTGGGAACAAAGAGAGAGCCCCGTTGCATTGCAGGCTGCTGGCCAGATCCCACAATATCTCTGGCCAGATCCCGCAATAGAGTATTATCTCCATTTTAAAGACAAGAAAATTGAAGTCCCAGAGGACAAAGAGGTTGAGGTCCAAGGTTACACAGCTATTAAATGTGCATCTACAGCCCCTGGGCACAAGAAGGTCTTCAGCTTCTCAGTCTGGGTTGTTGCTATTATTTGTTTGTTTGATTGTTTTTTCCTTTAAACTGAGAATAGCTTTAAATTGATATTGTGTCAGAATCCATAGCCCTTCAACTTCCCAATCTTCAAAGTGTCCCTCTTTCCTTCTCCAAGCCCTTTCGCCTATGGTGAGGGCAGGAGATAGTAACCTGTTATACAAAGGTATAACAACCACTTTCTCTAAGAAAGTGACAAAGGTAACGTGTTATGCAAAGGTAAAGCAACACTTTCTCTAAGGAAGTGACAAATGACAGCTCCAGGCAGAAAGGAACTCCCTGGCACGTAGCACGTGATCAATAGTTCCATATTGAATGATTTAAGTGGATGAGTGAAATTGACAGAACATGAATTTTGTTGCCTTGGGTTATGGCAAATTATTAGACAATTAATGGGACTTTGGGTCAGACCTACCTCCTCAAAGTCCTGATCTTACCACTTATTAAACAAATAACCTAGGAAAAGTTACTTAGCATTGGTGAACCTCAGTTTCCTCATCTGTAAGAACACCAACAATGCTAGTACCACTTTAATAAGTTGTTATGAGGATTAAATAAAATAATTCATGTAAGATACTTAACTCATAACTCAACAAGTGGCATCAATGTGATGACCATGTTTGGCACTGTTACTTACTGCATTTGCATTCTGAGCTCTCACTGGCTTCTATATCCATCATTTCCCATCCTAGAGATAAGAACCACGTACACTGGTTAAGGATACTAGGTATAATATATTAAATCACTAAATATGTTTGTGTGAGAATAGCTGTATCTATCACCAAATGCATCCTCAAAGACCAAAATTCTAACTTTAAAAATCTCAGTAAAAAATTATGACAATACTGGAATTAAAAGAATGCAAAAAGATGGACGCATACCAACGTAGAGACAAAAGGGGAACATTAACAAATACAAACAGTTTTACTTACCAGGCATGATGAGATATGTTTTTTCCATTTTTTGTTTGTTTTTATGTTAGCCACAAGGTTACTTATGAAATAAGAAAAAGTAACGAAGAAAAAATTCAATGAAATTACATTTAAAAGCCAATGATAGCAGGAAAAACTTTGCCATGTTCTAAAAACTGAAATTACTTTTGTTAACCTAAGCATTCATGAGATCACAGCTTCGTTAACTTGACTACAGAGTTTTTTAGTTACTTTTTCTTAAAAATCTCATGAATTTCTGCTTTACTGCTTGAGATCCATACAACAGACTACTTGGCTGGTTTCCATTTACTTGCCTCCCATGTTTATTACTGATTCCCATTCAACAGCAGAACAGTGAAACAATAGGGCTATTCATAGGAAACACTGATGATTATTTTTATGAATTACGTGTGTCCCGTCAGATGAACTCCATTAGAACTTCCCAGAACAGTACAGATGGAAGGTTCTCAGGCCCAAGGTCATCCACTTGTTATTCGAAATAACCAGGCACCTTATTGACAATTAAGCAACACGCCTTGAGTTTTCTAAGAGTTCTCTTGTTTCACAAAATTTCTTATTCCCACAAAGACCTTTAGAGAAGTATTCTACGTCATTCCCTTTTGGCCCCAGTACTTACTTGTTCCCAAAACAGCATCCTATATGCAGTCAGCAAAGCTGGGTTTGCATCTACTTCTGCCGTTTATTAACCATGTGACCTTGGATAAAACACTTAATTTCTCTCAGTTTTAATTATGTTAACAGCCCTATCCACCTCCCCAATATCATGTATATAACATTTTTCTACCATAATTCTATTTTTTCCTAAAACACAAACTGAGCACTTACTAGGTACCAGACCTTCTGATAGGTATTTAGGACCTGAAAAGGAAAGACACAGGATCTGTATCATTAGAGAAGACAGACACACAGATGATAAAAATACAGGACACTGTGAGACCGCAGTGGGCATGTTGTGGGGTGGGGCACCCATCCATCCTCAGGGCATAAAAGGCTTCAAAACACGTGATATTTCCATTCACTCTTGGATAAGAGGGACGGAGACAGGAAGGACAGTCTAATTAGTGGAAAGAGCATGGGGAAAGATACCACCACGTCAACAAGGCCAGCACATCTGGGGAAATGTGCTGCGACTCATCAGGGCTGGAGTCCAAGGGAGCATGAGGGGAAGAGGCAGGCAGGATAAATATAAAACTAGAAGGGAAACAATCACATTGATTATTGAGAATGTGTTGGTAACACTAATTAAAATAATCCTTAACATCATTGAGCTTTTGTTCCTGACTAGGTATTCCACAAATTCTTACATTCTCATTTATATCATTACCACAATCCTATGAGGTAGGTGCCATGACTATTTCCATCTTTCAGATGAACCAACAGAGGCCTAGAGGGTTTAAGCACAACAGATGACCAATTCAGGACTCTAACTCAGTTCTGTCTGATGCCACAGTCTCTGCTACTCCTAACCACTGAGTTCTCCTGCCCCAGCTGAGGGTCTGGGATTTATTACATGGTCAGTGAGGGCCTGTGTTGGATAGACTATAGGGGGACCCCATGACCCCCACCTCTTGGTAGTTGCCTATGTAATTCCTCCTATGTAATCATCTCTGTTGAATATAGGTTGGCCTAATGACCTTTCTCTAACTGATGGATTATAGAAAAAGCAATGAAATATCAATTTCATAATAGAAAACTATGATGTCCCTCTTGCTAGTAGGCTCTTCCTTGTTGACTGTGATGAAGTAAGAGACCATGTTGGAAAGCCCCATGAGGCAAAGAACTGAGGGCAGTTTCCACTTAACAACAGTGAACATAATCTCTCAGTCAAACAGCTCTCCGAAAGCTGAATGTTGCCAACAATTTGAGTGAACTTGGAAGTAGGCCCTTCCCCCTTCAACTTTTTAGTGGGGACCCAGCCCTGGACAACTTGACTGAAGACTTGTGAGAGACCCTGACACAGGGGTCTCTAGAAAAGCAGTGTCCAGGTTCCTGCCTCACATAACGGTGAGATGATGAACATGAGCTGTTTTAAGTCACTAATTTGTAATGATTTGTGACACAGCAATCTATAAATAGCACAGAAACTTTGAAGGGTTTAAGCATAGGAATGATAAAAAATTGATCTATGTTTTATAAAGTCAGTTTTGTCATCAGGGCACAGAGTAGATTAGAGGAAGATAAGGAGGAGAGATTGGCTAAGAGGCTATTTCAAGGCAAGACATGATGGTGACCTAAATTAAGGCAGCGACAAAGGGAAGGGAGGAAGAATAGGGGAAGTTACAGAAGAGATATTGGAGGTAGATTCAGCAGGACATTAGATCCAACTTGATATATGGAACAAGGGGAAGGGAGGGAGCATTGAGTTTAAACACAATGGGAGTCACTGCATCAGCTTCACCCAGAGTTGTAGACCTTACTGCTGGTCAGCAGCTACTTGGAGCAGCAGCCTGACCTTCATCAATACCAACAACAGAGGATCCACTGAACACCTATATGGGAGAAGGGAATTTCTTAGGCCATTTGGGTACCAAATTCTAAAAGCCTCATGCTGAGAAAATTTGACACTCTTTAAGACCACAATAAGAGAACCATCCTCTTTGAAATTCAGCCCAGACAGGAGTCTTGGCATCAGGACACTACATCTAAATGCCCCCTGAATGAAGCAGTTCACTTTGGAAAGAACCAGAGGCAAGTAAATGGTATCTTCGAAGACGAAGATGCACCAAGTGCCTCCATTCCAGGAGGACATGCAGCTGAGAGGATGGCTTCATGATCTTAGCCATTCACTAAATTGTGTTGCCTCCTTACTATTGCAACTTCTTTACTCAAAGCAACCATGCTTATGGCTATGCAGAATTAATAGACCAAAATGAGGTAAGATCATTGAAAAGGGAAAGGTACTTTTTACATGACACCTGATCCTAACATGGTATAAGAACTGAACTTCAGAAAAGTTGAAATGTAATAGAATAGCTGGCATTTTTTCTGTTTTAAACTTTAGTACTAGCAAAGGGCCATCACAAGCATCAGCTGACTTCATTCTTGTGACACCACTTTGGAGTAAATATTATCTATATCTTGCACATAAGAAAACTGAGTCTCAAAAAGATTTAAGTTTCCTTATGAATATTATTTTGCAGGGTGAATTATGCCCCCCTTACCACCAAAAAAAATTATCTGTCGAAGTCTTAACTTCCAGTATCTCAGATTGTGGCCATATTTGGAGATGGGGTCATTAAAGAGGTAATTAAGTTAAAATGAGGTCATTACAGTGGGCCCTAATCCAATCTGACTGTTGTCATTATTACTAAGACAGACACAGAACGAAGGAAGACAATGTGATGACGTGCAGACACGAGGAGAAGACAGCCATCTGCAAACCAAGGAAAGAGGCCTTGGAAGAAATCAATCAATGTCAAAACCTTGATTTCAGACCTCTGCCCTCCAGAATTGTTAGAAAATAAATGTCTGTTGTTTAAACCATCCATGTGTGGTACTTTGTTATGGCAGCCCCAGCAAACTACTATAATTACAAAGCAATTAGGCTCTGAAACCAATCAAAGTACATCTCTGCCCATCAAAAATCCACCCAATTCTTCTATTAGAATCAAACATCAGCATTGGGGTGCAAAAAGGTACTGGTGGCTGGTCCCAAAGCCCTAAATAGTACTGACCAATGAATTTCACCTTTGTAACCACTCAGAATTAACAGCTGAGGGCCAGGACAGGACCCTAGAGCAGCAATACTTGAAGCATGGTCCCAGCATCACGCAGGAGCTTATTAGAAATTCAAACTCTCAGAGCTCACACCAGAATCTTTCATCTTGGCGCTCAGAAATAGATGTTTTAACAAGCTCTCTAGCTGAATCTTACATATCCTAAATTTTGAGAAGCCCTGGGCTGGCAGAAAGGTGTCTAAATGGTGTAATGTCCTCCTGCACCTCTGACTAACACTATGTGTTGGAGGTGGCCAGAGAGGGGCATGGGAGATGTCTTCTGAGGGGTGCTCGAGGCCGCAGTGATGAGGAAAGGATAAACACCTTATTTAGCAACAAATATTTATTGAGCATTTACTATGTTCCAGGAACTATGCAATATGCTGAGGAAGTAGAAAAAGACCAGACCCTCGAGTTTACAGTCTTACAGGTCATATCAAGTAAGGAGTGGAGGAGACAGGAGAGAGAGTGGTAAGGCCAGCAACTTCGAAGGTTAGGAGAGTTGACCACCCGGCCTGCAGAGTGCCCCCATGTGGTCCAGATGAGAGGTGCTGGGGGAGAAGTTGAGGTTCTTTCAGGCCCCTGCCTGGAGCAGCCCAGCCTACAGGTGCCAGGTTCATTACCCCAAGTCCACCAGTGGCTATAGCACCATGGCGGTGTTCTAATGAAAAATACCCTATCTCCATCACCTTTAAAGCCACCTTCCGGTGGTAGTCTTCCCAGATCTCCTCTATCATAGGTACTTCTCTACTTCCTCAGTATTTTGATGTATTGTCTTTAGTTTGCACTCCCTCTGAAGCAGACCCTAAGATAGAAATTTGGTACAGGTGCCTTATTTGGGAGAAATTTGGTACAGGCGTCCTATTTGGGAGACGATTCCAGCAAGCATGGTGCATGTGTGGGGAGGAGAGACAATGATGAGAGGAAAGCTAATAAGGCTAGGGTAATGAGAAGGTCACCACTGTGAGCCACTGGGACTCAGTCCCACAGGGGACCCTCTGAGAGATTGCAAAGCACAGTTCAGAAGTGGACTCTCCAAAGGCAAGGAAACTGGAGTCCTTACCTAGCTCCTCTCCTCCCTCATGGGCTGAGAACTGCTTCAGGGCTTTAACCTTCCTCTCTTCCAACCTGTCCTGCACATGGACAAAGCATCCTCCTATGGGCCAAGGGACTCATGATGCCACAGACTGGGAAAGAAGGGTCTGCAGACGACCTCAGGGAAGCAGAGGGTGTCCACCAACAGTTATCCTACAAGACGCTTCACCAGAGCAGCTCTTATAGAACCACATACATGCATCTTGTATCTGAGCCCTGCGATATTGTCCCCACCAAGAAAATCTACCATTCTCTCCTGTTCATGAGCCTCAAGTTGGGCAAAATATAGTGCTCTCTATTGGTTTCTTCAACCATCCTGTCTTATGGAATAAAGTATGTGTCTTCCAATGAGGCATGCAGTGGTAAAACACACAGAGGTACTATGATTCCAGGCAACAGCAAAGAAATGATGTTTCCATTCTCCTGCACAATGCTATTATGGTTAAATATAAGAAGATGTTGGTTAGGATTTTAAAATACTGAAAATTACTAGTGGATTCCAACCATTGCCTACAAAGACTCGCTAATGGTCTGTGGAAACATTGCAATCTCCTGGGGCACAGGGACCCTGTCTCTTTCCTCATTGCCTCCCCGGCACCCACAGCAGTGCCCACACAGAAGGGAAACACCCTGTCTGTGTGTAGTTTGCTGACTGAGATAGGCTTCCAAAGCTTTAAAGGGCTTTGGGTGTGCTTCATTCCACATAAGTCTAATTTCACTTAAAAATTCTTAGAGTTTCAAACAGACATGTTGAAAATTCACGCTTTCATTCACTTTTAATGAGAACTTTCTTTTTTCAAGAATCATCTGCAGGCTGCCTTACAAGTAATTCCACAGCCATCTGGAAGACTTGTGTTGCTACTTAGAAGTGCTAAAAGGGATATATATGGAGGCTGGCTCCCGACAAAATTGGAAATGAGGGGAAGCTCTCTTCAGCAACACATGCCTCCCCTCCCTGCCTCCCGTGAGTGCCCAGAATCCTGGACACAGCCTACACGCACGCCTCCAAGTCACACACATGTTTCAGAGATTTAAGTCACTGCTCTTCCCACAAATATATTTTGTTTTACCGAGAACACTAGAGGATGAAATACTTATTTTGCAAGAACAGTTCAATAATGGGAGCATTTCAGGCATCATGATTCCAGACAGGAAAGATAGCCAAGGACAAAATAATCTGTCCAGGTCTCTAGAAATCATAAGACATCAGCCAACTGCATCCATTCATAAGAGCAATGCTGGTTCCCAGTAACCCCGTTCAGTACACATCCTCAGAGCATTTTACTAGGTGTCAGGAACTGAAGAAATGAAAATGAGAAATCCATGACCCTACACATAAGAAGCACATACTCCAGGGGTATAGAAAGCTCATCACTCAGACATCCAAGTGTGCTGGGGAAAGAAATAATTACCTAGCTACAGATACATACTGAACTGTCTATTATAAGCATGGTGCTGTGGGAGGCCAGAAGAGAACACCTCAAGCTCTGCTGGGATGTCCGAGGAGTCTGGTGAAGCAGATAACAGTCAGGCTAAGCCTGAAGACCACAGGAGCACAGCAACAGGAGAGAAGGTAGAGAAAGCATCATTGACTCTACAGCTGCAAACCAGACAAGCAAAAGACTCGAAGCGAGGAATTGCAGGGCAGGTTGGAAGGACAGAGAATTGTGCCCGGTAGTTGGGTTCATCAGGATGAAAATTTAAAGGACCTCTGGTGGCTATTCTAGACAGGAAATTTAGTTTAGTAGTTAAGAGCTGATATTCCAGAAACAGACTACCATGGTTCAAAGTCCAGCTCGGCAATCCATCAACTATGTGACGCTAAGGAATCAACTTAACTCTTCTTTGCTCCAGTTTTCTTATCTTTAAAATGGGGTTTATAAGAGTCATTCTTTCTAAGATTGCTATGATGTTTAAATGAGCTAATGCACTTAAAGCACTTACGTTATGCCATGACATTGTTAGTTATCATTGCTATTATAAAGAATGTGGACAACAAAGGCAGTGCTTTGTTTCTGGTATCTGGAAAACTGGTATGTATGTATTTAGTTATTCATTCAACCAACAATCATTAAGGGTGGATGAGAGCCAAACACAGGTAGATGTGTCTCTTGCCCTCCAGAGGCTCATGGTCCCATCGCAGGAATACAAGCCTAGTTGGGTTATTATCAATGTCTGCAGAGGACAGTGGGAGGGCAAGCACAAAGCAAGGAATAAACTGGCTTGAAGTAGTCTGGAAAGGCTTTGATGTGAGCCTTGGTTTGTGGGCTGAGCTGTAGGATGTCCACATCCAAGTGTTTGTCCCACCAAGTGGGACCCTGGAACAACAGAACAGGGTAGGGTCCCCTGTGAGCCCGGAATGAGCATGGAGATGGGTTAGGAAGGGATCCTGGGTGCTTGTCATCTCATATTTACCTGAAACACACCACAGCAGCAGAAGCAGCTGGTGAAAGCCCAAGGCCTTTCTGATTGGACAGTGCTGGTGCCAACACAGTGCTGGTGGAATATTTGGACTGGACTTCTGAAACTCTTGGATGAAGAGACACGGGCACAGAACTCACAGGGTTCTGGGGAAAAGGGGAAATGGAAGAGAATTCATGCTATTCTATAACTCCAGGAAACTCTATCTGAAGGCACAAATAAGGCCCTGTGAGCAGAAAACATTTAAAAAAAGCTACAAGAAGAGATTGCTGAGTGGGGTGGGAGGGCATAGGCTGCCATGCTAAGCAGAGCGTGAGTTTGTTAAGTTCCATTGATGTGATCAATGCTTATGCAAGCCTGTCATGCTCAGTTCAACACACATGTCCGCAGTGCTAGAAAAGCCACCTGCTATGAAGGATCCCAAAATTACAATCAGGAAAAAGACTCTACACTTTTGTTTGAGAATATTACAATCCAATCATATTAGATAAACGTATCAAGCTTCTAAGCTTTATTTCTTAATCACTGTGCGAGGTGGGGGTGGCAGGCGGTTGGAGGCACATAACTGAAGGAGATGAAAAAGAATGGAGGAAAAGTGCAGCATATTTGTGTATGTCTTGACTCCCTCAATTAAGTGGAAAGTTCCCATGGCTGAGAATTATGTTTTACATTCCTAACTGCCCCTCCCTGGCTCCTACCATGAGACTGAGTGCATAGTAGGTCCTTAAATCTGCTTCCTGAGTTTAAGATGCAAAATTCCCCTCTATGCAGAAGCCTGGATTTTGCACACAAACAGCTCTAAAGATAAAGCTGATATTAGTTTGCTGCAAATAGCATGCATGTTCCTCTTCTAGCTGATGAGTATTTCTCCCCTTGAGATTTTTTTAGTGATTCTAGCCCACTGGCTATTTTAAGACCCAGATTTATTATTTTCGTTCATGTCCCTAAAAGATTTTAAGAGTCCTATCCTTCTCTTTTATTACCTTCACACATCCTCCCACGTAATACACAAAAGGAGAATAATTTGGGGTCACATTCCTGTGCCGGCCCCATCTAAAGATAATCAACTGCACATTACAAAAACAACACAGTCAGGCTGAGGCTGGCAGCCTCAGTGTCTTAGGTCAGCAGACACATTGTGGGGCCACAGGAGAGCAGGGGAGAAATGAGGCTGGTGAGCTCTGTTTATGGTAGTTGGACTTTGAAAGTGCCATTTTAGAGGAGCATATTTCAATTGAGAAAATGACAAAAATTTCATAAAACAAAGTAAGCATGTTGTGATTAGAAAACAATGAATGCACTTCTAGCATTGTCTATGTTTTCTGATGCAGAGCTACAATTAGTGTTTAGCAAAAGGAAGGACAAAAATGTCATCTTATTATAAGAAACTGACATTGTAGCCCCTGGACTATTTGTTAGAGATTAATAAGAAATAGATTCTCATTTCTTTCTTGTTTTGGTCCCAGCTCAGAGGTCTTTTTTCCTGGAGAAATAATATAATAAGCAGAAGCAAATCCTCAAAGAATTTGAGGAAGCCAGGAGTAAGGCAGACATATCCAGAAAGAATAACCAATAATATTCACATAATAAAATGAGGCTGATGGAATTTAAAAATTGCATTTTAGCAACCACTAATATAATAATTGATTCAGGGAAGAATCATGAATGAATGCTTTTCAGTTACTACTACAGCATAGCAATTATCCCAAATCTCTAGCGCTAAAGCAACCATTTTATTTGATACATGATTTTGTGGATCAAGAATTTAAGACATTGTCTGGGCAATTCTTGCTTGCAGCCATTCATGTGGTTACAGATGTCAGATGGAGCATCAGCCATCTTTAAGATTCAGCTGGGCTGCAGCATTTAAGGTAGGCTACTTGTATGGTGGCAGTTGGTGCTGGCCGTTGGCTGGCAGCACACCTGGGCTGTTGACCACAGCATCCATTCATGGCCTCTCTAGCATGGCAATCTCAGGGTGGTTGGACTTCTCATTTGCTGCCTAGTTCTTCCCAAGGCCAGCAGCCCAAGAGGACAAAACACAAGCTGCATGACCTTTAGTAAGGCAGCCTCAAAGATCACACAGCATCACTTCCCCTTTACTCCAGTAGACAAAGCCATCACAGCCTCATCCAGATTTGATCGGAGAAAATGTAGACCTCTTCACAGGAGGAAACTCAAAGAGTTTCAGAGTCATATTTTATAAACTGTCATGTACCGTTGCCTAAGAGTTTACTAGGGAAGAGGATATTTAGTCAGTCTCAAAGTATTTCTCATAGATTATCTATTTATGAGTAAGGGAAAATAGATGTATTTATGGTGAAGAAATCTGGCAGACACCACCTTAGCCAAGAGATCAGTTATTGGGATAAGACATCAATTTGAAAAGAGCTCCTACCAGAATGGTGAAATCATTGATGCTTTATGAAAAGTTTATGAAGACAATGCTCCAAATAAAGCAGCAGTTTGCAAATAGATAACTCATTTTAAGAAGGGACAAGACAATGTTGAAGATAAAGCCCTCAGTGACAGACCATCCACATCAATTTGTGAGGAAAAAAATTAATCTTGTTCATGCCCCAATTGAACAGAACCAATGATTAACAGCACAAATAATAGCCAACGCCACAGACATCTCAACTGATTCAACTTACACAATTCTAACTGAAAAATTAAAGTTGAGCAAACTTTCCACTTAATGGGTGCCATAACCATTATGCCCAGATCAGCTGCAGACAAGAGAAAAGCTTTCAACAGAAATGTTAAACAAGTGGGATCAAGATCCTGAAGCATTTCCCTGAAGAACTGTAGTAAGAGATGAAACATGACTTTAACAGTATTACTCTACAGACAAGGCACAATCAAAGCAATGGCTACCAAGAGGTGGAAGTGGTCCAGTCAGAGCAATAGGAAATCAGTCAAAAACAAAGGCCATGGCAACAGTTTTTTGAATGTTCAAGGAATTTTTCTTGTTGACTCTCTGGAGGGCCAAAGAACAATAACATCTGCTTATTATGAGAGTGTTTTGAGAAAGTTAGCTGAGGCTTTAGCAGAAAAACTCTTGGGAAAGCTTCATCAGGGAGTCCTTTTCCACCATGACAAGGCTCCTTATCATTTCTCTCCTCAAACAAGGGCAATCTTGTAAGAGTTTTGATGGGAAATCATTAGACATCCATCTTAGAGTCATGATTTGGCTCCCTCTGACTTCATTTTACTTCCTAATTTAAAAAATGTAAGGGTTAAATTTCCAGGACCCTCACTCAGGTCTTTAGGGATGGACTAAATAAATGGATGGTATCATTGCTTAGAAAAGTACCTTGTACTTGATGGAGCCTATTTTGAGAAAGTTTATATTTTTTATTTTTATCTTTTAGTTCCATTTTTCCATGAACTTTTTAAAGTCACCTTATATTAACAATTAGTGACTATTAGTGAATATTATGTGGGTGTTAATTGTTTTCTTCTTGCAATTTTCCTAATCTTTTAAAATTATCTTAAAAAGTTACAAAATAATACTAAAAATTTTAAAAATATATTATAAATATAACAGAAATTAGGAGGCAAGATATATGTACCAAAAAGAAAAGTATCTACAGCTGAAACAGTTTATTTTTAAATATAGCTATGAGCTTTCTAGCAGATCACAAATGTCTAATACTGGAAAGAGGTGGAAAATGCTGAAGATATGTCAAGTATTTCTCAAATTTTATCATTGTGAAAATGTAAGTCTTATAGTGGATTATTAAGGTAACTCATAAAGGAAATGAACATTTTTGATGTTGCCAGATGATGTATATACATTCTCCCCCTTAATGGTAATGTCCATGTGACTAGGGTTTATAGTTTTTGCATTGATGTGAGCTGCTATGAATTTCACAGAATTCCCACTTTGCTTCAACATGTGAAGGTGTTATTTCTTTAGGCTCAGAAAGACCAGGCAATTTGCCCAAGATCTCACAGCTAAAACATGGCAGAGCCACAATTCAAAACTTGATTTGTCTGTATCAAATCCTTCACTCTTTTTCCTACTCCAATGCCATACCCCAATTCTCAATAAAGATATAGAGATGTTCCTAGCCCATGTCTAATCTTTGGTCAACCTAAGCTGTGACATCAATGCAGGTAATTATAACATAGTCAGCATAGACCTGCATGAGCCGCTCGGTGGACTTCATGAGGCAGCCCTATGTCCTTAGACGAAGGGATAAGTAGATGATCGGAAATGCTCCAGTGTGCATGGCTATTGTGAATTTCTATGCTCTCCTCCTTCTTAAGGAAAGGAAGCATTCATGTGGTAGCTGCAAAACTCTCTTCATGAATTGCCCAAGTGTCTTGGTGGATTGCAAGCTCACCATGAGTCAAAACCATGGCCAAGAAAAATTAATCTGATTTTGAATTTCAATCCCTGGAGATTCAATGAATTTTATTATTTGATAGAACTCAGAGAAACCTTAGCAATCTAACCTGCTAATTTTTACAGATGAGGAAACTGAGGCCCAGGGGAGAAGGATGCCTTGGTTGGGGCAGCAAGCTAATTAGCAGAAGAGGCAAGCACAGAGCCATTAGATAACCAGCTCTTACTCACCTGGGAAGATTTGCTGGTATTCCCAGGCTCGATTTTTCTTTATTTTTTAAAAATCATGTTCTTCCCCTTTTATTGAACTAGACATTTTCTGACAAGCTTGGAAATGTTAATAGGCCATCTGAGAGACCTGGTACCTAATGCAGCTAAAAATATCAAAAAGTATAGGCAGTGCTCTTGACTTCTCTTTCCCTTCAGTGTAGCTGATAGGTTTCCAAAAGGAAGTATTGGGAATGGGTTTGGACAGGGCCTAGTGCAGCTATTAATGACATATTAACACAATCTCATGGCTAGGCAGGCTCTGCTAAAGAATCTGTTAAACTGTTCGTGGGAATCGGGAGGTCAAAGCGACCTGGGACAGAAGTAAATTCCCCTGAACCAAACTGGGAAAATAGGAACCACAAATATCAAGAAATAGAGGGCATCTTCATGCACAGCCTTACAACATTGGAGGAAACCAAGTGTCTGAGGGTTTGGAAGGATAAGAATATATTGTCTTGCAGGGAGCAGGGTATAAAATCTCAAGGAAAAAGAAAAACCATGGCCAGATTTTCATGTGTGGAGGGGGAGTGATGAGGCAGTGTGTTTTTTCTACAACTGATCTAGCAGAATTTGATCTGTTCAGTTTTTAAAATGACACCCAGATAAAATCTCACTTAACTATATAAACATGTATATGTGTGTGCATGTGCATATATGCATGTTTGTGTGTATATGTGTATTATATGTGTGTATTGTGTGTGCATATATATGTGGATATGTGTGTACTGTGGTATGTGTATTGTGTGTGTGGATACTTTGCGTGTGTATCTATGTATTGTATATATGTATATGTACATGTGTGCATGTGTGCTTTGTGTGAAGTGTGTATATGTCTGTATATATGTGTATGTGCAAATTGTGTATTGTGTATGTGTACTGTCTCTAGATCCTAGTCGCTACTCCCCACACACTCTTCTTCTCTCTTAGCAGTAAGCTAAGGTCTGGAAAATAGACCTAAAAGCCTGGCAGTTGGAATCCTATTATTTTTCCTCTTCCCACTTGGGCTATGTGGGATGAAATGCATATTTATATTTGAAAGAAGTCCAATTAGCAGAATAATTCTGAAATTGCCCACTATTTGGCCCAGATTCATACACCTGGGCATTAAAGCAACTCTGAGACTCATTTCCAAGGCACCACTGCCAGGTGCTCTCTGGCGAAAGTGACTGATGCCCACAGCATCCAGAGTGTGGACATTTGCAAAATAAATGGGCAAACTTTGGGTTTAAAACCCATCCATAACCCAGTGCATTGGTCCTAGCAGTGGCAGTGTCTAGAATGTGTGACTGTGCTTTGAGGGATGATAAATTTTATGAAGCAACCATCAAATTGACGTGCTATTGGGCTCCATCAGATATGCCAACATGATTGATGTTTGCCCATCAGTACAGCCAAGATATGATGTGAGGGCTCAGCATGTGTAAGCAAAACATTACCCACTCGGAGTCTTAAGACCTGATGAGAAACTTTGTAGGGGGCTGTTTTTATTATTATTACTGTTATTATTCCCTCAAGGGGCCTCTATGACTACTGAATTATAACTGATTTATCTTGCAGTTTATTGCAATTTGCCACTTTGCTCCTCATGTCAAAAACCCAATATAATTTTCATCCAAAAAATTAGGCACTACATTATGATAATGGCATTAGCATTTCATCCATCAGCAGAAACTGAATGCATTAACACATTTCAGAGACATTCATGATAAATTTGAAAAGTTGCTCTTTTGGAAGTGTGTACTTAAACCTTCAGATTATCATTTAGGTTTGGGAAAATCCTGGCAGCCTGGCCTACTGGAGATGAGGAAGCCTTTTAGGGAGTTGCCAGGACTGCCTCATCCTCACTGATAGGCCAGGACAGGGATAATAAGAATCAGCTGGAAGGAAGTTTACAATCTGGGCGATGGCTGCTCCAAATCCCAGAGTCACTGGCTTTGAAAAGCCATCTGCCTAAAATTTACTGTCTCAGAATGCTGGCACACAGAGATAATGAATCCAAAGTTACAGGGTCAAATTCACGTGCATCTGAGCCAGCTAGCTTGGGGAGGGTGGTAGGGAGCTATGAGACCACAGCCTCTGGATCTCCTCCAGCCCTGTTGGCTTTATGTACATACGGCATTGGTTGCCAAGAAGAAAACTGGCAGAAGTGGGGGTGGGGGGTTGCTGGTTCACTCAATTCAAAAAGCTTTGGTTGAGCCGCTATTTGAGAACATTATTCGCTCCCAACTAAGTAGACTTAGCAAAGATAACAAGGCCTGATCCCTGTCCTCAAGAAGCTCACAGTCTAGTGGTTGAATCACACGGGTAAACAAGCAATTCTCATGAGAGTTAGAGTAAAGGAAGAAGGTTGAGGTAAGTATATCCCCAGGTATCTCCTCTAATGGTGACCTCCTTTCCCTCCACTACAGATCTCTGCTCCTCAAAAGGACTCTTCTCTGTAAACCTCTACCCTTTCCAAGTTTGAGTAACCAAACCACTCAACTTTGTTTACTTATCATGGCCTAGAGATGACAGTGTTTCTATTTGGGCCCCTTCACAAGCATGTTCTAAGCCAATAGTCAGCAAAAATTTTCTGTAAAGAGCCTAATAGCAAATCGTTTCACCTTCCCAGGCCATACAGTCTCTGTTACAGCTACTCAATCCACTCTATCACTGGAGTGCAATAGCAACCACAGACAAAACATAAAGGACTTGACATGAATGCAGTCCAATAAAACTTTATTTACAAAAACACAGACAACAGAATGGATTTGCCCCATGAACTGTAGTTCCAAATCCTCAGGCAGACTGGGAAGTTTAACCTCTGGCTTCAACATGCCTGGCCTCAAAGTCTACTTTGGAAAACTAAAAAAATGTATTCCCCTGCAGACTTCTGCTGCAGAGTTTCAGTGACTATGAGTGAGTTACTTGAGGAAAAGGACAAGTTCTTATTTACCTGTGTCCCAAGCACCAACTCCAGTGGGTAGAGTTTTGAACACATAAAACAAACAAACCAAAAAAGGTGCTTCTTGAATTAATGACAAATACAATAGATGCTGGCCACTGGAAGTCAGGCTGGCCCACATGGAAATGGTGAAAGGATCCCAGAAACTTTTGGAGAGCACCACCAGCATCTAGGACAGTCCACCCCTGCACCGCTCACATCCAGCAGTGCCTCACATGAAGTTGACTCCTTCTTAAAACTAATTACTCTCAAGAGTAACTAAAATGTCTCACAAAAAGAATATTAGTGGGATGTTGGACAAGCTACAGTCTCTACTACTACAGCTAAACCCAAGACACCATAGTTCGTATTTACCATCTCCCTCCTCTCCATCCATTCTAGCTTTCTCTCATCCTCAGCCAACACTTTTGCCAAACTAGGCTACTTGCCAAATGGGGTAACCCTAACCTTAATTTTTCTTAACAATGCACATGTATTACTCTGATGACAAAATATTTTAGAAAATATTGACATTATTAATACATCTTTTAGCACATTATAGGTGCTCAAAATTGTTAATTCCCTACCCTCAAATTATATTCACATGTTGAATGAAATGTGTTTATTTCACAACAAAATAGAACTCATTTAAAAAAAATTTTTTTGAAACCCTTTTTCTGCCTGATTGCACATGCTGACATGTTCTTGCCAAATCCAACTGATGGCTCATCAAAAAAGAGTTTATTCGTGCTGATTCTTCTGGCACTTCCCTAGTAGATACCATAGTGTGCCTCTGGAATAAAGCAGTAGCATTGCTGGCTGATGGTGCCCAAAGCCAGGGAGATGATCCTCAGTCCAGAAGCAATTTTCTCCCTGTCACATTATCTGTTTTTCTCATCAGCTGCCCTATAGAACCCTACTCTGTAAGGGAGAACAGTTCTTGCCCAAGCATTACTGACTTTCCAGAACCCTGGGGGGCTTCCAAACAGCACATTTTCAGGCTCATTTCATTTCCTGCCTTTGATTTAATAGGCTGGAAAGGAATGCAGGAGAATGATGCCCAGGCCTTGGCCCAGAGGGCTTGCAGAGGCCATGACAGCCAAGTAATGTCAATCTCTTTGGCAGGTTCATGATGGAGGTAGTATCCCCGGGTCCGTTGACACTGAATGGGCCCATGCACAGCGGCTGGTAGAATCGGCTTTTTCTGGCTCCCCACCATGGACTAGAAGAAGAAGGCCCACAGGAATGAATCAGCATGGTCACAGTGAGAGTCTGCAGAGGAGAAGAAGGGGCTTGCTCTCTCCCACCCCTCTTCCTAGCACAATGAGGGAGCTGCAGTCAGGGTATCAGCAAGGAGATATGGGTCTAACTCAGGAGGGGGTTCCAAAGTTCAGGAAGACACCATTGTGCAAGGCACCTAGTAATTGAAGCAGCACAGGAGATCCCAGTACGGAACCCTGGGTGGTCTCCAGTTTCCATTATCTACCAGCTATGTCACCTGGGCAACTCGCATCTCCTTGTGGCCTCAGTATCCTCACTTGTAGGAAGGAATTTGTAGTACATGCCATAATCATTTCACCAAGATTCTTCACAAAGACTCAAAAGTAAGATCATAGATATTTCACTGTCTTGTAAAATTTAAAACACCTTATAATTGCAACCCATTAGGATGAGTCTAAAGATGGCTTCAAAGAAAAAAACCCACATTCAGAAGTCTTAGGTTTGAATCCAGGTTCCATTTCCAATTAGTTAGAAGGCTTCAACATTCTTGGCCTCAAAGTCTATTTTGGTAAACTAAGAAATGAATTCCCCCCACAGACTCTGCCATGGCATTTCAGTACCATGAGGGGAGTTAATTGAGGAGAAGGACAAGTTCCTCTCAAGCACTAACCCAGTGGGTAGAGCTTAGAAAGTATAAAACAAAAAAGGTGCTTCTTGAATGAATGAGCAACATTTTAAACAGGGTAACACAGCCAAATGTCAACCATGGCAATAATGATGACAATGATACTACAAATTTTGTTCAGCTGGGCAATATTCTAAACACTTCACTTGCATTATCACATTTAATCCTCATAACAACTGTATGAAGTAGTTCTATTATCAGCCTGAGTTTTTAAATGGGGAAGACGAGGCTTAAAGGGGTGAAGTAACTTGTCCAAAGCCACCGGAATTGTCCACAGAAAAGCCAGAATTCATAAGCACATCTCTCTGACTCTAAAGACAGTGTGTTTTAGGACAGACAGACCCCCAAATACATGCACTGTGGACTTGTAAGGGCTGGGCACAGAGCTTCATTCAGAATCGCAGCAGTAATGGTTAACCCTTTCTGAGTACATACAGGCACGCTGTTGCTGTTGACCTTTATAAAGTGCTATTATAATCCCTATTTTACAGATGAGAAAACGGAGGACTGGTAAGGTTCAAGGGCTTATTGCAATCCTTTTTTTGTTATTATTATACTTTGAGTTTTAGGGTACGTATGCACAATGTGCAGGTTAGTTACATATGTATACATATGCCATGTTGGTGTGCTGCACCCAGTAACTCATCATTTAACATTAGGTATATCTCCAAATGCTATCCCTCCCCACTCCCCCCATCCCACAACAGGCCGTGGTGTGCGATGTTCCCCTTCCTGTGTCCATGTGTTCTCATTGTTCAATTCCCACCTGTGAGTGAGAACATGTGGTGTTTGGTGGTTTGTCCTTATGATAGTTTGCTGAGAATGATGGTTTCCAGCTTCATCCGTGTCCCTACAAAGGACATGAACTCATCATTTTTTATGGCTGCATAGTATTCCATGGTGTATGTGTGCCACATTTTCTTAATCCAATCTATCATTGCTGGACATTTGGCTTGGTTCCAAGTCTTTGCTATTGTGAATAGTGCCGCAATAAACATACGTGTGCATGTGTCTTTATGGCAGCAGCATGTTTTGTAATCCTTTGGGTATATACCCAGTAATGGGATGGTTGGGTCAAATGGTATTTCTAGTTCTAGATTCCTGAGGAATCGCCACACTGACTTCCACAATGGTTGAACTAGTTTACAGTCCCATCAACAGTGTAAAAGTGTTCCTATTTCTCCACATTCTCTCCAGCACCTGTTGTTTCCTGACTTTTTAATGATTGCCATTCTAACTGGTGTGAAATGGTATCTCATTGTGGTTTTGATTTGCATTTCTCTGATGGCCAGTGATGGTGAGCATTTTTTCATGTGTTTTTTGGCTGCATAAATGTCTTCTTTTGAACAGTGTCTGTTCATATCCTTCGCCCACTTGTTGATGGGGTTGTTTTTTTCTTGTAAATTTGTTTGAGTTCATCATAGATTCCGGATATTAGACCTTTGTCAGATGAGTAGATTGCAAAAATTTTCTCCCATTCTGTGGGTTGCCTCTTCACTCTGATGGTAGTTTCTTTTGCTGTGCAGAAGCTCTTTGGCTTTATTAGATCCCATTTGTCAATTTTGTCTTTTGTTGCCATTGCTTTTGGTGTTTTAGACATGAAGTCCTTGCCCTATGTCCTGAATGGTAATGCCCAGGTTTTCTTCTAGGGTTTTTATGGTTTTGGGTCTAATATTTAAGTCTTTAATCCATCTTGAATTAATTTTTGTATAAGGTGTAAGGAAGGGATGCAGTTTCAGCTTTCTACATATGGCTAGCCAGTTTTCCCAGCACCATTTATTAAATAGGGAATCCTTTCCCCATTTCTTGTTTCTGTCAGGTTTGTCAAAGATCAGATGGTTGTAGATATGCAGCATTATTTCTGAGGGCTCTGTTCTGTTCCATTGGTCTGTATCTCTGTTTTGGTACAAGTACCATGCTGTTTTGGTTACTGTAGCCTTGTAGTATAGTTTGAAGTCAGGTAGCTTGATGCCTCCAGCTTTGTTCTTCTGGCTTAGGATTGACTTGGCAATTCAGGCTCTTTTTTGGTTCCATATGAACTTTAAAGTAGTTTTTTCCAATTCTGTGAAGAAAGTCATTGGTAGATTGATGGGGATGGCATTGAATCCATAAATTACCTTGGGCAGTATGGCCATTTTCACAATATTGATTCTTCCTACCCACGAGCATGGAATGTTCTTCCATTTGTTTGTATCCTCTTTTATTTCATTGAGCAGTGGTTTGTAGTTCTCCTTGAAGAGGTCCTTCATGTCCCTTGTAAGTTGGATTCCTAGGTATTTTATTCTCTTTGAAGCAATTGTGAATGGGAGTTCACTCATGATTTGGCTCTCTGTTTGTCTGTTATTGGTGTATAAGAATGCTTGTGATCTTTGCACATTGATTTTGTATCCTGAGACTTTGCTGAAGTTGCCTATCAGCTTAAGGAGATTTTGGGCTGAGACAATGGGGTTTTCTAGATATACAATCATGTCAACTGCAAACAGGGACAATTTGACTTCCTCTTTTCCTAATTGAATACCCTTTATTTCCTTCTCCTGCCTGATTGCCCTGGCCAGAACTTCCAACACTATGTTGAATAGGAGTGGTGAGAGAGGGCATCCCTGTCTTGTGCCAGTTTTCAAAGGGAATGCTTCCAGTTTTTGTCCATTCAGTATGATATTGGCTGTGGGTTTGTCATAGATAGCTCTTATTATTTTGAGATACATCCCATCAATACCTAATTTATTGAGAGTTTTTAGCATGAAGGGTTGTTGAATTTTGTCAAAGGACTTCTCTGCATCTATTGAGGTAATCATATGGTTTTTGTCACTGGTTCTGTGTATATGCTGGATTACGTTTATTGATTTGCATATGTTGAACCAGGCTTGCATCCCAGGAATGAAGCCCACTTGATCATGGTGGACAAACTTTTTGATGTGCTGCTGGATTCGGTTTGCCAGTATTTTATTGAGGATTTTTGCATCGATGTTCATCAGGGATATTGGTCTAAAATTCTCTTTTTTTTTATTGCGTCTCTGCCAGGCTTTGGTATCAAGATGATGTTGGCTTCATAAAATGAGTTAGGGAGGATTCCCTCTTTTTCTATTGATTGGAATAGTTTCAAAAGGAATGCTACCAGCTACTCCTTGTACCTCTGGTAGAATTCGGCTGTGAATCCATCTGGTCCTGGACGTTTTTTGGTTGGTAAGCTATTAATTATTGCCTCAATTTCAGAGCCTGTTATTGGTCTATTCAGAGATTCAACTTCTTCCTGATTTAGTCTTGGGAGGGTGTATGTGTCGAGGAATGTATCCATTTCTTGTAGATTTTCTAGTTTATTTGCATAGAGGTGTTTATAATATTCTCTGACGGTAGTTTGTATTTCTGTGGGATCAGTGGTGATATCCCCTTTATCATTTTTTATTGCCTCTATTTGATTCTTCTCTCTTTTCTTCATTAGTCTTGCTAGCTGTCTATCAATTTTGTTGATCTATTCAATAAACCAGCTCCTGGATTCATTGATTTTTTGAAGGGTTTTTTGTGTCTCTATTTCCCTCAGTTCTGCTCTGATTTTAGTTATTTCTTGCCTTCTGCTAGCTTTTGAATGTGTTTGCTCTTGCTTCTCTAGTTCTTTTAATTGTGATGTTAGGGTGTCAATTTTTGATCTTTCCTGCTTTCTCTTGTGGGCATTTAGTGCTATAAATTTCCCTCTACACATTGCTTTGAATGTGTCCCAGAGATTCTGGTAAGTTGTGTCTTTGTTCTCGTTGGTTTCAAAGAACATCTTTATTTCTGCCTTCATTTCATTATCTACACAGTAGTCATTCAGGAGCAGGTTGTTCAGTTTCCATGTAGTTGAGTGGTTTTGAGTGAGTTTCTTAATCCTGAGTTCTAGTTTGATTGCACTGTGGTCTGAGAGACAGTTTGTTATAATTTCTGTTCTTTTACATTTGCTGAGGAGTGCTTTACTTCCAACTATGTGGTCAATTTTGGAGTAAGTGTGGTGTGGTGCTGAGAAGAATGTATATTCTGTTGATTTGGGGTGGAGAGTTCTGTAGATGTCTATTAGGTCCGCTTGGTGCAGAGCTGAGTTCAATTCCTGGATATCCTTGTTAACTTTCTGTCTCGTTGATCTGTCTAATGTTGACAGTGGGGTGTTAAAGTCTCCCATTATTATTGTGTGGGAGTCTAAGTCTCTTTCTATGTCACTCAGGACTTGCTTTATGAATCTGGGTGCTCTGTATTGGGTGCATATATATTTAGGATAGTTAGCTCTTCTTGTTGAATTGATCCCTTTACCATTATGTAATGGCCTTCTTTGTCTCTTTTGATCTTAAGACTAAGTGGCAGAGCCAAAATTTGAACTCAGGGAGTCTGACACCACTGAAGGTTGAAGCCTATGCTTCAACCACTCTAGATACTCTAGATACTGCTTCAGAGACATGCAAATGTGGAGGTGCATGGACGCACACACAGACTTCTAATCATGGACTCTTCTCCCCCATGGTGTCTTCTCGTGTGCTACCTACCAGGCCCTCACTGGCATCAAAGGGAGACAGAGCCGCTGTCACAGTCAGCAGTTGCCTCTCTGGTTCTGTGGGACCCAGCCCCCCTGGAGGTGGGAAACTGCAGAGGAAGAGGAAGTGGGTTGTCTGGAAAGGCAGGGCTGGGCAACAAGCCTACAGTTCTGCAGGCTCTGCTGCTGGTGTGAGTTTCTTCCAGATTCACAGGAGAAGGAAGCTTAGGAGCAGCCGGCCTCCTCTGGCATCTCCGCAGGGGCCAGATTGCGTTGCCTTTTATATTGTTTGTGCCCCATCAGCAGTTTCTCTTTGCAGTGGAAAAACATCCCACCTTCAGGGAGGCCTCTCAGCTCAGGGGTCTTTAGTGACCTCAGTGAGGTAGAAAAAGTGCTTATATCTCTGCAGAGGAAAGGGAGCATCTCCGAGGTAAGAAGAAAGAAGCCCAGCAGAGGCCGGAACTGCAGAGGCACAGACTCAAACGGATGGATGCACCAGTGCCACACGACATTAGAGGCTCTTGTCTCCCATGCACCCCACCCCACAAACTTCACCTCCATCCGCCCTAAATCACGCCTCCTCACGGCCCCTCAGGTCACGCCTCTGCACAGACCCCTCAAGGCCTCTCCATTGCCCTCAGAAAAAGTCAAAACTCTTCAGTATGGTTGAAGAGGGGTGGTCAGCCCACCCCTCCCTCATCTGCTACACCCTAAGCATGCTAAGCTGCTTGGGCTTCCCCAGCAGGGCGTGTGCAGCCTCCACACCAGTATCCCAGCTGTGGCCTCTGCCTGTGACATCTCTTCCTCCTCTGGACATTTCCCAAATCTCTACACTTCAAGATTCCACTCAGTCATCTCTCCCCTGACTACACACACACACACACATACATACACACCCCTCCCGGATTTTAGAGTTCTGAGTCCCTCCTCTGGATGCCTGTTCTGACAATGCTATAAAGAACAACCTGAGACTGGGTTATTTATAAAGCAAAGAGGTTTAATTAGTCACACAGGCTGTATAGGAAGCATGGCTGAGGAGACCTCAGAAAACTTGTTAGCATAGTGGAAGGCGAAGGGGAGGCAGGCACATCTTACTTGGCTGAAGAAGGAGAAGGAACGTGAAGGGGGAGGGACTACACACTTTTAAACAACCAGATCTTGTGAGAACTCACTCACTATCAGGAGAACAGCAAGGGGGAAGTTCACCTCCATGACCCAATCACCTCCCACCAGGCCCCTCTTCCAACACTGGGAATTACAATTTGACATGAGATTTGGGTGGGGACACAAATTCAAACCATATTAGTCCCCCAGCAGCCTGCAGGGTCCTCTCTCAGAACAGGCACCACACTATATGATACCCACTGATGCGACTAGAATCTGAGCTCCTTAAGGGCAGGACTGGAACCGATTCACACCTGAATTCCCTACACTACACACAGAACTGGTATATATGACACGCTGAATAAATGCCTACAAATTATCCTAATTCACTGCATTGTTAGAATCAAATGATATGACAGATGCAGAACATTTGGTAACCTGAAAATAATTATATAAGCTAAATGTACTATACTACTTCATAATGACTAATGAGATAAAAGAAATTTTACCCAAAGCCATTTCTAACATAAAAAATGTCAGACACTGTTAAAGTGCTATTTCTAATCAGCAATTATGAGCAGCGTTTTTCTTCCTTATAAGCAGGATTGTTTTCCTTAAAATAAAGAGGTTTTGGGGTTTATTTCATTTGTATATATAGATGTAGCTTCTGTTTTTATTTATATTCCTAAATCCAAGAAGATTTAAGGCAACTTTTAAAGGAGTTAACATTTTCTGTATTTCCCACCACCCTCAATCACACTGCATAACTTTTAGAATATTCAGAAATAATACTGAGAAACAATTTTGTTTGGGAGTTTTTCTGACTGGGGTCCACAGTGCCAAGAGACCTCAGAGAAGGGAATGGAAGGTAACCCCAGGGTTGACACTTGGCCCAGGCTTTGGATATGTTTGAAAATGATAAACCTGGGCCATTGAATCCTTCTTAGAAAGTGAGTGGTCAGAACTGCTAGACACTGCAAAATTACTTTCATCAAAACATACTAGAACCCTGTGTTAGATGCTTCCCATGCCTTTTCTTGTTTAAATCTCACTAGGAGGAAGTCCAGTTAGTTCTTCATTTTGTATTTGAGGAAGCCAGTGTTCAGGGGGATCTATAAGCTTGCCCAGCCTCAGGGTGGGAGCTGCACCCAGGACTTGTCCGCATAACTGACAACCTGAACCACTGTGCTGAACGCTGGCTGCCATTGATATGTTAAGGTGGAGGAAGGCTTCAGCTCACCTGTGCCACCTGAACTGAGATATAAACTGCAACAGGACGAGACAGCCTGTGAATGGCCAGAGGTAAGATCAAGGCCTCCTCAGGCGCAGAAGAAAGTCTAAAGGGAAACTTCCGTAACACAGTGGGTATGGTAGAAGAAGAATAGACTTGGAGTTCAAAGAAACTAGGGTTCAAATCCCTGCCCCTCCACTTAGAAGCAAGTACCAAAACTGTGGGCAATAACAATGCCTTAACTTTTATTTCCTCATCTGTTTAAAATGAAACAATTTTTAAAAATGAATTATCCTTACACTCGTACAAGGATTAATTAATCCCATGCACTTAGAGCACATTTCATATTGGCTCTCTTGGTTAAAGTGAGTTTCTCAGCCTCCACACTATTGACATTGAAAGCTGGGTATTTCTTTGTCGCGAGGGTTATTGTGTGCATTGGAGAATGGTAAGAAACATCCTTGGCTTCTACCCACTAGATGATATCAAACGCCAGTAGTGACAACCAAAAATATTCCAAGTGTTGCCAATGTCCCCTGAGAGGGGTAAAATCTAGCCCTGGCAGAGAACCACTGGTTTAGATGAAAATTTGCTATAGCCATCAGCCAGGGGTGGCCCTTGCAGCCAAAGTTAGCAATCTCCACAAGACCAAGGCCTCCTACCAGTCAATTACACTTATCACTGCTGCCCTGGTAATGTCATAGCTGAATGCTTGTGATGGATTTTTTCTTATGCCAGCTTGGCTAGGACTGTTTAATTGAATAACAGTACCAGTCATTCAATCAAAGGTGAATCTAGGTGTTCTGGGCAGATATTGCATAGATGTAATTAAAGCCCCTAATCAGTTGTCTTTAAGTGAGATTGTCTTGGGGGCTGGACACTGAATGAATTAGAAGACCTCAAAAGTAGGTCTGAGATTTTCCTAGGCAAGAGAAGAAATTCTGCTTGTGCATGAGAGGTTCAGCCCCATGCTTGTGGGTTCAACCCTACCCAGGATCTTTTTCTGACCTTCTGCACTACAGATTTGGGACTTGCTTAGCCAGTCCCCACAATCACATAGTGAAATATTACATGTGTAATAAATGTTTCTCTCTTTTGTTCTCATACAATGTATGTTTGTATATACAAATTTGTGTGTGTAACTGTGTTTGTGTGTGTGCTTGGTTTGTGTGTGTACTTGTGTGTATATCCTGCTAGTTCTGCTTCTCCTGTTGAATCCTGAATAATACAATGCTAGCACACTACATAAAACTTTGAAGTTGAACCTCATTCCCACTGAATAAGGGGCAGCTCTACAGGACTTCAGTGTTCAAATTCAAGTTGTCATTCTCAAAGGAATCCTGGAATTCTTGTTTTTTCTGAGAACTATACAAGCATGGATTAGATTCCAACTTCAAGCAGCTATGTAATCATGTACTAGTAACTTAACTTCTCTGGCCATCTATTGACTCATCTATAAACCTCTTGAGTTGTAAGAATTCAATGAAAGAATATGCATAGTGCCTAAAAATATGGCTTTCTACATCTGTTACATACACTCAGACCTTAAAAATACTTTAGCAATCTTTCAAAAATGTAAATTATAATAAAAGGTCAGGTAAATATATTTCCATAGAGAGAAATATTAGCACATTCCAGTCTATTTTGAAGAATAGACTATTATGAAGAAATATTAGCACATTCTAGTCTATTTTGAAGAATAGACTATTTGCTATTATGAAATATACAGCAATTAAAGTTACCTATAGAAATGTCCACATTGAAAATGATGACATATATTTAAAAGGTCACAGTAGTGTCACATAAAACATCTAGGATTCATTAAGGTATCTAAATATTCATCTAGGGGAGAATAACATTAATAAATCTCTTTGTCCATTGAGATTTTCAACCCTTAGAATATTCCATATGAAGTTCTATTGATTATGGATTTGGACACGTTTGCATTTACAACGTCTTTCTATGTAAGCAAGGTGGACATTGCTGCTGTAACTCAGGAAGGCATATGGAGGTGGTGGAGGTGGGTGTACAGGGTGAGTAAGCAGTGCATTACAGAGTCAGAGTAAGGATGCAGTAATTGGTGGGAAATGGAGCAGGGATTCATTCAGGCTTAGGTGATTGTGGGTCTGCCAAGAAGCATGGCAAAAGAATGAGGAGAAAAGAACATGTTTTGAGAGAAAATAATACATTTGATTTGTGCTGGTGGAAGTGTTTTTGGGGGTGGTCCACAGGGGGATTTGGACCCAAAAAAAATGCAGCTTGCAGAGCATCTTGGTGACTTTGATGGTAACATTTACCAGCTGCATTTTAGCCATCTATGGGCCAGCTCCTTCTTCTCTGGGCTGTCAACACCTTGAGGGAAGAGGCCACATCTTCCTGCCATGGTGCCCAGCAGACATATGCAGACACTCCGTGACAGTTGACTATAAGAAAGTCACCATCAGTCAGTGAAGACTGCAGAAGGCTGCTGTGTCTCAGGCCAGAACTCCAAGACCTAAGGAAGACTGGTTCAAATAAGGCCAACATCCTCAGCGGACTAACACTTCCAAGGCAGCTGATCTCCACAGGAGTGTAGGCTCATGTAATAAGAGGATTGGCAGGTTTCTGAAACCAGAGACAGTTGGCTCTTGGGAACCAAGCAAAACCCAGGCATAGAACCAAAGGCAAAGGTTGGCCTCAGGGCCATGAGGACAGGAGTGGGTGTGGCATCCTTTAGAGCTGGAGCAGAGATAGAAGTGCACCAGAGAAGGCTACATTTCTGAATTGTGCATTTAATTACAGTTGATCCTCATCATTCATGGACCACTCATTTGGAATTCATCTACTTGTTAAAATTTATTTGTATCCCCCAAACGAATACTTAATGGAGCTTTTGTGATCATTTACAAGCATGTACAGAGCTGTAAAAAGTGTGAATCACTCAATGTGCATGTTCCAATGTGCATGTCACCTTGAGATGGGTCAAGGCAACACCCTGTCTCCTTGTTTCAGCTCTCTTATTGTAAACAAGTGCCCCTTTGACAGCCTATTTAGTGGCACATCTTTCATATTTGAGGATTTTTTGTCATTTATTTTGCTGTTTAAATATATTTCCATATATATATCTATATTAGATATATATATGGAAATATATTTATTTATATTTATATATTTAAAAATTTATATATTTATTTAAAAATTTAAATATTTATATATTTATTTATTTAAACATATAAATATATAGATATCTATATAGATATAGATAGATGGATAGATAGATATAGATATATAGAGCCCCAGCACAGTGCTGAAGTGCTGTCCTGTGTTCCCAAGTGCTAGGCTGTGATGTGCCTTATGCGGTAGATAACCTTCGTTCAGGCATGAGTTGTTGGCTGTGTGTTTAATGTTAACAAATCCACAATCTATATTAAATAAAATGCTTTCAAACAGAAACACATGTAAACAAGTCTATGTATTGATTAGCCAATAAAAACACATGACCAGGAGCTCATAGGAAACTAGCCCCCTATGTCCCCCGAGGAGTAATGGCTCAGCATCTGCTAATTCTGTGTTCGCAATGAATTTATGAAATAGGACTACTGTGAATAATGAGAATCGACTGTACCTTGTCGCCTGGGATGAGGTTGTGTAGGCAGGCTCTGAATAATAATGCCTTCTCCATGTTTCTAAGGAGGCCTTGAGGAACATCTGGAGCATATCTTCTCAGTGGGGCGTTTTCTCTTTCTGCCTCAGACATCCCATCACCAGAGGGACAAAAATAAGAATTCGTCACCCCCACACCCTCATCCCCTTGCCCCATCTCTGGCAGCCAGGGCAGGAGGAGGCCAGTCAGACAGGAAAGTACATCTAGCGGGTAACAATTAAGGAAAGCAATCTTGAACTTCCCTATCCCTCGGACAAAGAAAGACAGCACCTGCCATACCACAATTACTGTCCTTGCCTCTTTGGGGTTATTATACAGCTCGATCATAACAATAAAAAAGAATCTATTCCTAGCTCAGACTGCGGAGAGACAGCCTCAAAGGAGCAAAGCATCTTCCGCACCCTCAGAGGAAGCCACATTTAGTGAAAGTGTCTGGGGTGGCAAGAGTCCACGACTGAAACAGGAGCAGATGGCAGGCTCCCAGGCCCCATGATTTGGGGTGACTTTTAGGTAATTTTATTTGTATCCCTGCCACAGCAAAGGCCCATCTCCTCATAGCTCTTTTCCTGAAGACAATTTAGTAACTTCAGGAGCTGGATCTGTCTTTTTTTATGATCTTATAAATAACAACCATCTAGAGATGGCCTTGGCTGTTGTTCTCTCCAAATATTAAATTAGCTGCTGTGGTAGAAAGTAAATATAAAAGACAAGCCTTATTGTTTCTATAAAAGTGAGGAGAAAAGAGAGTAGGGTCTGGAGAAGGAGGGCAGCCCAGGCTGGAGAGAGAAGCACCTCGTGTGGTCACATCCTCTGCCCAAAGTTCTTATACCAGGCTGTCACACTTTTATACAAATTCTCAGATCACGGGTTCCTTATTGTTTCTCACTGGAAATAAGTAATAATGCCTTCTCAGTGTTTCTAAGTAGGCCTTGTAAACTGGAGACCCAACATCTCTCAGCTTTTGCTTTCTATCCTGCTCCATGCAAGTTATTTCGAATAAGGGTACAATTATATGCAGGGGCCAGCTCTTCTGGAAGGAATGAAAGACCAGCTTTACCAAGAGCTCCTGCCCATATTATCAGAAGGGTCCAAAAGTAATCCTTGTGATTCTTTGCCTGAAAGTGGAAGCCCTGAGTGCTTTCGCATGTGCATGCATGCATTCATTCATTTCATAAGTATATATTGTGCACCAACTGTATTCTTGGCACTGTGCTGGGCACTGGAGATATAGCCAGAAGCAAAGCATCATCCCTGCCCCCAGAGATCTCACAGCTGGGTCAAAGAGAAGGGCATTTGGAAAAACCATTACCATTGAATATGTGTGCTGTCATATAGGAGAGTGAAGCGTGCTGGCGAAACAGAAGAAGGGCACCCAACCCAGTCTCAACTGCTCAGAAAAATCTTCCCAGAGGAAGTGAAACTGAGACCCAAAGAATAAATGTGAGCTGCTCAGGCAAGAGGGAGAAACAATATGTGACAGCAAGGCAAGGGTAACAGAGAGCCTACATGTTCCAGGAACATCATCAGATTGGCCCATGGAGCTTGTAGGGGAGGGGGAGCAGTGAAAAAATGACAATGGAGAGGTAAGTGGAGGTCCCATCAGGCAGAGTCTAAAAACTTGGCACCCATGCTCAGTGGCAGATTCCTTAATTTCCCTGGAGGGCAACAAGGTTAACTGTCCTGTAAGCTCTGCCAGGGTCTACCACGTGCCCTGTGGTCCTGGCTCATACCAGCAGTCCCTGGAAGACAGGACAGTATGGTATATAGCCCTGGCAGTTGTTCAGAGGCTGCTTTCCTCTTGCTCTTGGAAAACACTCATTTTCCTAGAACTGAGTCCTGCCCTATCTGTTGATGGGATTTCTGGAGCCACTTGGCTTTCACATGCTCAAATTTTTGTCCTCTTCTCCGCCCTACCAGCCCATCTCAATTCCTCACCCTCAGTGGGTCCCCTTGGTCTCTCTGAAAACAGCACATGCAGATGCAACTGCTCCCCATTTCCCTAAATTCCTGATTCTCTCTTAGCAACTCCTCCTTCCCCAAATTTCTCCTTCTCACACTCTCAACAGGGGTCACGGATCCTGGAGAGGGGATCCTCAGCCAGAATCTTCAGTTTGAAGATTCTGGCATGAAGCTTATAGAGGCTAAGCCTTACAACTCCGTAGTTGCATGAATGTCACACTTGGAAGCTGTCTGTTATATTAACCCACAGCAGCCCAGGGAGAGGGTGTAAGGGGTCAATCCAGGGAGAGGGTGTGAGGGGCCAATGAGGAACCCAGTGCCTGGAGAGGTGTCATGGCTTCCTAGGATCACACAGCCAGGCTCAGGGAGACAGGGCTCAAACTTCCATTCCCCCAAACCCTCATTCAGTGTTCATTCCACTCTCCCTAGCTTTAATCACACTCAGTAAAATGTTCCGTTCAAAAAAAAAAAAGTCAACACCTTCCAAAGACCTGTCCTTGTCAAATGGCTGTTTCATTTTCAGACCAGGAATTTGTGATGTCAACTACATTTTAGAAGCCACAGAGAAAATAAAAAGACCAAGATAAGTATCATTTATTTTATTTATTTATTTATTTATCTATTTATAACTGGAGGTCTATCAGTGTGCTGGTCTCAGGCTATATAAGAGCATTTGTAACCCAGAGAAGAGCCTTTACTTCCCCAAATGAGGATCCAGTCATCACCATATCATGGAAAAGTCAATCAACCAGATCATGGTGAACAATCTACTGACCCAGATGATGAAGACTGTTTATTACAAATGCCAAAGAATATCAAAGTTTCTGAGGTTCTGAGGCAAAATAGAAACAAAGAGAAACAACTGCCACTCAAACAAGGAGGCAGCTCCACTTCCTGCTGAAACACTCCCTCCCACACAGAAGATGCAGCAACGCACTGAGAGCAAGACCTACCGTGTGTGACACCCAACAGCGGCAAAATTGTGTGCTCTCACACCTCCTGGAGTTGCCCATGATGTTAATCCTGCCTGAAGTGTGTCCTTTCCCTACTTTGTCACTCAGCAAACTTGTCCTACTTCTTTGAGGCTCAGTACAAATTGCATCCTCTGTATCCCCACCCCCTCCTACCCTCTCTGGCAGAATTAGTTGTTCCTGTACCTGGGCTCTCAGAGCATTTTGGTCTTAACACTAACGTAGCTTGCCTTCACGGAGGCTCCAGGAACGATCATGTCTGTTGTCTGTGACATCTCGGTACCTAAAGGAGTTTCTAGACCACGGTGAGTCTCAAAGCAACATTTCTTGAATGAAAAAGAGAGAGAGAGACAAATGAAGACTTCCAATTGGAAGTTATGAGTTCTGGTGACATGATTTGAGGAGGAGGATTTGCCATCTGTTACATACCAGGTGCTTTGCTCTCGCTAACTTATTAAATGCACCTCTCAACAAACTATGCAGTAAGTTTAACATTTTTATGATGAAAGTGAAAAAGTAGAGGCTTAGTGGGTATAAGTAACTTGTACACAGTGGAACCAGATTCAGCTCCAGGTCTAGCTTGACCCGCAAACCTATGCTGTTTTCGCTGTACTGACTTACTCCCCAAACATGATCCCAAGGATAAAGAAAGTAAGATTTCCTTTTGTTGCAACTGCTTTTGGTGTCTTTGTCATGAAATCTTTGTCCATTCCTATGGCCAAAATGGTATTGCCTATGTTGTCTTCCAGGGTTTTCATAGTTTTGGGTTTTATATTTAATCCATCATGTGCTGATTTTTTGTATATGGTATAAGTAAGGGGTCCAGTTTCAATCTTCTGCATATGGCTAGCCACTTATTCCAATACTATTTATTGAATAGGGAGCTTTTTCCCCATTACTTGTTTTTGTAAAATAAAACCTTAAAAAAAAAGATTTCTTTCAGATTAGAATCTCTGTCACTGGCTGCTGCAAGTGTTGTATCTGGAAAAGTCATATAAAGGCCAACTCAGTTGAAATTTTAAAAAAGAAAGATAATTCATGCTCCACTGCTTGTTGTCCTGCATGCAAATACCTAAGTTGAGTCATTAAATTTTTCCACTTCTCAAAGGACATATGAGGTACTTCTACTCCCTCACCCCATCAGGCTTCCTAGAAGATGCTGCACGATACCTACTATTTTAACCAAAGGAGCAGAAAACACCCAGAGAAACCTACGGTGTCAGAAATTTTCTCTAAGGGGGTCTTTTTTCATGTTTGAGAGCTTTGGAGTTATATTGTCAGGGGGAAATTTCCTCCAGGGTCCAGCTCAGGGAAACACCAAGCTCTTCCTTTTAAAACTGACATTCCAGAATCAATCATATTTGCTATTCTGATTACCACAATTTCTCTCTTAGGCATATCATGAAAAGTTCATAAAGCAAAATTATTGCTTTTATACTTCACACTCTTTGGCCAAGTTGATACTTGTGAAAGACTGCACCAAATCTCACTTCTATAGATCAGCCCTTGGAATGAGTTAATCCATAAAGTTTAACATATGTATATCAAAAGATCTAGAATGCATAAAGTTACTAACACAAGCATACACACACACACACACACACACACACACAGACACACACAAAATCTGGGTTACAAATTCAAGTGTTTAGAAGGGGAAGGCCAGCCACAAAAAATAAGTGAAGCTGGCCCAGTGAGGACTGTGATAAACTAAAGAACAAATGACCATCTAGAGGCACCAGCTACATACATGTGCCCATGTGGAAATATGAATCCCACATGCTAATACTTCAACCCACTGTCAATAACTTTGCTCTACCACTTGGCCTCATTGTCCGAAGTGTCTCCCTACTCCCTTATGTTCCCAAGCTGACTGGGTGGCTCTTGTGTGGTTTTACCAACTAGATTCCATCCCAGATGTTGTTGAGCTTCACACAACCCAGCACAGACCCATGTGACAACCCAAAGAGTAGAAAACCTCTTTCCCAGATGGGGATCCCACGCCCTTTTTTTTTGAGACAGGGTCTCCCTCTGTTGCCCAGGCTGGAATGCAGTGGCACCATCAGAGCTCACTGTAACCTCGAAGTCCTGGGCTCAAGTGATTCTTCCATCTTGGCTTCCTGAGTAGCTAGGACTACAGGCATGCACCACCATGCCTGGCTCATTTTTATTTTTTAATTTTTTGTTGAAGTGGGGCCTCACTATGTTGCCCAGGCTTGTCTCAAACTCCTGGCCTCAGGCAATCCCCTCACCCTGGCCTCCCATAGTGCTGGGATTACAGGTGTGAGTCCCGGCACCTGGCTGCTCTCACACTTTTGTAGCCTGAGTAACCAAGGCAGAAGTTACAGAGAACAAGCCAAGTGCCAAGACACTAACTGGATTTGTAAATATTAACCTCCTTATTAAAGAATAAAAAGGCTGCCTTTCTATTTTACAGGCTGTAGATGATTGGTAAACTCTCCATTGTAGAACTCACATAGTTCAGGTTAATAAAGTTAATTTGCCATAAGATTCTGAAAACACAGGTGCATCTCAACCATCTTTCAGCACACTTACCTCGCCTCTTCAGAACTTATCATGGATCCATGGCCCTTCTCACAGACTAAGCTTTTCCAGGTGACTGTCATTGTTTTCATTTTTGATGCTCAAGTTGTCTTCTCTATAAATTTTATAGCACATTTATAATCATTCGCAAAGATTTCTTTCTCTTTGACATTTTCTTAGCTTCTCTTTTGTCTTCTTCACCTTCCCTGCCTCCTGAGCCTCCTCAATAAGAGAGTAGTAGCCAGAGATCCAGCATCAGGACTCAGGCATCTGCAGGGAATGCCAACCATTCCACTTACAAGCCACCTTCCTAGTAAGGAAGCCCATCACTTTTCCAGGCAAGAGAGGCTATTTTGGTTTCCTTCTTCCTAGAAGCCTTTGCAGACTTAGTACAGGTCTGCTTTAACTAGATTAATTGTTACCCCTTCTTTGCCACTGCTATCACGGACTGGAGGGATATTTACAAGCATCCTTGCTCCACCACACTTCTCTAATGCTTCCACTAATACCATGTCCAACCCCCATCACAAGAGCTGTCTTGTCCTAGGCTCCTGCTCACAACACAAGAGCGGACACGGTCACCCCTCCCTCGTTGCTCCATGACTCACCAATCTAAGCACCTGTGACTCTTTCCTTTCTGGGGCTACAAGAACATCTTCCGCCTGCATGTAGGGCAGTCCAGAAGTGCTAGGGAATCAAAGCCTTCAGAAGCTTAGGTTATAATGGATGAAAGTAGGGGTATAAATACAGTTCTTTTTTTTTTTTTTTTTAAAGATGCAATCTCACTCTATTGCCCAGGTTGGAGTGCAGTGGTGTGATCTTGACTTACTGCAACCTCCACCTCCCAAGTTTAAGCGATTCTCCTGCCTCAGCCTCCCGTGGAGCCAGGATTACAGGCCCGCCACCATGCCCAGCTAATTTTTAGTAGACATAGGATTTCACCATGCTGACTAGGCTGGTCTTGAACTCCTGACCTCAAGTGATCTGCCTGCCTCTGCCTCCCAAAGTGCTGGGATTACAGGCATGAGCTACAGTATCCAGCCTAAATACACTTCTTGAATAAGAACACCATGTTCTACACTGTCTCTCAGAGGTCCCAGTGGGATTGAGCCCCGGTTATATGTAGCAGTAACCTGATCATTCATGCATGCTGAATTGGCTTCCTTCCCTGCTAGTCTCACTTTTCATCTTCCCTACAGGAATTTCTTGGGATCACTTCCCAAGTAAACTACTTGCAACTGAAATCTTGCCTCAGGCTCTGCATCTAAGGAAACCCAACAGAAATCATCACTGTTCTCTTCTCCTGCGCATTTCACTTCCTACTCCACCAATCAGAACTCATATCCAGCTTCCTCCAGGGACATGGAAGGGTCATACCTATTTGCCAACCTGACCTTGTAATAAATTGAATACTGGCCCGGAAACAGCATCCTTTTGAGAAACTCAATCCTATGCTAACAGACTCACTGTTCATACTGGCTCAGTCCTGTTCAGTCACATGCCCCTCAGTGTGGGTCAGTTGAGCTCGATTACAGGGATCCCTACGGAACCATCTTATCTACCTGCTCACTGGACCAAATAGCTGATACTCTATTCTATTCACCTTTCTATTCTCTAGTTGATGGTGAGGGCATGGAGATAAAGGAGCAGACAACTACAAAGGTGCTGATATCAAACTAATTTTCACATGGCACCAGGTGAGTGAGCTGAATTTACCAGAACATGTTGCTTCCAGAATGTGTTGCTGGTGAGTAAAATAGAAACCACAAGTTGGATGTGCAACTAAATTATTTATTATAAAATAGAAACCACAAGTTGGATGTGCAACTAAATTATTTATTATCTACACTATCATAAATAAGTCAGTGAGAGAAACAAGCATATAGTCCAAAATTCTCTCTCAAGTGGGGAGGCTCAAGTTCACGTGCATGCCTATTGACAAATCAAATTACTTGCTTTTTGACCTCATTCTTTAGCTGTGGCATAAATCCTGCTGAGACCCCCACCTAGATATTCTCCAAAGAGGAGCTGGCGAGACAGGCTCTGTGTCTAGTTGCCACTTCCTTCATTTGTATGCAGCTTCTTCATGACACTGTCATACTTGTGTACCCATTGTCAGAACTGCTAAGAATGAGGTTTAGCAGTTTCATCTTTCATTGAAACTAAGACCTTGCACCTAGCCAATTTCTCTTCACTGTGGTCAAAACAAGCGAAATCATTTCTCTCTTTTTGTCATTTTTTCTCCCTCTTTTGCTTCTCTCTTTCTTGAAGAACTTGCTAATTTAACTAAGTTAAGTCACTTTAATATCTTGCTCTCCTCCGACATAAAAAATTCCCACTAAGAGTTCTCTTTCCTATCAATAATGCCACTCATTAATCAGATCTTTCTTTTCTTTACAATACTTGGAAAATCTTAATCTTTATATACAATTTTCAGATTTTTGAATGTTGTCAGTAAAATAAATAAATAAGTAAATAAATCACTCTTAAGTCCAAAAGGAGCACATCTTCAGCCTGACTGAGGCCTGCTTTAGTTGGTCTGTAGCTTCTGGTAATCAGATGAAAACATTTTATTTGCCTGTGGTTCTGCTAATACATCATGATGCTTCAGAATTCCCTGCTTTCTTTTTGACTGTTCCTTTAATCTAGAATTTTCCTTCTATCTCCTCAAACTGGCTTATTACTTCTTAAAACCTTCCTCAGTGAGGTATTAGCTGTGAAAATGTCCCTTCTCCTCCCACCCCATCAATCCGAGTCTGTAATTCTTTCTCTATAATGCTTGTCTCTTCCACACACATCATCAGCTGTTTTTAACATGCCATATGACTTCTTGGGGCATTTTGGTTTCTTCTACCAGACAATTCCTGGATCTCAGAACCTCGTACTGTACAATCAGTGTATTGATTTTCTTTTTTTTTTCTCTTTGAGATGGAGTCTCGCTCTGTAACCCAGGCTGGAGTGCAGTGGCGCAATCTCGGCTCACTGCAACTTCTGCCTCCCAAGTTTAAGCGATTCTCGTGCCTCAGCCTCCCAAGTAGCTAGGACTACAGGTGTGTGCCACCACACCTGGCTAATTGTTTTGTATTTTTGTTAGAGACGGGGTTTTGCCATGTTGGCCAGGCTGGTCTCAAACTCCTGACCTTAGGTGATCCACCCACCTCGACCTCCCAAAGTGCTGGGATTACAGGAGTGAGCCATCGTGCCCGGCACAATCAGTGTATCCATATTTCCAACACCTGGAGATATGGTACCTCCAGATACTTCCAGGTACCAAAATACAGTGCCTGGCACATTGATGGTACCCAATGAATGTGAATTGGATAAAGGATGAGGAGAATGAATGGATAAAATTTCTTAAATATACTACGAATTACAGTTCTTCATAGCAAAGAATGTAGTATCTAGTGAGAGGGGTTGGTTGCGTCTGCCTTCAAAAGTGTGATGTTCAATTTGAGGAATAGCAAAAGGGTATCCCTAACATCTTGCTGCTTATCCCATCTCAACAATCCCTACCTATTATTATCAGCACCTAGTAACTTGTTTGCTTCCTCTAATCCAGTGGTTCTCTGCTGGGAGTGATTTTGCAACCCAGATAATATTTGGCAGTGCATGAAGACATTTTTGGTTGTCACAGTTGGGGTTTACTAGTAGCATCTAGTGGGTAGAGACCAGGGATGCTATTAAACTGACTCAATGCACAGGACAGCCCCTTACAACAAAAAATTCCCCAGTCCAAAATACCATTAGTCCTAAGGCTGAAAAACTTTGGCCTAAGAGACACTCACTTTTGCTGCTGCATTAGTAGGCACCCAAAGAAGGTTTAACAAATTGAGGTAATTAGCAGATCCATGATGATTCAGAACAGAGAGTGAGATGTAGAGGTGACAACTTGGAGATATATTGGCTTAGGCTAGAATGTTATCAAGAAGAAGCTGCCAACACCCTGACCTGAGCTTGCTCCTTTCAGAGCTCACAGAATCTCTCCAAGACTTCAGAATTGCTTTGTGCTATACGTGATTGGTAGGCGACCTTTTCAGATGAATTCAGCTTGAACTGTGCAATTGACATTAAAGAAACAAATAGACTAGGTTTTCCCCTGTGATTTTAATATGGAATTATAGCAGTTTCCCCTATAAAAGTTGACACCTTCTATCTGGCTCATGTGGAAATATACCATTATTATGCTAGTAAAAACTACCCTTTACTGAGCACTTACTGCTCTTGGTTAATAGTGTCCTCCAAAAAGGGATATTGACATTCTAGCTCCCAGTTCCTGTGAATATTTCCTTCTTTGGATATAGGGTCTTTGCATATGCAATTAAGTTAAGATGAGGTCACATTAGATTAGGGTGGTGTCTTTAGGAGAGAGAGATTTTGAGACACAAACACACAGGGAAGAAGGCCGTGTGGTGACAGAGGCAGGAATCCAAATGACACAGCTGCAATAAGGACTGCCAAGCAGCCCTTGGGAGCTAGGAAGAGGCAAGAAAGGATTCTTCGTTAGAGCCCTGATTTCACACTTCCAGCCTCCAGAACTGTGGGCGAATACATTTCTGCTATTTTTGAGCCACTCAGTTTGTAGCAATTTGATATGGTGGCCACAGGCAACGTATACACTTACTATTAATATATGCCCGGGGCAGTGTATGTATTACCTCGCTAAATCCTCACAGCCACCCTTAAGCAACATTATCCCGTTTCATGTGGGATGAAATTGGGGCATGAAGAAGTTCCATCACTGCCCCATGGCTCCATAGCCAACAGCAATAGAGCCAAGATTCAAATTCAAGTCCATTGGATTTCAAGAGCCAAGCCCTAACCACACAGCTCAGTAGGTTCCATGCAAACCATTTTCTCCCCCCCCATGCCCCTGGCCCTTGAAAAGTCAGAATTTTGGTCAGAGCCTTGTTGCTTCTGTTTTTCCCTCAACATGTGGGGTGCAATCTCCATGGAACCTCTCATTGGGTTCCATTTTTTAAAAACTAAAGCATACTTATCTAAGGTTAACTCTTCAGTCATGTCCTTCACAGTGAGTCATCCGTTTGAATTCCCCACAGCTCCGCCATCTTGGACAGCCTTTGCCTGGGGCCATGGGGCTGGGGCAGTTGCTTCCCTGTTTGGCTGCCCTCCCTGAGCAGGCTTGAGGTGAGACTCCAAGGTGACACAGAAAGTCTCTAGGATTTGATTCCACAGACCTGCTCGGCTCAGAGTCTCCACTCAGCCTCTCCTTGGCTTGGCTTTCTGGTTTGTGTTCACAGATGGGGACCAGAGAGCCAAACCAAGGACAGACATGAAAAGGGATCCGTTCACTTTGACCAACTCATACCTACCATCTCATCACCTACAAGGGTGCTCAGGACCATAGTCAAGCAGCTTAGGCAAGGGATGGTGAAATACACCCTCTCTATTTCAACCCTGGACTTACACCATGTCTGCATCTGTTTCCTCACTTATAAGCTGGAATACTGAATACAGAAACCCCATAAAGGTTTCTTTTACTTCCTAAAGCCACAGCCACAGCCAGAACCAATGTCAGTCTCAGCCTCTCAAGCCTGATGTCTACTTTTGTCACCTCTCCAGGAAGCAGTTAGCACCCAAGCCAAGCAGAGGAACCCGTGTTCCTGGTGAGCCAGCCATTTTCCTGCAGTACTGACTGCCTGATGGAGGTTGTGGGACAAGTGCTAATGCCTTTGACTCTTTCTGGAGCTCCATGAAGGAACCCCATGTGTATGAATCTGTTTTCATGCTGCTGATAAAGACATACCCAAGACTGGGAAGAAAAAGAGGTTTAATGGACTTACAGTTCCACATGGCTGGGAAGGCCTCACAATCATGGCAGAAGGCAAGGAGGAGCAGGTCACATCTTACATGGGTGGCAGCAGGCAAAGAGAGAGACCTTGTGCAGGTTTAATGGACTCACAGTTCCACATGGCTGGGGAGGCCTCACAATCATGGCAGAAGGCAAGGAGGAGCAAGTCACATCTTACCTGGGTGGTGGCAGGCAAAGAGAGAGACCTTGTGTGGGGAAACTCCCATTTTTAAAACCATCAGGTCTCATGAGACTTATTTACTATCATGAGAACAGCATGGGAAGGACCCACCCCCATGATTTAATTACCTCCCACTGGGTTCCTCCCATGGGAATTGTAGGAGTTACAATTCAAGATGAAATTTGGGTGAGGACACAGCCAAACCATATAACCATGCCTTGGGCCACTGTTCACACCCCCAGGCCCTCCTTTCTTCCTCTGACCCTCAGCCTTCCTACCCCTCCTCCAGCAGCTACCACGGCCCCTTCTACCTTCTGAGTTTCCCTCCAAGTACTAATTAGAAGACCTAACATTTTGGAGGACTTACTCTATAACCACCAACCTTCTAGGCTCAAAACCGTCTCACATAATCCTCACCACAGCCAACTGGGCAGGCATCACTATCATAGTCTTTGGGTGGGCTATACCCTCTCTCTAGAAGGTGATGGGCTGAATAATGACCCCCAAAGATATCCAGGCCATAAGCCCTGGAACCTGTGGCTGTTAATTTCCATGGCAAAAGGAACTTTGCTAATATGTTTAACATCTTGCAATGGGAAGATTATCCTGGATTATCCAGTGAGACCTAAATACAATCACAAGTACCCCTATAAGGGGGAGGTAGATGGAGATTTGACACAGAGAAAAGGAGGCAACATGAAAAAAGTAGAGAGAAATTTGACAGTGCTCTGCTACTGGCTTCGAAGGTGGAGGAATGAGACATAAACCAAGGAATGCAACTTGAAAGCTGGAGTGGCAAGGGAGCCAATCCCTTTAGAGCTTCTGGAGGGCAGCACTGCCCTGCTAACACCTGGATTTCAGCCTAGTGACACTAATTTTGGATTTCCGGCCTCCAGAACTGTAAGAGAATAAGTCTGTGTTCCTTCAAGCCACTAAATTTGTGGTAACTTGTTACAGCAGCCGCAGGAACCTCCTGCTGAATTCCTCAGGTAGGTTTCCCACGGCTGGCTGCTCCTTCTTACTCAGGTCTCCATTCAAATGGTGCCATCTAGATAGGCCCCAACTGACCAAAAATCAAAGGACCTGCCTCCTCCCCCAAGCCACCTTTTGTCATCCAGCCTATTTAGTTTCTCACCTGGAACAGTCCTGTTTGTGCATTTTTTTTAGTCTAAAAAAAAAAAAAAACGGGATACATGTACAGAAGGTGCAGGTTTGTTACATTGGTATATGTGTGCCATGGTGGTTTGCTGCACCTATTGACTTGTCGTTTAAGTTCCCTCCCCTCAATCCCCACCCCTTGACAGGCCCTGGTGTGTATTGTTCCCCTCTCTGTGTTCTCTTGCTTTTTGGTTCTCTCCCCTCACTAGGTTGCGTTTCGTAAGGACAGAGACACTGTGTGTCTTGTTCACCACCCAATCTCCAGAGCCTAGAAGAGTGCCCAGCACATCACAGGGCTCCATGGAAGGTTGTTAATTGAACATATATTTTGAATATGCAGAAACTATAGCTCAAAGCTGCCCCAAGCCACCCAGTGAGGAAATGACAGATCTGGAGCTCAGACTTAGCCACCAAGTTCTTCCCTCTGCCTACCACTGCAAGAGGTCTCACTAACAGCTCCAGCTCCCTCTTGGATGAGGCAAATGATACAGGGGTTGAGAGCATAAACTCTGCAGGGAGAGCAAATGGGTTCTCATCTTGACTATGACATGAACTAGCTGCTTGATTTGGGGCAACCAAATGCACTTGTCTGTACCATCATGGGGAGAATGATAGGACCTAATTTACAGGATTGTTGTGAGAATGGAGCACATGGAAAGCACCACATGGAAAGCACCTACTTTAGCCCTGGCACATCATCCTATAAGGAAAGATTAGCTCTTCCTATTATTCTATGCCATTCCCAAAGGCAAAGCCATGAACCTCTAGTTTATGCTAAGCACAGAAGAGAGAGATTTGAATAAACTAACTTCTAAAGTCTAAGCACAAGCACTAAGCCCAGAAGAAGGGGGAAAAAAAAGGGAGGAAGCTCAGTAATTTGAACAACTGGATAATAACGGACTGAGCACTTTGGTGTGGAGAAGAACCTCTTCAAATGGACACCGATGGGCTGTCACAGTTTTATTCTCGGGTTATGGTTAACAGTAGGGATCTCAGCATAGAAATATTACTGCCCTGGGATGCCCACTGTGGCATTCTTCAGTGGTTTTCTACCATGCCGCTGTGAACCCCCCAGTATGTTTTCCATCCAGATCTACTCTGAATGAAATGATGCCAATGTGGCTAACGTACTCCTCGGGCCCACAGAACGGCACATGCAGAAGAGGCCTCTGGGACGGCAGAGAGAAGTTCCACAGCTTCAACTGATGGCCATGAGGTTCCACTAGGCTGGGAATTGTGAGACTGGGAGGGACCCATTGTCTCAGCAGAGGGCTCAGTGCCTGCCTATGGCTAAGAACATGGATTTGGGTTCCTAGATTCTATGTTAGGACTTTAGAAACCTTTAAAAGACACATGCTTTTTCAAAGAGAGAGAGATAAAGTCAGAGAGATTGAGGTTTTTTAAAATGTTTTTATTGTTGCTAAAATCATTGGAATACCAGGGCTTACATGTGGCAACGAAGTTGCTAATTTGCACAGCCCATCCCAAAACACATGCCTCCCACTTGGAGAGGAAGCCTGTCCCACTGGGTTGTGTGGCAAAGAGGGGAGATTAGATTGCTCTGCTGTACGGAGATAGATCCCAACTGGAGGAGAAAAGAAGGAATTGAGGCAAGAAGCATAGTTAATTCTCCCAAATCCAGCCTTCAGGCAAGCCACTCCCTCTTACATGGGGATGAGTGAGTCAGAGGAGAGTGATGGAGCAAAATCCCCTGTGGAGGCTGCTCCACTGGAAACATTAGGAAGGAAGATAGGTGTCACCTACCTAATCTTTTGGAGTATCATTTTTATTATCTTTAAAATTATACCCACATCACAACATTGGAGTGAAGACAAAATATAAGAAATGCAAAGTAATTTAGCACAGCATCTGGCAAATAGTATGTTTACCATAAGTCATTAATATATTTATTTGTATCTTTACATATGAGGGAAGACTTGAATGCACCATTAGATGAGAAGAGAACTAGTATGTTTTGAGAACTTTCTATATTTCAGTTACATGTACCCTAATTTATTCCCTACTCAGAACAAAGCAGTAAGGTGATAATGTTCTTTTTTACAGGTAACAAAACTGAGGCTGATAGGAAACATGGACAAGTTATTGAATGGGGGTCAGAACAGATCCACCCACTTTCCACTGCCAAAGTAAAAAGAAGACTCAGGTGGTACAATGTTATTCAGGAGAGGAAGTGATGGGCTAGAAGGAACAGCCCATTACAGAGCACTTCAGTTTGCAGAGAAAATATTGGCTAAGAACAGGGCTTAGAGAGGGGCATTGCAAAGGGTGGTAAAGGCCACTGGGTAAGAAGGCTCCTGAGGTCGAGGTGCTGATGGGTTCTCACCATGGGCATGAAGATCTGGAACGAGATTGAAAGTGGCATGCAGGAAAACACCAACTGGCAAGTAGACAGATTTTGAAGGATTTTCAGCAGTAGTCTGGGTAAATAACAGATGACTACATTGAGATGCATGCAGAAAAGCAGGATGAGAATTAGGTTATGTATCTATCAATGAAGCAACACTCTGCAAAGACTCACTATGCCCTCAGTCTCTGTTTCTCCAAATACTCATTACATACCATCCATCCATCCATCCATCCATCCACCCACCCACCCATCTACCCATCTACCCACCCATCTACCCATCCACCCACCCACCCATCCACCCATCCATTCACCAACCCATCTACCTATCCACCCACCCATCTACCTATCCACCCACACATCTACCCATCTGCCCACCCACACATCCACCCATCCACCCCTCCATCCATTTAGTAAGCATTGTATGACTGCCCCATATTCATTAGGTGCTGTACTGGATGTTGAGGTTTTGGCAGAGAATACGCAAACAAGGGTCCTGCTGTCAGAGGGCCCCCACCATCCAGTGAGAAAGACAGATGTTAAACTAGAAATGACTCTAAATGGAGTCCTGGGTCATGCTAGGAAGTGCACGGGGGACTCTGTAAGCACAGAACAAGGGATCTATAGTGAAATGTCAGAGAGGCTGTTTCTGAAAGCATTGTTTATGTTAATTCCTGAAGGACAAAGAGCAGTTATGCAGATGAAGAGTCAGGAAGGAGCCTGTACCAAGGACAAAAGGCAAACGGAAAGGTGGTGTGTCCAAGAAAATGAAAGTTCAGTGTGGTGGCACCACAAAGTCAAGGGGCCCAGGCATAAGCGAGAACCCTGCAGAAGTAGGTCAGTTCAGGCAGAGTCTTTTGAGGCATGTTAAAGAGGTTAACCTCAGAGCAATGGGAAGTATCTCAAGCAGACAAGTGGTATAAACTGATATAGTTTTGCTGTGTCCCCACCTAAATCTCAACTTGAATTGTATCTCCCAGAATTCCCACGTGTTGTAGGAGGGACCCAGGGGGAGGTAATTGAATTATGAGGTCTGGTCTTTCCCATGCTATTCTCCTGATAGTAAATAAGTCCCATGAGATCAGATGGGTTTATCAGGGGTTTCTGCTTTTGCCTCTTCCTCATTTTTCTCTTGCTACCGCCATGTAAGAAGTGCCTTTCACCTCCTGCCATGATTCTGAGGCCTCCGCAGCCATGTGGAACTGTAAGTCCAATTAAACCTCTTTTACTTCCCAGTATTTATCAGCAGCATAAAAACGGACTAATGCAAAGCATATCTGCACATTAGGATGGTCATTTTGACAGATATGTGGAGAATAAGAACATGACTTGAAACAAAATCAGTCAGGATGTTAGAGATGATGTTGGCCTGCACAATTACAATGATGTGGAATTGAGAGAAGCTTCCAGAGTTGAGAGCTATACAGGAAGTCAACTAATAGGACTCACGGACTGGCGAACTATGGTAGGAGTAAGAGGCCTCCCACCCTTCTCAACTCACACTTCAATTTTATATCCTGATTTTTTAACTATCTTTTTCTTCAACATCACCCTGTCAGGTCAAAGGATGGGAATTACCAACTTCATTTTGATGATGGGAAAACTAGGATGCTGACAGTTTAAATAGAGTCATTTCTCCTTACTGCTCTGTTTTGCTGGGTAGGATTACAGCTTCTGAGCTATTTTCTAAGGGAATATCTTTTCCTCACGTGTATGAGACAGGTTAGCTGTTCATCACACTCTTTTCCATGCAGATGGACTACATGTCCCAGCCTGCCATGCAGTTAGGGGTGATCATGTGACTGAGTTCTGGCCAATGAAATGTGCACATGTGATATATGTCATTTCCAGGCTACTCCCCTATCTTCTAATGGGAGGTGAATGCCCAGCATGACCTCAGAAGCCAGAGAGCCAAACAAAGGTTTAGGGTCTCTGAATAACTGTAGGCAATTCAGTTTGTCCTCCCTCCCCTTGCTGCCAAATGGACAAATGGTGAGCAAACTTTTATTGTGTTAATCCACTGAGATTTGAGGGTTTATCTATCAAAGGAGTAGCATTACCTCAACTGATGCAATTTCCAAATTTTCTAGTCCTCCACATGTTATTTTATCTGAGGAAATGCCTCAGATAAAGAAAATGCCCCTTTGACAGCAGTATTTTCTTAGGATGAACGTTAATGTTGCTTAGCATTATTCCCTTATATTGGCAGCTCATGATTTCTGTGGGTATTTTTGAGGAGCACCACATATGCTATATATGATGCTGCAGAGTCTCCAGGAGCTCTAAACATGCTCCTAGAGCATCCGTTTATGAAAACAAGTCAAGGAAGATGTTCTTCATGCTTCTGAGTGTTATGAAATGCCTGCAGTGTGCTTCCTGTAGTGCCTTCCAGAGCTCTTGGCTCTGGAAATCCTGTTCTGAAAAACCTTGGTTTCCGGAGGAAACAGTACTGCAAACAGTTACAACTCAGAATGGTTAATGCTTTGACAGAGTACATTATTAGTCAACTTTTTACTGTGGCATCACCAGACAATGAACAATCCTCAGATCCCAGTGTCCTAACAACAGACATTCATCTATTTTCACAGGTCTGCAGAGAGACTGTATTTGGCTGATCTTGGGTGGATTTGCCTGAGCCTGGTTAATTCCAGGCTTCAGGTTGGGGTCAGATCTGCTCCACGTCTCTACATTCCAGGACCCAGGTAGAAGAGGCAACATCTTCATAGGGAAAGCTTCTGTGCCTCTTACAAGCCCTTGCTCAGAGGGGCACACTGTCACTTCTGCCCACATTCTTTTGGCCAAAGAAAATCACGTGACTAAGTTTAACATCAAAGGGCCAAGAAAGCATATTCTTTGGAGGCTGGTGAGAGAGTGAGTACGTGCTGAACCATAATCTAGTCTACCAAACAGAGCATATATACCGCATAATTAGCAGTAACAGCATAGGGAAGGGGGCATCCATTGGCCCGGGGAAGTCAAGAACGGCCAGGCAAGGGAGGGAACATTAGATTTAAAACTTGTGAGACCAATGGAATTAGGCCAATTGGAAGGACAGAAAGAATTCATTTCAGGCAAAGGAAACAGTATGTATGGTGTTGGCAATACTATCTGTGAGAGTAAGCATTTGGAAGCTCTCTAAACATCCATCAATAAGAGATTTGTTTAAAAAATACACAGAATGACTAAACTGGGGAATACCATGCATGAGTTAAAAAAGAATTAAGTTAACTTGTATAAAACGACAAAGAAAGATTTTCAGGACACATTGTTAAGTGAAAAAAACAAACTTCAGAACAGTGCATGGAAGATAACATCATGTAAATAAATCCTATACATGAACACAATAAAAATGCTTTATATACAGATAGATATGTGTGTGTGTATGTATGTGTGTATATATACACACTCAGAGAGAGAGAGAAAGAGATTGAGAGACAGAAAAAAAGAGAGATAGAGGGGTTTTTATATATGTAAAATCATACCCTTTCCAAGAAACCATCAAGAGGAACACACATCAAATGGCCAGCGCAGCTAGAGATGAGGTCTCTAGAGACTGCTGAGTGCTGTCCAGGGGGGACTCTAGCTTTCTCTGCAAAGTTATCACTTTTTACCAAAAGACGTGCTTGTTTGTAACCATTTCACTAAACAGGCTAGGGATGACAGGATACAAGCAAACAATGCCTTAACCCGTGTCCTCCACTAAACTTGCTGTCTTGAATCCTCTTTCCCTGCCTCCAGATGGACCTCAGGCAGGTTCCAATCACTGTGGTCACCGTTAAACAATAAAACATCCTCCGGTCACTTTGTCATAGGAATGGTCCTGGTTTTTAACAATTTAAACGCACCCAGTGTCATAATCAAAACCATGTCTTGTCCTATGTCACGCTTCCCCCGACACTGCAAACCCCAGGCCTGTCATAGGAGAGGGGAATGTGAGTGGGATATTTTTCTCTGTCCCTCACTCACCCACTCTCCAATTTCTTAGCAGCTCTTTCTAATACCAGCAGGAAATGGAGAAGACAAGGTGATGAGGGGCAAGGGCACAGGACAGTGTGGAGGAGACAAAACCCAGAATCTGCTCCCCCTGGTGGTAGCAGATGCACATTGGAGGCTCTTTCTGTCATGGGTGCTTCTATGCAGACTCTGGAGAGCCCTTTCCCCAGGGGGGACCTCCAACTACAGCTTTTGTTGCAGAAATAGCTGCTCATCTCTCAGCCTACTTGCAACCTGGGCTCTAGTGTCCCAGCTCTCCACTGAGCTCCCACTGCTGTCCTCTGGAGTTTGACCCCACCTAACTCTTCTTGGTTTGCAGAAACACTAGTGTATTTGGGTCCCATTTTAGGGTAAAGGGCAACTCCCAACATTGCAGCACCTCTCCTTCCCTACTTCCAAATAGGCCACCTGCCACACCCTTGCTCCTTGTGTCTCCCCAGATGGGATTCACACACCAGGCCTTATGATTCCTGAATTCCAGGAGACACTAGGCCAGCTCTCTGATTTTCCTTCATGAAGTCCCCCTGACTCAGCCTGAGGTAAGGACCAAGTGCAGAGGAAAAGAGAAATCAGTAGGGGTGCACACACCAACGCTTCCTCCAGATAAATCCCTTCCAATGGTTCATGCCACCTCTTCAGACGGTGGATGGATGGCTTCCAGTGATGATGAGCAGAGTTCCCATCTCTTAGCATCTCTGCATAAGTGATCCAACATCCCACGTTAGGGTGTGGATGATCTGGACATCAACTGCATTAGCCTTTGGTTTCTCGGCCAAAACTGAGACAACTAGTCCTTTTTTAATACCCTCTTATACCAGTATAATGTAATAATCAAAGACTAAAAGATTTAAGTGAGAAAGAGAAGCACAGGAAAAAGATCAGAGGTCTAAATATGCTTCTCCCCTCACCTCACACTACATATATACACACACACATGCATACATACACACATGCACACACATGCTTGCACATGCTCACACAAACACAAAAGACCAGGCGAGATAAAAGTTCTGATAAGCTCTGAAAACAAGGAAAAATTCAAATTTGTGAAAAATAAAGAATCAAGAAGAGTTCAGATGGATGTGCAAGATTTATACCAAGTCCAAACATGGCTTCCAAATGTCTTTTAAAAGATATATAATACCTAAAAGAAATGGCCGGGCATGAAGGCTCATGCCTGTGATCTCAACACTTTAGGAGGCTGAGGCAGAAGGATCTCTTGAGGCCAGGAGTTCAAGGTTACAGTAAGCTATGATTGAGCCACTGCGCTCCAGCCTGGGTGACAGAGCAAGACTCTGTCTCTAAAAAAAAAAAAAAAAAGAAAGAAAGAAAAAGAAAGAAAGAATTACATGGTATTTTGACAGAACCCAAAAGTCTGGGGAATTGGAAATTAGAGTTTGATCAGGTTTTACTTGCTATATAAAATTCATTATTTTTGAGCATGCATTCCCGTGGTAAGCCTTTCCACCTTGGTTGCTGGCAAAGCTGCTTTGGGCTATCTAAAATGTGAGTTGATGCAGCATGCCACTCGTGGTTGGGCTGAAAGAGAACCAAAATGCTGCCATGACATCAGACCATTTGGGGGCCATGCACAGAGCACCTCACCCTTATTTCTGGGTTTCATCCTATCACCACCTCACCAGTAGTGCTGAAAGTCTTGTTTCCGAAGTGTGATTATTTCTGTACTTCATCATACAATGTTCCCCAAATACAGTCTGCTTGCCCTGGCTCACCACCCAGGCTTCTGATTTGGTGCCTTTTGTACACCCAGCTTCTCAACTGGGACTGTAACTCAACCTGTTTGACCCATTCTGTGTGTTTTTCCTCTTGACACCAAATACTTCTTATTTTCCACACTAATATAATTGATTATCCAGTTCCTCCACACCAATTGGTGCCCAACAATTCAATTCAGTTCCAACACTAACTACCCAGAGTTAGCAGAAGCCACAGGTAAAGGCTCAGTCCTACAAGACTGTCCCACTTCCAACTCCAGCCACAAATGGAGTTCCCAGACTAGCCACATTTCTTCCCGGCCAACTATAAATTTGGAGGTTCCCACGACCCCCTCCTCAGGTTTGATAATTTGTAAGAACTCACAGAACTCAGGAAAATGCTTTCCTAACATTTTCAGTTTATTATAAAGGACGGAACCCAGTGACAATCCAATGAAAGAGATGCATAAGGCAAGGTATGAGGGTGAGGGAAAGCGCAGAGTTCCCCTAATTGATTAGGCAAATCACCCTCCCCGCACATGGATGTGCACACCCACCCAGAAGCTCCCACACCCTGTCTGTTAACGGTTTCTATTGGGGTATCATTATGTAGGCATGATTAATTAAGGCATTGGCTATTGGTGATTGAACTCAACCTCCAGCCTCTCTTCTCTCCCTGGGCACTGGGGGTTGGGGCTGAAAACTCTCACCATGAAATCACTGAGTTGGTTTTTCTGGCAACCAGCCCCCATCCTGAAGCTATCTAGGGCCCTCAAGGAGTTGCCTCATTACCATAAACTCAGGTGTGGCCAAAAGGGTTTCATTATGAATTTAAGAAAAGACATTTATCTCTTTAAGGAAATTCCAAAGATTTTTGTCGCTCTGTGCCAGGAACCTGAAACAAAGACCAAATAGATCTTTTTATTACACCACACAGGCCACACAGCCAGCCTCCTTCCCTAATGGATCCTGCCCTGCTCTCCAAATCCTGGGTTTTACTGCAGATTTTCATTTCCGGAAACATGCCTTGCCTTTTCCCCTCCTGGTCTTCACCATTGACCATTGACCTTCACCAGCCCCTCTTGCTAGTTTGCTTTGCCCCTCAGACCCAATCCTCTTAAATGCTGATACCAGCTCAGGTCAAACCTGAGGCCACCACATCTGTCTCCCAGCCTGCTCCCTCTGAAGGTTCCCTCCCCTCCAGAGTGGATGCTCATAATATAATCCGAGTAGAACCTGCAAGGGAAACTGCCTCAGCTAGCACAGATAAGCACCTGGCACTTAACACCCATATTATCAAGATTTGTCAGTAATCAATTAGGCAAAACAAGAGCCTCTTGGGAGGCTGGTTTCTGTGTATCCAAAATAACAGTTTTCCAAAGCTGATCTCATTCTTTGTTTTTCTCGCTTTTTAAAAAATTTTTCCTGCAGGAAAAGTAATACATTCATAATGGTTTTTTTTAAAGGATGATTAAAGTAAATATCACCTGCTATTATTCACCCCAGAGAGAAGAGCAGTTATCACTGTAACCATTTAGAGTATTTATTTCCATTGCATGGATGCACCGTGATTCCTTCCACAACCCTCCTACTTTGGACTGTTTCTTTAACATAGCTCTCAATAATTAGGGTCCTTTCTGTAATCACCCAAGAATCTTTCACTTAATGCCACTTACATATGGTCATTTCTGTAAGAAAATACCATTTCATGGGCCATTAATGGGCTTAACAGTTTTATTTTAAAAAGTAAAAATCCTCTCACTTAATATTTTTTAAGTGGGGTTGAAGGAAAAGCAATATGCCATGACCCCTCATTTCACTCCAGCTAATATTTATTTAACACCTTCCTGGGCCTGATTCCCTGTGCAGGCTGTGCTATTTGACTCACCCAGCAATCCCACCAGCTAGGCATTGCTGCCTCTCAGAAAGAGAAGTGAGTTCAACAAGGCTAAGTTACTTTGCAGATCTCACAGTATTAAGAAACTACAGGGCCGTGGTTCAACCCAAGCTGGGTCTGACACCAGAATCTGAGCTCTTTCCACTGTAACAGGCAGCCTCAGATAAGCCAATGGGAAAAAAAAAAAAAAAAACTCAGTAACTATGGTTAAGAACACTGAGTCTGGAGCCAGGCTCTTGGATTGAGTGGCTCCCTCTGGCATAAGCAAGCTGTTAAGTTAGCCTGTCAGTGTCTCTGTCTCCTCAGCTGTAAAATGACAATAATAACAATAGTGACCCCACCAGATTGTTGAGAATTAGATCGTGCACATAAAGTCCTTTGAAGGGGCCTGGCACACACAGCAAGCATTGAGTACACACAACCATTGTTGTTATCACCAACTCCTTAGCACCGAAGCTTCCACGACAGAACCAGCTGTGCATGTTTCACATACAGTGTGGGGACATTAACATGCCTTCCAGGACTCTCTTATGTGCACTCATGGCAATGGGTGTGATCAGGGTTTTCCTATTTAAAAAGTTAATCTTATGTTTCCATGCTTTGTGTATTTGTCTTCTAGCTCATTAAGAACCTTTACAGAAGAAAATATTTCATCCTTTCTTTTCGCACACAAATGAAGATGTCAGGTATCCTCTCCTCACCTCCCCAACCTACCCCAGCTTTTATGATCTGGAACACTCTTCCAATCCCCTTCTCCTGACCAGCAGCCACCGCTTGTTGGAAGCCTTCCCTGATCCCCATCCTCCACTCCCTCCCTCCCCTGACTAGTCACCATGTCTCCTCTTTGCTTGCACTGGTTTGGGTCCTTGCCTTTAAAGCAAATTTTCCTTCTGTCTCAACTGTTGTAACTTTCTCCCTCCTTCCATTAGACAATATGCTGATTGCATTCTAAATGTCAATGAGTTTCATAATACTGTCTCCAACACAGATGCATCCTCCTCACTCCAGACTCATGCTTATATTGACATACTTGCTATCACCACAAGAATGGTGCAGAGGTACTTGAACCCTCGTGTGGTCAGCCATAGCCCTTTATCCTCTGCTGTGAGAACAGAATATCCCAAATAAAATCTGCACCTTCACACTGGGTCCCAGAATGAAGAGGAGACTTGGAACAGGGCCAATGCCATACAGTATGAGCAAGAAATAAAGCTTTGCTGTGGGTGCCACCAAGACATTGGGGAGATTGTTTCTGCATCTTATTCTAGAGAAAGCCAATTACTATGCCTCTAAATGGTCCCATCCCCATGCACTCGGCTCACATCCACTCTCCCACTGCACCAAAGGTGATGTTTTAAAAATACAAACCTGATTCTATTACTCCCCTATTTAAAAGCTTTCAGTGGTTTTCATTGCTCTCAGAATAAACATCAGGGCTTGATCATGGCTTTCATGGCTCTCGTCCCAGTATCCCTCTCCAGCCCCATCTCATCCCACTCTGCCTGTCTTGCCTGTGTTGCCATCACAGTGCCCTTTTCATTCCTGGAAGGTGTCACATTCCCTCCCACCCAGAGCCTTCGCACATGATGCTTCTTTTTCTTGGAATTCCTCGCTTCTTTCTCTCTGTATCTACTTAATTCCTGTTCATCCTTGGGCCTCAGCTCCAAGGAATTTGTATTCATTCAAGGGGTATTTCCTAAGTGCCCACTAATGCCGTGTACTCTTCTAGCCTCTTAGGATACACTGACAACATTTCAACCAACCAGGGAACATTGTTCTTTTGTTTGCATGGTGCCCTGTACTGTTTTACCATGGTCCTTATTGCACATGTAATCACATATATGTAGATGTGATCTGTGCTCATTTGAGTAATGACTGTCTCCCTCTAGACTAGATGGTTCATAAAAATGGGGCTTAAATCTGTATGATTCCCCACTGTGTTGCCTGTGTTTAGTACTGAACTGACACATGGTAGATTTCATTGAGTATTTTCCATGATACAGCACTTGCCATGTGGCAAGCATCCCTCATAAGAACCATATGAACTAGGTACCATTATCATCACCATTTTATGATGAAACACACAGATGTTAAATGACTTGTCAAGTTATTCTGCTAATATGGGATGGAGCTGAGATTCAAATCCAGGCAGTCTGGCTCCTAAGACCCTGCCCTTCACCGCTATGTGAATGAATAAATGGATGAATGAATGAATGAAGCTCCCTGGAGCATGAACAGTATGCCCTATGTATTGCTGCAGCCACAGTGCTGGTTCCGACGCCCTTAGTATTGAGCAAGGACTTGCTGAACAAATCAATCAACCCATGGATGAACTAATGATTGAGTTGCCCCAAGTAGTTTGCTATTTCATGAGTGGCAAAGTGGCAAATGCCTTTCCCTGGAACTCAACACACAAACACTTTCTGAGGCAGCATAACACCTAAGTCTGTATGTTAATTACAAGGATCTTTCCTGCGAGAAACAAAAGGCCCATGCATATGAGGAAACACCCAGAGGGCCTCTCCTGTGCCTTGTATACCTCTCAGATGCCACATCTGAAGACAGTGTCTTTTCAGGGGAGGCAGGGAGGAGAGTGCCGTCTATAAGCTACTTTCACTCCTCTAATCAGCAGGGGAAGGTGTCCTGCCCGAGTTCCCTGGGGACACCAATCAGCGGCCATTCACAGGCCTAACTTCAGAGAAGACGCTGAGCCTCACAGGTCCCAAAGGAGGGCCCAGTACAAGCTTTTGGCATTCCAGTTTCCACCAGGAAGCAGCTGAGGAAAAGCTACTTACAAAGCATGCATTTCCCCTGAAGTCACAACATGTCTTTCACTAAAGTAATCTGACATGAGTATCACACAAATACCCTAGGTCTAATTGGTCACATCGATGCACCTTGTTTTGCTTCGTTCCTGAAAAGGAGTACAGCAGCATTGTCAAGTCAAAATGCATATGAAATGCACTCAGAAGATTTCTTTCCAAAAATGTTTGGCCCGTTGAGACACTGTCCTGGGGCTAAAGATATGCCTAAGACTCTGCACCGGGCCTCAGAGACTCAGCACAGGAGGAGAGAGACAAGTTCACTGGCAATTTTGAGCAGAAAGTGTTGTGGGAGCCCAGAGGAGGGGAACATCCCTTAGCCTAAAGGAAGGCTTCCTGGAGACTGTGATATTGGAGTTGACCCTGTACTTCCTATATTGAAGGCATTTATCAAGAAAAAACAATGCTTTGTAAAACAAAGAGTTCTCTTTATATTTTTTAAAATACTGCTCTCTGTTATTCACAAATAATAATCATAATAGCCAAGGCACATTCTGACCCAGCCCAGCCTCACTTCCTGCCACATCCCTCACTGCAGCCTCTGACTAACATCCAGCTTTACACACCTACCTGTAGCTCTCCAACACCAGAAATGCCAAGCCTTCTGTTGTATTGTACTGTTGACCTCAAGCAACCCTCAGGGTCAGACTTTGCTGGAATCTTCAGGAACTGACCAAGGCTTCCCCATTCTCAGAGCCTCCACAGGCTTCCCTGGGAGGAACCAGATGTCTACAAACCCTCACAGGATCTTGAGTTCACCCTGGCTGAGAACTTGTCACAGTACATGGTAAGGCCATCAACAAGAGGAGAGCAGGAACCTCCCGTACGCCTGGCACACAGGAAGCACCAGTGTCTCTTTGCTGAGAAACAACTGGTTTGATAAATTGATGGGAGAACAAATGACTGCATCTAGCCATCTCACTTACATGAAATTCTAAAAATCAAAAGGGAGAAAAAAATCTGAATGCACAGAAAATATAGAACTAATCAAATACTCCCATTCCTGTGGCCCATTCATTTGACTCCAGAAAGGAACCTCAATCCACAGCCCATGTACTGTCCCTCTGGAAAAAATTCAAACATATCTTAGAGTCTATAGGTGTCACTTTCAAATCCCAACTCTGCCTCTTCAGTTTACTGCCAAAGCCACACTTTCCTGTTCTGTGTGTTTATAACAATGGTACATGCATACATTCATTCATTTGAAGCTTCAAATAAGTGCCAAACACTGTTCTAGTCCTCAGAGATTTCGCAGTGAACAAAACAGACAATGTTCAAATAGAGGAAGAGAGGCAATGAACAAAATAGATCAGTAATATATTGTGTGTTAGATGGTGGATGCATTGAGAGAAACACTGCAAGGAAGGTGGATAGGGAGTATGGATAGCCAAGGCAGGCTTTTGCGCAGAGACCTGAAAAGCACAGCATCTTAGTCTATTCTGGCTGCTATAACAAAATAGTTTAGACTATGTGCCTTATATATAGCAAATTTATTTCTGACAGTTTTAGAGGCTGAACAGCTAAGATCAAGGCACTGGCAGATTTGGTGTCTGGTGAGGGCTGCTTCCTGGCTCATAGATGGTGCCTTCTCACTGTGTCCTCACATGAAGAAGGGGCAGGGGATTTCTAATGGGCCTCTTTTATAAGGGCACTAACCCCATTCATGGGGGCTCCACACTTACAACCTAATCACCTCCCTTCTAGTACCATCACCTTGAGGGTTAAGAGTTCAATATATGAATTTGTGTGGGACACAAACGTTTAAAGCATAGCAGGGAGTGAGTGGGCCATTGGAATCCTGGGGGAACAATGTTCCAAGCAGGGGCCACAGCATGTGCAAAGGCCCTGAGGCCCAAATGAGATGGGTGAGTTTAAAGTACAAGAAAGAGGCAGATATGGATGACGTTGATGAAACCACAAGAGGGGAGGTGAAAGAGGAAATGAGAGCAGGACATCTGGACTCAGAGGACCATGTTAAGTACTTTGACCTGTGCTCTGGGTAAGAGGGGAAAGGACATTCACAGGCACTGGAGCAGGGGAGTAAGATGAACTGATTTGTGTCTCATCTGATCACTCTGGTTGCTGTATTGGTAACAGACTAAAGGGGGAAGCCCAGAAGCAGGGAGGCCAGGTAGGCAGCCATGTGAGAACTGATGGTGGTTTGGACAATGTGGTGCTTATGAGCATGGTGGGAAGAAATTGGATTCCAGATACATTAGGAGAGTAGAACAAACAGGAATAATTTTATGTAAGATGAAGAGCGGAGTTGAGGATGACTTCAAGATTTTGACCTGCCTCATAGGGTTGTTGTAGGGAAAAGGAAGAAAAAATACCCTTCAAAAGCACTTAGCAGAGGACCTAGCATATGGTAAGTACCACAGAAATATCAGTGTTGTCATTATGACCATGATTTAATTTTTTACAAAAAGTTAATTATCTCTTTAACTGACCCACAGCAAGTTAGAAAAGGCAATTCAGGGGAGAGAGATACTTCTAGAAGACATCTGATTGGAAAAAAAAAAGAAATCCCAGTTAACAATATAAGAGAAGGCCGAACAAATTCATTAAGCAGAGACACAAGAAGTCAGAAAAGCCACAGCTATTCAGACCCAGTCAGTAGGAAGACCAACATTCCTACATGCCAAAGTACATTCCTGGGAATCATCTTTTAAAGGTTAATTTTCTTAATGCCAGTGAGTCATTCAGAAGATCAAATTATGTTTATTGTGTTCTCCCTAAAAGATCAGTAAACTGCAACCCATTATAGGAAGACTTTCATCTAAAATGTTTAAAGCAAAATACTTGGCACTTAAAAGCGTAATTCCTCAGACACCTAGAAAAGAAATGGCTGCCTCGAAGTTCTAGGAAGATGCAACTTATTGTGACCACATAAATTCACTTACATTAAAACATAAAAGACACATTCACATCCATTACCTCCTTTGATGCTCATAAAAGCCCTAGGAGATAGATAATTATCCTTAACTTCATAGGCATGAAATGTTACAGGCCCAGAAATATGAAGTGATTTGTCTGAAGTCGCACTGCAGAACAGATTGAGAGCCAAAGCTAGGAACGTGGAAGAAGGATCCTCCTCTCTCAGGTTCTCTTCCCTGGCCCATGCCCTCCCAGTGTCCATGTGCCTAGGAAAGCTGCTCACAGTGGGAAAATCCAGACCTAGAATTGAAATCTCATTCTGCCACTAACATTTGTGTGATCTTTCATAATCTAAATAAGGCATGGTCAAACTTTCATTGCATGTCAAACTTAATTGCTCTATAATGGCTTCCAGGAGTCCTGTGTTGAAGGAATCCATGATCAGACAATCTGCCTGGAAAGAAATGTGAGTTTGATTAACAATATCTGCCATGAGCACAGACTGGGGAATGGGGGCCTGATGCCTCATGTCTGTCATCACTGGGTTAGATGATCTATAAATTCCCTTCCAAATCTCATGTCAGATGATTATAACTAAACAGAAATGTCTAGATCCATGAATAAAGGAGAAATGCAAATGCACAAATACATATATATTTTATATATAAATATATATATTTATATATATGAGATATATATATCATATATATAAAGTTGATATATGTATATCTATATATATCATATATATAAAGTTGATATATGTGTGTGTATGTGTGTATATGTGTATATATATATATATATAAACTTTCTGCAATACCAGAGAGACTCTGCCAGAGGCTTTTTGTATCATAACAATGTTTTCAAATATTTATACTCACATTTTTAGAATATCCTCACTCTGAGAAGCTCAAGGTAATATACCTTACTAACACTTTTGTGTATTTTCCAATTGCCATTTGTAGAAATTGTATCTTAAACTATAGCCAACAGAAATTTGCTCATATTTCCAGAATGTGTGTTGCCATTAACAGTGGAGGTAGCTTTATTGCCTAATCAGTTACTCTACAAATTCCATTTTGCAGAATATATGACATTTTGCAGAGAAATAAAACCATGGCCTAAAAGTAATAAATACAAACTATAATGCTGGAAAGATTGTACTTTTTATACCTAACTCTACCAAGAATAATCATCACACTAAACAACATATGTTATCTTTGGGGTGGTGGTTTCTGCAGCTTAATTGTGACATCTCATTTTGAATCACTTCGTTACAATATACATTATTGGTATGTCTGTGTAACAAAGGTCACCTTTGATCATCTCAAAAGGCAAAAGTCTATGCACAGCTTTTTTGATACTGCTTTATTCTAGAAATAATCTATTATTGATTGTTCTGAACAAAATATGCTGTGAAAGTAACTTGCAGCAAACAGAGAAAAGGTTACTTTTTTTTTTTTTTGAGACAGAGTCTTGTTCTGTTGCCACAATCTCTGCCTCCTGGGTTCAAGCAATTCTGTAGCTAGGACTACAGTCATGTGCCACCACACCTGACTACTTTTTGTATTTTCAGTAGAGACAGTTTCATCACGTTGACTGGACTGGTCTTGAACTCCTGGCCTCAAGTGATCTGCTCGCATGGGCCTCCCAAAGTGCTGAGATTACAGGCGTGAGCCACTGGGCCCAGCCAAGAGTTACATTTTTTGAGCCACAAATATATATCAAGGTGAGCTGTATCCCACTTAATTTAATACACACAACATTCATGGCAGGTTTTTCTTCCAAACCTTGATATTGAAGATAAGGAAACAGAGGTAAGCTCATTTATTCAACAAATATTTCTTGAACAGATATTAGGTGTCAGATGCCTATTATAAAACAAGTTATATAACTGGTAAGTAGCAAGTGACAGTAATCTAATTCCTAGATTAGAATTCAGCCACCTGATTATCTTTTCTCCAGCCCAGCATTTCTCGCAGCGCGATCTGATATGGCCCACCTACATCAGAGTCAACCAGAGAGTTTGTAATAAACGTATCCTTAGCCTCACCCAGGCTTACTGAATCAGAATCTCATGTAGGAGCTTGAGAATCTGCCTGTTACCAAGCAACTCTGCTGATTCTACACACAGTAACATCGAGAACAACTGTTTTTTATTACATCATATCCCCAACATACTTTAAGCAAGAAGACAGTAGGTATGGTGCCGGGTGGATTGTAGGGATTTGATAAATATTTATTGAATAACTAAACTATTGCTGCATTTGGTGCATTGCTTAATTATATTAGGAGAGCTTTATCTAGGAAACTAGCAACATTTTCTTTATTAAACAAAGAACAGAGTAAAAATTTTGTGATGCCTTCCAAATAAACAGCATATTCACACAAGTACCTGATTTAGTCTCCAAGAAATATCTTATCAGTGGAAAAGTTAATTCAAATGGCTTGTATAAAGGAAACAGCTAAAATGCTAGATAATTTACCAGAATTTTTTAAAATTTAATTTTAAGTCCCAGGATACATGTGCAGATGTGCAGGTTTGTTACATAACCTTGTGCCATGGTGGTTTGCTGCACCTATTAACCCATCACCTAGGTATTAATCCCTGCATGCATTAGGTATTTATCCTGATGCTCTCCCTTCCCCTGCACCCAACCCCAAAAGGCCCCAGTGTGTGTTGTTTCCCTCCCTGTGTCCATGTGTTATCATTGTTCAGCTCCCACTTACAAGTGAGAACATGAGGTGTTTGGTTTTCCATTCCTGTGTTAGCTTGCTGAGGATAATGGCTTCCAGTTCCATCCATGTGCCTGAAAAGGACATGATCTCATTCCTTTTTATTGCTGCATAGCTCTCCATTGTGTATATATACCACATTTTCTCTATCCAGTCTACCACTGATGGGCATTTGGGTTGATTCCCATCTTTGCTATTGTGCATAGTGCTGCAATGAACCTACAAATGCACGTATCTTTATAGTTGAATGATTTATATTCCTTTGGATATATATCCAGTAATGAAATGGCTGGGTCAAATGGTATTTCTAGTTCTAGGTCTTTGAGGAATCACCACACTGTCTTCCACAATGAGTAAACTAATTTACATTCCTACCAACAGTGTAAAAACATTCCTATTTCTCCACAGCCTTACCAGCATCTGTTGTTTCTTGACTTTTTAATATCACCATTCTGACTGGCATGAGATGGCATCTCATTGTGGTTTTGATTTGCATTTCTCTAATGATCAGTGATGTTGAACTTTTTTTCATATGCTTGTTGGCCATAGAAATGTCTTCTTTTGAGAAGTGTCTGTTCATTTCCTTTGCCCACTTTTTAATGGGGTTGTTTTTTCTTGTAAATTTGTTTAAGTTCCCTGTAGATTCTGGATTTTAGACCTTTGTCAGATAGATAGATTGCAAAAATTTTCTCCCATTATGTAGGATGTCTTGTTCACTCTGATGATAGTTTCTTTTGCTGTGGAGAAGTTCTTTAGTTTAATTAGGTCCCATTTGTCAACCTTTGCTTTTGTTGCAATTGCTTTTGACATTTTCATCATGAAATCTTTGCCCATGCCTATGTCCTGAATGGTATTGCCTAGGTTTTCTTCTAGGGTTTTCATAGTTTTGTGTTTTACATTTAAGTCTTTAATCCATCTTGAGTTAATTTTTGTGTAAGGTGTAAGGAATGGGTCCAGTTTCAATGTTCTGCATATGACCAGACAGTTTTCCCAGCACCATTTCTTAAATAGGAAATCCTTTCCCCATTGCTTGTTTGTGTCAGGTTTGTCAAAGATCAGATGGTTGTAGATGTGCAGTCTTATTTCTGACATCTCTATTCTGTTCCACTAGTCTATGTGTCTGTTTTTGTACTAGTACCATGCTGTTTTGGTTACTGTAGCCTTGTAGTATAGTTTGAAGTTAGTAGCCTGATGCCCCCAGCTTTGTTCTTTTTGCTTTGGATTGTCTTGACTATATGGGCTCTTTTTTCATTCCATATGAATTGTGAAGTAGTTTTTTTTTCAATTCTGTGAAGAATCTCAGTGGTACTTTAATGGAAATAGCATTGAATCTATAAATTACTTTGGGCAGTATGGCCATTTTCATGATATTGATTTTTCCTATCTATGAGCATGGAATGTTTTTCCATTTGTTTGTGTCTTCTCTCATTTCCTTGAGCAGTGGTTTGTAGTTCTCCTTTAAGAGGTCCTTCACTTCCTTTGTTAGCTGTATTCTTAGGTATTTTATTCTCTTTGTGGCAGTTGTGAATGCGAGTTCATTCACGATTTGGCTCTCTGCTCCTCTACTGTTGGTGCATAGGAATGCTTGTGATTTTTGCACATTTATTTTGTATCCTGAGACTTTGCTGAAGTTGCTTACCAGTTTAAGAAGCTTTTGGGCTGAGACAACAGGGTGTTCTAGATATAGGATCATGTCATCTGCAAACAGAGACAGTTTAACTTCCTCTCTTCCTATTTGAATATCTTTTATTTCTTTCTCTTGCCTGAATGCTTTGGCTAGAACTATTAATAATATGTTGAATAGGAGTGGTGAGAGAGGGCACCCTTGTCTTGTGCCTGTTTTCAAATGGAATGCTTCCAGCTTTTGCCCATTCAGTATGATATTGGCTGTGGATTTGTCATAAATGGCTCTTATTATTTTGAGTATGTTCCATTAATATGTAGTTTATTGAGAGCTTTTAACATGAAGGGATATTTAATTTTATTGAAGGCTTTTTTTTGCATCTATTGAGATAATCATGTGGTTTTTTTCTTTAATTCTGTTTATGTGATGAGTTACACTTATTGATTTGCATATGTTGAACCAACCTTTCATCCCAGAGATGAAGCCAACTTGATCATGGTGAATAAGCTTTTTGATGTGCTGCTGGATTCATTTTGCCAGTATTTTATTGAGAATTTTTGCATCAATGTTCATCAAGATATTGGCCTCAGTTTTCTCTTTTTATTGTATGTCTGCTAGGTTTTGATATCAGGATGATGCTGGCCTCATAAAATGAGTTAGGGAGAAGTCCATCTTTTTCAATTGTTTGGAATCATTTCAAAAGAAATGGTACCAGCTTCTCTTTGTAGCTCTGATATAATTCAGCTGTAAATCCATCTGGTCCTGGGCTTTTTTTTTTTTTGGTTGGTAGGTTATTTATTACTGCCTCAATATCAGAATGTGTTATTGGTCTATTCAGGAATTCAGCTTCTTCCTGGTTCAATCTTGGGAGGATGTGTGTGTCCAGGAATTTATTCATTTCTTCTAGATTTTCTAGATTATTTGAATAGAAGTGTTTATAATATTCTCTGATGGTTGTTTGTACTTCTGTGGGGTCAGTGGTGATACCCCTTTATCATTTTTTATTGTGTCTATTTGATTTTCTCTTTCTTCTTTATTAGTCTAGCTAGTGGTATTATCTATTTTATTAATTTTTTCAAAAAACAAGCTTCTGGAATCATTGATTTTTTGAAGAGTTTTTCATGTCTCTATCTCCTTCAGTTTCACTCTGATCGTGCTTATTTCTGCCTTCTGCTAGCTTTGGGGTTTGTTTTCTTTTGGTTCACTAGTTCTTTTAGTTGCAATGTTAGGGTATTGATTTTGAGATCCCTCTAGCTTTTTGATGTGGGCAGTTAGTGCTATAAATTTCCCTCTTAACACTGCTTTAGCTGCATCCCAGAAATTCTGGTATGTTGTCTCTTTGTTCTCATTGGTTTCAAAGAACTTCTTGATTTCTGCTTTAATTTCATTATTTACCCAGGAGTCATTCAGGAGCAAGTTGTTCAATTTCCATGTAGTTGTGTGGTTTTGGGTGAGTTCTTCAATCTTGAATTCTAATTTGATTGTGGTCTGGCACTGTTTGTTATGATTTCAGTTCTTTTGCATTTGCTGAGGAGTGTTTTACTTCCAATTATGTGATTGATTTTAGAATAAATGCCATATGGCACTGAGAAAAATGTATATCCTGTTGTTTTGGTTGGAGAGTTCTGTAGATATCTATCAGGTCCACTTGATCCAGAGCTGAGTTCAAGTCCTGAATATCCTGTTAATTTTCTGTCTCAATCTGTCTAATATTAACTGTTGGGTGTTAAAGTCTCCCACTATTATTATGTGGGAGTCTAAGTTTCTTTGTAGGTCTCAAAGAACTTGTTTTATAAATCTGGGCACTCCTCTATTGGGTGCATCTATATTTAGGATCATTAGCTCTTCTTGTTGCATTGATCCCTTTACCATTATGTATTGTGCTTCTTTGTCTTTTTTTATTTTTATTGGTTTAATGTCCACTTTGTCAGAGACTAAGATTGCAACCCCTGCTTTATTCTGCTTTCCACTTGCTTGGTAAATTTTCCTCCATCCCTTTATTTTGAGCCTGTGTATGTCTTTGCATGTGAGATGAGGCCTTTGAATACAGCACACCAATGGGTCTTGACTCTTTATCCAGCTTGCCATTCTGTGTCTTTTAGTTGGGGCATTTAGCTCATTTACATTTAAGATTAATATTGTTATATGTGAATTTGATCCTGTCATCATGATGCTAGCTGGTTATTTTGCATACTAGTTGATGCAATTTCTTCATAGTGTCATTGGTCTTTGTACTTCAGTGTGTTTTTGTAGTGGCTGGTATCAGTTTTTCTTTTCCCTATTTAGGGATTCCTTCAGAAGCTCTTACAAGGCAGGCCTGGTGATGATGAATTCCATCAGCATTTGCTTGTCTAAAAAGGGTGTTATTTCTCCTTCATTGATGAACCTTAGTTTGTTCAGATATGAAATTCTGGATTGCAAATTCTTTTCTTTAAGAATGTTGAATGTTAGCCCCCAATCTTTTCTGGCTTGTAGGGTTTCTGCTGAGTGGTCTGCTATTAGTCTGATGGGCTTCCCTTTGTGGGTGACCTGGCCTTTGTCTCTAGCTGCCCTTAACAAAAGGATTTTTCCTTCATTTCGACCTTGGAGGATCTGATGATTATGTTTCTTGGGGTTGATCTTCTCATGGAGTATCTTACTGGGGTTCTCTAGATTTCCTGAATTTGAATGTTGGCCTATCTTCTTAGGCTGGGGAATTTCTCCCTGATGATATACTGAAGTATGTTTTCCAACTTGGTTCCATTCTCCCCATCTCTTTCGGGTACCCCAATCAGTCATGGATTCAGTCTTTTTACATAATACTATAGTTCTCAGAGGCTTTGTTCATTCCTTTTCATTCCTTTTTCTCTATTCTTGTCTGCCTGTCTTATTTCAGCAAGATAGTCTTCAAGCTCTGAAATTCTTTCCTCCACTTGGTCAATTCAGCCATTGATACTTGTAGTTGCATTGTGAAGTTCTTGTGTTGTGTTTTTCAGCTCCACTGGGTGGTTTATGTTACTCTCTAAACTGATTATTCTGGTTAACGGCTCCTGTAATGTTTTATCATGGTTGTTAGCTTCTTTGCATTGGGTTAGAACATGCCCCTTTAGCTCAGCAAAGTTCATTATTACCCATCTTCTGAAACCTACTTCTGTCAATTCATCCATCTCAGCCTCCGCCCAATTCTGTGCTCTTGCTGGAGAGGTGTTGCAATCACTTGGAGGAGAAGAGGCTCTCTAGCTTTTTGAGTTTTCAGTGTTTTTTCATTGATTCTTTTTCATCTTTATGAGTTTGTCTAGCTTCAATCTTTGAGGCTGCTGGCCTTTGTATAGGGTTTTTGTGGGGACCTTTTTGTTGATGCTGTTGTTTGTTGCTTTCTGTTTTTCTTTTCACAGACAGGCCCCTTTTCCATAGGGATGCTGTGGTTTGCATGGGGTCCACTCCAGACCCTATTCATCCAGGTCCTTCCTGCACCTGGAGGTGTCACCAGTGGAGGCTGCAGAACAGCAAAGGTGACTGCCTGCTCCTTCCCAGAGGGACACCAAACTGATGCCAGCAGGAATGCTCCTGTATAAGGTGTCTGGCAACACCAGTTGGGGGGTCTCACTCAGTCAGTAAGTTTGAGATCCAGGACCTGCTTAACAAAGCAGTGTGTCTGCCCCCTTGGGAGCGGGGTTGAACTGCGCTGGGTACAATCCCACTTGTCTGGGCTGCCTGGATTCCTCAGAGCCAGCAGAGGGAAAGACTAAGTCTGCTGATCCCTAGAGACCACAGCCACCCCTCCCACCAGGGGCTTAGCCAGAACTTGAAGACTATCTTGCCGAAATATGACAGGCAGACAAGATTAGAGAAAAAGAATGAAAAGGAATGAACAAAGCCTCCAAAATCTATGGGATTATTTAAAAAGACTGAACCTGCAACTGATTGGGGTACCTGAAAGAGATGGGGAGAATGGAACCAAGTTGGAAAACATACTTCAGGATATCATCCAGGAGAAATTCCCCAACCTAAAAAGACAGGCCAACATTCAAATTCAGAAAATCTAGAGAACCCCAGTAAGATACTCCATGAGAAGATCAACCCCAAGACACATAATCATCAGATTCTCCAAGGTCAAATTGAAGGAAAAACTTTTAGCGAATAGGATGTCCTTTCCCCAGTGTATATTTCTGTTGACTTTGTTGAAGACCAGTTGATTGTGGGTATGTGGCTTTATTTCTGGGTTTTCCATTCTGTTTCATTTATGTATGTGCCTATTTTTATACCAGTACCATGCTATTTTGGTTATTATAGCCTTGTAGTATAATTTAAATTCAGGTAATGTGATGCCTCCAGCTTTGCTCTTTTTGCTTGGATTGCTTTCACTATTTACCAAAGCCCCTTTTAAAGCCAAAGATAGCAGTCAACTATTCACAGAGGATTTATGGAATTTATATTAATTCCATGTGAAACTTAATCGATATTATAATTGGCACCGACTTATGTACTGTCATATAGAGTAGAGCAGTAGAGCCACTATCAGGCAGTCAAGGGACCAAAAAAGAAGGGGAGAAGACCATGCTTCATGCCTGCTATATACCACCCTTTTATGATAAAGTGAACAAGACTAAGGTGAAATGGAGGTAAACACTATGTTCAGAAAGATCTTCCTTACAAAAAAAAAAAAAAAAAAAACCCAAACCAAAAAACTACGAAACATTCCAAAACCAATATGAAAAGAACACTCAAGAAGAATATCATGGAAGTATTAACCCAATGAGTTGAAGGAAAAGCATGTCTCTGAAAGTTATTTATTTTAAGAAATAAAGAAAATATTCAATACATGAAGTTTGTAAACATGAACCCATATTATTTTTCACTTTCTATCCTTTCCCTTTGGTAGTTCTTTTCCATACTAAATTCTGGGTTAGCCTTGGACTTAGCCTTGACTAATGAGACCTTAGCAAATGTGATGCAAGCCAAGTCTTACAAAGTATTTGTGTATGTGTGCTTGTCTTCTCTTGCTGTTCTATGGAACATTGGGATTGCCATATGCAGAAGTCTGGGCTAGCTTACCTTAGTATAAAAGACATGTCTCAGCTGAGGCCCCCAAGAATAGCATTCCTGTCAACTGGCAGACAATTGTGTGAGGCAATCCTAGACCACCTGTACCCAGCCAAGCCAACCTGGAGCAGAAGAATCATTCAACAAACTTCGCAAAGAGTAAGAAGTAATAATCATGCTGTTACATGACGCTTAGCTTTGTGGCATTTATTTCTCAATGCAACAAAAAATGAACTGATAAACATTTGCTTAGTTTCTCAATAATATGCAAAACACTTTTTAAAAGACAAACAAGAAGACATTAAAAAGAGTACTAGAAAAGTTGACAATTGACTCCCTTAAGGAAAAACTGCAGTGAGACTAAAAATACAATAATTATTAAAATCAGTAATGAAAGAGAGTAAAACAGATATGACACTGCAAGAAATTAAGCAATGTAGAGAACAACCTACAGCTTTCATCTCAGAATAGAAAGAAAAATAAGAAATTAAAATGAAAGAAAGTTGTTGTGTAAGACAAAGCTTTAAATTATGAGTAGTGCTAATTCCAGAAGAAGAAAGAAGAAACAACCAATAGAATATTATCCAGCCATAAAAAGGAATGGAAGATACATGACACAACACGGATGAACCTTGAAACATTATGTTTAGTGAAAGAAGCCTGACACAAAAAGTAATGTATGATTCTATTTACATAAAATGTCCCAAATAGGCAAATTCTCAGAGATGGAAAGCAGATTAGTGCCTCCATCAAGAGCTAGTGGGTGGGGAAAATAGGCAGTTAGGGTTTCTTTTCAGGGTGATGAAAATGCTCTAAAATTAGATAGTGGTGATTGTTGCACAGCAAAATAACTACATTGTACATTTTAAAAGGATGAATTTCATGGCATATGACTTATATCTCAGTAAAGCCATTTTTAAGTCAATAGCAACTAATGACTCTGGGCTAGACAGCAATATCAATGAAACAGCACACAGATCAGAAACAGACACAGACACACATACGAACACACACACACACAAGAATTAATATAAAGGATGAATAACAATTAAATAGGGATTGTATTAGTCCGTTTTCACACTGCTGATAAAGACATATCTGAGACTGGGCAATTTACAAAATAAAGAGATTTAATTGGACTTACAGTTCCACATGGCTGGGGAAGCCTCACAATCATGACGGAAGGCAAGGAGGAACAAGTCACTTCTTACGTGGATGGTGGCAAGCAAAGAGAGCTTGTGGAGGGATACTCCACCTTATAAACCCATCAGGTCTCATGAGACTTATTCACTACCACGAGAACAGCACGAGAAAGATCTGCCCCTTGATTAAATTATCTCCCACTGGGTCCCTCCCACAATACGTGGGAATTATGGGAGTATAATTTAAGATGAAATTTGGGTGGGGACACAGAGCCAAACCATATCAAGGATCAATGGATTGTTCAAGACATAGTGTAAAAAATGGCTTTTTCTTTAAAAGTACATCGAATTTAGATTCTCACCACCAGACAGCAAAATAAATCCTGTTTAGATTAATGATTCGGATGTATAAAGAAAGTAGGTACAAACATAAGAATATTTATTGCCCTACAGAAGAAGACAGACTTTCTTAGCATAAAGGCAATGGAAGCAGCCACAAATTAGAACACTGAAGGATATGCTATCTTACGACATAAATAAACATCTATAGAACAGAAATGCCTACAAAATTTAAAGGACAGTAATAAAACTGAACAAAACATACCTCATAAATTCCTCACACAAGAGTTTAATATTTTTATTTTTAAAAATGCATTGAAATGGATGAATCCTTAATTAGAAAATGAATAACATTAACAGAGAGAGGAAAATCAAATTGCTAATGAATGTTAAATTTCACAAATAATAACAAAATATGGGGGCATTTTTCCACCTACCCAACTGGAAAATATTTATAAATCAGTGTTTTTGAGTTAGAAACTCTGGTAGAAGTACAAATCAGTACAGAAGCAATCATGCCATATGTAACAAGTTCTCAAAAATTTTAATACCCAGGTAAACATGTATCAGTTAACATCAATTTATTAAAATAAAATTTATACTTTAAAATAATATATTATCAGATACCCTTCTAAGAATCCATCCTAAGGAAAGTTTCAGATATGTAAAGAAAATGATGCATGAATATTGTATTCATTTTTTTCACAAATATTTATTAAGCATCTACTATGTGCCTGGGTCTGTTCTAGTTAATAAGAATAATAGTAACAACAAAACAGACAAAAATCTCTGACCTTACATAGCCTATATTCTAGACAGTAAACAAAATACATGCTCTATTTGGTGTTAAATGTACTGAAGCAGCTGAGAAGAAATACTGGAATGCACAGAAAAGTCTCCGGTCCACTTGCTGTTGAGGTCATTGCCGTGGATGCCCTCAAGCACGCAGTAAAAAGAAACACAAAGATTCTCACGTTTGGTACACACCTCTAAGAGACTCTTCTCAAGCCTCTTCCCCAGATTCCCTGGTGCCCGTTTTCCTAATCGTCCTCCATCTGGGTCCCTGAGCATCTAGCTATGTGTCTGAGTCTACTTCTTACCTCAGCTCCCTCTCCCTCCACCCAATGTCAATGGTCAAGTGTGCCACTGCAGCTCTGCCTGCTTGGAGGGTGGCTCTTCCAACACCATTTAGAGCCACCCATGAGTGGGGCTGCAGTATGGCAGCAGTATTTTTAGTTCACATCCACCTATTAAATAGGTGAGCCACGTCTTGCCTCTTCTGTCAGGAAGTGGTAGGGAATTTGAAAGGTCTGGTTTCCACAGCATATCTTTCCCCTGGTAAATGGCCTCAATTTGCTTGGAGAAACATGGTGAGCAATTGCTACTACATTTGTTTGCTGCAGTTTTGCAGGTTTCTTCCTTGAGAAATGCTATCTTCCCTTCAAACAATGGGCTCAGGGTATGAGAACTAATTCAGAGCTGGAAACTGGGTGACAGACCACCATCTTTACATTGCAATGACCAGCTTCAGCCCCCTCTTCATCAGCTTTTGATTTTTTCCAGTTATGTAAGCCAAGTTATGCCTTCATAGGTTTACCTGCACATCTCTATTGCTCCCTGGAACATCATGGTCTATCAGCCACTAATTTAGATCCTGTAAAAGTCCAGGGAACCCTGGTTGTCCCTCTGGCCTTGCTGTGCCCATATAGTAATTATGTCCTCCTAACTCTGCTGGCTAAGGGCTGACACCAGGCTTCAGTTAGTCTAGAAACTATTTTGCCCAGTTTAAAAGCATCATCATCCAATGTGAACCCATAAATAACACTGAGCTTTTCAAAGACTCTCTTCCACCCTAAGCAGTGAATGGTGGATTCCTTATTGGCCTATGCACCTTCCCAGGAAACATAGTTATACAGTGTGCTTTCTGGACTCACATAACAAATCCAGTCTATTATTCCCATCCCTTCAAGCATCTGACTCCCTCCTTATTTCTCTGCTAAGATTGTTCTGGCATTTCCATCTCATTAAGCAATCATTGTTTCCAAGTCTCAGGAAGTCGTCCCAATAGAAGATTAGGATTGGCTCCAAGATGTCTTTGCCAGGACATTAAATCTTGAATAACAGGAGAATGCTCCTTTATTAATAAATTTCCTCCTATCCAGCCATGTGCACTCCAGAACCACCCTTGCTTGTGTTGCTCTGGTTCCAGCACACGCGTATGATCCAGATCCTGCAAAACCACAGTAACTAAGTGGTTTCCTCCAAGAGCAGGCACTGCATTCCCTGTTTAGACTCTGCTGAGGCCTGACTCTCTTTATTGGTATGAAGATAACAAGGAGAAATGGCACAGATCTTGAGGGGAACAGAAAACATGTTCCAACTCATCTGCCTCCCAGTCTCTTCATAGGTCTCTAGGCAAGAGCAAGCTTCTTTCCTCTACCAGAGAGAAAGGAACTGCTTCTAACAACCTGGAAGACTCAAAGGAATTTAGGTACCCATAACACTAAGACACTCCATTCAAATGCCCTATCTCAGCTCTCAGGATATCACCCTTTCCTTATCAGGGCACTGACATTGATATTGGATGCATGCTGAAGTCTCATTTGCAGCTTTGCCACCCTTACAAGTACAACCTGGGCTTGACTTTCTACATAGTCTTTCCTGCTGCTGCTGGAATTGAGCATATCTTTAAATTATGCTATAGAAGCATTCTGACTCTACATTGTGCCATGAATTGATACCTGATCTGAGCCTACCATTTTAATTTTTAAAATCTTTCAAAGCAGTCAACAGCATCTCGCCAACTTCTAAATCCTTATGATCACCATTTCCCCATGGCATTCATGCACTACGGTTACTACATAATGAGAATATCATGGTTTACTTTCAACCTGTACTCATTCATTCCAGCTGAAATTTTTAGTAATTCCGATATTACAGCATGCTAGCTATTATCCACACTCCACTTAACATCACCAATGAGTGACCCAGAGCACCCACTTCTAGGGGAATTCCTAGTGTCCTCAAAAGCAGAGTCAGAACCTAGGACTTGTGTGTAGGTGGATGATTCTGGAAGTATTACCGTGGAACAATCAAGGGAGACTGGGGAGAGTGAAACAGGAAAAAAAGAAAGATCAACAGAAGGGTCAATTATCCAAGCCAACACTGCTATGGACAACTGGGGCTGAGTCCCTCTGGGATTGCTCAACACAAAGAATGGCTCTCAGAATTTTCTGTCCAAAGATGGACACAGGGCGGCATGTATCCATCAGCTTCCACCTCCCTTGGTAAATGTGCCCAAGAATTTCTTAGCTCCCTCTGCTCTTGTGAACTGCACCTGAATTCTGTGCTGTGGTGTTAGAGAACTTCAGAACAGAAAGAAAAGGCACATGGCACAGACCCTTAAGGTAAGATCTTGTCCACAAGAAGAGGTAAATTAAAGCCCACGGGAAGTATAACAGAAGCCATGGCTGGAATCAGAGTGTGGTGGGCTGAACAAGGGTCTTCTGAGGACATTCACACCCTAATCCCTAGAACCTGTGAATGTGAGTTTATAAGGAAAAAGTGACTTTGTAGATGTGATCAAATCAAGAATCTTGAGATAGGGGATTATCCTGAATTACCTGGGTGAGCTGTAAATATAATCCCGAATTTCCTTATAAGAAAGAGAAAGAGGGAGACGTGACTACAGAAAAGAAGGTAAGGCGATAACAGAAGCAAGCTTTGAGGCTGGAGGAGGGGGCCACAAGCTGAAAAATGCAGGAAGCCACCAGAAGCTCAAAAAGGCACGGAAACTGATTCTCTCACCAAAACCTCCAGAAGGAACCAGCCCTGCTGATGCTTAATTGCAGCCCAGTGAAACTGATTTCAGAGTTCTGATCTACAGACAGACAAGAGAATATATTTTGTGTGCATTAAGCTACTAAATCAATGGTAATTTGTTACAGCAGCAATAGAAAGTGAATACACAGATTTACAGCAAAGACACTATCAGATGATGTATGCCTAATTGCAGTCTCTGTACAATGGCCCACTGCTTGACTATTCCATGCCCTTTACTGCTTCATGACCTGTCTTCATGATGTCTCCTTTCTCTGAAGCAGCAGTCCCCAGCCTTTTTGGCACCACGGACTGGTTACATGGAAGACAATTTTTCCATGGACAGTGGTCGGGGGTATAGAAAGGGATGGTTTCAGGATTATTCAAGCTCATTACATTTATTGTGCACTTTATTTCTATTACTACATTGTAATATATAATGAAATAATTATACAACTCACCAAATGTAGACTCAGTGGGAGCCCAGAGCTTGTTTTCCTGCAACAAGATGGTCCCATCTGGGGGTGATGGGAGACAGTGACAGATCATCAGGCATTAGATTATCATAAGGAGCACACAACCTATATCCCTTGCATGCACAGTTCACAATAGGGTTCGTGCTTCTATGAGAATCTAATGCCGCTGCTGATCTGACAGGAGGCAGAGCTCAGGCTCTAATGCAAGTGATGGGGAGCAGCTGAAAATACAGATGAAGCTTCTCTCCCTTGCCTTGCCAGGTGCTCACCTCCCACTGTGAGCAGTCCATGGCTGGGGAGTTGGGAACCCCTGGGGTAAAGCACTCTGTGCAACTACCCGCATGCTTGTCTCCTTCCAATCTTCTGGCTGAAATTTAAATCATATTCTTGGAGGACTTCAAAGCCTTTCCAATCTAAAGTGAATTGCTGTGATTTTTTTTTCAAAGCCCTGCTTCCTTCATGGTAGTTATCATTTGTTTTTATTTTGCGTATGTGTCTGTCTACTTGTTTACTGTGTTTCTCTGCCTGTCTATAGCAAAGCCCTGTACTTTTGGAATTACAGTAACTTTATTACTTTGATATTTTGATCCCCACCAGTTATCAAGGCATTGTGTTTACTCATCATGGGTTTGAATATTGAATAAGAAAATGGTGGTATGAGTGGTACCCACCCACTACCCACATGGTATGTCAGAAGGAAGCAGTTTCTCCTTCCTCCTCCACCATCCGGCTTGACCTACATGACTGATTGCTTTCACACTCTCCCTGGTCAACACTCTAAATAGCCTTTAATGCACCTCTCTACCCCAAACCCCAGTCTGTTGGGCTGGTGTCCTGGCAAAGCCTATGGCTCCTGTCTCCCCTAAATGACTTACTCGAATCCACAGCTATTAGCTGGAATCAATTACAATTTATTCAACAAATTGTGGCAAGTCACTTACTCTCTTCCAGGCTAAGCTGGATTACAGAGATGAACAAGGCCCAGCGTCTCTTTTAGGGAGATCATTACCTAACCCAGAAGATTGTCAGATTTGCAAATTAAAGCAAAAACTTTTTCTAGGGGCCATGATACAAGGTGCCCAAAGGAAAAATGGGGTCATTTCTGAAGAGGATTCCAAGAAAGACTTCACAGAAGAGAAAACGCTTGATCTGAACGTCAAGAGCTAAAGAGATTTTCAAAAGGCAAGGAGAGAAGCACGAGTCACCGTGAGTAACTGCATGGGGGCAGTAAGTGGCCAGGGCCACTGAGGAAAGGCAAGCAGAGCAATGTAGCCAGAGTGAAGAGTGAAAGGAAGTACAACAGGATGAGGCTGGAGGGGTGGAACAGCGTCAGTCGTGGAGCAGCTGTGTGCCCACTGAAGGTGCTCCCACCACACACATGCGTTGATGCTCACTCCTCATCCCCATCCTGGAAGGCTGACAATAATTTATGGGACTCAAAAATCTCCTTCAAAAGGCTGTGGTTTGAAAGGACAGATATTCATTCCAATACAAACACTGAAGACAGTCTTCAGAACTGAGTGGGCAGAGTAGACACTGCAGGGATGCTGAAGTTACCTTTGCATTTGTGTGGATATCCAAGTCTAGTGGGAAAACAGTGATTCTCCACCCCATCCACTGGCGATGGGGGCAATGCCTGGTTTACAGCCACCTGCCAGTCACACTGGTGGCTGTTGCTTATTGCTCCTATATTCTACACAATTTACTTATACTTTCTATATTTATTTTATCCAGGCAAAGAATCTTATGTGTTTCCCCATTTTAGAGATGCAGAAATTGAGTTTAGAGAGGTTCAATGTTGTACCCAAACTCTCTCAATCAGTAAGTGGCAGAACTGGAACTCAGACACAGGCTTGCATGATGAGTCTTTCACCTCCAGATCACAGTATTTCATCCAGCCCAATATGGGGATTGAACAGCATGACCTTAATGTTGCCACTCCCCAAGATTTGCAGCTGGGAAGCTGCCTGATCAACATCTGCCAATTTCTCTGGGTTCTTAAAAAACAGTAGTAGTAATAATAATAGCATCAACAATGATAACAACACATATGAATATACATTGTCAATGAGTCAATAATTACACACAACAAAATATAAGGGGTTTGCTGATGTTTTTTACTAGTAATACTTATTATTTGTTGTATTTTTATTGTGGTCATCATCATTTTAATTTAAAATTGTAACAAACTGAAGAATTATTAGCAAGGCAGGTAATAAAACCCATTATGGTGCTTTTATTTCCTACTTGGGACTATAAATTAAATGTGAGAAAACTAACCTTTACTCCTGAGGAGAGGTGATTTAATGCTGAATGACACCAACCCAGGTAAAAAACATCCCCGATGAAATAGGAACTCCAAGTGCGATTTAGCACATGGGGATGTCCAAGCAGGAGAGAAACTCCCCACAAGGCAATTAACTCTGGGTACCATGACCAATGAGTTTCTGAACCTTGGTGAGTGAAGGTGAAAAAGGTCCATAAAGTCTGCAGGGAGCCATCCAAGAGAAACACAGTTTGTAATCAAAACAGAGAGGGAGGAAGAGGACGCATGGCATCTGGCAGAGAATAATTATTTATCCAGATATTTATTCTACCTTGACACCAAGCATCTGGAGGGACCAAGGCATCTAAGTGTTTGCTCTGTGTGTGTGTGTGTGTGTGTGTGTGTGTGTGTGTGTGTGCATGTGCGCATAAGAGAGCATACAGAATGGAATAAATCAAATGTCTGCAGAAGAGGTGGGACAACTGAGGCAGGAGAGAACAGTTATAAGTGCTCAGTTCCCTCAAATCCCAAACAATTATACTCAAATCCCAGCTCTGACACTGACTATGTGTTCCTCAGAAATTTTCCTAAGCTTCCTAAATTCAGGTTCCTTAGGTGCAAAGTGGGAATAGTAACCAATAGTGTTGCCAGGAGGCTAGTATAAGCGAACGCATGCTCACTGCATAATAAGTGATTAATAAATCTTGTCCATTATTATAACCATTGTTATTGTTGCTAGTCTATTATGTGAGCACTGCAGAAGGATAATAAAACAAAAAAAAGATGGATTGGATTTTCTCCTTTTTAGCCAGATATGTGCATCTCTAGCAAAAGCAGCTGAGATTAAAAACTATCAGGAAAGAAGAGTGGGTCACATTCAAAGAGCAAGTTTTGAATTATTTCAAAGCCAATTTTTCACAAAACATAAGGTCCTTGCTACACAAAGGGTGATCTGCAACACCTGGGAGATTGTTAGGAATGCACAATCGCAGCTCCCGCTCCAGAGTCGACTACATCGGAGTCTGCATCTTAACGAGATCCCCACGTGATCTGCAAGCACAATCAACTTTGAGGAGCACAGAGCTGGGACACAGTCTGCATTTGTCCACAATCATATCAAATACTCTAATGAATGGAAAGGAAGGGTCCATTTAGCCAAGCAGCTGATCCATTCAGTCACACCTGATCAATTTACGCCCCACAAGTAAACAGCTGAGCTGACCAGCTCAAATGGAGCAATGCCCAAGGCAATCAGCCCTAAATGGGAAGCAGATGGTGTATGTGAAGGGCCATCCAAAAGTATTTTAACTGGGACATTCCCCACCCCTTACCCCTAGGAAGTTTACAATTTGTTAGGGGCAACAGAAGAATAGACCTTTAAGTCAAATCGCTAGATGAATAAGAAGAAGGGCTAGGGGTAATTTATTCTAACTTGTAAAATCAGAGTAGCCTCTTAGAGAAGGTACATGTGGACAGTGACAAAGGAACAGGAAGGGAGTGTATTAGTCTGTTTTCACGCTGCTTATAAAGACATAGCCAAGACTGGACACTTTACAAAAGAAAGAGGTTTATTGCACTTACAGTTCCACATGGCTGGGGAGGCCTCACAATCATGGCAGGAGGCAAGGAGGAGCAAGTCACATCTTATGTGGATGGGAGCAGGCAAAGAGAGAGCTTGTGCAGAAAAACTCCCATTTTTTAAACCATCAGATCTCATGAGACTTATTCACTATTCCAAGAACAGCACAGGAAAGACCTGCCCCCAGGATTCAATTACCACCCACCAGGTCCCTCCCACAACACCTGGGAATTCAAGATGAGATTTGGATGGGGACACAGGCAAACCATGTCAGGGAGGAAGATGCAATTCGACAGAAGGGATCCATGAGGAGTAATAGCAGTAAAGTGCAGGATATGTTCGTACAGAGTCTTGAAAGCTCAGGCAGGTGTTCCAGCAGAAACATTAAGGCAGAGAGAAGAGAAATACCAAGGATGTTTGTCCTACAGACAGAAATGACTTGGACATGTAGACAGCCACTGGTGCTATTTTCTTTAGTCTTTGCATAAGCAACAGGACAGAATCTTCCTGTGGCTGAGATGAGGCAATTCTTTATAATCTGGACTTGATTTGTCCTGTTAGGTGTCAGAGTCCTGCTGGTCCTCACTTTGAGGAAGAAGGAAACCATCCCTCTGATTTGGGGATTTCCAGACTTGTTTAGTTATTTTTCTAATATACAAAAAGGGCACTTTGGGCCCTTAAGCCTGTGGCAGAGATGGCTAACTCCACACTAAAATGTATTCATCCTTGTGGAAGAGAGCATTGTCTCTGGAAAGCAGATTATCATTCCAGCCCTTTATTTCCCAACCTCCTACCCATGTAAGTGACCCCTTGCACTTACATGTAGCCATGAAGCTAATTCTCACTAAAGGATAGAAGCAGAAGCAATGTGTTTGAGCTCAGGCCAAGGCTTAGAAGAACAGGCTCTCTCTCTTTCCCCTATCCACAAGCTTGATGCAAATGATGGCAAGACTCTAGAGGACAATAGAGCCTGGGCTCCAAGTCTCCACAAGAAGTAAAGCCAACCACCAACCAGGAACAAGAGATAAGCTTCTATTGTATTTGAGCCACTATATGTTTTGGGGTCTACATGTTATAGCAGCTAGCATTATCCTAATAGAGACTTTGTAGGAGTAACTGCTAGGATTAAAGGAAAGAAGGAGAGAAAAGTGCATTATAAATTATGATGTCCTAAATAACACCATTGCTTCATTGAACATTCGACAGACATCTATGGAGCAGCTATTATATACCAAGATTGTACTTGACACAGAGAAATCAGTGATGAACAGCACAGACATATGCTCTCTCCCAGATTAGTATTGAGCCACCATCCAATTGTGCTGGATGGAGCATAAGAATCATACCATCTATCTTTCAGCAGAGAAAATATTGCATCCTAGCCTCATTTATCTGTCCAATGGGACAAAAGGCAGGCAAAATTAGAGCCACTCCCATCAAATGGCTTTCAGCAGGTTTCTATATATTTATTTTTAAATGCATATCTTGCTTTATTCCAAACAAGGTTTAAGACAGCTTACAAGATAGCTTAAATTTAAAATGAAAGAAGAAAGTTATAACAGGGTGGGAATGACATGGTACCATGAATATAGCTAAATATGCAGTCACTAATGACTTACACACTTGCCACAAATTTAGATCTGAGTTTGTTTGGTTTTAGTTTTTTGTTGTTTTTTTTTTTTTTTTTTTGAGACAGGGTCTCACTTTGTCACCCAGGCTAGAGTGCAGTGGTATATGATCATGGCTCACTGCAGCCTTGCAGGCTCAAGCAATTCTCCCACTTCAGCCTCCTGAGTAGCTGGGACCACAGTCACACACTACCACGACTGGCTACTTTTTAAAAATTTTTTGTAGAGACAGGGTCTTGCTATGTTGCCCAGGCTGGTTTCAAACTCCTGGCCTCAAGTGATCCTCCCACCTCAGCCTCCCAATGTGCTGAGATTCCAGGTGTAAGACACTGTGTCCAGCTTGAGCTTCCTGGAAGCCAAATCAAAATGTTCATCAGCTGTTATAATATTTGTGATTATTTACATATCTGTATTCTCCACAGACACGAAGCACCATGAAGGACAAAGACTATGTCTTTTGTTTACTTACTCTAGTATCCACATGACCTGCTGGTCCACAGTAGGTCCCTAATAAGTACATCCATAAGGAAAAGGCAGAGCAGCCTGACGTTCAAACATACCTGGCACTGGGACAAAGAGGCGTGTCCCTGCAGATCCTCAGAAGTATAAGCCAACATGCTGTGAAGACCAGCATCATTATCCTAGGCCTACAGTTGACTCATTGGCAAGCAACCTGTGGCTGGTCCTCATTTCCTAAACCCCAAGTATTGATGGCATCGGACCAAACACAATACAGACAAAGCAAATTCTGCAGGCATCTAATATCCTGTGGTTCCAAACCCCCAAATCTCTGCCAGTCTGATGTGACCCAGGGGAGGACTGTTGACCACCTGGAAGGAACAGAAGTACCATATAACTTTTTAACAGTCTTCTCCTTCACTGTCTCCCCGGTAGTGTTTTAGATTCCATCAATGAGGCAGCTTTGGCTTCTAGAGGCCAGAGAAGCCATTTATTTTATTATTATGAGAAGCCATTTTCTGACCCTAGAATCTGCATTTTCCATGGAGAAAACTGAAAGCTACCATCTACTCTGTCACTCGGGGCTCCCATAGAAAGAGGTAATTAGTTGGATCAAAGTGCAATTTAAATGTCACTTTTGCTATGAAATTAGAGATACCGTTCCTTTACATTGACTTGATTTTTGTGACTGACCTATTCCCTTTCTTGCTTTGGTCCTTGATTCTAAGAAAGTCAGCAGTGTAGTCCCAGCTAGTTAGAGAGATCAGAAGTGTAGGTGGAAGAGCTTAAAGGGGCAGTAGGGACATCAGAGGGCAGGGCTATGGCTGGGATAAGGCACTAAAGATGGAGGGAGATTTCTAAGCCCCAGCCCTGCATGGGGAGAGCATAGGATTCCCAAGTGGGTTTCCAAGAACACCCCAGTGAATAAGCAGGGCTGGTGGTGAGCAGGAACCTGCGAGCTCATTGCACAACTCCAAAGCGCAACTTGCATGGACCACATTGAGGACAATGTGATGGCGCCCTCTGGAGTTGTGTCATGCAACTGTCCTGCAGGACATAATTTGAGAGGGCTCACTAATAATAGCAATAAGAACCCACATGTACCGAGTGTTCAGGACATGCCAGCCATGATGCTAAGGACTTTATAAGTATTAGCTCATTTAGTTCTCACAACGTTGTAAGTAGGAACTATAGTCATTCCCATTTTACAAAAGGGGAAACTGAGACTTAGAGATGTTAAGTAATTTACCTGAAACCATTCCATTAGTACATGTTGAAGCCAGATTTTTAGCCCAGTCTGGCTTCACAGCTCATGCTCTTAGCCACTTAAATATATGGCCTTCCAGTAAGGTTGATAAAAAGTAGATACAAAATTTACTTTTCCAGACATTGTGCACAACAGCTTTCAATTCTGCCCTAGCAACGGAGGACCTATCCCTTAATTTCCCATGCTGATTCCAGTTCCTCGCCTACGAGTATGTCTCCATATTATGGTGCCAAGGCAGGTAAGAACACTCCTCCAAGACACCACCAGAGAGACATTTACAAAGGCGGAGCTGGCCCTGCAACGTGCTCCCAGCACAGCAGGATGGCTGCAGGTTCTAACAGACAGATCAGCAGCAGTGGCTGGTGCGTTTATTAAGTCCCACTGGTTAAATTCTACTTTCTGATGCAGGCAAACGGCTCCCATTCCCCCATAGTGAGAGCTAGGTGAGCAAGTCAAAGGCAGGGCACAGCAGGGGCTACATTCTGAAGGCAGAAAGTCAGGAGGAGGTGGCTTGTGACAGATTATTTTGAGATGGAGCTGTCAGTGCAGAATAGTCCCTGCCCCACCATGATGGCTCCAGTGTCCAGGAGACACCTGTCTACAATGTGAAGAGGAAATGGACTTTGCAGAGAGAAGTTGCACCAAGTGACATGTCTACAGCAAGTTGCCCAGGCATTTCCAGGCCCTTTCTACTCTCTCAGAGATAAATCAGCCAGGAAGGATGCAACTTAATCTGGTTCATCATTTTGTTGTTGTTGTTGTTGGAGACAGAGTTTCACTGTTGTCGCCCAGGCCGGAGTGCAATGGCGCCATCTCGGCTCACTGCAACCTGTGCCTCTCAGTTTCAAGTGATTCTCCTGCCTCAGCTTCACAAGTAGCTGAGATTACAGGTGTGTGCCACCACGCCCAGCTGAGTTTTATATTTTTAGTAGAGATGAGATTTCACCATGTTGGCCAGGCTGGCCTCAAACTCCTGACCTCAGGTGATCCATCTGCCTCGGCCTCCCAAAGTGCTGAGATTACAGGTGTGAGCCACTGTGCCTGGCCACCTTGTTCTTAAACTGTCATTTCAATCTTCTAAACATTAGATTTAGCTTTTCAATCTGTTTGGGGCCTGGTTTCATTCAGTGTCCTTCCTTTCTTCCCTTCCTTCCTCTTTCTCTTCCTCCTCTGTTTTCTCTTAATTCTTCTCTCTCTTTCCTCCCCACTACTACTACTACTACTACTTCTTCTTCTTCTTCTTCCTCTTCTTCTTCCCCTTCTTTCTTCTTCCCCTTCTTCTTCCCCTTCTTCTTCCCCTTCTTCTTCCCCTTCTTCTTCCCCTTCTTCTTCTCCTTCTCCTTCTTCTTCTTCTCTCTCATGCCCCTCATTCTCTGATCCCCCTTTATCTCCAGATAGCTAGTGCTCTGCAGACTGAACTGGGTCTAGGATGACCTGCTTATTGCACAAGAGATCTGTACATGCAAACAAAAGTAGATAAGCAAACGACTGAACACAGTCCAACCAATCTGCGTCGCTGCCTTTCTTCAGCCTCAGCTCCTCCAGCAAACATCCCTCTGGGGACCCACCACACCAGTGCTCTTTCAAGTCCTGAAACATGCCCTGTTTTACCCCAAGGACCCCACTCAGGCTGACCCTCTGCCTAGAGCAGGGCCTGTTGAGAGGCAGCAGAGACGGGTACTGTGGCTACATTGAGACTTCATCATCATTCTGGAGTCAACTGTTTTTGGGGGGTTTTTTTTCTTTCCCTACATCTTTAATTTCATGTCAGAGGCCAGACAAAAAATTTACAGAAAGTCAAGACAAGGCTCCCTTTACCTAAGCTGTTGGGTCAGCATTGCGTGTGCTTTTTAAATGTCATAGATTTCTGTTTTTCTTTTACTTACAATTTTTAATCTTTGTCTAAACAACTTTTAGGGGAAATGAAAAACATTTCCTACATTTTATGCCTCTTAAAGGCCTTTATTTTTGTAATCATGCACAGCCAGGCTATTCAAAGCCTCTTGGACACTCTAGTCCTATGGCTTTGAAGCATTTTCCCCATCCGAGGGGCAAACAAAGTAAGTGAAATAGTTGAAACAAAACTCAAAGTCTGGGATAATAAATACCTAACAGTATTGCATTTTATAGCAGATTTCTGTCTGTTTTCCTAAAATTTTGGAAAATACCTAATTCCAGTCCTCTCTGGACCCTGACAGAGCAATTTTAAGGGTGTACTGTATAATGTGCTTTTTCTTTACCTGAGTTGGGGGAAAACTAAGAAGAGGGTAGCTTGTTAAAGAAGTTAGATGAAAGAGAAAAAGATAAAAGGCATGTAAGTGGGTGGTGATAATAAAGCTGATGGGAGAAAGAGAGAGGGAGAGAGAAGGTTTCACAAAGTTCCAGGGCAAGCAGTTATGTTTTTGGTTTTTGTCGTTAAGAGAGATTATTTGAAAGTAAGTATTTCATTCTGAAGTCTCAGAATATTAGTCAAAGAAAGCTAGCCATTGACTGGTTGGTATATCTGTCCTCTTCTAGAATTACCATTAAGCCTATGGTTTATTGGCATGTCGAAAGTCTCCATGATGGCCGTTGAATTCTAAATCATCCTTAGGAAAATGTGACCTTTTATCAGTAGGTGTAAGAATGAGGATTGTAGTGAGTGAACACTTAGGAAGCAGGGGTTCTGCAGTCGGAGGCTCTGATTTTGATATAGATGAGCCAATGACAACAGAAAAATAAGCCAATGCAACTGGTCAAAAACGTGTGCCTATGAATAGCGTTTTTCAATGAAGCAGAGCTTAAGAAGGAACCTCACTACTTTTATATTACAATCTGACCACACAAGAAGCGTCTTTATGAAGGTTTTCGTGAGGAACTCAAGGGAAATGTTGACCAATTGCTTCTGCTTTCATTCTTCTCTAGTCTAATTAACCTATAACCATTGGTCACTGCTCTAAGGGACCTATAAACATTGGTCAGTGGGGCCGGCTTGGACCAAAAGCTTAGGAAATTTATGCCTCCACCATGAACCTAAGAAGCACTTCCTTGTAGCGTTCAATATATACAACACAATCAAGGGCAATACAAAAACACAAAGGCTAAAATGACCTATTAATAGAAAAATGAAAAGTGAAAGTAAAAGCAATGGAAGAATCAATGGATTAACAGAAAATATCAGACAAATGATTTACCTCTAAACCAAAATATGTACAGTATTAAATGTCTAGAATAGGCAAATTTGTAGAGACAAAAAGTAGATCAGTGGTTGCCTGGGGATGGGGATGGGAACAAGGATTAAATATGAATAAACATGAGTGATCTTTCTGGGAGAATGAAAATGTTCCAGAACTGATTTATGGTGATGGTTGTGCCACTTGGTACAGTTGCTAAAAATAAATGAATTACAATTCGTTTACTTAAAATGGATGAATTTTAGGTTAGGTAAAATATAATTTAATAAGGCAGCTAAAGAATAATAGAGCATTCAGTGTTATGGACTGAATGGCTATGTCCCCCCAAAATTTATGTGTTGAAATCCAAACTTCCAACATGATGGTATAAGATAGGGTCTTTGGGAGATAATTGGGTCACAACGGTAGAGCCCCCATGAATGAGGTTAGCGCTCTTGTAAAAGACTCAAGAGAAGAACACTCTTTTCTCCTTTCAACCATGGGAAGATACAATAAGATGGAAGTCTGTAACCTAGAAGAGGACCCTCACCACAACCTGAGCATGCTGATGCCCTGGTCTTGAAGTTCCAGTCTCCAGAACTGTGAGAAAAGAACGTCTGACCCATGGAGTCTATGCTAATTTGTTATAGCAGCTGAAGTTGACTAAAACATAGACTATGGCAAAATATCAACCTGTGTTAAGTATAGAAAATGGATAGATAAGTGTCTGTAATGGTAAGTGTCTAATTTTTCTGTTTTCTTTGTTCACAATTTTTTAATTTGAAAAATAAATAACAATGTTTCTTATCTCAGATATGGCATTATCCTGGGACCACATATTTGCATGATTACAAGGCATATACAATACTTTTAAAAAAAAAAAATTAAGAGTTACTGGCACAGTTATCTACACTTAATAACTACCCAGTGTTCCTTCTGCGTTGTCAACAACACCTGGCTCAGAACCAGGCTCAGTTAATTTGATCCAATGCCTCCTGTTTGCCGAGATCCAAGGAGAGTTTTTGCAAATATCTTGGCCATTCAAGAGGTTTTGCCTGAGACCTTTGCAAATCTATTAGGAAATATTACTGTAATAATAAAGAATTATGGTGGTTTGAGATAGAAGTGCCACGCCAAGGAATGAACAGCCTCATTTGTTCAGTGATTTCATTCTGTACCCCAACCTAGCTGCTCCTGTGATTGATTCTTACTTCAGCAAAGGTACAAATCATGGTATCTAGTGAAACCTCGGGGTCAAATGTCAAAGTGCAAACCCAACATTTTCATAAATTAGTAAAATATTCTTTTACACACATTTTATTGATTCTCTAAAAGACTAATGGAATCACATAGAACATTTCTGTCATATTATTGCCATATTTCTAGGAGGAAATGGAGACGCAGAAGATATATGACACAGTAAATGTTGGGCAATATGTGCAATATGCACATAGCAGAGCTGGGAAAGAAATTCCGTTATCTTGTGTGTTAAAGTCAGGTTACAAAAGAATACATGGAGTGAGACCCTATTTATGTTGCTATTGGATATGCATTGACAGCTCAGGCTTGGGATGTCCAAAACCACATTTCTGATCTTCATCACCAGGGCCCAGCCTGCTCTTCCATAGTCTTCCCCATTTCAGTTAATGGTAATTATCCCTTTAGTTATTCAAGACAAAAAAGTTTCATCCTTCCTTGACATTTCTTGTTCTGTCATGTACATCCACTAGTCAGCAAATGTCTATCTTATCAACACACACCCAGAAACCTACTACTTCTCAGTAGCTACCTCAACCTCAATAGCTACCACCACTTCCAATAGCTACCACCTTGGACAATTGCAACAAGTCTCCTAGTAGATCTCCCTATTTCAACCTATGCTACCCCCAAATCTACTATTAACCAGTGGCCAGAGTAAATTATCAGGAAGTCAAAACATCGTACACCTCTGTTCAAAACCTTCCAGTGGCTTCTCATAATCCAAGTCTTCATTGCATCCTGCAAGTCCTCTATTAGGAGGCCTCAATCTTTTCTCTCGCATCTATCTTCTGCTCCCTCTCCCAGATCTTCTTGTTATTTCAAGCATACTACACATGCTACTGCCTCACCTTTGCAGTTATAAAGGAGTAACAACTCCATCACTTCCTTCATATATTCAAATGTAATCTTCCCAGCGAGGCCTTACCTGAGCACACCTTTCCATCCTCCCTGATGGATTGCAAGAAAAAAGGTTTTGGTTCCTGTACTTGTCTCTCTTGCAATGTGACTTTGAAGCTCCTCTCATCAAGAAGCAGGACTCTATCATTTCCCTAGTCAATAAGATGCTGGCTTTTGCAAAGGCCACATTTTTGGTTTCTACCTTATACTGACATGGTCTTCTGGGAAAGGAGTTAAGAGATAAATTAATTATACAAACATGGAAATTAAAGAACAACCTTATTCAAGCTTTATCTTGCCTTTTAATTCACTTCTGTTTCCAGAACACCACCATGGCTTTCAGACAGTTATTTACCAATCCCAACCTTGAGCATTCACAGAGAACTTAAGCCGCATTCTGCCAAAGAAATATTTCTAAGCTTGTCCTCATGATATCCCCAGGAATGAAGCAAGTCAACCAGGCCATAGGCTGTGCAAAGGAAGTCATAGAGCCAAGGGTATAAATAGCCTTTCACAGCTGGTTCATGTGGGATTACAAGTAATAGCATTTCATCACTGAAGACATCGCACTTCATTGCGGAACCACTTCAGTTGTTTCTCCAATGTGTTTATAAATAATCCAGGGCTCTCAGAGTGTCAGCTTTACTAGGTTCCTACTCTCCTATCAAGAGCTTCTTGAACCTCAGTAGTGCCAGTTATGACTGAGTCCCTAGTTACATCCTGACCTACTTTAAGCAATTCTGACCCTAAAATCTGGGTGGTACCATCAAGTCATTTACTGATTATGTGTAGCTAATATGTGACAAACATTATAATTGGAAGATTATGGGATGCCATGGGAACATGGAGCAGGGGACTGAACTTGCTGTGGTCTAAATATAAATTTGGGGAAGGTTTCAGTGTATAGCCAGTCAATTCATGGGAGTAAGTCATTTTAGCAAGAGGAAATTTGAAAGATAAAAAGAAGAGGGCCAAGAGTAGAACTTCAAGTAATGGAAGCCAGCAAGGGAGAATGCGACGGAGACAATGAGGCAGAAGAAAATCATTTGAGGGATGTCACATACTGTTGTCTGAATGTTTGTGTGCCCCTGAAATTCATGTTGAACTCTTAACCCCCAAGTTGATGGCATTAAGAAGTGGGACATTTGGGAGGTGATGATATCATAAGATTAGAGGCTCCATGAATAGGATTACTGCCCTTATGAAAGAGACCCCAGATAGCTGGCTTGCCACTTTCACCAGGTGAGGAGACAGTAAGAAGGTATTTGTATGAGGAACAGGTCCTCACCAGACACCAAATCTGCCAGCACCATTGATCTTGGACTTCTCAGGCTCCAGAAGTGTGAGCGATATATGTCTATTGTTTATAAGCTCCCTAGTCTATGGTATTCTGTTGTAGCAGCCCAAACAGGCTAAAACATCATGGTAGCCAACTTGGGATATAAATTTTTAAAGTAGGCAATAGATAGCAAATCCAGGCAGTGCCAGGCTGGTTTATGGCAGATCAATATTCCTGCCAAGAATAAAGCAAATCGAAAGCAAAATCAGAAAAAAGGTGTCTTTTAAAATATAACTTAAGTCTGTCTGAAACTACTCAGTCAGTGAGAGCACAGGAACCAAGATTCTAAGAGGAAGGAAAGCACAGAAATGTGAGCCCAACATTATATGCCACTTTTTCTTTATTTCATTTGCTGATTTGAACATAGGGTCACAGAGGATAAGATGCTTAGCAAAAACTCCAGTGGGCTTTGTGAGGCTGGGGAAGGAAAACTGGAATTCAGAGCAAAGAATAAACTTTCTTGGTTATGCACCCCAGGTTTTCAGTTGTGACCCCCTAAGGACAGAACCCTATGAGTTGGGGAACACCTGAAACAGACCTTCTGTCACTAATGCTGATGCCCATCTTTGATCGGCTGTGCTTATCCAATAGAATGTTCTGCAGCCGTGGAAATGTCTGATATCTATGCTGTTCAATATAACACAAGCCTTATGTGGCTACTGGGCACTTGAAATGTGGCTAGTGCAACTGAATTTCTAATCTTCATTGTAATTATTCTAAATTTAACTTAAAATATCCACATCAGGGTTGTTTCAGCTGAAGATAGCAACCTCACCCAAGATCTGGCCTGTTTCCCGGGGTGACCCACATCAATGAATGGTTCACACAAGGGTCCCAACACAGAGCAACTGAAAAGGCATTTCAGGCTCAGAGCTCCCCCGTGGGGTTGTCAGGGCTCCACTGAGGCTGCCTCACAGCTCGCATGCTCCCTCTGACCTCCTCTTCCTTTCTTTTATTCCCTCCCCTCCCCTTCCTTCCCTCCTCTCCCCCTTCCCATCTCTTCCCTTCCTTAGCCATTCATCCCAAAAGCATCCCCTAATAAAAATCCCACATGCAAATCTCCAAGTCAGATACTGGGTCCCAGGAAATCCAGCTTCTGGCATTTGGCACTTGGAGTAGTCCAAGAAAGCAGATATTAATTACCTTGGGAATTTGAAGCTAGATCCATCCAGCTGTCAGTGGGGCCCCCTTACTTATGGAGGTGACACATGGTCTCTGGAAGAGTGACATCACAATTATTAAAACTTTCACTAATTGTGAACTAGGATGGGATAATGAAGGGAAAAATGTATACTTAGCTAGGTGATGTATCACATATTTGAGAAATATTGGGGATATAATTGCTATAAGGACAGTGGAATTGAGTGCCTTTGCTAAGTTTTTATGGAGATTCTGGAACAAATTAATGAACAGCTGAGAGTAATTAAACAGTGATTAAAAGGAAAGTGTGAGAGCTAGAGGGCTTCTTTGGTAGCATGTAGGGAGATTGTCCTCTTCTGTGGTAAAGGGGCTAAGAACCAGGCCCCAGGTTGAATTATCAGAATGGCTAAGCTCCAAAGATGGTTAAGCTTCCAGTGAAGCCAAGTCTGCCATGCCAAGGACAGAGTCCTGATTGCAAAATAATGAGCCTCTGATGCACGGAATGGGTGATACCTGGATAAAAGGGCAATACCCCAAACCTTGAGAAATGACCTACCCCTCCTTATTAAGAGCTGACACCTCCCCCCAACATTAAAAGGTAATCAAGAGTCCTCCTGCCTACAAGAAAACAGACACACACTTCAGGGTCATATGAATGGTCATGTCGTGGGCCGACCCTGAAAAATCATGTTTTTCAAGAGGCTATAATATACCGACTGACCATTCTGTCATCAAGTACCAAATTTTTGGAACTGGAGGGTAGACCTTTCCAGCAGTACTGCCTTTAGACCAAGGCAAAAGAGGTCCTCTTCCTTGATCCCACCATTCTTTAGGTGGAGCCGCATACCACATATGTAAGCAGCAATAGATTTATTAAAGAACACAGGGGGGCGTCAGTCACAGGGGACCCAGCAGTCCCAGCATCCTCCTAAACTCCCCTATCCAGGCCCCAGAGAGAGGCTATTCCACATCTCCCTCCAATGTCCTTGAAGCAAATGGTGACTGTATCCAACTGCTGTGCAGGTTTGGGTGTCCTGGGCAGAGGGCAGAGGACACAGACACTGCTCAGAGTGCAGGTCAGGGATTGGAGGTGGGATAGAAACCAGGAGACCAGGCCGGGTGTGGTGGCTCATGCCTGTAATCTCAGCATTTTGGGAGGCCGAGGTGGGTGGATCATGAGGTCAGGAGATTGAGACCATCCCGGCTAACATGGTGAAACCCCGTCTGTACTAAAAAAAAATACAAAAAATTAGCCGGGCATGGTGGCGGGCACCTGTAGTCCCAGCTACTTGGGAGGCTGAGGCAGGAGAATGGTGTGAACCCGGGAGGCGGAACTTGCAGTGAGCCGAGATCACACCACTGGACTCCAGCCTGGGCGACAGAGCTAGACTCCGTCTCAAAAAAAAAAAGAAAAGAAAAACAAAAAAGAAACCAGGAGACCATTAAGGAGTTTGAAACTGCCATCTTGAGAAATCTGAGAAAATGCCAGAATCGATTCAGAACACCCCTGCCTTTGCTCTATGTGGGCTTTATTAATTATGTTCAGAGCAGGTCATCTCTAACATTCCTAACTCTGGCTGGGTGTCAGCTCACAGCACATAGTCCAGTCCCCTTGACAGGCCCATTTCTGCCTCATTTTCTTATCAAGCACTGGCCTCAAGTTCCCCAAAGCAGTATGGTTGAATTCTCAAGGGTTCTGCCAAATGGACTTGAGAAAGAAAAAACCAAAGTCAAGCCCATTGATGACTAACAAATGCACCCTAACTTCCCACTGAAAACGAGTGTGGCCTCTCCCCCGCCTGGGGACACAGAGATCCAGGGTGTGCTATCAATTCTTGCGGTAACCTCCAGCCTTGGATTCCTGACTCAGTGTCATCTCTCCCTACTTCCTGGCAGGAATCTTTCTAGAGTGCAAAGCCAACTGTCTTATTCCCCCACTGAAAATCCTCTGGTGGTTTCATATTGTTGAAGGATAATGGATAAATGAAGGAACAGGACACTTGGGTCCCTCACCCCATGCCCAGATTGTTCATTCAAGCCTCATATTCTCCCACCCTCTACCACCTGCATCCCTGTCCCTAGCACAGATCCCCTTCCAGCAAACACCACTTCAGACTTGAGTCTAACTCAATGCTTTCTAATCTCACCTCCCCTCTAGCCTGTGAGCTCCTTGCAGTCGAGACCAGGTGTATTCACCTTTGTCTCCTCAGCACAGAGCAGGTCCTCAACTCATGTCTGAGGGAAGAAGTGCATGAAACTTATGGGTATATAAACTGAATTTGATGAGGCTGGGATACACCAGAATGCCCCCAAAATGGACTGCTATGGTGAAAAATGGTGGAAGATGAGGACTGTGTCTTATCCCTCTCCGTATGTCCCCAACCTGACATCATGATGCTTGGGGTGAAGGTCCCTTCAACATGTGGTGCCATGATTGAACTGCACGACCTGCACCTCACCCTGCTCAGGATTGCCCTGGGGACAGCAAGAGAGAGAGGCCTCACTGCGATTCAGGAAGTCTTAGTCTAAACTCAGGCTCTGCTACTGTGACAGTAGGTAGCGAGTCAGACATGAGCAGGGCAGGAGAGGGTCCCACCAGGAATGTCGGGCGACCATCAGGTGATGGTCAGGGGGTTATAATCTGTCTCTCTAAAATAATAGTTGGTCTCAGCCAGCACCAGGGAAAGGCAGTCTCCTAACAAACAGAAACACCTGAAACTGGTGATCAGCAGCTTCCTGATAAGAACTCAGGAGTTGGGCGAGTAGACTCAAGCATGCGCATTAAGAGGCAAAATGGTGGCATTTAACTGGTATATGACCTTCCTCCAGGAACATTTGACTGGTAAGGGGAAAATGCCTCAAGTGAGCATGTGTACAATTCCAATAAATACACTGTGCATACAGCCTCTCCTGAGTGCTAGCAGGCCACTATGCCTGCAGACAGCCCATTCCAAGGTATTGCGGGATCTGGCCAGCAGCCTGCAATGCAACGGGGCTCTCTCGTTGTTCCCAGGTGAATCGGCAGGTTGAGAAATAATAGACACACACAAGATAGTGAAAGCTGGGTCCAGGGGTGTCACCACCTTCTGGTCCCACGGTGCCAACAATGCACTGCATATACCAGCACTTATTATTAAGTTTAGTGAGGGCGTGGGTAGGTTAGTGAGGGATTTAGGGTCATTTGCTTATGAGGTGAGATGGTCACATGAGGATGAAGTAATTCTTTAACATAACATCTGTATGCAGAAGTATAGTATACAGAGATAAGAATTTACAATACAGTGTGTGCATCAGTAATTTCTAACAGAGCCTTAAAAGAGAAACACAGTCTTTCCATAATGTATGATTAGCAAGATATTAATCAGCAGTAACAGTTGCAGCAAAAGCTGGTTAAAAACAATCCATAGAAACAGGACGTGAAGCTAGACAACCAATTAGACCAGAAATTCTCAGAAGGGAGTATGCCTTCACCCTAAAGAGGCCTAGAAGAGCCGCGGCAAGATGAGGGCATTTATAGCCCTATCTTATCCATATGGACAGGCGCCCCCCATGCGTCCGTTTACAGGCTCTCCACAAGGTTTGCATTCCATTCCCAGAGCTATGAATATCTGCTTTTCTGGGATAGGAATCTTGGTGATGTGAAACCTCCCTGACTGCATGTCCATTCATAGGCTCTCTGCAGGGGGAGGCACATCACACGCTGTTGGCTCATCCTGGCAGTCTAACCTGGCATTGTCTTTACACAATCCTGCATGCAATTTTGTATTTACAGTAATCAGAAGCATTTCATATTTTATTCTGTAGCAATAGTTTCAAGGGGTCTCCCCACACCAAGGGAAGAATTGGGGAAAGGGGAAACAGGCCCTAGGAGTATGCCAATGTATAAAACCCCAAGTCAAAAGTCAAACAGGGCACTCCATCTCTCAAAGCAGCCCACTTGGCCCTCTTCCAACTGCAGTGCACTTTACCTACTTTCTTTCCCACTCTACAACTTTTTAATAAATTTCCACTCTTGCTCTAAAACTTGCCTGAGTCTCTCCTTCTGCCTTATGCCCCTCAGTCAAACTCTTTCTTCTGAGGAGGCAAGAATTGAGGTTACTGCAGACTCTAATGGACTCACTGTCAGTAACACTGCCTCTTCCCTGTGATTTTAATCTGTGTATTATTTAATATGTTATTTAATGTCTATGAATTTCTCTTTCCTTATTTATACAATGGAGATAAAAATATCTACCCTGCATGGCCATTGTGAAGATTAAATGACATCAGGTAGGTAAAGCATTGAGCTCAATGTCTGTAACATGGCAGTGCTCAATAAATGGAATCTATCAAGCTTGAATGATCAAATGAATCAAAATGAAGAATTCTGTATTAGCTGTGATTCTTCACAAGAAATCAAGACGCTTTCACCTATGATGTAGTCTCCAAAGCTCACATCAGAAAGAACATAAGCCCTAACGCAGTCAGAGATGCTGAGTGAGGACCCTTCAGGGCAACCCTATAGTTATGTGCTTTGTGAAGTACCTCACCCACTTTTTCTTTTTATCAAATTGAAAATATTGCAGTATTTGGGCACAATCCCCATCTTTGAATTTATGTAACTCTCAAGATGTGCACTTTATGGCTATTACGTGATTGAGTTTTGATACTATTTGAATGGTGTCAGGGTTAAATTTCTACACCTGCGTGCAGCAAGGAAGGTCGCTCCTAAGTAACTAGTTCACCGTCCAGATCTTTGAGGAATCAGGAGCCAGGACAAGATGTCCTGGAAGCTGCGTCAGTGCATCAGGGGAAGAGCCTGGACATCCTAAGAGCATAAGGTAGGGAGTGAAGAATCTCAGAGCAGATGATCTATGACCTGATGCGAGTGAACCTTGCCCTTGGGAAATCACACCTGGCTTTTCATCTATTTATTGCGTCATGTGCTCCCCTAGTTTTCATTAATCTCCACCTCAAAAACCTACCCCGATTCAATGGTGCTCAGGCCCAGGAAGAGAAGAGGTGGAGATTAAGGATGGGCCTGGAGACTTAAAGGGGAAGCACAGCCCCACTTACCCAAGGAAGCAATCTCTTTTAAGCACCAAGCCTTGGCTAGCAGTGGGATTTATTCTGGGTTTTTTTTGTTTTTGCTTTTGTTTTAACTGTGTTGTTTAATATAAAAGGGGGCACAATTCTGTAAAGAGGAATTTTGGGTTGGGCACAGTGGCTCACGCCTGTAATCCCAGCACTTTGGGAGGCTGAGGTGGGTGGATTGCCTGAGCTCAGGAGTTCAAGACCACCCTGGGCAACATGGTGAAATAAAATACAAAAAAAGAAATACAAAAAATTAGCCAGGCGTGGTGGCAGGAGCCTGGAGTCCCAGCTACTCAGGAGGCTGAGGCATGAGAATTGCTTGAATCCAGGAGGTGGAAGTTGCAGATTGCACCACTGCACTCCAGCCTGGGAGAAAGAGCAAGACTCTGTCTCAAAAAAAGGAGGAATTTTGAACTTGATGAGCTAACCAAGAGGGAAAAACTTTCTCCCAAGTAAAAAGATAATATTTGGGCCATAACAGTAAACAAAGTGCTTCCTCTGTGTCAGGTTCTCTTCTAAGATCTTTACATACATTAAACATTTTAATTTTTACAACAACCTAATGAAAATGAGTGTTCTTATCCCTTTTTACATATGAAGAAACACCGACAGAGAGAGGGTAAACAGCGAGCATGTGACAGTCAGGATTTGAACCCAGGCAGCCATCCGGGACCCATACTCCTAACAGCTGCATGATATCATCTCTTAGAAAAGCGCAGAAACAGATCTCAGTAGCAGGAAGAAATTCAATAGGAATCCCACGTGCTGTAGCTCTCCACTCTTCCCACACCCTCATGCTACCCCTCTCAACAGCACAAGCTGGGAAGTGGGTCAGAGCTCCGTGGGGGCTCAGTGATTGTGTTTCAGGCTGAAATGGAGCAGAACAGGATGAAAGCCATCTCTAGAGCTGTCAGTGCTGAGCTCAGCAGGTCAGGGCCAGGTGGGGCCACGCATGGAGGGCAAGAAGTCCAAATTGAAGTGCTTTACCCCACTTCCTGCCGCTACAAGGCTTCCTCAGCACCTCTATTCACTGTGCACCAGCTGGGGACCCCTGGGAACCAGCATGAGCAGCTGTAGAAAAGGTTGGCCTTCATTTATGAGGGGATTTTGCTTTTTTAATTAAGAGAGTGAGCACTTATGTTTGTTTTCAGTAGCCATCCTCTAGACAGTAAGATGTTTATTTCTCCAGTCCCCAGAAGAGGAACAAAACAGGAACCCAGTTACAGAAGGCAGAGGCAGAAGATGCAAGCCCAGGCTGTGCACAAAACCCTGTGAGCTTAGGGATCCTCCTGCCAGAAACATGTTCCAGCAGCAGGGGCCACCCTGACCTGCTCCCGTTCCCTATAGAATCCCACCACTCTGCCTTGGCCCAGTCTCTGTCCTTGAGTCAGGACACCTCCTATCCCCACCTCTCTCATTCAAACCATCTCTGACATACAATGCCCAGCTCACATGCTATGTCCCCACCATCTCCAGCTGGAAGTGGCATCTCCCACTCGGCTCCCACAGCATTAGGTCTCTTGGATCACAGCATGCCCACATCATACTTTTACTCCAAACTCACTTGGGTTCATGTGCTTCCCAGAGCTCATTCATGGGAGGCATCCTTCCTTCCTTCCTCTGCAGCAGGCAGGGTGGGTGTTAGTCTCTGCATTGACAGAGTCAGGAAATTAAAGACCAGAGCAGCAGACTTGCTCAAAGAAATGTGGGTCTTAATAAACATTGTCCTGTCTCCAGGATGAGTCTTCTAAGTCCACAGGCCAACATCTGCCACTGACCTTGGTTCTTCCTAGAGAGCTTCTCTGAACACTTTATCCCCAATCCACTCTCCAACCTGCTGTCCAGGGGTTTTTTGTGCTGTTTGTGAACTTCATCCCTAAAACTCATAATGTGGCTCACAGCTCCTGTGAGATATGCTTCCTGTCTAAAACTGCCAGCTCACCTCTCGGCCCTCTTCCCTCCTTGCCACTTGCCAGCCTGCTAGCTTGCTCATGTTTCTCTAACATGGAAAACTCCACTCCCTTCCAACTCACAACCTCAATGCCTGTGGGGCCTTTGCTCAAATTTTATCTTGCTCCCCACCCACTTCAGCACCACTCTTCTCCCAGCAGCCTCCTACCTGCCAGTCCTTCTCATCTCAGCATAAAGAACACTTCCTAGCAGAGGAGCTCCTGGCCCTAACTAAACGGGTGAAGGCAACCCACTTCATAATCTCAGAGATCCTTTATGTTCTTGATAGCATGAAGCATGCTTTGTGGTTATATATTTAATTTGCTATAATTTATTTTATGTTTGTTTCCCTCACTATATTGGCTACATCATGTAAATTTGCTTCTTGTGTCTGATATTGTGCCTGCCAGGTATCTATGTATCTACATACATACAAACACACACACACACACACACACATATTGAATAAATCAGTAAAAAACAAGATAAATAGCCACTGGAAGGATATTGGATTTTCCCTTTGAAAATCCCTCTTACTTTTAGAATTCAGTAAGAATATTTTTTTAGACAAGAGGGGAGACTCAGGTTCTGTTCATTTAGAAAAAGTCCACTGAAAAAAATTAGCTTTCTTATCTTGGCTGTCTAGCAGGGTGTCCAGGGGTTCTCCGGGTTTAATTGTGCCATCTGTGGAGTATGCATCTTGGTTCATGTCTCGGGAAGCAAGAGATAAAGATATTGAAAGGTGCTTGTTCCATTTAAGGGAGAAACACACTGGTCACAGCCAGCCAGAAGGGCAGGCTCTGGAGCAAGCCCAGAGCAAATGAGCTTCTAAATGGCCCCAGCTGCAGAGGAGGAGTCCAGACAGGTCCTCTCAAAAGTCAAAGCCCCAACCCATGAAGCTGTTCTTTCAGCCACTTTCTCCACTCATCCACAGCAGCAAAAGAGAAAAAAAGACTTCCAAGCTTTGTTTTAATACACTCAGTTGAAAACAAATATTGAGCCCGCCTGTCTTCACTCTCAGATTTAAGAGAAGAAATCATGACCAAATAACGGGCTTGTTTATCACCTTTGGCCACCTCCCCTCCTACCCTAGTGGTCACCCAAAGAAGCTGTCATTGAATGTATATTCTGGCCCTTAAAAACTGAACTACAATGAGATATATGAAAAACATGGACCGAACTGGCTGTGCTACTAACTAATTAGTAAGTAAGTCTCATTAATTGGCCTTGGAAGGATTCTGTAGCTTTCCTGAAAGTTGGCTTCTTTATTTACAAAATGAGGATTTAAAGATTTTATGTGAATTTTCTTTCCCATAGGATTATATCAGGAAAGGCCCAAGTGCACCCAGAAGTGGTACAGGGTCATGGTCTAGAGGCGAAGAGATGTGGATTGAATCTTGGTTCTGCCACTGTTTAGCTGTGTGACCTTGGACAAGTCATTTAACCTCTCTGGACTTCAGTATCCTCATCTGTACATAGGAATACAAAAAGCACCTACCGATTACTGCAAGGGCTATTGTGAGATTAAATTTTAAAATGTACATAAAGTGTTGAGTGCATGACTGGCACATGGCTGAAGCCCAAGAAATTGCAGTAGCAGTACCTGTATAAACATCCCCAAGATAATGTGAACTATAACTCACTATAATATGTAAATATAGTCGACCATCATTAATTATCTGCCAACTCAAAACTCTATCACCTGCTGACCTTTCCTTTTCCTCTACTCCCACAGAACATCCTCTCCGTACTGCATAATTGGAACTTAACTATATTCTCCCATATGTTTACTCTATGGTTTGGTTACAGTTAGAAACAAATGTGGCTCACTCACGTCAAACCTCCTGTGCTCGGGTAGAAGGTGGGTGAGCTGCACAAGGTGGAGTCACCTAATCCAGGGCCTGGTTCCCCTCCGCAGGTATAGGAACTTTATTTAGAGGAGTTCACTCCCAGGACTGAGCAGTCTCTCAGGAACTGACTCACACCAACATGCTCCCTCCCTTCCCCACCACATATAAAAGCAAATGCACAATTACAAATAATCCTGAATTCTAGCACATCCTTTACAGTTGTAGAGTTTTCCCTCCAATGATTGGAAAATTTAGAGAGTGATGGTGCCTGGCATGAAATAAGTGATCAAGAAATATTTATCGGCCAGGCACAGTGGCTCATGCCTGTAATCCTTAACACTTTGGGAGGCTGAGGCAGGCAGATCACCTGAGGTCAGGAGTTCGAGACCAGCCTGGCCAACATAGTGAAACCTCATCTCTACTAAAAATAAAAAATAAAAAAAATCAGCTGGGCATGGTGGCACATGCCTGTAATCCTAGCTACTCGGGAGGCTGAGGCAGGACAACCACTTGAACCCAGGAGGTGGAGCTTGCTGTGAAGCGAGATCGCACCACTGCACTCCAGCCTGGGTGACAGAGCAAGACTCCATCTCAAAATAAAAAAAAAGAAATATTTATCAAATAATATGATCATTATTAATGAAACGATTGTTGGGTGGAGTGTCAGTTATTTATTGCCACAATAATGCTGCAGAGCAATCTACCAAAATGCCTCGGTGACAAACCCTAGCATTTATTGCATACGTAGGCCAAGTCAGCTTCAAGTAGGTTAGGTGGCTGTGCTGTCCTGACTGAGAAGTGATGTGCTTTGCCAATGGGCATCTTCAGTAGAAGAGCTGAAAAACAGGAGCCAGGTTCTCTGGCACCCAGCCCCATGCCTTCCTAATAACCCAGGTTCTCCCAGGTCCCTCTTAGGACTGAGTAGTCCCTCTCAGGGCTAAGATTCTGTGTTAGGACAGACGGAGCTTTTGGAGGCCCATAATATGTGCACATAAACATAAGCTTCCCCATTGTATGCAGGGCCAGTCACAAATTCCAACCAGCTGGGCCAGGACTGAAACAAGCTCTAGCACAATTGCTGAGTTCTAGGAGGCAGAATTCGGGCCAATGTTATTAATGGGCTAGATTTAATGATGGGCCAGGGAGTGGGAAGGACTCCACTGGGGAGAGAAATGTTTGCCTCCAGGAGGCAAATCATTAATCTCAGCCACTGCAAGGGAAGCCGTTTGCTTGGCACATGCATGCATTACCCCCCCAAGGGAGAGTTTCCTCTTCCAACTCACAGATAAGAAATGTTCAGGTGGTGAATGACTTATTAAGTACCTTTGAAAGCCTGGATCCAAGGCTCAGAATGGTCTCCCTGGGCTCAAGACTGCAGTTACACACACACAAACCACTGTGACTGAATTAATTTTAAAAGATCTGTAGAATTCAGTCAAAGAGCCATTTATCTCCTCTTTCTAGCTCCAGATAATTGGTTGAGCAGAATTTTTCAATCTTTACTAGTTAGTTCACATAGAATCGAAGAAGGAGTGAAGCAAAAGTCAGCCTGTCTTCAAGGTCATTCCAAGCTCCAAGGGCATCTTTCTATATGACATGATTTAAAGATGTAAAATCATCACTATTTCTCATGATTCATTCATTCATTCATTCATTCAGTAGACATGTATTAGAGCCATAGATGCCAGCCATTGAACTAGACACCAGGGTTGAAGAATGAACAAGCCATAGTCTTTAACCCAAAGAGCTTCATTTTTCCCTAATGGGGAAAAGAGAAACATAATAAATTATAAAAACTATTTGGAAAAACATTATAATGGGTGTATGTGCTATATGACATGAGATTAACAAATAAGCACTAAGGAAGAGGTGGCATTGGAAGTAAGTCTTGAAGGATGAGGAAGGAATTCTAAGCAGAGAACATGCATGCTGGTGCTTTGTGTATCAGCTCATTCAAATTCCTTCCTATCATCCTTCTAGGGGAGACTGGAATGCTAGAGTCCACATTGTGCTGACTCCCTTGCAGCTAAGATCTGCACACAAATTAGATTTTACCAATTAGATATATATGAGTTGAAAGGCATAAATAAGCTAAACTACTCTATCTTCTCTCTTTTTGAGTTGGGTTTCTGCTAGTAAGGAAGGTCTTAGGAATATGAACTTTTTCTACAGTAACATTTCAAGGTCTATGTTCCAGCATTTGGTCTATGCCCCAACAGGTATTTGAAATGAGAGCTGAGATCCTTGATGCCAGAAACCACCCTGGGCAGCCTCAGAAATAGAAGCTCCCCTGTGAATCAATTCTATGCTGATCTGAGAGTGATCCCTTTCAATGATTTTGTTAGCACTGAATTCCTATACTAAATGCCTGTCTGCTTAAAATACATATTTGCTGTATTCAACTTTTACTTGTTTGAAACTTGGAGGTAAACAAAGACTTAAAGTTGGGGACTTGAGATTTGTTATCTGAGCTTAGTGGGTTTGAAGGCAGAGACAAGGACATTACCATTTGAACATAGGTTACATGGTATGCAATGACAAAAATGACTTAAAGGATCACCTCTGAACCTCCAGATATAATAGTCCAACTGGTATCAGACTTGTCTTCCTGCCATATATAATTATAAAACTAAAAAAAGGAAATAAGACAATTCTTCTCAGGCATGTGACAATAGGCTACAGAAGACTGAAATTCCAAGAGAAGAGAAATTCACAGGTGAGCCTCACGATTGCCCAGCTCTCTGCAAGGGACAACTTCCCAGCTGTGCCCTGGAGTCCAGGCATAGCATACTAACCTGACTGATATAGTTTGGCTGTGTCCCCACCAAAATCTCATCTTGAATTGTGGTTCCCACAATTCCCACATGTTGTGTGAGGGACCCAGTGAGAGGTAATGGAATCATAGGGTTGGGTCTTTCCCAGGTCGTTCTAGTGATAGTAAATAAGTCTCATGAGATCTGATAGTTTTATAAAGACGAGTTCCCCCGCATAAGCTCTCTCTTGCCTGCTGCCATGTAAGATGTGACTTTCTTTCTCCTTTGCCTTCTGCCATGATTGGAAGGCCTCCCCATCCATGTGAAACTGTAAGTCCCTTAAACCTGTTATTCTTTATAAATTACCCAGTCTCAAGTATGGCTTTATAAGCAGTTTGAGAACAGACTAACACACTCACTGTGATGAATGTGCACTGGGGCTGGAATATGGGAATCAGGTATTGGAGGACACAAAGCTGTACAGATTGTGAAAGGAGAAGTCATTTGTGAGTCACTGACTCAGAGGTGGGCTGCACAAGCTAAAGGTGAGACTACCAGAGGCTTACCCTAGTCAGTAGAACAGAGACACTGCAGGCTGGACAGTGCCCAGGAAGTTGAAATTACGGTCCAGCAAGAGAAAAGCCAAGACCTCATTAACACCTTGCTAACAACCTAGTCACCAAACAGAGGAAACAGAAGGGTCCAGATTTAGGTTTAAAGACCACAGGCTACATAGAGTAAGCCCTACACTAGACACACACTAACAGATGCTAAAATTATGATAAGATCTACAACAGAGACAGAGTTTAGAGATTGGATCCCCCAAATTATAGGGCTTGAGAAATACCATAGGTTTTTCCAGATCAATCTTTACAAAGCACAAAACCAATATAAATCTAAGGTGATCAACTATTAATTGAACCACTTCCAAAAAAACCTCAATCTACATTATCTATTTTGTTCAGTAAAAGTTCAAAAGTATTAGACATGCATGGAAATAGAAAATATAAAAATATAACATTTAGTGAAGAAAAAAATCAATAGAAAACCAAACCTGAACTAGCACACATGTAGTATTTCACAGATTAAAATTTTGAAGCAGCTAATATAAACATGTTCACTTAAAGGAAAATGTGATCTAAATGAGTGAACAGATAGGGCATCTTAGCAAAGAAATTGAAGCTATATTACAGGATCAAATGGAAACTTTGGAATTAGAAACTGAGATAAAGTAATTGAATGGGCTTAATAACAGATTGAAAATACAAAAGAATGAGTCAACAAATTTGAAAGTAAATCAACAGAAATTCTCCAAGCTGAGGAGCAGAGAAAAAAAGATTGGGGTGGGGGTTGAACAGAGACAGGTGGGACAGTACCAGAGACCTCCTCAGGGACTGGTGGAATAATAGCACATGTGTACTAAGATCCCAGAAAGAGAAGAAAATGAGAAATGGTTCAATAGGTAAAAAGCAGAAATTCTCAGAACGCTTAATAAGCTATGCATTAAGAATCTACAAAATATTCAAAAGAGCAGCATAAGCACAGTCTGCCAAATATATTTGACCCTAGAACCTTTGTACCATGGAGCAGATTACAGAACCATGTTCTGCAGAATGCAATTTGGGAAATATCACCCTACAGGTTGAAAATGCAGCTCAGGTACTTTTTGAAGATGACAGTGATTCTGGACTCTCAGAGGGTGATACTATTCAAAGAGTGGGTGATGGACACTATAAGAATACTACAGGAGGTCGAAGAGGACACAGAAAGAGAGGTAGACGGGGCTAAAGACAAATGGCCTCCACACATCCTAGTCCCGGGCCCTGAGCCAGGCCCAACTCAATCTCTGCTTAACATCTCCAGGTCCTCAAGCACCACTCAGTGTACACAGCCCCAGGAGCCCCAAGGGAAATCTGAGTCCAGGACTCAGAAAACTAATTTTTACTGAAGGAGATAGGAACCTTGAAGAAGTGCCAAAATCCAGGTGGAGAGGATTGCCTTGTGTTTTCATTTCATTTTCTGAAAGTGACAAAATTGGAGGAAAAGCCTTTTAATATGAGAGAAACAGCATGAAACCACAAATCACAGGACCCTGGATCACAGCTGAGTCTGGCCAACATTTTCCATGAATCAAATGAAAGAATCTATGGGATATTAAACAGAACACACCACAAAATATAAGATGAAACCTCAAGTAGTATCTAAGAGAAAATGTCATGTGGTCGTCTGCATAATAAAACCTGCAAATACGTAACCATCTTAATTACAGAGCGCTTGGGAATTTGCTGTTACCTTTGAACTTTATGACAACCCACAGAAATGTGGCATTGTTTTCATGTTACAGATGAAGAAATCAAGACTCAGGGAAGAACTCTGAATTTCTGGAGACCATGTAATTAGTTCACAACAGAACTGAGACTCAAATGTAGCTCATTTTTCTTAATAACCCACAGCCAAAAACAAAACAACAGCCAAAGCAAATATATTGCAAAATTATAAAAATTATTTTTCATATTGCTTTTGCCATGTTCTTCTCCCCACTCCAGTTCCCTTACACCACTGCTTGCTTCATACTCCCTTCCCAGAAATGCCCTCAGTCCGGGAACTCTTTCTTTCTGTGGCACCAATGCTTATTGTATATAGTGCCTGCCTATAGGAGAGAGAGAGTGACATCAGCAAGACGGCTGACCAGAGACACCTGGCACTCATTTCTCCCACAAGAAAGGACCAAGACAATGAATAAACAGCTAAGATGTAGGAAGAATGTCAAAGGGAAAGCACTGGTGTGCAGCAGGGGAGTGGAGAGGCACCTGTGGTAATTGGAAGTTCAGGAGGGCAGGGTGGGTGTGCCAAGCCTCTGCAGTAGCATCTCTCCCACCCAGGTTGGATCTGCCTGAAGTCAGGAGGGACTCTCCCTCTTGGGAAAAATGTGAGCAGAAGAACAACCCCACCAGCTCCAATTGCCACCATGTACCTACAGTCCTTACTACAGGAGGATTCTACAGTCCTCACAGGCCATGTGCCCAGTTTGTAGAGCTACCAGGAATTCATGCACTGGCATTCCAGGTTATGAGCACATTAGGTGAATTTCCCACCTGCCACTCACCTCTGAATGAGCCAAGCTGCTGCAGCACAGTGCCATCTTAAGACGGAAGCCACCTCAGGAGTGTGGCCTCCTCTGGGGCCAGTAGCCATTGCACCATTTCAGCACTGGGGCTCCATCTTCACATCACCAAGCCCACACAGGTGGCCGAATACCACAACCCCAGCTACACGGAGCCTGTGCCTAGGATCAGCTGTAACTCTGGTCCTGCAGATCAGGAAAACCGACCACTGCCACCTGCACATCTATTAATAGCTAGAGGAACAGTCTGCCAGTCCTGCCCCGGGAGAATCTGCCCTTGAGCCAGCCAAACCATGGCCTGCTCTTCCCTGAGCGTGACAGGTCCCCAGGCCACAGAGTAGTTGACCTGCCCCCAACCAGTGGAGCAGTTATGAGCCCATGCCCAGGACCTAAGTAAAAACCCCCAGCATCCCCCCACTGCACATTCCCACATTCCCTGACTCATAGTTAGGGAAGGACCTGGAGAAGAAGGCAATAGGGAGAGATGTGTTTAAGGATACAAAATTACAACTAGATAGCAGGAATAAGTTCTAGTGTTCTATACCAGTGTAGAATGGAACAATAATACATAGTTAACAATAATATACAGTTTCAAATAATAGCTAAAAGGAGAATATTGAATATTTCCTACATGAAGAAATGTTTCAGATGATGAATATTCTAATCACCCTGATGTGGTCACTATATGTTATAAGTATTGAAACATCACTATGTAACCCATACATAAGTACAATTATTATATGTCAATTTAAGAAGTAAAAACAAATTTTAAAAATGGGCAAATAACTTCTGCCATGCCTATTGGGATAATAACTCAGGCATACCTCATTTTACTGCACTTTGCTTTATTGTGCTTCCCAAATGCTACGAGTTTTCCAAATTAAAGGTTTGTAGTAAACCTGCATTGAGCAAATCTGTTTGCACCATTTTTTCCAACTGCATGCACTTACTTTGTGTCTCTGTGTCACATTTTGGTAATTCTTGCTATATTTCAAACATTTTATTATTATATTATGGGGAATCTGTAATCAGTGATCTTTAATGTTACTATTGTAATTTGAGAGGGAGGAGCATCACAAACCACACCCATATAAGATGGCAAACTTAATCAATAAATGTTGTGTGTTCTGACTACTCCAATAATCAGCCCTTCCTCCATCTACTTCCCTATCCTCGGGCCTCCCTATCCCCTGAGATACAACAATATTGAAATTGGGCCAATTAATAATGCTGCAATGGTCTGTAAGTATTCAAATGAAAGGAAGAGTCACGTGTCTCTCACTTTGAATCAAAGGCTATATATAATTGAGTTTAGTAAGGAAGGCATGTCAAAAGGTGAGACAGGCCAAAAGCTAGGCCTCTTGTACAAAATAGTTAGCCAAGTTGTAAGCGCAGAAAAAAAGTTCCTGAAGGAAACTAAAAGTGCTATTCTCGTAAACATATAAATAAGAAAGTCAAACAACCATATTGCTGATATTGAGAAAGCTGTAGTGGTCTGGACAGAAAATTGAACCAGCCACAACCTTCCCTTTGGCCAAAGCCTAATCCAGAGAAAGGTCCTAACTCTCTTTAATTCTATGAAACATGAGAGAGATTAAAAAAAAAAAAAGCTGTGAAAGAAAAAAATTGAAGCTAGCAGAGGTTGGCTCATGAGGTTTTAAGAAGCTATCCCTGTAACATAAAAGTGCAAGGTGAAGCAAAAAGTGCTGATGAAGAAGCGCAGCAAGTTATCCAAAAGACCTAGTTCAGATCACTGATGAAGGTGGCTACACTAAACAACAGATTTTTCAATAAAGACAAAACGGTATTTTATTGGAAGTAGATATCATCAAGAACTTTCATAGATAGAGAGAAGTCAATGACTGGCTCCAAAGCTTCAAAGAGCAGACTGACTTAATTTTTTTAATTTTTATTTTATTTTTATAGAGATGAGGCCTTGCTAAATTGCCAGGCTGGTCTCAAACTCTTTGCCTCAGATCCTCCTACCTCGGCCTCCCAAATTGCTGGGATTACAGGCATGAGCCACCACACCTGGCTTCTGGCTGTCTTGTTAGGGGCTAATGCAGCTAGTGACTTTAAGTTGAAGCCAATGCTTATTTACCATTCCAAAGAAATCCTAGGGCCCTTAAGAACTATGCTAAATCTGTTCTGCCTAGCTCTGTAAATGGAACAACTAAGCCTGGATAACAGCACATCTGTTTATAGCATGGTTTACTGAATATTTTAAACCCACTGCTGAGACCTAGTGCTCAGAAAATAACATTCCTTTCAGAATATTGCTGATTATTGACAATGCTCCTGGTCATCCAAGAGCTCTGATGGAGATATACAAGAAGATTAATGCTGCTTTCATGCCTGCTAACATCGTACCTATTCTACAGCTTATGGATCAAGAAGTAATTTTGACTTTCAAGCCTCATTATTTAAAAAATGCATTTTTAAGGCTATACGGCTGCCACAGATAATGATTTCTCTGATGAATCTGGGCAAAGTAAATTGAAAACCTTCTGCAAATGATTCACCATTCTAGATGCTATTCAGAATATGTGTTATTCGTGAGAGAAGGTTAAAATAGCAACATTAACAGGTGTTTGAAAGAAGTTGATTCCAACCCTCATGGATAAGTTTGAGGGGTTCAATACTTCTTTGGAAGAAGTAACTGCAAATGTGGCGGAAATACCAAAAGAACTAGAATTAGAAGATATGACTGAATTGCTGCAATCTCTTAGAACTTGAGGGATAAGGAGTTGCTTCTAATGGATGAGCAAACAAAGTGGTGTTCTAAACTAAATCTACTACTGGTGACAATGCTATGAATGTTGTTGAAATGATAACAAAGGATTTAGAATATTACATCAACTTAATTGAGAGAGCAGTGCAGGGCTTGAGAAAATTCACTCCAAGTTTTAAAGTTCTTCTGTGGGTAAAATACAATCAAACAGCATTATTACATGCCACAGAAAAAGGAGAGTCAATGGATGTGACAAACTTCATAGCTGTCTTAAGAAATTTCCATGGCCACCACAACCTTCAGTAAACACCAACCTGATCAGTCAATAGCCATCAACATTGAGGAAACACCAGTGAAAAGACTGACTCACTGAAGGCTCAGACGATTCTTACCATTTTTTAGTAACAAGTACAGCATTTTTAAATTAAGGTATGTACATTGTTAGACACAATGATATTGCACACTTTATGGACTACAATATATTATAAACCTAACTTCCATACGCACTGGGAAGCCAAAAAAATTTTCTGACTCATTTTATTGTGATACTCATTTTACTGAGGTGGCCTGGAATTGAACACGCAATATCTCTGGCATATGTCTGTATATTCTGTGCCATGGTCAGAAGTATCCAAAAAATGAATAAATAAATGGAACAAAGGCATAAAGAAGGTACTTGAAAATTATAAAATACTACGTAAATTCAGATACATTTTCTCCTTGTCCCATTCTACCAACAGAATCAGCTGATTTTTCTCCAAAATGAAATTAGCTCAATTTTTCTAATTATAAAATAATTCAAGAAGATTATGGGTTTACACATATCAAAAAGTATATAAAGTGCAATATCAGTTTTACACACACACACACATAAACATACTTATATATACATACATAGCTGATACTATATCTTCACCTTTTCATAATCTGTGATCTTTGAGGTACTGCATAATATAGGACAGACAAAGAACAACCTGGATCACAAAATCTTAGGCAACTTTACTGATGCAAGATGCTTCCCAACATTATACAAACAAGGCTGTTGGCATTTTCCAACAGCTCAAAGGTTTAGGCTGACACACATCACAAAATCTCTCTAGTTCCACATCACCATCACCAAAGTAACCAAGGACCCAGGAAAATCCGTACACCATTTAATAGTGAAGTAAATACAGAATGATCGATGTCTACAACAGTGTCTAAATTTAGAGGACAAAGGAAAATACATAATGCAGATGACTTGACTCCTAGCTTAGGCAGAGGCACTGCAATTTTAAGACATCTCCAAAAGATTTTCACCAAAAACTGGATAATAATATATGTACTATTTAAAAATCCATGACTTCCTGTTAACAAATATCATGGGGGAATGTATATGTTAAAGAATCTATGTACGGATTTGCCTCTTCAATTCATTTCATGTAAATGAAATCATACAATATGTGGTCTTTTGTGACTGGCTTCTTTCACTTAGCATGGTGTTTTTAAGGTTCATTCATGTTGCAGCATGTATCAGAACTTCATTTCTAATTCTGAACAACATTCCACTGTATGAATATACCACATGTTATTCATCCATTTGTCAGTTTTAATCAGCCATGAATAGCAGTCTTGACTGGCTGCACCCTCACTGCTTCAGCTGATCCCCAATGATGGACCCTGGATCTTTCCAAATGTTTAATTTCTTTTTCTTTTAAAATGGAGTCTCTCTCTGTTACCCAGGCTGGAGTGCAGTGGTGCGATCTGGGCTCACTGCAACCTCCGCCTTCTGGGTTCAAGCAATTCTTCTCCCTCAGCCTTCCAAGCAGCTGGGACTGCAGGTGCGTGCTACCACGCCCGGGTAATTTTTGTATTTTCAGTAGAGATGGGGTTTCACCATATTGGCCAGGCTGGTCTTGAACTTCTGACCTTGTGAACTGCCTGCCTTGGCCTCCCAAGGTGCTGGGATTACAGGCGTGAGCCACCATACCTGGCCCAAATGTTTAATTTCTATGGGCATCAATACAAATTATATACTTATAAAATTTTCTTTATACACATATGGTAATATCCTTAAACTTCTAGAATTGAAACCTCTGATTTAAAGGGTATACACACACTTAAGCCTTCTTTGTATATATTGGAAAATCCCTTTCTACCTAACTGTTTCATAAAATGGATTTGTCATCAGTGGTCTGTCTTGTAATTCTATATAATAGAAATAGAGTGAAAACCTGTCCCTCCACTCATACCTTACCACCCCAATGATCACATGCTAAGAGAGACTTCCTATTCTGTTCCCTCAAACTTCTCTCTTAAAGCCAGCTTGTAGAGTTCACTATGCCAGTGAAGGAAGGGCCAATAAGGGAGACATTTCTACTTTCAGGATGTCAGACACAAGGAGCTGATAGAAGAAGAAAGGCCCCTGTTGTAAAAATGTATAGTGGAGTGCATAACGAGGCATAGTGGAGTGCCCTGAACATTGACTTCATAGTTAGCCATGGGTTTCGTTTCAGCTCTGTCATTCACTGTCTGACTCTGGGTGAGCTGGTAAACGCCTACACCCTAGTTTTTTTCAATCTAAAAATGGAAACAATAATACCACCCAAGCAAGACCATTTTTGATAATAGAGATGGTGCACGTAAAATGCCTGACACAAGGTAATGTTCAAAAATACTCCTCAGAGCTCCCAGAACCCCGTGTCACATTCACTTACCTATAGATCGCATTCACATTAAAGGTTTCATTGTTGTTACTAGCTTAACTTCTGAATTCTGAAAGATGACACTCAGGTGTTCTCCAGGAAGAACTACAGGCAGCAAAGCCAGGCAGGCTTTTCTTCAGATGCGGCATGAATTAGAAGATTGTGGGGTCCCGTGGTCTTTCACGGATTCATTCCTGGAAGCCTGGAATATGAGATACCTGGCCTGACCCAGCCCCAGAGTTGAGTGATGTAGAAAGAATGCACAAAACCACCCTCCAGGGAAGGACCCGGGGAGCCAGCACCCCCAGCACAGCTGGAGTGTTGTGCATCCTCAGCCGGAGAGGACAGACACTCCTTCCCTTGAAACTCTCTGCTCCGCAGCTTTGCTGACTCCACTCTTTCCAGATACCTTTCTACCTCTCTGACCATTTTCTAATCTTCTTCAAAGACACCTCTACTGCCTCAGTATTCCTCAGTGTCCTCTTTTCCAGTTTCCTCGCATACTCTTATGGGAGTTCTAATCCCACTTTTGTCCCAATGGCCTCATTCAACACTGCATGTTGATAATTCACAGATCACAGTTATCAATCCCTATCCTAGGAATCATCTAGCTGACTGCTGACTGCACTTCCCAAATCAAACAAGCCTCACACTCCTTAAACTTATCCAGAGTTACAGAGCTGGCAGATGAGAGCCAAAACTCAAACACAGGTCAGCCTAGTTCCAAGAGCACAGCCCTTCTACAACCCACCTTACCTTCACTGTCTATCTTAGATTCAGTCACACTTTCTGATTTTGCTTGCAGAACTACCTCCTCCTGCAAAGTTTTCTGTTTTTAGTTCAGTTCAATTCAATAAGTGTTTGTTAACCATCTCCCTATAAAATATAGATGCAAAGGGGAGCTAACAAGCTGTTTTCATGACCAGGACAAACATGGGCTTACATACAACCGGCCCTCCGCCTCCACACCCAACAATTTACATCTTAAAAATCCAATCTCTGATTATCAAACAGTAAAACTGCAGGCTTTGGGGACTGCACTTCCTTCCTTAGAATGCTATTATAACATCCTTATATACTGTTCATCCAAGTATTTCTCTTCCCTCGGACCAAGAAAGATAGGTAAATAAGTGAGATCACTAGGATAGTTTGGCTTCCAGCTGTGATGAATTAGTTTGTTGCAGGCCAAAAAAACTAGAAACACTGGATAATTAAAAAAAAAAAAAAAAAAAAAAAAAAAAAACTTATTTGAAGGCATCAGAAAGCTGCCATGACAGGCAGGATACCAAGTGGCCAAGGTGCTACAGAGAAGAAAAGTGCTTGAGATGGACTCAACATTGACACGTGACTTGTTTCATGTGGGAATGTTTGCAGATTCTTGGCATGGATGGGGAGGGGAAACTGAGAAAGTGAACTCTAAGAAACAGCAGCTCTCAAAAGAGCTTTCGTCATCTCACAGGCTGGAGAGATTAAAATTTGAGGTCGGGACTGCCAAGGAAGTCAACACTGAAGCTTGAAAATCCATAAAGAAAATGCTTTCCTTTTAAGGGCTTTTGCAAAAATTTTTTTATTTTTTTTGTTTTTGTTTTTGTTTTTTACTTCAAAAGGTAAGCCCTAAAGGAAGCTGGAAATACAATGCACCACTAACCAGTGGTTCTCAACCTCATCAGACCCAGGAGGCCCCCTTTCTTTTATATTTTATTTTATTTTTAAATGACAAATAATAATTGAGTATATTCATGGAGACAGAAGGCCAACAGCTAGAAAGCCAAGTGGAACATAGTTGAAAGTACGGACCAGAAGACTCAGGATTTTACTGATGTAAGTAAGTTATCTCCAAATTGATCTAAAGATTTAAAGCCGTTCCAAATCCCAGTAGGTTTTTCAGTGGAAATTGACAGCTGATTGTGCCATTTATATGGAAATGCATGGAGCCAAGATAAACAAGAAAATCTTGAATAAAAACAAAGTTGAAGATTTTAGATTACAGCTTATCAAGCTTATAGTAATTAAGATGGTATGATATTGGTACAAGGATAGAAAACTGACCAATGGAACAGAATAGGGAATCCAGAAATAGACCACACACAGATAAAGTTACTCAATGTAAGACGAAGGTGACACGGCAGAGCCATAGGAACAAGGTGTTTTGTTTTGTAAATGATATTGAGACTATAGAATATCCCTGTGGGGAAAAAAATAAGAAATCTTGACCCCTATCTCACACTGTAGACAAAAATCAATTCCAGATAAACTCTAGATCTAAATGTAAAAAAAAACTATAAAGCTTTTAGGTGACAATATAAACATGGCCTCTTAAACAAGACACAAAAGCACTAATCACTAAGTAAACAATTGATAAATTGGACTTTTTCAAGATGTAAAACTTTTTTAAATTCCAAAGTCACCACTGGATAAAGTATTTGCAGTACATATATCTAACAAAGAGCGCATATTCAAGATAATGAAAAAACTCCAAATCAGTAAGAAAGACACAGATAACCCATTGATTGTGATTTAAAGACTCAAACAAGCACTTCATAAAAAGGATATCAAAATGATCAACAAACATGTGAAAAGATTCTCCACACCATTGGTCACACTGAAATACAAATTAAAAGCAAAATAAAGTACCACTATACACCTACCAGAATAGTTTTAAAAGGCTGACAAGGATGTAGAGCAACGAGACTCTCTCACACGGCTGTTGATGTGAGTTTAACAATCACTTTGGAAAACTGTTTGGGTATACTTACAAAAGCAAACATGTACTCTAAGACCCAGAAATGCCATGCTTAGGTATAGATCCAAAAAACAAACACATATATGCACCACAAGACATGTAATAGAATGTTCAAAACAACATTATTCACCATAGCCTGGTATTGGACAAAAATGTTCAACAGCAGCCCAATAAAGAAATTGTAACATACTCATATAGCAGCAAATAATGCAGCAGTGAAATGGTGCCATTGCTACATGAAAAAACATGGATAAACCCCATAAACACAATATTAAGCCAAAGAAGCTAAACCCAAAATAGTAGATACTGTATAATTTCATTTATATAGAATAAAAAACAGGTGAAGATATTTGATATTTGATAATGAATAAAAATAGTGATTAATTTTTTGGTGATAGTGATTTTGGTCACCCAGGTGTGTTCACTTTGTAAAAATTCATCAGGTTCTACACATATGATTAGTGCGCTTTTTTGCTTGTATATTATGCTTCAACAAAAAGGTTATTTAAAAACAAGTGATAGCCAAGACCACTGGATGAATTTTCAGGGCCCCACCCTTGCCAATACACAATGGTAGATTTCCTCTGTCATTGCAAAACAAATCCTCATGATGGATTGGTGAGTCTGCACACCCACGCATAGCACCATACAGCCTTCCTTCACAGAAGAAGGACGTAGTAAAGTCAATGTGGTCTGATGGGCAAGGAGTTTGGAGAGGAGCTTGGTCCAGGAGAACAGACTCTAGGACCTCAGTTGTCTAGAGACTCACTGGTGCCCTTTGTCACCTGGATTGAAGAGAAGTGGGTTTAGAGAAATGGGGACCATTATTGTTTCTCTGTCTAATGTGGAGGAAGGGTATGCACCACCAACTGCCACGGAGTCAACAGAGACCTGATTCTCCATCACGTGGCCACTGGCAAGCAGCATATTGCAGCCCTCACCCCCTAAAATCTCAAAATCAGCATTAGGAGGTAGTGACTAAAAGGCCTAATTCAGTGCATGGAAAACTATTTGGGGACATCAGAATGTAATATGAAAATTGTAAATTATTGAAAAATAAAAGAAAGAAAACATGGAAGTTGAGGATTTCCTGTAACTCAGAAACAAGACAGATCACAACTGAGCACCACAGTACTTTTTATTGAGTAGCTCCCCTGAGCTCAGCTGCACTTGTCCTGCAGAGCTCTAAATTTCATGGAGGTTGTGGATGACCTCTTTTATTTATCTGTGCAGTCTCCTTCTAGGCAAGGAATCTCAGGAGGGTCCTCTCTACTCTTTCCCCAAAGAGAAGGTGTATGCAACTGTGTTCTCCTCTTGCCCCATTATGAGAAGAAGGAACTCCATTCCTTGCCAGTAAGGGAGCTGGGGAAGGAGAGTGGGACCCCCATTCCTCATTACTATTATTAAGTTCTGCTTATTCCAAGTGCATGAAAGCAAACATATCCATACTCAACTCTGACAAAGTACTAAGGGGTTACAAACGCAAATACTTTTGATGGGATCAATTCAAGAGTCAGAGGATAGAAAACAAAGTAACATGAATCTAGTCAACCAGACAATGGTAGAGAGGTGAGTGGACCTGCCAAAATCACAAAAGTTCCCTGTTATGGTCCGTTTGTATCACCCCACTAAAAAAATAATATGTCGAAACCTCATCACCAATGTGATGGTATTAGAGGTGAGGCCACTGGGAGATGATTAGCTGATGAGAGTTAATCACACAATTAATATAACTAGTGTCCTTATATAAGAGGCCCCAGAGATCTGCTTTGCCCCCTTCATCATGTAAGAACACAGTGAGAAGGCACCATCCATGAACCAGGAAGCAGGACCTCACCAGACACTGAATCTGCCAGCAACTTTATCTTGGACTTCCCAGTCTCCAGAACTGTGAGAAATAATTTTGTTATTTATAAACTACCCAGTCTATGATATTTTATTATAGGAGTCCAAACAGACTAAGACACTCCCACAGAACAAGTCACCTCCATCTCCCCATTCAGATGAAGACACTAACACGGACACCCACCACAAATGACCCAGGTGGGGCTCCATGTCAGTGGGTCTAGCCCACTGCCCATGCTTTTAACCCTGCAATCCCCAGTGTTATTTCCAGGACTGAGTTGTTCTTCAGGAAGGCTTTGTAGAAGTGCCAGGACTTGAGTCAGCTGCATAAGCCTTTCACAGCCTGTGTTCCACACTGGACTTTTCTGACTGCTGCACAAAAAAGGAAATGGATGATTCTCTTCACAGTGGGACTGCTGGCTCTCTCCTTCCAACCCATTAAGCATGGTGAGGAGCCGTGTAACTTTGCACAGGCTGTGCTGTTCTGTATAAATAGGGACCATCCATCAGAAATATCACAGACAGGAAGTCAATGAGGTTTCCACAACCAATTTACAATCAGAATCTCCTGTGAAATACACACAGAAAATGCCTTAACAGACAGAGAGGATGTGAAATACACATTATGTATGGCTAATGAAGCCATGTTAAATTTGAGGGACCCAGCACAAGGAAGAAAATGTGGAAAATGTACAAAAGTGAAGGAACAAACAGTGAAGAGTAGGTGGGGTCTCTATTCATATTTAGAAATAAAAAACAACAGCAAAAAAAAAAGGCAAATAGAAACAATGTTCTTTTTTTTTTTTTTTTTTTTTTTTTTTTTGCCATTCTGCAAACTCAGCAAACCAGGGGCACTCTTGCAAATAAATGTTCTTGATGCTGAATTTATTACTGCTAAGCTAAAAAAGTATAAAAGATTGAAGATTTCTATTTAGGCAGGAAATAAATTTAACCAAGAAGATGGCAAAAGCAGGTTTTTAGAGGCTGGGCTGCCAAGTTGCCTCAACCTTTTCCTGGAAGATTCACTTCCAAACATAAAATTTTGACTGGAGTTCAGACACACAGTTTCATTTTTAGAAGCTTCAAAACTATCCTTCCAGGCTAAGGAAGAGCTTTTTGCATCATCCCCCTCATAGGCATCCTGATCACACAGGTCCAAGTCATGACCCTCCATAAGGTAGAGATTCAATACAGTTCAATTACTTTAATGAATGACTAGCAGTGTCTTTCTTTCCACATATATTGATGCAAAGAAAAGAGATGTTCGAATGCTAACAAGATCCTTATCAACATCATCATCATCGTCATTCCAGTGGATATTTAATGACAGCTGGTTTTAATGCTAGAATCTCAAGATTATCACAAGAATTGATTTCATACAGGGTGAGTACTATTGCATGCCCACTTTACAGATGGATAAAATCTAGGCATAGAGCCAGGGACCCCAACCCCAGGGCTGCAAACCGGGTACTGTTCCATGGCCTGTTAGGAACTGGGCTTCACGGCAGAAGGTAAGCTGTGATTGAGCATTGCTGCCTGAGCTCTGCCTCCTGTCAGATCACCGGCAGCATTAGATTCTCATAGAAGTGTGAACCCTATTGTGAACTGCCCATGCAAAGGATCTAGGTTGCACACTCCTTATGAGATTCTAATGCCTGATGATCTGATGTGGAACAGTTTCATCCCGATACCATACCCCAACCCCGCCATGGTCCATGGAAAAATTGTCTTCCATGAAACCAGTCCCTGGTGCTAAAAAGGTTGGAGACCACTGGCTTAGAGAGATTATCAGTAAAGTGATAGACTCAGGATTCCAGCACCTACTTTCTAATGCTAGACGACCAAGAACTGTGGTCAATGGACCTTCTGCCATTAATCAAGGGCATTTATAAACCCCTTACATGGGTTATTTGTCCATTTTCTTCTCAAGTGTCTCTGAAACAGAAAAATCTCTCCTTCTTAGCCTATTCTTGCAATCAATGTCCCTCCCAGTGAAGAATGAGTCAGTCAAATAAACTTTTTCCACATGTAGAACACTGATAATAATAGCTAACTTTATTGGGTGCATGCCAGGCATGGTGCTAATCATTTTATGTGGATTATCTCACTCATTTAGCACACTGGCCCTGTGAAGAACCTGCCATTATTAACCAACATTTTACAAGTGAGGAAACAAATTTTGCATACTCCCAAAGTACCTACATTCTGTACATGGCAGAGCTGGAATTACTCACTCCCTTGGCAATCTCATCCAGAGTTTTAAACACCATCTACAGGCTGGCAATTCCCAAATTTGTTTCTCTATTCCAGACTCATCCCTCTAAATCCTTAATACTATAGCTGATGTCTAACAGGTATCTCAAACTTAACAGTTCCAAAGCAGAATTCTTACAACCCTCTTACTTTGTCCAACCCACAGACAACAAATCTGCCCCCCACCATAGTCTCTTCTTCTTGGTGTATAGCAACTCTATCCTTGGAATTGCTGGAGACAAAAATTTTGAGATCATCCTGAATTCCCCTCTTTCTTTCACATCTCACACATCATTCATCAATAAGCCCGTTAGCCTCTATCTTCAAAATATAATCATAATTGGATCATTTCTTAGCACTGTACTGCTGTCACCCTGCACCAAGAAACCACTAAGGATTACAATAGCCTCTGAATTGACCTTATTGTTCTGCCATTCCTCGTTCCCCAAGTCTGCCCTCAAGAGAGTAGCTAGAGAGTGGTAGCTGACTACACTAATTTTCCCCAATGAACCATGCCTTCTGGTATCCACATCCACATGTTGTCTCACACTGACTCTGGGCTGACTCTGTGACTTAGCACATATGAGGCAAATGGAAGGTTAAGGAGTGCTTGCTCTCCAGGAATGCTGCCAGCATCACAGAAGCAATCCCAACCTGGTGTAGCCTCCTTGAGGATGAAAGTCCACATGGAGAGTGGGGGCCAGACGTCCGGGCAATTGCAACGGAGTTCGGCCCCTAGCCAGTCCTTCGGCTGATGCAGCCACTTGAGTGTGGTCAGATGAAACCATCAGATAACTGCCCAGTCAACCCACAGGACAGGGAGAAAAATAAACCCCCGCTGTTCTGAGCCACTGGCAACAACTAATTGACACAGAATCCTTTCAAAACATGCTTGTTTAGTTCATTCCTCTGCTCAAGATCCTCCAATGGCTTCCCATTTAACTCAGAGTAAAAGACAGTTCTAACAACAGCCTCCAACATCCTACACACCCTGTCCTCCTGTCACTTTCTGATGTAATCCGCCACCGCTGCCTTCTCCACCCCAGCACATTGTCTTCTTCGCTTTTCCTAAAGTTCACCAGGCACAGGATATTCTTTTCCCAGATAATCCCCTGGCCTCTTCTGTTTCCTCCTGATTAGAGGAGTACCCTCTAACAACCTACATAGACAGCCCCATGCCTTCCTCCAGCCTCTCTTCCTCCTGCCCTGGGTGCTGTTTCCTGGAGTTCTTGTCACCGCTGCACCCAGTACTTGTTCATCTGGGTGCCTGTCTATTGTTTGTTTCTCCAAGTGGAATGTGAGCTCCATGAAGGCAAGGGCTTTGTCTTTGTTCTCTTCTGTATCCTCAGCCCAGAACGATGTCTTAATCCTGGTAATGGTCAATGAATATTTGCTGAAGAAAAATAAATGAATGAATAAACTCATTTATGAGTTCAAATGAGTGAACTCAAAATGAATGAATGAACTCAATCTAACACACATCCTTACTCCACACCCAAAGGACCACTCAAAACTATTCTACCATCCATGTTATCGTTACTCAAGCTTAAATTGAACATGCTCACAAGATCCATAGTGAAGTGAAGGAGTCATGCCCTTGAGAAACCCATAATCTAGACTAGCATGAAAGTAGGACACGTAAATACTCCCAGGATGGTCTGTAGGATGCTACGGCAAGAAACATAATGGAATATTTAGAAATATTCAAATATTTGGAATATTTGAGAAATATTTTCCCCAGTATTAGGAAACAAAAACCTAGTCTTTAAATTACAGCACCCTAAAATCATAAAGTATTAAGCAAAAGTAAAAATGTTTAGAATGATTCTTTTAAAGCTATCTCAGAGATCAGTCCTCATTCTCCAATTCCCCACAAGTAAGCAGTTTTGTTTTCAAAGCCCATGAATATCCCCTTAATAGATTTGTGTGCCTCCAAACACAGGAAATGTGAGCAGGAGTGTTTTGTCACCAAAGATCAAAAGTCAATTTCACATCACAGCAAGAAAATCATTTTCCAAGAAGTTACACAAGTCAACAAACAACAATATTCAAACCTCTGGCACTGGCCTTGTCCAAGGAAATAACTCTTAAATTTAAGGAGAGAAACAACCCAAAGAGATTGGGGTGAAGTCACCTGTCTAGAAATTGACAAGATCGGTGACAAAACGTAAAAGCCAAGTTCTCAAGCTTTGCAAGGTTAACAGAAATGTCTGTATAGATTGCAAACTGTAGGCCACTGGATGCTGTAACTTCTCCAAAATGCATAAAAATCCTGTCAATTATAAGCTAGTGAGCTTGACTTCCATCATAAAAACTGTCAGATGAAAATGAGAAACTTCTTTACAAGCCCAGTATTAAATATGACTTGTCAAATCAGTTGTGTCCTGAGCTTGCTGATGGCAATGACCTCATGGCCCTGCAGTTTGCCATGTGTAAGCTCAATAAGGCTCCACTCCAGCAATGCAAAAACCTAATTGTGGAGAGCTGCAGTAGAACATGTTTGATGGTTTTGCCTTCCTCACATATCTCTCCTGGAGAAAGAGGGTTTCCTTCACTCTGCCCTGTCAGCAACTGTGCTTCACTTGCGGGTCCCCAGTGGGCATGTAGCCTAGCCCATCCAATCTGAAAACTGCACCTGCCAGCAATAGGAATTGCTTTGGTTTTGATCACAGGACTCAAATCCACCCAGTGAAGTTAATCCTGATACTTGGTGGAACTACTGAGAAAGAGGCTCTCTTTTACCTGTAGATCACTAAACTGATTAAATATAACCAGGAGCTTCTCTGAGCCAGTACAAGAAAAGAAGCTGCTTAAGAATAAAGACAACACAGAGGGAGGCAGAGCTGAGAGATGGAGCAAGAGGGACTGAGGACAGATCCATAATTTCTGATTCTGCCTTAACTGAAGTTAGCTCTAACCCCAGTTCTTTGCCATCAGTGAGTAAACTACCCCCTTTTTCGTTAACCTGGTTTGATCAGCCTCCTACTTAATGTTAGTGCTGGGCACTTTGCCCTTCAACCAGCGCCTCCCCCTATTGATTCAAATCTTCAGGCTCATCCTTGATGTAGCCCAGGAACGAGCCTGCTCTTCCCCAGGCTAGCAGGGGAATCAGGGAATGAGAATTCAAAATCTCCAATAACCTCACTTTACATATTGCTGATCCCAGCCTGGACCTGTTTCAATAACTGAAATTTAGCCTTGCTCTTATAAACACCTGGACTCCAGTTTCAGGTCCCAGGATCCTGTCTCACTAATCCTGTGCTTGAAAGTTCACCTTCAATAAATTTTTGCCCAGACACAACTCATCCATCTTTGATTTCAAATTGCCCAGAAAGTGCCTAGGATGTAATAGAGGTCTATTAGATGCTTGAGACATGTAATAACTACCTAATTGAGTATTTTGAGCAGATGGTATTGTTTCCTGCCCAAAGCCCCCTTATCCAGCTGTTGGTGTTGCTGCTAGTGGCTCGGGCTGCACCCTTCTCTGAAGGCTATCCCTTGGCTTACCCATCATAGCAATTCCCCTGGAAATGCCTGGAGGGTACACTTTCTGCCACAGCATAGAACATCTCATAGGCAATGGCTGATTGGCAGTGAACTTTTTTAAAAAATAAATCTTATTGCATATATTTAAGGCATACAACATGATGTGAGATACATATATATAATAAAATAGTTACTAGAGTAAGACAAATTAACATAGCCATAATCTCACAGTTACCCATTTTCTTTTCCCTGTGGCAAGAGCAGCTATAATCTACTCATTTACCAAGAATCCTGACTACATGACACTATTATTACCTACAGTCCTCCTGTTGTACATTAGGCCTTTAGATTTGTTCATCCTACATGTCTGCCATTGTATATCCTTTGAAAAGTATCTCCCCATTTTCTCCTTCCCACCCTGACCCTGGTCATACCATTCTACTCTCTCTCTTTGCATATTTGATCTTTCATATATATATTCCACATATAAGTGAGATCATGCAATATTTTTCTCTCTGTGTCTGGCTTATTTCACTTAGCAAAGTGTCCTCCTCCAGGTGCATCTATGTGTCAAACGGCAGGATCACCACCTTTTTAAAAACTGAATAATATTATATATAAATAAATATATATATTCGCAGTGTTATTTTTGTTTTTGTTGTTGTTTTTGAGATGGAGTCTCCCCTCTGTTGCCCAGGCTGGAGCGCAGTGGTTCGATCTTGACTCAGTGCAACCTCCGCCTCCCGGATTCAAGTAATTCTGCTGCCTCAGCCTTCCGAGTAGCTGGGATTACATGCATGCACCACCATACCTGGCTAATTTTTTTTTTTTTTTTTTTTTTTTTTTTTATTAATAGAGATGGGGTTTCACCATGTTGGCCATGCCGGTCTGGAACTCCTGACCTCAAATGATCCGCCCTCTTCGACCTCCCAAGGTGCTGGGATTACAGACATGAGCCACTGCGCCCGGCCTATTCACAGCTTCTTTATCCATTTCTTGGCTATTGTGATTAATGCTGCAATGAACGTGGGCACATGAAAGTCCAGATATCTTTATGAGATAATCATTTCATTTCCTTTGAGCATATATATCTAGAAGAGAGATTGCTGGGTTATATGGTAACTTTTTCTTTGGGTAAGACAACTGCTGTGCGCAACTCACATTCCTGAGCCTTCAGTGGGATCTGCCCAAGGCCAACTTCCCCAGAAGCCTAGCTTTCTTTCCTACCTTCTTTTCTTGACTCGTCCTGCTTCCCTTCCTCCCTCCTAGGTCTCTTTTGAGTGGTCTCTTAATAAATCACCTGTGTGAGAACTTCTCAGATTCAGCTTCTGGGGAACCTGGATGAGACACTAATGAAGCAGTATCTGTTAACGTTGTGGTTGCACAGAACAAGGAGAGGTCACATCACACTTCATGGGAGAGTTGTCATTTGATGTAGATGTTGAAGCATGGATAGGATTTCACAGGTGGAGGTGAGGAGAAGGTGAGACATTGCAAAAGGAACTGGTTGAGGAAAGGCCCAGAGGCAGATCAGTGTAGCAGAAACATTAAGTGTACATGAAAGAATGAGAAGCCAAGAGGACATTTTTCATTTCCTGTTTTTACCTTCCATAAGTGCCCCTCCATAGTGTTGTGGCTGGTCATACATTGAAAGTTCAGTAGAGTCACGATTTTCATCCTATGCTGTTTGTTAGTGTCCAGAACCCAGAAGAGCCAGCTGGAAGAACATGTGAATCAGTGCCAGACTGAACGTATGGGCTGAGGAGGGATGCCAAAGCTTTACACTCAATAGAGAAAGGGAAATAATCCTCCCAATGTATTTATATTCACTGGAATACTCCTAGGGAGAAAGTATTTCAGTGGCTGATTCCAAAAAGGAGAACTGAAGAGTAAAGGCTTTGTAATGGGATGAGAGAAATTGGAGATGCAGTGAACAGCAGATCAACTAACAGGGAAGGGGCCTGGACATGTTTGGGATCGTGTCTATGAGAAATCATATTTATTACTCATTACAATCTTAGGAGAATGTTGTCCAGAAGCTGAGGATGAGAGATAAGCAGCAAGCCAGTGCATTATCAGGGTGGGCAAAGCCTTTACTAATCAACTCCCAAAGCTTGCTTCTTCTTTGTCAAACAGTTCAAAATGAACACTCCTGAGCAGATAAATACTTTTCTTCATCATGTGAGAAAGGAAGGGTAGATCCTAGGAACTGTTTAGGTTAAATAAGTGTTGGAAAAGCGGAACTGTATAGAGGATAGGGCTGGTCTCTTCAGTGCCTGCTGTGGAAACAGAGTTTAACAACCAAGTGACTAAGAAAAGAACCAACTTCACAGACTCCAAACTTCCCTTCCTGAGAGGCGAAACCCCCATGTGGCCTGCATATGTATAATGCAATGCTCTAATGAGGCAAAATTCCAGTGATAATAAACATGGGTTGGGCACAGTGGCTCATGCCTGTAATCCCAGCACTTTGGGAAGCCAAGCCAGGAGGATCACTTGAGCCCAGGAGTTTGAGACCAGCCTAAGCAACTTGGCGAGACCCTCATCTCTACAAAAAATAAAAAATTAGCCAGGCATGGTGGTGTGAGCCTGTAGTCCCAACTACATGGGAGGCTGGGATAGGAGGATCACTTGATCCCAGGAGATGGAGGCTGCAGTGAGCCATGAGCCATGATCATTCCACTGTACTCCAGCATGGCCAACAGAGTGAGACTCTGTTTCAAAATTAAAATTAAAATTAAAATTAAAACATGAATGAAGAGAGGGAAACACCCTGGTTGCAAGAAGCTAGACAATCGAGAATTTCAAAGTGGTATTTTATTGTACTTGGCATAGTCTCACTGCCCACTGCAAAAAGTGGATTGTAATAAATACTTATTTTATTAAGCTAACTTTATCTTGCTCTAAGCATTTGACCTTGTTAGGCTCTAGGTCTCTCATCTGTAAAATGTACCTATAATTGCCATCGTGCCTTGCTTCACAGGATTGTGTTAAGTGAGATAATTCACCAGAGTTTTCTTTGTAAACCCTCAGACACCATGCAAACATATTCACCTTCTCTAAAAGCAACAACCCAGCAATATTAAGATGTTAATTATTTTGCATTGCTTGAAATTAAGAGGAAGGTCAAAATGGTGACTTAATAATAGTGCCAAGAACACAAGAGATAGAAAAGGAAAACTGCTTTTTATGAGAAATAGCATTAACCTATGGCAATCTCATTTTATTGTGTGCTTTCCATGCTCTATTCCAAGCTTGGGATAGTCAGTTTTCTGAGGAAGCAGATGGATGTTGGTGGATATGTGACCTGCCCACAACAATTACACAGCTTTATGGTGCTTTAAATCATCCCAAAGATCAAAACCAAAAACAAAGTTTCAGAGCTTGTCAAAACTAGTCTAATTAAAGCAGCAAATGTGCTAACTAGAAAATGCGCCTCTGCAGTGAGATAACTCAGGCACTGTCAGCTGCAAAGCATGCTGGAGTCTTGCTGACTTGGGTTGGTGGGAAGAAGAATAAAGCTAAAAATGAAGGATGAGGGATGGGGGATGAAGAGCTTCAGATTCTAAGGGAAGTGGGTTCCAGTGGCCCAAAACAAACCATTCAGGGGAATAGTGTACTAAGTCTTAGTTGGGCCTGGCTGTAGTGCTCCAGAAACTCCAAGCTTGTGAGGGGAGGATATAAGAGCCAATAGAGAGTTCATTTGAAAAGAGTGCCCTAGCCAGTGGTTAGTAACATTGGTGTCAGTACAGGAGCTTGATCAAGAGCTGTCCAAGGTGCTGAGAATACAAACATGTATCAAACTGTCTTAGTAGCCAAGAAAATAACAGGATAGTGGGGAAGACAAAAACATAAGCAGGGTGTTTTGACACAATAATAACAACAGATACCATTTATTGATTCTTTATGCTGTGCCAGACTGTGTGCTAGGCATTGTTTCAAACATAAATAGACCTTTACACAATCCTTCACATACTGGCCCTACCAACATCTCTAACCTCTTTTAAGTAACATTTATGAAACAATCCCACATTCTCAGGGACACTCCTGAGAATATTATAAAATCTAGCTCAGGAACCATATGAGCACAAGGGTGGGTCCCAGAACTTGTTATAAAACTTGCCCAACCCTCCTGGAAAAAGATTATTGGAGTACTTACTCAAATTGATCTAATAATAGTGCTTTTTTTAAAGAAATTGGATTGGAATCCATTATTCTTGCCTCATCCTGTCTCTTAAAGAGAGACAATGTAAGCTAGGGAGTCATTTGTAGTCCTGAGGACTGAGAAGCAGGTAAATCAGCCTGCAGTGAGAATTATCCAATAGACACACAGAAAGAAACAAGAGATAGAAAATGGAAAACCTTCCCGATTTCTTACGGTTCTACAAACACTAATTTGGGCTCCTACCAGAGGTCCAGCTGTATTCCTCCTTTGGAACCCATGACATGGCCATGAAACTTGATGACAAATGTCCCCATGTGGTTAAGTTGCTTAGGTAAGCCTCTTTTCTTGCAACAACGAGTCGTGACTCTGCATCACCCAAGGACACCTAGACTGTAATCCAGGATTCAAAGCATGGTTACTACCATACATTTTAACTTCTTCCACTTCCTCTTCTCATAATTTCCCTGCACACCCTTATTCTACGCTCCAGCCATACCGAACAACTGGCAATTATGTAAACCTTCCCTACATTCTATTATCTACCTTCCACTGCAAATGTTGCTCTCTCTGCCTACATAAAGTTTCCTTCCTTTCTTGCACTGGTGCACTCATATTTAACATGCAGGACTCAGTCAAAAGCATTTCTAAGGCTCAAATGTGATCTTTTGTCTCCCAGTCACATCCCCATGTCAGTACTCCTGGCTTTTCCAGTATTCCAGGCTGCTGCCAGGTTCAGTGTCTTCTCTGCACACAGCATTAACCAGTCTGTCTTCCCCAACACATGCAGCAGCAAGGACCATGCCTTTTCTCTCTTTGTCAAGACTGTCTGGCATAGCACAGATATGCAAGCATTTAGAAACACTAGCAATATTCATTGGGGGGATGAACAATTAAAATTAACATTTTTTGTTTTACACACTTCTTCCAGTACAATGAAAGATGGTTGAAACTTGGTTCAGGTAAGAAAAAAATACTGACTGAGTTTCTTTAGATAAATCTCATGCCATCATGGGATAAGAGGATTCAAAAGAACTACAGAGGCTAGCTACATGGTCTTTATTGCTGAATAAATTACCCCCTAACTGGTCTGCCTCAATCTTCTTTTGTCCCATCACCATTCACTCTCCACACAGGAGCCAGAATGATCTTGCTGGGAAACGCAAATCAGACTGTGACCCTACTTAGTTTAAAACCCTTCAGTAACTTTCTATTGACTCCAGAATGAAGTGCAAACATTTTGCCATAGTCTATAAGACCCTACACAGTCTAGCCCAAGTGTACCCCTCTTATGCCATTTCTTCTCCCTCAGTTTATTTCTAGAACTATTACTAATCTTTCATTCCAACTTGCCAAGTTTGCTTCTTCTTTAGAGACATTGCATTGTTTTTTTCTCTCAACTGGAACAATCAGCTTCTACATTTTCAGATGGCGAAATTTTAATTCAAATAATACCTCTCTTAGAGTCCTCCCTCTTCCTCAGTCTGAAGTAGCTTCCTCCCTCCCCACACCACTACCTACATCACTACTCTCTTCTATTATTTGCACACCTATCACATCTTTATCATATTTGTTGGTTTGTACCTGTACTTACTCTCTTTTCTAGAATATAAACTCTTTGATGGCAGAGACCATGACTATTTTGTTCATTGCTCTATCCCAGTACCTAGAATACTTTCTGACAAATACTGTATGTTCTCAATAAACAAATATAAATGGAATCACTGGATGAGTTCAAGTGTTGGCTTTTATTATTTGGATGACCTTTGGAAAAATCACACGTTTTCTCTGAGTTTTTGTTTCCTCATCTATTATTTAAAAAATTAAGAACCCTAATAAAAAATACCTTACCTAACTTCAGAGCGGCATGGTTCCATGATGGTGAGCCCATTAGTGGATATTAGAATAAAGGGAACTTGCCCTTGAGTAACTTTTTAAATGACATATCCTTAATGCAAATACTAAAGTTGTACAAGTCTGATGTCAAGACTGCTCAGCATAAACCCAGCTGAGTATGTTTAGCTGGAGTAAAAATGAAACCTAATCATTCACTTAATAATCATCTCAGTATTTCTAGAATATTCATCCTGTTCATTTTATAGCCTGAAAATTGCATCATAAAATTCACAAACACGTATGATCTGCTCTTGCATTAATCTCTGCCTGCCAGCCTATGTGGAGAGGAGGCATCTGAGTTTATCTAACATTAGTGATGGCATCAGCTGTTGGTCCCATGGCCCCAGCTCGGCAGCTCTCAAAAGCAGAAAGGATAAAAGTTTGAGCCTGACTAGAACTAGACCATCATTTATCCTCCACCCTATTTCCCAAGCAGTCAACTGGACTTTCAGAGAAAATTACTGTCAAAGTCACAATTCTCCCCAACATTTAATGGTGGCAGTGTGGAAAGAGATTAATGGACCACAGCCGAGAATGCCTCATCCCTTATCATACATATTTCCTCAAGCAATTTACTTAACTTGTTTAAATCTAGTTTAGCTAATTCCACATTACACATTTTTCTTGTAGTTTTGTTTTTTGTTTGTTTTTGTTTTTGTTCTTTTTTTGAGATGGAGTCATGCTCTGTTACCCAGGCTGGGGTGCAGTGGCATGATCTTGGCTCACTGCAACCTCTGCCTCCTGGGTTCAAGCGATTCTCTTGCCTCAGCCTCCTAAGTAGCTGGGATTACATGCATGCACCAACATACCCAGCTAATTTTTATATTTTTAGAGACAGGGTTTCACCATGTTGGCCAGGCTGGTTTCAAACTCCTGGCCTCAAGTGATCCGCCCACTTTGGCCTCCCAAAATGCGGGGATGACAGGCATGAGACACCATACTGGGCCGCTTGTAACATTTTTAAATTATTTCTCCACTGTCTTCTTGACTCAACTGTTACCGTTGTGAAGTCTAATGCCGAGATGATTTGTGTTCTTTGGTGGGTAATTTTTTTTTTTCTCTCTCTCTCTCTCTTTCTCTCAGCTTTTCAAGAAGCAAGAGTCCCTGGTGGTTAAAATCCCAGACACTGGAGCAAGAGATTGCTGGCTTCAGGTCTCAGCTGCCACATGTCCTGGCTATAAGATCTGGGGCAAGTTATTTAGACTCCCTGTCCTTCAATGTCCTCATGTGTAAAATGGGGATAATATGAGTGGTCACACCTTAAGACTGCTCTAAGGGCTAAATAAGTTCACCCATGTGAAGTGCTTAAGACAGTGACTGCCAGCAGCACTGGATAAATGTTATCTGTTATCATCTTTGGATTTTCTCTTTTTCTTTGATAGACTTAAATCTTTCTCTAATATGTAAAAAGTGTCTGTTTCTCTTTGTCCACCCTGTCTTGCACTCAATAAAGCTTTTCAATCAAGAGAGGGTTTTTGTTGTTGTTGTTGTTGTTGTTTGACAGAAGTTTCACTCTTGTTGGCCAGGCTGGAGTACAATGGTGCGATCTCGGTTCACTGCAACCTCTGCCTCCCAGGTTCAAGCTATTCTCCTGCCTCAGCCTCCCGAGTAGCTGGGATTACAGGCACATTCCACCATGCCTGGCTAATTTTTGTATTTTTCATAGAAACAGGGTTTTCACCATGTTGTTCAGGCTGGTCTCGAACTCCTGATTCAGGTGACCCACCTGCCTCAGCCTCCCAAAGTGCTGGGATTACAGGCATGAGCCTTGGCCTCCCAGAGTGCTAGGATTCCAGGCGCCCAGCTGGTTTTTTTAATTTTAAAATTTTTCTTTAGAGACAAGCTTTCACTATGTTGCCCTGGCTGGCCTTGAATTCCTGGGCTCATGTGATCCTCCTGCCTCAGCCTCCTGAGTAGCTGGAACAACAGGAACATGCCATATTGCACATAATTATAATCAAGAGTTGTGATCATTCTTTAATTCTGAAAAATTCTAAGTCATTTTTTCCTCCACTACTCTCTCCCTTCCATTGATTTTTGACTTTCCTTCCAGGACTTCCAGTATAAGATGATGAACATTTCTCCAACTCATTACTCCTTCTTGATGCCTTTGGGAGAGTTCCTCAGACTGGCTTTCTAGGTAATTTGTTCTTTGGCCACAGGCATTCTGCCATGTAGCCTATCTATTGTGTTCTTTATTTTGACATAATATTTTTTCCCACCATACATTTCAATTTGATTCTGTTTTATTAACTCCTTGCTCCTGCTTCCTATCCTGTCTTATCTCTGTGGGAAAATTTATTATGCTTCTTTTGAATTTATGACCTATCTAGACCATTAATTTTTATTTGTATATTATAGCTGAATCTCATTTTCTTGTCTTTCTTTTATAGTGACTGTGTCCCTCAGGTGTGTGGTTAGTTTTTTCTGTGACATTATTTTCCCCTGGAGAGTATCAGGCACCAATTGATGCCATTCATAGTAAAGGCCTATTAGGGGTATTAGATAACACTACCCACACAATTGTAGAGTGTTCTGCATTATGAAATTTTGTTTCTCACCACAATTTGTTGTGTCCAATTGTTGTGTCCCATAGTGACATCATCCTTCTCTTTGGGGACTAAGATTTCTAGACCATCAGATGCCTAAATTCTTGAGATGGAAAGCAAAATCTCTGCAAGTGGATTATTAACATAGAGGTTGCAGTCTCAATTTCACCCCTTCATTTCTAAACCCATGTATTCTGGCTATGGAAAAGATATGTAACCGTCTCTGATTCAAAACATACATGGCCAAACATACATTGCATCCTGTAATACAAAATCCCAAATTTTAAAGATGTACTTACAGTTGTCTCCTAACTCATTACTCCAGGGAATAGTTGTCTCCTAACTGTAAGTACATCTTTAGTAAGCCATTAGCATTTTGATTAGATCAGAGACTTCTGGCTGAGTGTAATACCTCTGGCTGGTAGTAATACCTGATCATTCCATGGTTATGAGTGCATTGTTGCACATTTTTTGGCTAGGAAATGTGTTCCTGGGTTAGAAACAATTCTATGCAGAATGGCATGATACTGGGCAAGGCATTCTATGAGTGTGAGGGTGGTGATGTTAGCACAAACACTGTGAGCAAGAAAGGTAAATCTATACCCAGAATATGTTTATTTCAGCGCAGATAAATCTTTATCCTCTTCATGATGGAAGAGGTTCAACGCAATAAATAAACTGCCTGGTGGCTGGCTGATCCTCCAGGGAATGGTACAATGTCAGTGCTTATTGCTGCTTTCCACATTTGGAAGACTAGGCACTTAGCAGTAGTGTCAGCCAGGTCAGTCTTGGCAATAGCAGGTCCATGGTGCTGAGCTCACAGGTTGAGGGAAAGGAGGCAATGCAACAGTGTAGAAGGAGTCAAAGCCATCTGCTCATGCAGCTTATTTGTACCTTCCAAACCTGGCCAAGCTGTCTCATACATATCATTTTCACCAGATGATATATCACCGCTGTGTACTCCCACAGTGTGTCAGAAACACTCAATACATGATGTGAAACTCAGCCCACATGGTCTCCGGGTGTTTCATGGTTAGGCAATCACAAGGACCAGGAGCAAGCCAGAATATATCTCTCAAAAGAAAAATAGTTACTTTCAGAAAAGGGAATGGATTTGCTCCAAAGTCCTAGAGGTCTGCACTGCAATTCTTTTGTTGTTGTGGTCCAGAGGCTTCATACAGTCTCCCTATTTTCACTGGCACTCTAAGTATCATTGTATCTGCTAGATCATGAGACCCCAGTGACAGAGAAAGTTGCACTGTAGCCTACCTTACTGCAAGAGCCTTCTCTTGTCCTGGACTCCAGTTGAAAATGGCAGCTTTGCAATAACTCTCAATGTGTCAAAGTCGCACACTCAACTGTATTACATGTTGCCTCCAAAATCCAAAAAGACCTAACATGCTTTTAAAAAATTTTTTTTCCAAGGTAGGTATTGTGTGGTACAGCAAAATGGCTCTCATCTTGGAGGTGATATCTCAGCATTCTCTTTCTTCTGCTTTTTATTTTTTTTTCAAATCCTTGTGTCGAGGGCTGACGATATCTCAGCATTCTCAAGACCATGGAATAACATTCTTAAGAAACTCATCTGAGGTAGAAGGACTTCAGTTTTTGTAGAAAGCTTATCCTCTACCCTCTAATTCACTCACATCTCTCTAAGGCATCAAAAATGCTTGCTACTCAATGGGGAAATTATTCCCTATTCAATAAATGGTGCTTGGAGAACTACCCAGCCATATGCAGAAGATTGAAACTGGACTCTTTCCTTATACCATATACAACAATTAAGATGGATTAAAAACTTAAATGTAAAACCCAAAACTATAAAAAAAAAAAAAACCTTGAAGACAACCTAGGCAATACCATTCAGGACATAGGCAGAGGCAAATATTTAATTATGAAGAGTCCAAAAGCAATTGCAACAAAAGCAAAAATTGACAATTGGGATCTAATTAAAGAGCTTCTGCACAACGAAAAGAAATGACCAACAAGGTAAACAGATGACCTGCAGAATGAGAAAAAAAATTTTGCAAACTATGCTTCTGGCAAAGGTCTAATATCCAGCATCTGTGAGGAACTTAAATGAATTTACAATGAAAAAAAAAACATAAAAAGTGGGCAAAGGACATAAATAGACACTTTTAAAAAGAAGACACACATGTGGACAATAATAATATGAGAAAAATCTCAACATCACTGATCATTAGAGATATCTAAATCAAAACCACAATGAGATATCGTCTAACACCAGTCAGAATAGCTATTGGTAAAAAGTTAAAAAAAAAAAATAGGCCAGGTGTGGTGGCTAATGCCTGTAATCCCAGCACTTTGGGAGGCCAAGGCAGGTGGATAACCTGAGGTTAGGAGTTTGAGACCAGCCTGGCCAACACAGTGAAACGTCATCTCTACTGAAAACACAAAAATTAGCTGGATGTGGTGGCAGGTGCCTATAATCCCAGCTAGTCAAGAGGCTGAGGCAAGAGAATCGCTTAAACCTGGGAGACGGAGGTTGCAGTGGGCCTGCGATCACGCCACTGCACTCCAGCCTGGCTGACACAGGAGACTCTGTCTCAAATAAATAAATAAAAGTCAATGAATAACAGATACTGGCAAGATTGTGGAGTAAAAGGAATGCTTATACACTGCTGGTGGAAGTGTAAATTAGTTCAGCTATTGTAGAAGACAGTGTGGTGATTCCTCAAAGACCTAAAGACAGAACTACCATTCAACCCTGCAATCCCATTTGGGTATATACCTAAGGAATATAAATCATTGAACGATTGAATGAATATAAATCATTCTATTATAAAGACACATGCATAGGTTTATTGCAGCATTACTCATAATAACAAGACATGGAATCAACCTAAATGCCCATCAGTGAGGTTGGATAAAGAAAAGATGGTACATATACACCATGGAATACTATGCAGCCACAAAAAAGAACAAGATCACGTCCTTTGCAGGGACGTGGATGGAGCTGGAGGCCATTATCCTTAGCAAACTAACACAGGAATAGAAAATCAAACACTGCATGTTCTCACTCATAAGTGAGAGCTAAATGATGAAAACACATGGACATATAGAGGGGAACAACACACACTGGGGCCTTTTGGAGGATGGACAGTGGGAGGAGGGCAAATCTGTGACAGAGTACTATTGGTCCTGCCATGTATAAGCAGGCTGCTTCTCGTGGTCTTAAAAATTGGTATGGAAAAAAACAAGCTAGGTCAATAGCTCCATAATGAGTGTAAGGGGTCATGTTAATTTGCTCTAGTGAAGATACTACATCTGGAACAGTAACTGCAACTAGAGTCCAATATAGTTAAGTTTATGATAGTCTACAGGCATTCTCTAATATTTGTCTGACTTTTGGATAGACTAAACTGGTCAGTTATGTGGAACAGTGATAGCTATCGCACTTCTGTGCCTTTCAAGATTTTAATGGCGACATTAAACTCTGAAATTTCCACCATGAACAAAGTATTGCTCTGGTTTATAATCTTGATAGAACAGAGCTTGGAAGTTTCTAGGATCTTTACTTAACCCTTCTTACCAGAAAACCCCTCACACCTTGGGTCAGAGGCCCAATACAGGGATTCTTCCAGTTGCTACAAATGTCTATTCCAATTACACTGAAGAATTAGGGACATGACCACAGGGTAGATCCATGAAACAGCTGGACACACTGTGAACTGGATGTGAGTTAATACTTCATCATCTGACTGCTATAAATCCCCACTGTGACTGGTGGGCCACAGTAACATTTGGGGTTCTCAGAAGTTACTGTAAATTCAGAGCCAAAGCCTCAAATCCTCAAATGATCTGGGCAGTCTTTTTTCTCAGTGTATAGTCACCCTGGTAAATAAATAGGCATACATTCCTTTGAAGAAGGCTTGGAGGAAGATTCACATTATGTACCTGTGGCATTGTTGCAGAATCCTTCCTCAGAATGATCTGGTGTCCCCTTTATTCAAGGTGCTTTAGATTTGTGAACTGTCTTAACCTGGAACCTGGGTGAAAAGCCATAACTCTCTACCATGACAACTCAAAATTAGGTTATTGGCTATCAGACCTAGAATTTTGAGTTTCAGGGTATGTGTGTGTTTCTTTTATATAGATCCTGCAGTTCTCTAGTATCCTGGCCATTTATTTCATTCCTAGATTTTTAGGAAGATGATGATCAATTAACAATGCCCAGTGGTACCTACAGGCCAAGACTTTGTGAATATCAGTGTTGCCTTTATGGTAAATGCACCCATCTTATTTTTCTTTCCAGGAAGTGCTCTTGACTTCTACTACTCCAGATTCCTATAATCTGAAATGAAATCAAAGAGTCCATCTCAATAGGATTCCCCTATTATCACACTTGGCCTACTAAGAAGAAAAATTAGAGATTTTTAAGGAGATAGGTGCTCCCCTCAACACCTTAGTTAAGGGGAATGCCTTCATACCACAACTGTGCCACATAGTTGGAGGTGAGTACACAGGCCACATGTGATACTTCTACTCCAATATTCATTTTTTCCTAATCCTTTGTTTTCTCTTCCATATCATGTCAGGGAAACTCTGGCATCTCAATGTCATTAAATATATCCCACCATTAAGTCTAAGTTGCAGTCAACCAATCAGTAAGCTGTCAGAGCCATTTCCTGCTTCATGAATAATACATTAAATTCAGAATCTTCAGAAAGCGTACCCATATCTATTAGTTCAGTCTAACATAGTGTTATATTCTGTTTTCCTTGATTTAACATCCTTAGAATCCACTCTCACTATATTGGCAACGTTTTCTAATTCATTTTGTACATAAGCTATTTTGTCCTGAGTCATAGAATGCATCTGCCCTCCAAAACATAACTTAATATTATTTTCGGTCTACTAGAAATAAGTAATTGCCATTGTGGGTTTTGAGGAGAATTAGCATCTGTCCTAGGTGAGGTTATCGCTGATTTTCAAGCCATAAAAGACTAATCTTTTCAGACAGTGGAGGGCAAGCTATTTCTACTGGCAAGAGAAGATCAAGTTGACTTGGATTTCAATATGGTCAGTTTCATGTGGGTTCAACCAGATGTCCCCATTCAAAATTTCAGGATCCCATTCTTTTTGTCATTAACTTTCACATGGGAAGCTTGGTGAGACTCATATGATCAATGGATTAAAAGTCCTAATGTAGTTGAGGAATTGTTGCAGTTGCTATAAAAGTGTAAAAGTAAAATGATATGAGGTGGAAATTAAGGAAGACAAATAATTTCTTAAATCCAATTCCAAACCTGAGGAAAAAACTCTGAATGGTCAGCTTGGGTTTGATGGCTGCCCTAGAGAATCAACAATGAAGAAAGAATAAGCAGAGGATGTCACCGTGTACTGCAAAATGGTTCGTATTTGGTTCAGGTTCAAATTCTGGCTCCACTTCTCTTGCTTTACTACCTCAAGCAACTTACTTAACCTCTATGTCTCTTTTACTCATAAATAAAATAGAGATAGTAATAGTACCCACTACATGGGGTTGTGGAGATTAAATCAGTTTATGTATGTAACACATTAATAATTGTGAGTTAAATTAGATAAGCGTGGCTCATCTACCGGTAGCTATATTGTGAACCAAGTGAGAAAACTATTTCTATCAAATGAGCGAGAGCATTTTTAAGGGAAATTGCGAAAAAGGAAGTATCCATGAAGCCCAATTTATACATGAAGAAACTGAGATGCCAAGAGATTTAGCAGCATGGTGGGTAAAGAGTGTAGCTGGAATTCAGGTCCAGGATCCTCTAACACCATGTATCCACTCAGATTTAGCCTCTTTCTTCCTGTATCATTTGTAAGGTAGTTAATAGAGTTAGGGTGTCCAAAAGCTCATGAGCAGCAGAGGCAACATGGGTAGTCTGTGTCAATTATTTAGGAACAATCTCACTGTTCATAATCCTCAGACAATATTTACCTTCCCAAAACTTAAATTTGAATTACACTACCTTGCATATGGAAGCAAGTCACTGTCTGCAAATGAAGCAGGCCAACTGTCCCCCATCCATGCCTTCCTGTTGCCTTTTCATGTTCCCCTAGACCTAGTAATGCTCAGAAAACACTAACAGCTTTGTTGTAGCAAGGACTCTGCAAAAGAAGTCAGTAGCCAATGGAATGGAGATATATGAGGATTTGGATAAGATCTTATGAGAATCTTATGCTGGGACAATGATACCTGGTAGGATTTAGGTCATAACAAAGAACACCCCCAGGACCAGAGGGCACCAGAGCTGCCCAGATCCTGGGGCAAAACTGATCTATGGAGTTGATTGATAATGTATTGATACAGCTAGCACTCACATGTACAGCCAGACTCTCTTTAACTGTTGTAGATGTGGGCGTTGCAATGGGACTGACTTGGGTTCAGAGCCCTATTCTGCTACCTTATTAATTTTGTAGCCAAGTAATTTAACTGCTTTGCTTCTTTACTTTAAGTCATGCTGTGAGCATTATAAATCAAGCACCTACTATAAGCCAGTCACTGTTGAAAATAATCCAGGAATGGTCCCATCTTCTGGGAGTTCACAGTGGCACAATAGACAATAGATACACAATTATAATAAGGTAATAAGGGCTGTGGAAGAGGTAGATGTGGCTGCTTCATGAGCGTGGGGGTCATGGATGGCTTCTTCATAATCCTGCATTGCAATCTCTTTTCACATTGATCTCTCAGCCTGAAATCAATTGCTAACTCAAGCTTTCAATAATCACAGCACAGTGTTACTACAGCAGCTATTTTAGGGATACAACATTCAACCCAGAATCTTGTTCACATGCCCTTTCTTTTGTGCTTTCCACAAAGGGCTCTGGGAAGCCCTCAAAGGATTGGGTTCTCATTCCCTCTGTATCCCAAAGACCTTCCTTTGACCTTAGTTTCTGCCACAAATTTCATAACCAAAGTGGGATGGATCCTGAGGCATGCTGGACCCTTGGATCCTATGTCCACAGAGTTAGGAGAGAACAGGGAGTTGGCAGGAACAGATCAGAAGATATTGTGCCAGAGGTGGGGGTGGACACAGAGGGGGATGGTCATTAGCAAGGGCCATATAGAGTGTTAAAGGGATACCAGTGAATGAAAATTCAATATGGCCTAGGGCCATGCTATGGTCAGGGACACTCCAGACCTTGGAAATAGTCAGAGATGGGCAAAGTGGCAGCACCAGGCAACCAGTTATGCACTGGAAAATCAGAGATAAAAAGGGGCCTGTTCCTGTCCTCAAGTAGTTACCAATCTGGAACTGGAGAGAGCAAATGCATGCTTTGCAATATTCTGGTGCCATAATGTCAATCTTCATAGGCCTAGTTGGGACACAGAGCATAGTGACCTCTGCAGGGGATTGGGGTGAAGGAATATGGTTTTGGGAATGTGACTCTTCTATCTGGCAAAGTCTCCCTCTTACCTCTGTTCAAACCTGTTTGATCCCAGTGATTCAGAACATGAGTTTCACTGTCAGATAATCCTGTTGGCAATGTCAGGAATACCAACATTCCTCCAAATATATTTAACTAGGAACCCTTTGATATATGACACTAATTAACATCCTGTAGAACTAGGGCACCAAGAAAGAGCCTTGAGGAACGTGGCTTTTTGGCATTTCTACAAAATGCAGCCCGTAATAAACATGAACTTATATCAATCACTAATGACTTCAATTAATCAAGAATGAATTAATTTATGCAGATCCAATTGAAAGAAAAGGTCTATAAATTTAACATGAGCTATGCCCCAGCTTATTTATGACCCTTATGATGTGCATGTGGTCATCCCCCTGCCTACAAAGTTTTCTCCACAATCCCCTTCCCAGTCCATGGTTCATCATCCCAAACCCTACTCGTTCTTTAAAGCTCACCCCAAACATCTCATGAGAGCATTCTGATTTCCTCAAGTAGTTCCATGCCTACCGCCTGCCTCCCTCATGCATTATAAGAGTCCAGGAGACATTCTGCACCTGGTACTGAAATAATGAGACTATCTTTCTCACTAGAGAGAGGGGGTTCCTATAGGAAATCTTGAGGTAAGCGGTGCCTATAGGGTCTTAAGGTGATGCTCTCCAAGTCCAATTTGTTGGAGGATAATAAGACGAGAGTAAGGAATTCAGAGTCTTGCCACACAAAAGCTGCTACGTTTATCTGGGAGCCAACTTACTCATCCCACTTCCCCCACTCTTGCCCTCCTCCATTCACCTCCACTTCATTATCCTTACTGCCACCCAGTGCAGCTTTTCTAAAACATCCTGATTTTTCTAAAACTGATCCTGATTACAGTCCTTTAAAATTTCTTTTCCTGCAGATTCAAGCTTAAATTATCTGCCATGACATATAAGGCCATTCACAATTCCAGCCTTTCTCACCATTTCCCAACAAGGGGGCTTTGTTGGAATCCAATTGAGATCATCATCCTTCGTTTCTGAACCTAGCACATTTCTACACCCTTGCATATGTTGTATGCAACTCCTCCCCTCAACTCCTCCCAATCAGCCTGACCTGCCTTCTCTCCCTTCAGAGCTCAGCTGGCATGGTCCGCCCTCCATTCAGCCTGCCCAGGGTTGCCCCAGCTGGGGTAGGTCCCCCTCCTCTAAGCTCTTATGATGCCATGCATGCCTCCTGCTCAGCTCCTGTAACTGTGCTTTGTCCCGCCTCTGTCTGCAGGACAGTGTGGGCTCCTCAAGGGCACAGCCTTATCTGGTTCGGGCATTTGCCCGGCCCTCATGAGTGCTCAATCAGCAAATGCTGCATGGACAATGAGGGAGATGAATTACAGAAAATACCTACTGCCTTTCTCCAAACTGAAGGGTTACCAGTTCTGTCATTTTAATCTAAAAATGAGAAAGTGTCTGACATAGTAAGAAGACACACTCAAACTTGAGGCAGGGGGATCTTGGACTTATGATAGAAAAGAACTGGATTCCAGTCCTAGTTGTGTTCCTTGCTCTCTGTGTGACCATGGTCCCATTACTCAGACTCTCAGAGGCAGACAGAGCTGGACTGAGGCCCTTCACAGATAATTTTTAAAATAAAATGATCCAGAAAGACATCCAGGGAAAGGACAATCACAATACTTAATTTATCTTTGTCTCCCTTATCACAACAAGTACAGGTACCCAGTTGCTATAGTTCTGAATGATTCAATGAATTAATTGACAAGTAAAAATGGATTCCTCCAAGCCTGGAGGTAAACTTTCAAAGGCCAGCTTTAAATGTTCCCTTGGTTGTGTTGAAAAAGACAAGTGCCGAAAAACTCAGCGCCTGTATCAATTTAATCTTTCCCCAGAGAAGCGGAAATGGGGAGAAGCCAAAAGGCACTATTTACAGAAAGAGCCCCGATTCTGCTTTAATGTGTTCGTTGCAAACTCAGAACCAGCTGAGGCTTTCGCTGCCCTAGCCTCAGATCACAGGCTCTGCCCGTTGGGAACCAGTCCTGGCTTTAACAGAGTGGCATCAGGCAGGATCACATCCTCGACACAGAAGAGCCTCTCACTACCTTACAACTGAGGCCAAGCTAACAAAGCCAGCCATCCGTCCACAGCCTGAAGGTGCATCTGGGACATGGAGAAATAATGCAGACCTGATTCTGAGGAGTGCTGGGAGAAGCCCACACTTTAGGGCCAGGCAGTCACTCCAGAATATTTCATGCAAACATGAGCACTTTGCATGGAGACAACTATAGGGTCATTGGAAAAGGTTGAATTTATTTGGCTAAACTAGTAGGTGTAATACAAGTTAAACCCAGAAGACTAGGAGTTGGAGACAGCTGGGCTGGAATCCCAGCTTGACTGTTAAGTGAGGCATGTTGGCAAGTTGCTGAACCTCTCTGAGTCTTTGTTTCCCTATTAGTAAAAGAGGAATAATAAAAAATATCCAGCTTGCAGGGCTGTTGTGAATTGTGAGAATTAGAGAGGATGACACATGTAAAGCAGCCCCATGTCATTAGCCCCAGCCGCCGTCCCTCCAGCTGACTGTGGATGCATGAAAGAGCCAGCCCAGCCAGAACTCCCACCCAGGCACACTGTGGTTCTGGAAGAGGGGTGATGCCATTTTGGCACCTGGAAGACAACAGAACATCCTGCCCACAGCAGGAGCATTGGCATCGTATTTTCATAGCAGGCTCTGGCGATGGAAACCAATGGGCTAAGACCACAGCTAGAGCAAAGTAATGTATGGAACTGTCCTTGAGAACTTGTGAGATCCCCCAGGCCCCTCAGAAACAACTGCAGTGTTTGCTTACATAGGGGTGATGGGGGTGGTGAGCAGTTGAATGTGCGGGGCTGACCTGTGACGCAAGCCCAGCCAAGTGATGCTGGGAGCACAAGGCCCCACTAAGGCACTCCCGCCCTTCTAGGGTTCAGGCAACCTGTGATGATCCCCAATGGCAGCTTGTTAGAGGACAGTGGGGACAATATGAAGTCCTCAATGAAGTAGAAATGTGACTTCTCCACGTCTAATTCCTACTAAATGCTCCAAAGGCTATTTATTGATTTTTGTTTTAAGGAATATGAAGCAAACCAATATGGCTGGAACGTACCATGCAATCCATAAAGGTTCCTTGAATGAATTACAGCAGAATATATAATTTCATTACCTCAGGGATGCCATTCAAAAGGACTTTGGAAAACACTTTTATGTAAGTAACCAAAATGATCCAGTATCTATAGAAACAACAGCATCGTACTGTTGAAAATCAGCAGTCACTTCTTAAATGTGCATTATTCCTGGATGTGATCACCTCATATTAACTCATTGAATTAGGTAAAAACCGGAATTATTAAGCATATTATGCAGATGAGGAAGCTGAGACAGATACATGATAAATGCCCAGGTCACCTAGCTGGCGAGTGACAAAATCTGCTGTGGCATATTACGTGCATCTTCTTTGATGATGATATAGGGAAAACATGTAAAACTCATTATTCAGGACAAATATTGAGGCAGCTACTCTATACCTTTGTTATTCATTTCAGTATCACAACCAAGAACTAGTCATTTTTTTTCTTTTTTTGAGATGGAGTCTCTCTCTGTCGCCCAGGCTAGAGTGCAGTGGTGTGATCCCAGCTCACTGCAAGCTCTGCCTCTCAGGTTCAAGCGATTCTCCTGCCTCAAACTCCCAAGTCACTGGGATTGCAGGCACCTGCCACCCAGCTAATTTTCGTATTTTTAGTAGAAACAGGGTTTCACCATGTTGGCCAGGCTGGTCTCAAACTCCTGACCTCAGGTGATCAGGCTGCCTTGGCCTCCCAAAGTGCTGGCATTACAGGTGTGAGCCACCGTGCCTGGCAGAAGTAGTCATTATTAATCCCACTTTACAGGTGAGGAAACTGAGGTTCAAACCACTGAGTAACCTGCTGAAGGTCACAGTGCTGGCAGATGGCAGATCCAGAGCTGGAGCAATCCAAAGTCTTTGTAGAGCACCACCTGTCTCTAAGGCAGAGGGGTGAAGCAGGTGGCAGAACCAGAGCTGGAGCAATCCAAAGTCTTTTTAGAGCACCTTCCCTCTCCAAGGCAGAGGGTTGGAGCAGGGGATCACAGACCAATCCAAATTGCTTTGTGCTTTGCATACAACTGAATGAAGTAGCAAATAACTAGTTGGCTATGCTTTGGCAGAGAATGAGGCCATCAAATCCTGTCACCATGTTCAATCATAACTCAAGTAACACAGGAACGCAAGCTCCCAAGGCTAGTGGAGTTAGGAATGAATAGAAACATCATTGTCCCTGGTGTGGACATTGAGCCCACCTTCCCAGGTACAAGATTCAGTTTAGCCCTTCCTTCACTTACTTGATGCTCAGAAAATTGCACCCTCTTCTTGAAAATTCCGTGGGAGAATACAATTAATTTCTTGATTAAAATTATTAAATCAAGTGTCATCTGCAGTAGAAACATGCTGAAAAAGAAAATGCACCATATAAATAGGATCAGTGACAGTCTCATGTGCCATCTGAGGAACCACAGTGGAGGGAGCCAGTATCGAATAAAGGACAGATGAGGCCTAGGCCAGAGGTCTGAAGAACTGGGATTAGGAAGCAGCTGTTATTGAGGGGAAAGAACAAGAGTTCTGGAGGCTGAAGATTCAGGGACAAGTTCCAGCTCCACCCATTACTAACTGTGACACTGGTAAGCCATTTAAGCTATCTGTCTGTCTGTCTATCTTTCTTTTTCATTCTTTCTTTCTTCTTTCCTTCCTTCTCTTTTCTTTCTTTTCTATTTTTTTCCTTCTTTCAACAAATATGTTTTGAGCACTTACCATGTACAAGGTACTCATAACTTGAAATAGATCAGTATGCAACATAGGCTATATCAAAATGGGGAAGCACACATATAAATAATCACAGATAAATGCAAAATGATATCTCTGATAAGTTCAATGAAGAAAGAAGACAACATAAAAGTGTATAATTGGAGCATCTGGCCAAGGCAGTAAAGTCAGGGAATGTTCCCGCAAAGAAGCACAGATAAGCTGAGACGTGAGGAGGGAAAGGAGTTATCGTGAGCAAGAATAAGAAAGACTGATCCAGGCAGTGAGTGCACAGGTCCTGCGTCGGGAGGGAGCGTGATGCTCCTCAGAGCATTAGGGGGATATAAAGAAGTCCAGTGTGTCTGACACAGAGCATGTGAGTGGGAGGGTGGCGCATGATGGGGCTAGAGAGGTAAGCAGGGGTGAAGCAGCAGCACACCATGGAAGATGTTAAGACTGTGAGTACTGCATTATAAAAGTAGGATATGGCTAAAACTCCAGGATCCAAAATGGGTGGGAGGCTCCAAAAACAGGCAGATATGCAGGAGAATGCCAAAAAAAAAAAAAAAAAAAAAAAAGAGACCTCCTCTTCAGGTCTTCAAAAAAGCCAGCAAAAATACACTTTCTGAGATTGAGGGGCACTTACTGGAGTGTAAAACCTATAAAAGCTGCTGTCTAAAATGCAGTCATTGAGAGGTGTAGCGGGGATAAGCTGGCAGCAGGAAATTCCCTGCATCAAGTTTGATTTAAAGCACAGACACAGAGCTAAACAACAGGCACACAGAAGACATATTTGCAGGAAGCACTCTATAGTATAGCAGCAGCACAAGAGAAGAGAGCTTTGCATTGCAATAAAACAATAGAACAAAATAACTGCCTGTCTTCATTAACACTGGAAGGTTAAGTGACCATACACACAAAACCCTAGGTCATAAGAGAATATTCTAAATAACCAAGGGCATGACTTTGGTCCTTCCCCTGCATGAATGCCCTACAAATAGTTGATCTAAGGTGGAAAAAACTAAAGATCCAAGCCTCCAATTCTCCACTGATGATACGTAAGTAGAGCAGCCCATAATCCATATATATATCAGAAGGAAGAAGAAAAAAGAACAGATAAATCAAATAGACAGACAAAGTATACCTGCCAGAAAAATATAGCCACAAAGCATGGAGGTTTATGTTCCTATAATACAGGGCTTCTCAAACTTTGTTCAGTATCAGAATCATCTGGGGAGCTTGGTTAAAATTCAAAGATCCAAGCCTTATTCTTCATCCTTGAGCCCAAGCCTGTGTTCTTGATGAGCTCCCCACGAGCTTCTGACTCACACCAAGTTTGAGAACCACTGCTATCACAGAAAACCAGCCTTAACTCACACAGTGCATCATGGCCCCTAAAATACCGTTACTGTGCTCAAGCTATCATGGTCCAGTAAGACTGAAGGGTTAGATTTTTGTTCCACACTGAGGTTCCAAGGTCTCCTTGGTTGCAAATGAGGAAGCAAGTAGCTCCTGTTGCTACCTGCATCTGTGCAGCCGCTCCAGAAAGAGCTACCATTAGAAGGAAGCTGACTTTGCACATGGCAGAGACTAATGAAGGAAAGCATTCAGGTACCATATGTTGTTGTTGAGCTCCTCCATTGACAAGCCCTGACACTCCCCTGCCTCGGGGCTTCCACCGCTAAAAGCCAATAAATTTTGTTGAGTAAGCAAGACCGTCACAGTTTCCAATACATGCTACCCAAAGCATTTTTACTGATACAATAAGACTTTTGGCACAGGGGATGACCTTGAAAATATAGTTCTTTCTCTGTTAGTGATTTTGACTTGAGAATCCTCCACCCTCAAAAAAAAAATAGCAAAAGCTACTTCAACATCCAATTCAACAATTCAGATGAGTGGCCATCAGGTACTTACAGTTCACATGGTATCAGCTTTCAATGAGGGTAACGAGGTACAGAGATTCATGTGGTATCCCCCATAGCCACACAGAACATGGTTATGCTGCAAGACATAGTGAAGGAAATATGAGATGTACATAAGAATGGATACAGTCATCGGAAAGATTTTGAGGCTGGATGCAGTAGCTCACACCTGTCATCCCAGCACTTTGGAGGTCAAGGTGGGAGGATCACTTGAGCCACGAGTTTGAGACCAGCCCGCACAACAAGGCAAAGCTCCATTTCTACCAAAAATTTTTAAAAGCCAGGCATGGTGGCCCGCACCTGTGGTCCCAGCTACTCAAAAGGCTGAGGCAAGAGGATCACTGAGCCCAGGAATTTGAACTTGCAGTAAGCTGTGATCACACCACTGCAATCCAGCCTGAGCAACAGAGCGAGACCCTGTCACAAACAAACAAAAAAGGTTTTGAACCAAGTGATGAGATGAGAGAATGTAGAGTTAACAGCACAGTTTGTGAATGGAGACTCATTCAGATCCTTCCCTGCCATTTACTTGCTGTGTAGCCTTCAACAAAGAACTCATCCTTCCTGACTTTGATTTTCCTTATTTGTAAAATGAGGAGAATAATGGTGTCTTTGAATTAGGGTTGACATGGAGGATTAAGTGAGATACTCTACATACAGCAATTAGCACAGCACCTAGCCCCTAGCAAGAAGCCAATCAATGTGAGCCATTAATAACCGTAGTTCTATTGTTTTTATTATTGTTATTACCAGTCTGCAAAGGGGAAAGACATGAACAGATAATGGCAATGAAAGTAGAACACACAAGCATTAAGGAGCTCCAGGGCAGAGAGTGACTAGCACAGGGGAACATGAAGGACAAGCATTCAGCACAGGTTGGAGCAGGCAATGAGAGGAAGGAGGAGGAAAGAAAAGAGAAAGAAAAACATAAGGAGCATGGGAGATCAAGCTAGGAGAGAGCTGAGAAGGGCACACTCTCCAAGCCAAGGAACGAGTCTTCAGGAAGCTTTTGGAGAATGTGTCACTTTCTAAGATTGACATAAAGTTCCACACTGGACCCGAGACTGCATGTTCCTGTGTGGATCTGGGAGAGGTGAAGGTAGACGGACAGATAGAGGCTGCACCAGGAGATCCCAGGCTGGTGAGTCAGGACTCAGTACTTTGAGCAACTGAAGCCACTGAAGGTTTAGGGTTTTGTTTTGTTTGAGAGGCCAGGCCTGTCCTGATCAAGCTTTCACTCATTTGCAGACGTCCTCTCTGATGACAGTGCAGAGGATTCACTGCAGAAGACATGGAAGTGGGCAGGCGGCTGGATTCCAGGGAAAAGGTCAATGAGATCCTGAACAGAGATCAGGACAAAGGAAGCCATGAGAACAGCAACGAGTGCTCTAACGAGGTGATGTAGTGAACGTTCCATGAGGATGCCTCCCAGGGAGATCGGGCTGATAGGGGTGCCCTTCCCTGGGACAGGGAAGACAGGAGGAGTTGCAGGTTTCAGGGAAGATTTGCTGTGCCTGGGGAGCCTCCAAGTGGAGATGTGCATAAGACAGCCGCCTGGATGTATCTGATGCTCAGGAAGACTGTCCACCCTGGAGATGTGCATCGTGAAACTTGGCTGCCCAAGAGATGGCACTTCCCACATCATTCCATAAGTGAGCTGACCTCCTATTATAAGCCTCCATTTTCAGGGCAGCAGCAATGCAATCTAGGCTTCCTCTCGCTGCAGGGGTTGTTTCTAAGTTCCTGGCCCCAACCAGCTGTGGTCTTTGCCCACATAGGTGGCTTTGTGCCTTGCTCTATGCCTCTTCAGGCCCTTGCTCTAGGGGGATGAGAAGTCTGCTGCAGCTCTCTAAGCCTTCTTGGGAGAATGAGGACCCTGTGGAGCTGTGTCTGGCCCGTCTGTCTGGACAACAGTGTCAGCCATTTCTACTCTGCTCCAGCCCCTGCTGAGTAGAAACTCTATGCCTTGCCACATTCCCACGCTGTCCCTGGGAATGGATAACACAGCTCCTCTATACCTTAGGTTCCCTGCAGTCTGGAACCTTCATTCCCGTCCCGTTCCCAAGGCTTGCAGACATGAAGCAGGTGTTCGGCATCTTGCTCTCCTTGCTGAGTCTACAGAATCTTTATCTGAGGATGGCAAGGTCTGGCCCCCTCCCCGTTCTTACATGGCCTTCACACCATACATTTGTATATCCAGAGTTCTTTAGCTTAGGTCTGTAAAATCCCACCCCCCACCTTAACTCAAAAGCCTCGGCTTTGGAAATCCACAATCCCTTCTGTTTCTCTGGCTGTCATCCACCCCCTGAGGCATTGAGTGCTGCTGGTGGAGGAGAGACTGGGGCAGGAGAAGGAGAAACCATGGAGGAAGGGCCTGAGTTCCCATCCCCAACCATCCTGCCACCCAGAAATTCAAGAATCCTGTGCACACAGATGATAATGAAGACATAGGACTGGATGAACTTACTACCCAGACAGAGCACAGAAGGGAAAGAAAAGGGGCACAGGGTGGAGCTCTAGGAGACAGAGATGCTTTACAGCAGGGGCATGCAACCTTTTCCTATAAAGGGCCAGATAGGAAACATTTTTGGCTTTGCAGGAACCACTCAAATGTGCTGTTGTAGGCCAGGAGCAGCCATAGATAGTACATAAATAAATGTGTATCGTGGTTCCAAAAAAAAAAACTTGAATACAAAAACAAGTGCTGGGACAGATTTGATCTATAGTCTGGAGTGTATTGACGCCTGTCTTTACAGATAGGCATGAGATGAGGCCTCCGAGGAGGAGCAGAGATGGGAGCCAAGTGAGACGCTGTCAGGGTTAGAATTTGTCCCTGGGATCGGTTCGTGCCACAGCTTGTGCTCTTACCGAGGTCTAGCCCTGGCTGCATATTGCAATCACCTGCAACACTTTAAAAAATTCCAGTGACTCTGGCTCAGTCCCTCAAGATTCTGCCATAAATGGTCAAGGCTAAGGCTTGCAGCATTTTCAGAGCTCCCAGAGTGATTCTAACAGGTGACCGGGATGGAGAGCCTGTCCGTGGCTCTTCCTTGCAGATGCAGGCCATCATCTCAGTGCACCTCCCAAGTCCCAGCACTTCCTCCCCATCAGTGCAGCAAACATGGCAGTTCCCTGCAGTCTGGGATTTCTCACACTTGATTTCTCTGTCTCAGGGGGTCAGAGATGATTTCCCAGGACAGAGCCAGGTCAGGAGGAGGAAGGGTCAGAGGAAACCTGTTGTGTTCTCTCTAATGTTATGATTCCAGTTGTCATGGGAAACAACAGCTTCTCTTGGGCTGGCTGGGGCACAGATTTCTTTTACCTTTTTTTAATGTGGTTTTGATTGTTTTTGCTTTAAATTGAGGCCAGTGGGAAAGGTACAGCTTGGAGCAGAGCTGGTGAGAGGTCACAGGCCATGACCTGAGGATTCTAGGCTAGCTTTCAACTGCCCACCAGGGTATGTTTGGACTGGTCACAGGGCTGGGCTGCCCAGGGGAGCTACCCCCAAGGACAAAGATGGAGAGAACAGGCTGTTGTGCCCGACCAGGCCCCAGGGTGCACCTGCAGCCCGCTGCTGGGTGAGAGCCATACAAACTGGGGTCCTTGATCTCATTAGCAGCCCCTGGAGGGAGCAGACTCCTCCACCCTGCTGTCCTCCATTGAATAAGCAATCACTTTTGACCTCTGACCCAGCTGCTCACCCACCTGGCCTCTCTGTCCCCATGCCCAGCAGGGGAGGAAGGAGAGGATCAGATGCACCACATGGAGAATGACTCTAGCCCCTGCAGATCGCCTCGGTGTGTAAAGCGGCTGCATGAGTCATTTCATAGTCACAGTAACCCTCACAATAACAGAACGGAGGCTCAGGCAAGCTAAATGGTCCAAAGTTACATCGCTAGGGAGTGGCAGAACCAAATTTGGACCCAAGTTAGCCAGACTTCAAAGACCATGCTCTTTCCAGAGCATTCTGCCACCTGATGTCTTCCTTCTGAGCGTTTGCTAGAGGATCACTCAGCAGCATGGTGAGGCCAGGCCCGAGAATACCTGGCTGAATCCTCAGACAGTGGACAGAGGCAGTCCCTGCCCAAGGCAGAGGACAGAAGGCCTGACTCGGGGCTCAAGGCGCTTCATGGTTCAGATGCAAGACAGAGTCCAACACCGGGTTCAGAAACAGTGCTGCAGAGCTGCATTGCCTGGGACCAAATCCTGGCTCTGCTGCTCACTAAATGTGGGATTTTGGGCAAATCACTCAAACTCCTTAAGTCTCAGTTTCCACATCCGTACAAAAGGGATCGTCATATTAGTGCCCATGTCACAGAGCTAAGCTGAGACTTAAATGCAATTTGAAAGTGCTTCCTAAGTGTGCATTAAGCCAGGCATTCCCAGTGAGGCCCAACCTCCAAAGGGTGAAAACTGATTCTTGGGAGGTAAAATACATTAGATATTACAATAGTTTGTGGCCCACCAAAGTTCAACTCTACTCAACAAAAATGTATTTCTTACTATTTCATTTATTTCATTAGGGAGAAATTAAATTCGAATTTAATTTTACTCCTTAAGGGGACAATAATGAAATCAAGGGTGAAAAAAATACTACAATAAGTACTGGCTCCCATTAGCTTTCCCACCTCATCCCTCCTTCCCCTCCTGGTAGAATCAGCCCTACTCACACGGCCCTAAGATAGGTTTCTGCTGCTTTTGTCCGTCGTGCACTCTCATTCAGGAAGGTTCCTTCCCACTTTTGACCTGATGCCACCTTATTTATCTTTCACAATTAGCTCAATCCAACTCCACTGTGGAGCCCTGCCCTGTCTTCCCAAGGGGAAGTAATTTCTTTTTCAAAGCCTGCTGATTAGACCTCTGTGAGAGCACTCAACTCAAGGTGTGCCCTGATGGAGTTAGTTATTTACATGGCTGACAATGAAAAGGGGAAAGCTATTAAATTGCAAGCCCCCCACTCCCACCACACTTCATTGGCTAGGAAGAGAGGAAGCCTGCCTGCTGTGTTAGTCCCTGAGCCTGCAGGTCATGTAGACTCTGAGTGAAGAGAAGGGCAAGAAAATGCAGTGGCTAAACTGGCTGATAACATGAAAAAGAGTCAAGACCCAACAGGGAAATCTAGAGAGACAGAAAGTAGATTTGTGGTTGCCTAGGGCAGTGGGGTACTCTGGGGAGACAGGGGCATGACACCTAAAGGGTGTGGAGTTTCTTTTTGACATGATAAAAATGTTCTAAAATGGATGGTAACAGTTGTACATATCTCTAAATATACTAGCAACCATTAAATTGTACATACTTTAAAGGGGTGAATTGTATGGCGTGTGAACTGTGTCTCAATAAAGCTTTTTTGTTGTTTGTTTTTGTAAAGAGCTGATCCCAGAGAGAAGGGGGAAAGGACGAGCAAAAGGGGGGCTGTATGAGTGAGAGCTTTGGGGAGGACAAAGGATTTGGACAGAATGTGCAGGAGATAGTGGCCTGCACCTGGGGTTTAGTGTGAGAAAGATGGAAACACTTTCAAAAGTTTCTTGTGTCTTATGAGTGCATTATCTCTTTGGTATTTTTTGGAAACATCACTATAGAGATTTCAGCTTCTTTCCCATTATTAAGGACACCAGATTGAGATTTTCTTTCTTTTGTAAATTCAACACTGTGCCAAGATTGAACCATGAAGGAGCTGGGGTCCTTGTGGCTTATTCATGTCTTTCCAAAAGACAGAGAATGCCTGGAAAGTCCAGGCAGCATCTCAGGCACTGTTGTTCCCCAACGCCTGGCCCCACGCTGCACCTCACATCATGGCACTCTGCATGTGGGATGCCCTGGGCTGAACCCCACCTCAACCTGCCTGAGCATCAGACTGTGGGCAAATCACTTCCCTTCTCTCAGATTCCTCACCTGCACACAGCAAACAGACTATTTCAAATCCTTTCGTGTTCTTAAATTCTGTGAGGTCAATGGGTAGCTCTTGAAAGATGTCTTAGTCTGTTTGCTGTCATTATAACAGTACACCTGAGATTGGATAATTTATTTTTTTTAAAAAAGAAAGTTTATTTCTTGCAATTCCGGGAGCTGGGAAGTCTAAGATCAGGCAACTGCATCTGGTCATTCTCTGGTGAGGGCCTCGTGCTGTATCATAGCACAGCAGAAGGTCTTCACTGAGAGCCAAACTGGCTTTCATAACAGACCCACTCCCATCATAACCCATGAAACCATGAATGGATTAATCCATTCATGAGGGCTGCTTTTGTCTGTCATGCTTCCTCATTCAGGAAGGCTCCTTCCCACTTTTGAACTGTTGTCACCTTATTTATCTTTCACAATCAGCTCCAATCCCACTGTGCTGTGGAGCCCTGCCTCGTCTTCCCAAGGGGAAGTAATCTCTTTCAAAGCCTGCTGATTATATCTCTGAGGAGTATATCAATGTGTGTCCTGATGGAGTTAGTTGGAGCCCTCATGACCCAGTCATCTCTTAAAGGCCCCACTTCTTAATACTGTTACGTCAGGGATTAAGTTTCAATGTCAGTTTTGAAGGGGACAAACTGTCCAACCATATCAAAAGAAAATGAAGAGAACTTACCTAGGAAGAAAAATAGAGTAGACTGTAACTTTATCAGAAATGTGTTGCTATGTAGAAAACCTGAAACAAAAATGACAAAATGCTAACATTTGTCCAGGTGAAGGATAAAAATGTCACACACACATGCCCACATCCACACACATACAACCTAAATCAAAGAGAGTAAAACAAAGGACCCTTGAAACAAGTTCATAAATACAAATAAAGAATCACGAAGAAAAGAGTTGGCCAGCAATCTCCCCACCTCCCACACTGAAGACTTGCCCTTGCAAGGAGGTAGCAAAGGCTGGGAGACAACTGATGGCTTCTGCCACTTGCAGGGCACTGGGAACTCAAATCAAATATGCCAGCACCTGTGTCTAGAGTCAAAGAAGGCCCCATGGAACAAGTCCAGCTTGATTTTGAATGATGCACAGAGAAACACAGTATTCTAGATTCATGAACTCCCAACCTCATGGAATGAGTCTGGGCTTTGGAGTCAACAGTCTGGGTCTCATTTTTAGCTCTGCTCCCAACTAGCAATATCACAATGTCTTCCTGGGCCTCAGTGATCTCATCTTTAAAATATTACAGAGAAATCATGGAAAGCTTCTAGCAGAGTGCCTGGCATGTAATAGATGCCCAAAATAATATAGCTGATAATAACAGCAAATACTAATGTAGGGTCTATAGGTACCAGGTGCTAAAACATATCTACCTTTACAAGTCTCATAATTATACTCCTGTGAGGGAAATACCATTATGACTATTTTACAAAAGAGAAGTTGAAGCACAAGAAGATTAATAACTTGTTGAAAGTCACACAGCTAGTTATTGGCAGAGTTGGAATCTAAATTTGGGCAACATTAAACATTCTCTCACACTGTTCACAGTGTAGTAGTGGTGGTAGTAGAAGAATCATCTGTTACAGTCATGGGCTGATGGGGAACAAAAAAAGCCCAGGGTTTTATTTATTCAACACACCTTAACTGAGGGCATTCTCTGTGCCAAGCATTGGGCCCAGTACTAGGTATACAATGATGAGAAAACAGATACATTTCTTCCTTAAATTCATTATCTCTGGAAATTCCTAACTGGGGGAAGAAAAAGGAAGAGGCCACAGTGTTACACTTAAGCCAGCTCAGATGGGCTCACAAATGCATGTTATTAAATTTTCAGAAATTTTTCATGTGGTTGTCAAATCCAGCCATTATTGAAAATTAAATTATATAAATTTATAATAAATTAAAGACAAACATAATAAATCCTAAAAACTTGCCACACCCTAATTATTTTACTATAGTTTACTGAATCTATGTTGGGAAGGCTGTCTGCACCTATTGAATCTATATGGTGGAGACACTGTGTGGTGGTGGCTACTGAGCATATCTTCCCAGTTCCATGTCAGGGGCATCACAGGCAGTGTGTTAGGAGTGTTTACACCACAGTGATGTGCAAACTCTGAAACTCAGTGCTTGGCTGATTGTTGATTGTCTAAGCTTAAGAGATGAAGAAAATGTCAATACTGCAGATTAAATGTAAAAATGTATTATGTCTTGCCACTACATTGTGAGTATCACTATATAAGAAAACAGTCTAGAATTCAAAAACTACTAGCTGACTCAGCAAAGAAGTTGTTCACACCATTGAAAAAGGAGCAAAGTTTGGACACACAATTTCATTGTTTCACATTCATGTTACTCATTAGCGTAAACAAAATTATCAACTGGCGTTCATGTTGAAACTGCTCATTTATCTATTGTAATCAGAGGTTTCTTATAGATAAAATCAACAAAACTGGCAAAAAATCAACTAAAGCATTCTGTGAGAATCTATTGGCTATATGGAATTTATAATAAAAATATTGTACGTCTTATTTTTATAAATTGTGTGCCCATATCCTTTATAAGTAAAATTTATAATGAGCTTATTTATGTATACATATGCATCATTTCTCCCACAGAGCCAATTGTTAAACACTTACCAGCACACTTTTAGAAAAGGGTGAATTAGATCTAATTAATAAGGAATATGGGACAGACATGTATATTTAGAAAATACTCTTCCAAAAAGATTTACAGGCCTCTCCGTGACCTCTATTGAGTATGCTGTCTTAGAATTATAAACCCACATGTACTCAGGGCTTTTCTCACTTAAAGTTGTAAGTAAACTTGGTTTAAACCTCCCTTTGCATGGAGTATGTGTACTCAGGGTCTCCCTAGAGCTTCAATAAATCCTGCCCTGTCTTCATCTTGGTGGACTCTACCCACTTCCTTCTCCTTTCTGTTGTCTTGGCTCAGCTTTGGCCTGTCTGGAGCCATTCCTTTCCAAGAAAGAGTCCACCAAGCCAAATGTCTAGAGTTAAAAAAAAAAAGATGTGGTGAGAAATTCATGGCCCATGGAGCAATCCTCATAATTAATGGGATTAAATGGAAAAATACTCTAGCTTCCTCACCCCTTGGATGAGGCATGGTTGGTAGTGCCTCCCAGAGGAATCACATGCCAATTGTCCCCATCAGTAATCTGCTCAACACAAGTCGAAGAAAGAAAAGCTTGTTTCATTTTGCTAGCTCACTTTCCCTATTCCCCTACTAGTGTTTCCTGGGATCACCTTCTGTCAAGCCATGGCAGAATCAGTTTCATGGCTGTAATGGATGAATTGCAAAACTGGTCCCAAGTCTTCATCTCTTTCTGAATCCAACTCTTTGAAATATAACTTTGCAGCCCCTCCCATCGGGCCTGTGGCTTCCTCTGGTCAATGGAATACAGTGAAAGGTCAGAAATGGATTATAGTAGAAGGCCAGAAATGGAATGCAGTGAAAGGTCAGAAATGAAATACAGTGGAAGGTCAGAAATGGAATGCAGTGGAAGGTCAGAAATGGAATGCAGTGGAAGGTCAGAAATGGAATGCAGTGGAAGGTCAGAAATGGAATGCAGTGGAAGGTCAGAAATGGAATGCAGTGGAAGGTCAGAAATGGAATACAGTGGAAGGTCAGAAATGGATAACATGGTGAAACCCCATCTCTACTAAAAACACAAAAAATTAGCTGGGCATGGCGGCGGGTGCCGGTAGTCCCAGCTTCTTGGGAGGCTGAGGCAGGAGAATGGCGTGAACCTGGGAGGCGGAGCTTGCAATGAGCGGAGATCGCGCCACTGCACTTCAGCCTGGGTGAAAGAGTGAGACTCCTCCCCCCACCCCCCCCGCCAAAAAAAGAAAGAAAGAAATGGAATGCAGTGGAAGGTCAGAAGTGAAAATACAATGGAAGGTCAGAAATGGAATGCAGTGGAAGGTCAGAAATGGAATGCAGTGGAAGGTCAGAATGAAATACAGTCGAAGGTCAGAAATGGAATGCAGTGGAAGGTCAGAAACGGAATGAAATGGAAGGTCAAAAGTGAAATACAGTGGAAGGTCAGAAAGGGAATGCCATGGAAGATCAGAAATGGAATGCAGTGGAAGGTCAGAAATGGAATGCAGTGGAAGGTCAGAAATAGAATGCAGTGGAAGATCAGAAATGGAATGCAGTGGAAGGTCAGAAATGAAATACAGTGGAAGGTCAGAAATGGAATACAGTGGAAGGTCAATGTGCCAGTTCTGAACCTGGACTTCGAGAAACCTTGTGCACTTTTACTCTCTCTCTCTCTCTCAATCCTTTACCATCAGAACACACTTGGTTATCTTGATGGGGTATAAGACATTTGAAGTAAAGCCAACCCAGCACTGTTACCCAAACCAAAGCCTCAGACATGTGAGAGAGCTCAGCCAAGATTAGCCAAATTTCAACTGGCCACAAAAGTATGAGTGAGCCCAGCTAAGATCAGCAGAACCAGTCAGCTGAACTATAGACATGTAAACAAAAATAAATATTTATCGTCATATGCTACAAAGATTTTGTGATTAGTTATTCCACACAAGACTCTAGCAAAAGATAACTTGACTATGGGTCCCATTTTCCTGTTTCTTTATATATCCAGTAATTTGGAATTATATCCTGGACATTGTAGAAGATATACTGTATGGATTCTGGATTCTGTTATGTTCCTCTCAAGATTATTGATTTTCATTTAGGCAGGCAGCTATCTTGGCTGAACTCAAACTTCAAAGTCTGTCTCCCCTTCAGCAGGCAGCAGTGAAATTTCTACCCAATTATTTTCATTTTAGCTGGACTACTTGTAATTTGCCCTAAGTCTGCATAGTTCAAGCCATAAATTCAGGGAGAATTTATGCACAGAATCTGGGCTTCCCCTTTGTGTTTCTCTTCATTGCAGGATTTTGCCTATCATTTCAGACATGTAGTAGTGGTCCCAAACTCATTCTTCTTGATCCCTCAATAAGCAAGGCTTCAGGTATCTATCTAAACTTCTGTGACCCTGAGGAGCAACAACTGGAATCTGCAGGTTCAAAGCTGTAGAAATGAAAAGCACAGTCAGAGCTGATTTATTCTTCCAGGTTTCTGAAATCCCCTGTCATTTCTGCCTGTTTTTGTCACTCTTTAAGACCTTCACATTGTTACTTAAAAAATATTTTGTTCAGAGTTTTACAGTTGACCTTTGAACAAACACAGGTTTAAACAGTACAGACCCAATTATACGCAGATTTTTCAATAAATATAGTGAAGAATTTTTGGAGATTTTTGACAATTTGTAAAAACTTGCAGATAAACCAAGTAAGAAATATCAAAAAATTAAGAAAAAGTATGCATGCAATTGTTAATTCCAGCACTATTCACAATAGCAAAGACATGGAATCAACCTAAATGCCCATCAATGGTAGACTGGATTTAAAAAATGTGGTACATATACACTATGAAATAGTATGCAGCCATAAAAAAGAATGAGATCATGTCCTTTGCAGGAACATAGATGGAGCTGGAGGCCATTATCCTTAGCAAGATGATGCGGGAACAGAAAACCAAATACCACGTGTTCTCACTTATAAGTGGGAGCTAAATGATGAGAACCCATGAACACAAACAAGGGAACAAGAGATACAGGGGCCTACTTGAGGGTGGAGCATGGGAGGAGGGAAAGCAGCAGAAAAATAACTATTGGGTACTAGGCTTAGTATCTGGATGATGAAATAATCTGTACAACAAAGCCCCATGACACAAGTTCACCTATATAACAAATCTGCACATGTACCCCTGAACATAAAAGTTAGAAAAAGTTAGGTATGTCATGAGTGCATAAAATATATGTAACTATTTTATCATTTACTACCATAAAATATACACACATCTATTATAAAATGTTGAAATTGATCAAATCTCACACACAGACCATACATGGTGCTATTTAAGAGAAATGTAAACAAATATAAAGATGAAGTGTTAAATCGTAACTACATAAAATCAACTGTAGTAATTTACCACTGTAATAATTTTGTAGCCACCTCCTATTACTATTTCAGTGAGCTTGAGTGCTGTATCTACAGAAAATGCCATGTGTCACTAATTGTCTCCCTATGAGCAGTTACTCTCTTTAGTAAATTGTGTATTATAGTAAAAAGTGATCTCTCACAGTTCTTATGTATTTTCCATCATGTTTAGTGCAATACCATAAACTTGGAATAATACCATGGGACTCATGTCACTAGTGATGCTGGCAGTGCTGCCAAGAAGCAGAGAAAAGTCATGACGTTACAAGAAAAAGCTAAGTGGCTTGATAAATACCTTATATTGAAGTCTGCAACTGTGGTTGCCTGCCATTTCAAGATAAATGAATCCAGCCCACAGACCATTGTAAAAAAAAAAAAAAAAGAAGAAGAAGAAATTGCAAAACTGTCACTGCAGCTACACCAGCAGGCACAAAAATCTTGCACTTTTTGTGCAATACTTTTTTATCTTATACTGAAAATACAGCTTTTATGTGGGTGCAGGATCACTAAGAAAAGCATGCCTATAGATTCTAGTAAGATTTGAGAAAAAGTGAAGTCATTACATGACAATTTAAAGCAAACGGGAGGTGAAGGATTCAAAATGGGAGAATTTAATGCCAGCAAAGGATGGTTTGATAATTTTAGAAAGATGTTTGGCTTTAAATACGTCAAAATAACAGGAGAAGCAGGTGCTACTGACCAAGAGGCAGCAGATGAGTTACCAGAGTCATTAAGAAAATCATTGAGGAGAAAGAATATCTGCCTGGACAGGTTTATAATGCAGATGAAAGTGCCTTAATCTGGAGGGAAAATGCCACAAACTACATTTATTAGTAAGGAAGGGCTAGCAAGCATCAGGGTTTAAGACAGGAAGAGACAGGCTAACTCTACTGTTTTGTGCAAATGGAGTCAGGTTTATGATCAAGATTGCTCTTATCTATAAAGATGCTAGCCCCTGAGACTTGAAAGGAAAATATAAACACCAGCTGGTAGTCTTTTTTTGTACAAGAAGAAGGTCTGAATGAGAACCAGTTTTCTGGACTGGTTCCATCAATGCTCTGTCTCTGAAGTCAGGAAATACCTTGCCAATAAGTGATTGTCTTTTAAAATTCTTTTGATAATGGAAAATGCCCCTGGCCACCCAGAATCCCATAAGCTCAACACCAAAGTCATTGAAATGGTCTACTTACCCCCAAACATGACATCTCTAATTCAGCTTCTAGATCAGTGGGTCACAAGGACCTTTAAAGCTCATTACATATGTACTCTATGATAAAAGGCTGTCAATGCTATGGAAGAGAACACCAATAGAGAGAACATCACAAAAGTCTAAAACAATTACACCACTGGCAATGCCATCATTTTTTAAGAAAAGGCCATGAAAGCCATCATGCCTGCCCCAAACAATAAATGCCTGTTTGAGAAAACTGTGTCCAGATGTGCATAATGTCACAGGATTTACGAAAGAGCCAATCATGGAAATGAAGAAAGATTGTGAATTTGGCCAAAAAAGTCAGGGGCGAAGGGTTTCGGGATATGGATTTTGGAGAAATTCAAGTGCTTATGCACACCAAACCAGAAGAATTAACAGAAGACAACTTGATGGAGACGAGTGCTTCCAAACCAGTGCCAGATCATGAGGAAGATGACACAGAAGCAGCAGTGCTAGAAAACAAAGTGACATCAGACAGTCTGGCAGAAGGATTCCGATTACTCAAGACTGCTTTTGACTTCTTTTATGACATGGACTCTTCTATGTTCTAGGCACTGACACTAAAGCAAATGGTGGAAGAAGAATTGGCACCAAATAGAAACATTTCTAAAAAAATGAAAAAATACAGAAATTGTGATATATTTCTCTAAAGTTACACCAAGTGTGCCTGCCTCTCCTGTCTCCTCTTCTACCACCTTCACCTCTTCTGCTTCTCCCACCCTTGAGATAGCAAGACCAACCTCTCCTCTTCTGATGGGGATGGAGACCTTTATGTTGACCCACTTCCACTTAATGAATAGTAAATACATTTTCTCTTTCTTATGATTTCCTTAATAACATACTCTTTTCTATAGCTTACTTTATTATAAGAATACAGCATATAATATACAAAATATGTGCTGATTGACTGTTTATGTTACAGCAAGGCTTCTGGCCAACAGTAGGCTATTAGTAGTTTAAATTTTGTAGAAGTCAAAAGTTATTAAATACGTAGAGTTTTGACTGCATAGGGAGCTAACACCCCTAACCTCCTTGTTCAAGAGTAAACTATAATTGTTATTGGCAAGAGGGTTGGTTTAGTAGAATTAACTTTGTAATTCCCAGAATAATTACATACATAATTACAAACTTTCAGCAATAGGTAACTAGTGCAATGGGTTAATAGAACTACAGCACTTTCTGTTATGGTAGCTTAAGTTCAAATAAACAAAAAGCCTTAAAGTTGGAAAAGGACCATTAGAGTCATCTAGTGTTTGCTTAAGCCAGGTATTCAATCGATGTTTGCTAAATTAAGTTAAATGACAAATGTTAGGATCTCAGGGACTGATTTGTACAGCTGTAACATGGCTGTAATCAATGACTTATTGACTGTTGTCCAGCCTCATGCTGCAAGAAACTCCTGTTGAGGCTGCTCGTGAAAGTCAGAGATCAAAGGATGTGGGAGAATTGTGCACCTTTACTCCAAACCAGGGAAATCATCTCCCCACCCTGCAGACATTGCTAATGCCTTTATTTACTCTGGGAAAGTTCACAGACCTTGAGGCAGCATTGGGAGAGGCCATAAATGAACGTTATAGTTTGGAGCCTCTCAGAACTAGCAAATGTATTCTCGTAAGCAAAAGTGTTCTAGCATACTGGGATAAAATTAATGACAATATAATTTATCATCTGAAACAAGCACTTATGAAAGTGAAGGGGGATTCTAATATTAATTATGCTAGGGAAACAGGCCTGAAGTGATACTGCCACAGAAAAATTGTTATGTATAAGACCTTGAATGATGTTGAGTATGTGCTGCTCTCCTACTGGCATTTTGGGAAATAACATACCCTTGGTGCCCTAGAAGCAATTAAATCACGGGCAATGCAGTTGCTCCCAGGCCCTCTTGTGCACCAACAACACAGCTCCATTGGTGTAGGGCAGGCTTGAACTTCGGCAACGAGCCCTTGGGAAAGGCAGGAGACTGGAACTGAATATACTGGCCCCATTTTAAAGCTGGTCCCTAGAGATAGCCAGATATCCAATTTTTAGTGTCCAAGGAGCCTGGAGAACTTAAGTCACACAAAGGCTGATATACTGAATAGCTGAATGTGGCAAGTAGCAGCTCATTCTGTGGCAGTCCTAGAAGCCATAGACTTCTATTTCGTTTCATTTATTCATTCAACAAACACATATTGGGCCAGGGTACCAGGCCGGGAGATGAGGATACAATGGCAGCTTAGTGTCACCATAGTTTATAGGAGTAGCGGTCTAATCTCTGGAACTTGGGCTTCAAGGGCTAGTCAGGTGGTCAGGGCTCTGCAGCATTTGCTGAGGTTCAGCACTAGGCTGCAGATAAAGTAGAAAATTGGCAAAAACAAAAAGACAAGACAAGAACTAAGGCAAAACCCAGATTTACAAAAAAACACGCACCTTGGGACAAAGCAAAAAACTTGGTGGTGGTGGTGCGCTTGTGAACACCAGGCTTACTCCTGGCACACCTGATGCTGGGCTTGGGCGCACTGAGGACTCCCAAACCCAGGCCCCACCTGCCACTGCCTGTGGATGCTCATGATCTCCAGCTGGGTCCAGGTTGGCTGAGGATAGATGTGTTGAGCCTGAGGCTGACCCGCAGCAGGGCTGGTGAAGCCAGGCAGGCAGCTACCGCTGCAGGGCTGGGCTCTCAGGGAAGCCAAGGCCTGTCTGTGGTTAATGATGAGGGAAGGGGAGCAGGAGAAAACCACCAAGAGGTCAGGCACAGCAATGCAAGCCACACCTTCTTCATCCAACTGTGGGCCAGCCCCATTCAAGGTAGACCCAGGGCTTACAGGCTCCATCTAGCATTGCTAACCCTCAAAGACATTGGCATTACTGGTGACACTTTCCAGAAGGACAAGACCACAGGGAGATTTTTAAAACAAAATGCTTTCACTGAACTATTCAATTCAGTAGTTTTACACACACAGAAAGAACCAGTTTTCTGCTGGGCTTACCTGGATGTAGGGATTCCAAGGATGAAAAGACTCAATCTCTGCCCTCAGGGCTCACAGGCTTGTGGAAGAGACAGTAATTGTATTTAAATGAGCAAGTAGAGGTTTGTTAAATAGAGGTTAAAAGAAGGCACCTGACCAGGGTTAGATTGAAAGGGTTCAATATCACTTCTAATATTTTCTTAAGCAAAGAAGAGATGTCCTGTTTGGGGAAAGTGATTCTTCTCTAAAGTAACATTTTTTAAAAAAGAAACAGGGTCTTGTTCTGTTGTCCAGGCTGGAATGCAGTGGTGCAATCATAGCTCACTATAACCTTGACCTCCTGGACTCAAGAAATCTTCCTGCCTCAGCCTCTTAAAGCACTAGGATTACAGGCATGAACCCCCATGCCTGGCCCTAGAGCAACATTTCCAAATGCCTTTGAATCATCACCATTAATCCCTTCATGCTTCATTTATTTGTGACAACTGAGAACTTTGCACCATATGTATTCTATACCTTCTTATATCAGTCAATTTCTGTTGAATGCCTACTTTGTGTCAAGGTGAGTTGCTTTTATATATGTATTGGTCAGCTATTGCTGTGTAACAACCACAAAATCTGATGTACAATAAGCATTTGTCACACATCGTAGGGATACCCTGGGGTTAGGTGAGCTTGGCAGGGCTTGAACTGGAGGCTCTTCCTCAAGCTGCAGGTCTGCACGTGTGCTACTTGATCTGCTCCATGTCTCTCACTCTCCTGGGCAAATGGGCTAGCCAGGGTATGTTCTTCTCCAGGTGACAACAGGGGTGGAAGACCACAAGCCCTGCTGTGTGGGCACACTGTGTCACATCTATCAATATTCCACTGGGCCAAATAAGCCACATGGCCGAACCCAAGGTCAAATGGTGGGGAAGTTCCTCTGTTTTTCTGTGAGAGGAATTGCTAAGTTGCCTGACAGTATTTCTGGATTCAGCAGTGGGTGAAGAACAGGGGTCAAGGATTCAGCTTACCATATTATATATGGTATATCTAATGCCCTCAACACCATGTGAGCTGGATAACACTATCCTTATTACAGAGAGAAAGCTAAGACTTGGGATATTAAATCACTTACCAAGATTGAAGAAAGAGCCAGAATCAAAACAAACACACACCCTGCGTGCTCTCTTTCCTTCCAGTCTTCCAGGCTTCATGCTGATATTGAAGGACTGACCCAGAGGAGGAGCCTTATGTACTTATTTTCTAAGGATAAGAAAAAGAGGACGCCTCTTTGTGCCCTAGAGAGGCCCATGGAAGATTGCTGTGGATCACAGACTCCTGTGTAGGAAGGTGGGAGAGGGGGCTACGTAAAACCCAGGCTGCCTTTAGGGGCTGGGCCTTATATATCCCCTCACTGACAGCACCTGATCCTGGTCATCCAAGTGGAGACCTGGTGATGTGTGGAGCCGTGTCTCATCCAACTCGAGCCCTTCAACATCAATGATAACTGCTGTGGGCCAAAAGATGTTGTTACAGAGCTAACTGCCCAGGAGGATGAATGTGTCCAGGCTCTGTCACTGAGAAGGAGGGGATGGTGGGAGGGTGGCCAGGGCAGACTCGAGGGGCTAAGCTCCGTCTCATTCCAGCCTCCTGAAGAGGCACCTGGCTCTGGCATTAGGCCAAAGGTTGAATTCTGGCTGCAGCCCTCAGGCTCCTCGTCTGTGAAGGGAGAGGGTTGATTTCCACCTTCCAGAGCCTCTGGGGTGCAGGAGGGAAGAGATGAGTCAGGGCCCAGCTGGATCTCTGTACCTTCGGTGCACACAAGTCCCAGCTGCTGAAGGGCTGTGGAGAATTCCACCTGACAAGGATGCTGGGATTACCCTCCAGAGACCCTCTGAGCATCAGGCCCCAGCTAGACTTTCATCTTTCCCCTCCTTCCCCACCCTACCTGTATTAGTCACGGTTCTCTAGGGTTTTCAAAAAATTGGCTTACATGTTTTGGAGGCTAGCAAGTCTAAATCTGCAAGTGCTCCGGAAGGAGGTGCTGCTGCCATCAGCAGTAGTGTCTCTTTCTCCTCAGGCAAACCTTAGTTTTGCTTTTAACGTCTTTCATTGATTGGATGATTTCCCATCCAGATTACCTGGAATAATACCTATTTAAAGTCAACTGGTTGTCGATGTTAACCACATCTACAAAATACTTTCACAGCAACACCTAGATTCATGTTTAATGGAATTAGTGGGTACTAAAGCCTGGCCAAGATGCACTGAATTCACCAGAGCCCACTCTTTTTACCTCACAGGCTTTTCCTGAAGAGCTGCCCTCATTAAATCACATGCACCTGGATCCTCCTGTTAGGCTCTGCTTCTAAGGAACCCAAACCGAGCCAAGGGGAAAGGGGGTGCCAAGGGACCACTGGTCCTGCCTTAAGGTATTAAATGATTGGAACAAACCAGTTATTCCATGTCCCAGAAGCAATTGTGTTCTAATGAGGACTGTTGGAAAGAAAAAGGACTTCAGGACCTAAAGGAAGTTCTGTTACTGTAAAGCGGTCTCAATCCAGACTCCAAGCGAGGGTTCTTGGATCTCATCAAAGAAAGAATTTGATGTTCCCCCTTCCTGTGTCCATGTGTTCTCATTGTTCAATTCCCACCTATGAGTGAGAACATGCGGTGTTTGGTTTTTTGTCCTTGCGATAGTTTGCTGAGATGGGTGGGGGGGAGGGGGGAGGGATAGCATTAGGAGACATACCTAATGCTAAATGACGAGTTAATAGGTGAAGCACACCAACATGGCACATGTATACATATGTAACAAACCTGCACGTTGTGCACATGTACCCTAAAACTTAAAGTATAATAATAATAAAATAAAAAAAGAAAGAATTTGAGGCGAATCCATAAAGTGAAAGCAAGTTTATTAAGAAAGTAAAGGAATAAAAGAATGGATACTCCACAGGCAGACAGCCTCAAGGACTTCTGGTTGCCCATTTTTATGGTTATTTCTTGATGATATGCTCAACAAGGGGTGGATCATTCATCCCTCCCATTTTAGACCATATAGGATAACTTTCTGATGTTACCATGGCATTCGTTAACTGTCATGGCACTGGTGGGAGTATAGCAGCAAAGACGACCAGCGGTCACTCTCGTCGCTATCTTGGTGTTGGTGGGTTTCGGCAGTCTTCTTTACTGCAATCTGGTTTATCAGCAAGGTCTTTTGACCTGTATCTAGTGCTGATCTCCTCATTCTGTGACTTAGAATGCCTAACCGTCTGGGAATGCAAGCCCAGTAGGTCTCAGTCTTATTCTACCCAGCCCTTATTTAGGATGGAGTTGCTCTGGTTGAAACGACTCTGACAGTTCCTCTATGTTAAGGCTTGGCTCAGGGATTCCCCCTCTGCTGGGAGAGAAGTTGAAACCCAGGATTCTTAGCCAGGAAGTGTGGTCATTGATTTCCTCCATGAACAATGACAAGACGTTTGTCTCTGACAATGCCCAGCTGAAAGCTCATGATTGGAGAGGCCATGTTGAGCCTTACCTACATGGAAGCTATGAGGAAGCAGGAAATAAAAAGCAAGCAAAAGCCTTGAATTCTAGACAAGAGGTGCTGAGTAGAGATCATGTCAGCCAGGCACTTAGAGTCAGAAGAGGAAGGAAGCAGACACACTGCTGGAGCAAGGCCACATGGCCTATGACAGAAAGAGACAGAGAGAGTCACTGAGCTTCTCACCCTACCCTAGGCCTCACACATATCTCTCTCACCCCACCTTTCCCTAAGGTGGCCCAAATTGATAGGGAAGGAGGCAGGGAAATTCTGGGCCAAAGAGGGTGGGTCCCCAGCGAGGGCCCCACCCTCAAGCCGAAAAGCCTAATACCATGGCCCAAAGTGAGAACTGACAGCCCTGTTTCCCACTCAAATGTTGCCTTTTCCAAAACAACCCATGGCCTGCCCCACCCCCCATCGTTTGCCTATAAAAACCCCAGAACTCAGCCAGCAGAGAGGAGAAGCAGCTGGACTTAGGAGACTACAGTTGGATGTTGGAGAGAAGCAGCTTGACTTCAGAAGGACAGCTTAATGATGTAGCTTCAGAGAGGAGTCCAGCCAGGGATGGGTGGACTCTGGGGAAAGAATACCTTCCTGCTCCATCCCCTTTTTAGCTCCCCTTCCCGCGGAGAGCCGCTTTCATTGGCAATAAAATCCCCCACATTTACCATCTCCAATTCGTTCATGCAACCGGATTCCTCCTGGACACTGGACAAGAACTCAGGTGCCACAAATGTGGTTGCAAAAGGTTGTCACACTGACCCTCCCCTGAGCTGTTAACACTTAAGCCATCTGCAGATGACAAAGGTAAAAGGGCACTGTAACACTCCATCTGGGGCTTCAGGGGTTGTAGGCACCACCCTAAATGCTGCCATGGGGCCTGCATGGACTTTTGCTCCTGCCAGTGCCCAAAAGCCCTCACCCTGGTTCCTGCACCCACTCACTTGCAGTCTCCCTCCTATGAGGGGTGGAATGCAGCAGGGCAGCAGGACCAAGTGAGTGGAGTCCACCCCCACCAGCACCAAAGCAGCCAGCTAGTTCTAGTGCCCATTCACTCCAGTTCTGCCCATGAAGGGGTCAGGGAAATATCCTGCTTCAAAATGACTTTCGGTACCCTCCAACCAAAAGAACCCACCTGCATAGCCTGGGCCATCCTTCTTCCTACTTGTTTACTTGACCAACTTCTAGTCACCTTTGGATCTCAGTACAATCACAACCTCCTGGGGGATGCTGGCCTGACCTCTTAGTCTGATCCAAGTGTGCTGACCCTATGTTCCCATACCCCTCTTTCACCCTATCCTGGAGCCCTTGTGATATCTAATTTCTTCTTGGTCTTCCTGATTAATCTGAATAGACTATGAGTACCCTCCAGGACAGGGCCTGTGTCTTATCCATCCCTGGACCTAAAGTACAGTGAGCAGTGCAGTCAGTCCTCAGTGAATGAATGGTGGCTTGGAATGCCCTGCTCACAGCACTCCTGTCTTGTGGAAACGGCGGCTGCAATCTGGTTGTCATAGTGGAATTTTGCAGACACATCTCCAGGGAAACACAAAGGAGAGGTTAACTCCAAGCAGGCCACTCCAAGAGGGCTGTCAGGAGCAGGTTGCGTCTCAGCTGGGCTTTGAAGGATGAATTGAGCACTGACAACCAAACAGGAGGGGCTTAGCCATGTGGGCCCTGGAGCTAATGTGGGAACATGAGAGTTGGGAAGAATTGAGGTGTCCTCAGACAGGATCTGGCCCAGAAGGAGGCTTCCATGAGCCGGCCACCAGCATCTGCCCCATCTTTCCACCAGCCAGGCCTGGCACAACAGCAAAGTCCATCAATCAGCTGGTGTGAGTGGAGGCTGAGGCCCAGCCTGGATTTACAGTGACACACATTGATTTTGGCTCTCAGAAGGTGTCAGCTCCCCTGTAAATTAGAAGATTTATCTGCAAGTGCTACAAAGATAAGTAGCTTTGCACATAAATACCTTTCCTTTGTTAAAAAAAAAAAAAAAAAACAAAAAAACAAAACCTAAGAGAACATTCCATCAAAGAGGCTTTAGGGAGCTCCTGCAAAATCTCTGGGATCAGCCCGGAACAGCATGTGGAGATGGTCAAGGATGCCTGCAAAGCACCCAGCCTTGGGGCTACCAGAACTTGGTGCCACAACGTCATCCCCATCCTTCATCTATCGTCATATAAGGAAGGGGTGTGCTGTCAGTCTTGTGTGCCTTGCTGGGTTCTAAAGGATTCACTCACTCATTCATTCATCAAATATTGCCTGAAGGTCTACTATTCTGATCTCAGGGCCAGGAACTGCAAACAGATGCAGAGATGATCTAGTCAAAGTCCCTGCCCTCAAAGAGCTCCCACACCAGTAGAGGACACAGATGATCAATAAATGGGATGATAGCAGGTGTGATCCATGCTCTGAAGAAAGTAAATTGATCTATGTGAAAGATATTACCCAGGCTGGGGTGGAGGCTACTCACATGGGTGGTCACAGTGACTGGCCCAGCCAGGGCCAGTGAGGTGGCAGGGGAAGTCAGACACGGGTCTTGTAGAAAGATTTTCTCCACTGATGAAAAGAAATGCCAAGCAGAAAACACTCCCATTTTTGTCTTTGCTGAAAGCACCTGATGCCTCAATTGGGCATCCTATCAAGGCTGTTTATTACTATGTAACTGACCAAAAGAACAAGCTGAAATGTCAAGGACAAAGAGTGAAGGAACCAAATGAGCTGATGCTGGGACCACTCTACCTCCCGGCTTCCCTTCTTATGTGTGTAAACAAACGCCCTTCAGTGTGTAACGGGTTTTGAGGTGGGTCTTTTGCAGCCCAAGCCCCTGGGCAATCCTGTTCAGATGCATTCCCATAGCAGGCAGCCCACTCCTTGAGCCATTTCTAACCCGGGTAGTCTCCATGAGGTGATGCCAAACAAGGCTGCTTCTGCCAGGCAGAACTAGGCAAAGGAGAATCAAAGGTACTTCTGGTTCAAAGGAGACACTTTGATTTATCCAAAAGAGATGACCTCTGAAGGCAAAAAGGGAAAGGAAGCAGGGGTGGGTGAGATTGCTATGGATAGAAGGGGAAGAGAGTGCTAGGGATCCTGGGAAAACACAACTGCATAAGACATCCTTGAGCATTGGATGAGGACCTCCCGGCAGGGCTACCCCTCCACGGAAGGTGTGGCAGTGGGCATGGCCATTGGTGTCTGTCAGGATCACAGCAGGATACTGATGACTGGGTGACCTGAGGAGGGTTTAACATACAGGAATTATCAGCAAAGGGGATACAGAGTGTGGAGAAAACACAGGGAGAGTGGGCTACATGGGAGCACAGTTACTACCCCGAAGCCCCACACTGCAAGAGGCAGGGCCATTCCCAGCACTGAAGCAGAGAGGGCATGTGCAGGGAAGGCTGCCAAACAGGAGCTAGGACCTTTAATCAAGGGACAGCTCCAGCCCTCAGTGATGCTACAGGGAGGTAGCAGGGGAGTCAACACCACAATCTCTCTCCCTCTCCCTCCTCCAGCCAATCTCCTGCTGTTGCTCCCCAATGGCCAAAACTCCTGGGAGCAGAGCACAAGGGCGCCAGTGGAGGCAGTTTGTATCTACATGTTTCCTCTTGCTGCTGCAACAAACAACCACAAACTTGATGGCTTAAAACAACACGAATTTATTATCTTACAGTTCTGGCAGCCAGACGTAGATGTGCAAAACGAGTCTCAGTGGCCTAAAGTCAAAGTGCTGAAGGGCTGCATCCCTTCTGGCGGCTCCAGGGGAGAATCTATTCCCTTACTTTGCCCAGCTTCCAGAGGCCACCCACATTCACACCGCGTCGCCCTGAGTCTGATACCTGCTGCCTCCCCCTCACCATAAAGGACCCTTGTGTCTGCATCGAGCTCATCCAGGTAATCCAGAGTAATCTCCCCGTCTCAAGACCAACTGATTTCCAGCCTCAATGCCATCTGCAACCTTAATTCCCTTTTGCCGTGTATGTAACACATTCACAGGAACGAGGACATGACATCTTTGTGGGGCCATTATTCTGCCTACCATAGTGTAGTTCAGCCTCCTGGGCACACAGAGCACGGTGGAGACGGAGAGTAGTTCTGGTGGGAAAACCTGCTCTTTCAGCTGGCACGCTGAGCAAAGGGTGGGGACAGAGTAGTCACTCAACCTGAGTCTCAGTTTTCCTAACTGTAAGTTGGGGATAATCATACCAACTCTAGGTTGTGCTGATGACAAAACGAAATGTATGCACAGGATCTGGGCACAGTGCTTGGCAGCTAGGATGTTCTCAATAAACGTCATAGCACTGTAGCGGGTGAACAAGAAGCATGGTACCAAGGATGGGAGGTGTTTGCTGCACAGGAAATGAATCAGTTCGCCATGCACCTATCTCTCCTTGGTGCCATTCTGAGCCATGTGTTCCCAGTGCTACCGTAGACCAACCTGAGAGTAAAGAAACATAAAACTTCCCCCAGAAGAAACAGCCTTTTAGCCCTGGAAACTGAACACTCATCTTCTGCCCACCAAAGAGTCAAAGGGTGAACCTTGTCCCTGGGGCTCTGGGACCCAACCTGCTCCAGTGGCCTTGCTGGGTTGGCCTCACTCTGACCCAGTCTGTCCTGTACAGGATCTGGACTTTGATATAAGGCAGGGTGGCAGGAGGCTAAATCAGAGGCACCTGGAGCCGGTCCTGGGAAGGTCTGGCTTCTGGGCCTGCTCCGCCTCCATCTGTGCGGTGACCTTAGTTGAGTTGATTCCTCTTTCTGGGCTTGTTTCCTCACTGCTAAATAGGGAGATTGGATACAAGGCCCCCGGGAGCCATCCAGCCAGTGATGCCACCCGACGTCATGCATTGCAGGAAGCCTCTGGGTGTTGCAGGTTCCTGGGTGCAGTCTGAGCTCTTTGTCACTCAGGGGGAGCTGAGCCTCCGCCAGTGCCGTTCTCCCTGTGGCGAGAGCCTCCTGGGCCTGAACTAGGACAATCAGACCCATGCTATCTATCTTATATTCTTCTCAAGAACTTGTAAATATATTATCCCAATTACATGTTATGATCATCTTTCAGGGAAGATCTTTTTTCCACCTCCAGATGAGGAAATGAGATCCAAAACTAATAATGGTGGGTCACGTGAAGCTCTTATGTGCTAGGCTCTTGGTAAACAATCTTAGCATTTCATCTTCACAGAAGCTCAAGTGTTCGGTGCCTTCCCTGCATATCATAGATAAGGCCATGAGCAGCAGAGCAAGTGGCCAGTGCTGCAATTCCCAAAAGGGAGTGAAACCTGGTGCAGAGCCTGGCAGGGAGGAGGTGACAAACCAGCTGACAGTTGGACGAATGGAGGGGCTATGACTTGAGGCCGGGCCTAGCTAGCTGCAGAACTCATGCTCCTGATCACAACCCTGTAGCGTCAGGGCTAGGCTGGAGCCTGGAGCTAGAGCAGCATGGAATCACACCCACATCCACGGATACCAGCCTGGAGCTAGAGCGGCATGGAATCACACCCGCATCCACGGATACCAGCCTGGAGCTAGAGCGGCATGGAATCACAACCGCATCCACGGATACCAGCCTGGAGCTAGAGCGGCATGGAATAACACCTGCATTCACAGATGCTAGGAGAAGCTGGTTTCTTACCCTGCAACTTGGAAAAAGAATCTGACCTACGGACAGTTCTTTCTGGAGAGGAGGAGGCAGAGGGAAGCATTCTGGCCTGTGGGGAGTCTCAGGTTAAAGGGTAGGTCAGGGAGGATGTCAGGGAATCAGGTTTGGAAAGTCTGAGGTCAGAAAGTGGAGTCCTAATTTCTTCAACCCACAGCTCATGAAGGGGGGCATGGAGACATCCAGAAAAGTCCAGGTGACCACAGAAGCACTGAGACTAGTGGCTGCCTCTCTGGCCAAACCCAGGGTGCCACATATCTCTAGAGGAAGCTCGGATCTAACTAGGTGCCATCAGCAGCACGTGCAGATCCCCAGCCACCCTGTTGCTACAAGGTCATTAAGACTCTAAACACTGGGGAAGGAGAAAAATCCGAAGAGCAGAAAATGTACATGGAGGAGGCAGAATAAATATACAAGACTCCTTTAAACTGAAGAAAATAAAGCAAAGATACACTGTAAATTGGCAATTTGAGGAGCCCAATCCTCTACTCCAAGCAGGGTGTGGGCTTGGGAGGAAATCTAGAAAATACAGAAGTTACGTTTCCCTGCACACCTAAGTCTAGTATGCTCCCATGTATTTGTGATGGCTTTTCAGTAGCTAAGTGCCCTTGGATGTGTCACTAAGTGCCTTTGGGTGTTTTCTTCAAGTAGAAGCTCGGAGAGGCTCAGCCATAAAATAAGGAAATGATACTGGGCTCCGGGAAAGTTTGAGATACGGTTCCCATGAAATGTAAATTAAACGGTGGCCAGGAAGGCACACCCCAGTTAGGAAGATAAGGAAAGACCCCACGGAGAAGAGAGGACACGATGGGTACCTGACAAGGAAAGTGGGATTTTGAAAGAAAGCAGTGAGGGAAATAGGGTTGCAAGTGAAGGGGCCGGCAGGTGCAAAGGGGCCCAACAGGCTGGGCAGCCATGGCCATCAGAATGTCTGTGTCTCAGGAGAGTCTCAGCATATTGAAGGCAAGAGGAAAGGCAGGCACTTAGGAGACTGAGCCTTCTAATGGGAAACTTTCAGCTTCAGATCTGCCATTCACAGGAGTAGCCCCAAATGCTTGAGAACTTTCTGGAATGTTTGCCTACAGAACAGCCTGCCCTCTAACCTTGCTGGGTTTGTGTGTGTGTGTTGTTGTTGTCTTGGCAGTGCTCGGGGAGGAAAAAAACTCTGCTCTCTTTCTCAGTTTTCTCTTTCCTGACAGCGCATCAGGAGAGATTAAAGCTGCAAATCCAATCCCTGGTGCAGGAGCTATTGGTCCAGATGCTGCCTCCTGGGCTGTGGAAAGCCTCCACCCAGAGGCAGCCAGGGACCTGGGAGCTGCAGGAGGCAGGGGCACCAGATAGTGACAAGGCAGACAAAACCTTTCCTTCAGGCACAGAGAATGGCTGGGGAAAAACGAGGAAAATCAGGAAAAGGAATGAAGGGCTGGGGAAGAGGGCCAAGCATTTACATAAAAGCACTGAGGACTACTAAGAGCCAACCACAGGCGGTGCCCCTGTCATCTCTGGAGACTATGAAGGTGAAGTGGCAGGATCTCAGTGCCACTCTTGTCCATGATCAAACGGAACCTTTATCTTCACAGTACAGAAAAGAGTACAGAGCTGAATGATGGAAAAATGATGCTCAGCTCTGTGTGTGTATTTTATAGCCACCCATTAATAATTCATGGAGCAGCTAAATGACGAGAGTTGGAGCCCCCAGCTCCGGCACCTGCGCCCTGTCACAGACCCCTCTGCGGGACTGCCAGTCCCTCTCTCTCCGCCTGGAACCAGAGGCGCCTGCCTGCCGCGTCATGTAGCGCCTAACATGCTCGTGACAAAGGCTGACATTCCCTTGACAAAGGCTGGCATCCCGTCTCAGGTTTTTCCTTCAACCCACCCAAAATCAAACGAGCTACAATGTGGCGATTGACCCCCCCTCCCACTGTGCTCTCAGGACCCTGCCCTCAGATGACTGGGCCAGCTGGGCGGGCCTCTGGGACACAGGCCTGAGTTCTGATTGGCCCCGCCCCGCCCACGGCAACCTATCAGCTGCGAGGCTTTACGTCTTCCCCTGGGACCAGCTTTTAGTGACATCCCAGGTGCTGCGTGAAGCCTCTGGGCAGGCTGCAAAGGGGAATGATGAATGTATATTATTTCCTCCCGCCTGCCCCCCAGCCCGACCCTTGACACCGTTTGTTCCAGCAAATCTCCGGGCAGAGTTTTCCATTCCTTGGGTGAAGGGAGGTAGGGAACATCTGTCCCTGCTCCATCCACTTCTCTCTCAAATTGGCACTGGCTTTCATAGGGATGGCCACCATGCAGTCCCCCCAGGGGACGGGACAGAGATCTGGACTCTGGGGAGGGGAAATGCCGGCAGCCCCAAGGAAGCCTCTCTTCCAGACCACACCCACCCCGAAGTGGGACTCGGAATGTCAGTGCAGCCACCAGTAACACCAAGGCCACAGGCAGGAGTGGGAAACAGATCCATTCCTGCAGATGTCGTAAGAGACCAGGAAAGATGGCTGACATCATGCAGCAGACCACAGAGCTTCGTACATTCACTTTGTGGTACCACTGTTCTTTCTCCGTTTGCCTCCCTGTTCATTTGGTGTTCTTTTGTTTCATTCAACAGACATTTGTGGGACGCCTACCTTATGACAGGCACTGTGCCCAATACTAGGGATACAGCAGTGAGCAAATAAACTCCTTGCCCACTTAGAAATTACATTCCAGTGGGTGGGGGGCAATTATGCAATTATGCTACAGAGAGAGAGAGAGAGAGAGAAAGAAAGAAAGAGAGAGGTTAAAGGTGGAGGTAGATGCAGACAGAGATACTACTCAACATTCTGCGATGGGAAAATACATTAGGCAGGAGGAATGGGGAGAATTAGGGGGAGGGTGTTGCTGTTTAGCTGCAGGTGATCAGGCGGCCTAGTTAACCAGGCCTGGGTCAGGAAGAGCCGGCACTATGACTGGCAGGTGAGGAAGGGCTCCAAGGAACAGTGGGAGCTGGGAGGCTGGAGGGAGGAGGGCCCAGGAGACAGGTCAGAGAGGTCTCGGGCCAGGTGAGGCAGGGATGCTGGACACAGTAGGGACTTTGTGCCCCTGATGGAGAGGGGGAGAGGGTCTTGAGCAGAGAAGCCACCTGACCTGATCAGGCTTTCCCAGGACCCCCCTGGCTGCTGGGTTGTGGATGACTGTAAGGGATAAAGGCAGAAACAAGGAAGCCAGCCAGGGGCTAACAGAATCCTCCAAGCGATGACGGTGCTCAGAGCTGGCTAATAGTTCGGAAGGTGTGAAGGGCGGCCTCCGGATGCTGCTCCAGGTGTGGATGTGTGTTTGCCAAGGGACCGGATGTGGGGTGAATAGAGGCTCCCTCTTCAAGAGGCTTCTGCCCTTCCTCTCAATAGAATCCATGTCCACATTCTGGAAGAACGGGGCTGCCTGCTGCCCCACCACTCACTCCCACTGTGGAGAGTAAGGAAATCCCTGGGCCCTCATGCACCGGACAGGCTCTGACATGGGTGAGATGTTACTTCTACTATTCTCGAAGGGTTATGTATAGAAGACAGAGAAGCTTTACTGAGCCCCCAAGTACAGCATGAGGCCAAGCCCTTAGCACGCACACCCCATGTGAGTCCTCAGCATCAACCTGTGAGCTGGAGCTCCCCAGCCCCACTTGACAGATGGGGGTGCACAGACATCCTAGACAGCTATGGTGGCTGCCGACAGCCCTGCAGAGTCCTTGTCCCCAGGAACTGGCAGGGGTGAAATCACGCCCCATACCTGGGCCACCTGACTCCAAACCACTTCCTTTTTCCCCTAAGAAATGTCTGGTTTCTCTCTCTTGGTCCATAGAAAGGCAACACCACGGCCGGGCGTGGTGGCTCACGCCTGTAATCCCAGCACTTTGGGAGGCCAAGGCTGTCAGATCACGAGGTCAGGAGAACGAGACCATCCTGGCTAACACAGTGAAACCCTGTCTCTACTAAAAATACAAAAAAATTATCCGGCCATGGTGGCGGGCACCTGTAGTCCCAGCTACTCGGGAGGCTGAGGCAGGAGAATGCCGTGAACCCGGGAGGTGGAGCTTGCAGTGAGCCAAGATTGCGCCACTGCACTCCAGCCTGAGCAACAGAGCGAGACTCCATCTCAACAAAAAAAGAAAAAAAAAGAAAGAAAAAATAAAAAAGAAAGGCAATACCACTAGCCTGCAAACCTCTGGGCTCAACTTCTTTCCTGACTTCAAGACAGACTCCTCTGTGGTTTCTTCCTCATTTCCTCTTTCCTCCTCTCTGGGTTTTAAGTCTCAGAAAATGAACTATTTCATGAAAAAGAGCTGCATAGAAAAATCATATAGATAATGGAAACCCATTCTATAAAATACGTTTATAATTATATGAATAAATTGAAAATAAATCCACCAAAAATTTCAACAGTAGAATTTTCTAGAAGTATTGTTCTTTCCTGTATATTGCAAATTACCTACAATTCATAGGAGCCATTATTGCCTGAGGTTTACAAACATGGACTCCGGATTGGACAGCCTGGAATCACCTCTGGCCCATGATCTGTGCTGATCTGTGGCCACTCCTTGGCCTCTCTGGGCCTCTCTCTCCTGTTCTATGAAGTAGGGATTCTATGAATATAAAGTCAAGCCTCCCTCCTAGGGCTGCAACCAGGACACAAGGAGGAAGCCCAGGTGAGCGTGTATCACACTCCGGCACATAGTAGAGCCAAATGAATGACAGTTCTCACAGTGAGCCAGTGTTGCTCTTAAAAATCACGGGGTACGGAGCATTTTTAGAGGAATAATTTAAAAATAATTCAAAAGCCAGGGTTGAGAGGAGGAGAATTAAACTTTGTTCTAATCTTCAAAGCATGTGATTTGGAGGCTTCTGCATTTGGAACATTTCAAAGCTTCCTGGAATCTATCTTCATTTGGTACCCAAGCACTGGGGAAAGATGATAAACAGCCCTGCAGGAAGAGAGGCAATTAGCAAGCCATGGCTGGGGGCTGCCCGGGAGGCTGCGGTGCTCTTGCTCCCGTGTGTGCGTGGGGTTGTGTCTGTGGGAGTGTGCGGGCCATGTGTGTGCTGTGTGACACGTGTGTTTTTTGAGCATTTATTTGTATGTGTGATATACTGTGTAGTATATATGTGAGGTATATTATTGTAGTATGTGTGTATGTATGGAATGTGTTTTGTGTGTGGTGTTTGTGGGGACTGGAGTGTTTTGTGGTATGTGTGTAATATGTGGGGGCCTTTGTATGTGTGGTATTTTGTGTGCTATGTGTGCCGTTTCTGGTACAGGTCTATGTGTAGAGTGTGTTTTCTATGTGGCGTTTGTGGTGTGTGTGATATTCAAGAAGGTGAGGGTGTTTTACGGTGGGTCTGTGTGTGGTGTTTCTGGTGTGTTTGTGTGTGCAGTGTGGGAGGGTGGGGTGTATATGAATGGTGTGTGTGGTGTGTAATGTGGTGAATGTGGGAGTTGTATGTGTGATGTATTGTATGTGGTGTGTATGTGGTGTCTGGTTTGCATGGAATGTGTTTCATGTGTGGTATATAGTGTTTCTAACATGTGGTATGTGTAGTGTGTGCAGCGTGGTGTGCGTGTGGAGTTGTATATGTAATGTATTGTGTGTGGTGTGTGTGTGGAGTTGTATATGTATTGTGTGTAGTGTGCGTGTGGTGTCTGTGGTATATGTGAATGTGTAGAATGTGTTTCATGTGTGGTGTGTGGTATTTCACGATGTGTGGTATTTGTGGTATGTGTGGTGTGGTGTGTGTGTGGAGTTGCATGTGTGATGTGTGTGGTGTTCGTAGTATGTATGTATGGAATGTGTTTTGTGTGTGTGGTGTATGGTGTTTCTGACATGTGGTATGTGTGGTGTGTGGAATGTGTTTTGTGTATGTGGAATATGGTGTGTGATGTTTATGATGTGTGGTATGTGTGGTGTGTGCAGCATAGTATGTGTGGGGAGTTACATGTGTGACATATTGTGTGGTGTTTATAGTATATGTATAGTATGGGATGTGTTTCGTGTGTGTGGTATATGGTGTTTCTGACATGTATGTGTGGTGTGTGTGGTGTGGTGTGTGTGTGGAGTTGTATGTGTGATACATTGTGTGTGGTGTTCATAGTACCTGTGTATGTATGGAATGTGTTTCGTGTGTGTGGTATATGGTGTTTCTGACGTGTGTGTGGTGTGTGGGATAAGGACATGGGTTTCCAGCACTGGCCTAGGTGGCAGCGGCGGCGCACACATCTGGTTCCCCTCCCTCATTCACCTGCATGCTGCGCCACGTGTGGGCTGGGCACTGGTGAGCCAGATGGATGACAGGCACGGGGGTCAGACCAAAGCCACCTGGTGACTCAGCCAGGTCTGCAGTGGCTGCCCTGGGGACCCCTCGGGCTGCCTCTGAGGGACGATGGCTGACTAGATGGCCTGCATTGACTGTCCAAAGGCCAGGCTGAGCTGGGTGGGCCATGACTGCCTTGTCCACAGAGTGGATCCCCACAGCATCCACTTCTCAGCCACTGATCATTGCTCAGCAGGTCTTTCCACTGCATGCTCATCTGCCCACCTCCACCCCCGCTGCTCATCTGAATCACCAGCTTGCGCAGACTGGCTGATTCTTCCATCCTACACCAGAGAGGTCCAGGGGCCTGGCTTGGGCTCATTCTGGTCCTCGGTGCTGGCACATGGGAAGTGGTGGGGAAGAGCATGGAACCTGGACCCAGCTGCCCGGCAACGTGTCAGCACAGCTGTATGACGTGGCATGTGCTTAGGTGACTTTCCTCCCCTGGGGACAGGTTTTATGAGGTCTAGATGAGACTATGCACATCAAGTGCTTAGAAACATGCCTGGCACATGGAGAACAGTCAACAGATATTAGCCTAGGAGACAACAACCAAAACACAAAGGTGTTGAGTAAAGGGATGCCAAGCACCCCTTCCTCTGGCTCCCCAGCTGGTCATGTGGGGTTCCCCAATCTGGCATGGCTTCTAAACCCCATATCTGAGCATTGATCACTCTTGTGGCAGCTCTTACCCAGCTGCAGGGGGACCCAGATAATCATGGAATGAGTGCCTCCTGCCTTCCTCCAGGTGGACCACAGGACCAGGGAGGGACTGAAGCCAAGGCAGGAGGCAAGCACTTTGGGGCTCTGTTACAAGAGCTGGCACCGAGGGCAGATGCAGATTCAAGACCAGACAAAGGATCCTGACAGTCTCCCAGCCCCAACCCAGCAGGCTGTGTCACACTCACAGGGCATGGGAGGGCTGTGAGAAGGCAGTGCGCTGACAGTGGAAAGCTGTGTGGCCCCATGGATGGGAATGGAAGAGCAGTCAGCTCCTGCCCTGTTGGGGATGGCAGAGGGAATCACCGCAGGAAGTCAGGGCAGGCAGGCAGAACCCAACAGACTCCCTGAGTTGAAGAGGCAGAGGTGAGAGTACAGGAGAGTTTGCAGGACACAGTACCAGGGAAGAGGAGGCTGCACAAGGCAGAAGCCCAAAGATCTGCAGAGAGTCCCTGTGGGATGCCAAGGAATGGTCTCCAAAGATGGCTACATCCTCATCCTCAAAACCTGGGAACAGGTTACTTTCCATAACAAAAGGGAATTAAAGTTGCAGAGGGAATTAAGGTTGCTTGTCATATGCCCTTAAAATAGGGCATATGCCCTTAAAATAGGGCAGAGAGGTGAGAGGAAGGAGAGGTTCGAAGTGTGAGAGGTGCTCAGCCACCATGGCTGGCTTGGAGATGGAGGAAGGGACATGAGGAGGAATACAGGCGGCCTTGGGAGGCCTGCCATGTACAGCAAGCCAGGACATGGGGATCTCACAGGTCACTGAATTCTGCTAAGAACCTGAGTGAGCAGGACATGGATTTCCACCAGAGCCTCCAGAAGGTAACAGAGCCTGCAGACATCTTGATCTCAGCCCAGTGAGACCTCATCAGACTTCTGGCCTAGGGAACTGCAGGATAATAATTTTGTGTTGTATACATTACTAAGTGTGTGATAGTTTGTGATGGCAGCAATACAAAATTAATAAAATCCCCTGGAGTACTCATCCTGCAGAGTATTGAAAAGCACATGCACACAACAACTCAGAGTTCTTGCCCTGCAGAGTATCGATCAATGAGCACATGCACACGATGCCCTGGAGTATCAATAAGCACATGCACACAACGCCCTGGAGTACTCGCCCTGCAGCGTATAGATGAGCACATGCACATGACGCCCTGGAGTACTCGCCCTGCAGCGTATTGATGAGCCCATGCACATGACGCCCTGGAGAACTCGCCCTGCAGAGTATCCATGAGCACATGCACATGACGCGCTGGAGTACTCTCCCTGCAGAGTATTGATGAGCACATGCATACAATGCCCTGGAGTACTCTCCCTGCAGCGTATCGATCAGCACACGCACACGACGCCCTGGAGTACTCACCCTGCAGCGTATCGATCAGCACACGCACACGACGCCCTGGAGTACTCGCCCTGCAGCGTATCGATCAGCACACGCACACGACGCCCTGGAGTACTCGCCCTGCAGCGTATCGATCAGCACACGCACACGACGCCCTGGAGTACTCGCCCTGCAGCATATCGATCAGCACAGGCACACGACGCCCTGGAGTACTCGCCCTGCAGCGTATCGATCAGCACAGGCACACGACGCCCTGGAGTACTCGCCCTGCAGCGTATCGATCAGCACAGGCACACGACGCCCTGGAGTACTCGCCCTGCAGCGTATCGATGAGCACAGGCACACGACGCCCTGGAGTACTTGCCCTGCAGTGTATCGATGAGCACAGGCACACGACGCCCTGGAGTACTCTCCCTGCAGCATATTGATGAGCACATGCACACGACGCCCTGGAGTACTCGCCCTGCAGAGTATCAATGAGCACATGCACATGACACCCTGGAGAACTCTCCCTGCAGTGTATCGATGAGCACATGCACATGACGCCCTGGAGTATTAGCCCTGCAGAGTATTGATGAGCACATGCACACGACGCCCTGGAGTACTAGCCCTGCAGAGTATTGATGAGCACATGCACACGACGCCCTGGAGTACTCACCCTGCAGAGTATCGATGAGCACATGCACACGACGCCCTGGAGTACTCGCCCTGCAGCGTATCGATGAGCCCATGCACATGACGCCCTGGAGAATTCGCCCTGCAGTGTATCCATGAGCACATGCACACGACGCGCTGGAGTACTCTCCCTGCAGAGTATCGATGAGCACATGCACACAATGCCCTGGAGTACTCTCCCTGCAGCGTATCGATCAGCACATGCACACAACGCCCTGGAGTACCCGCCCTGCAGCGTATCGATCAGCACATGCACACGACGCCCTGGAGTACTCGCCCTGCAGCGTATCGATCAGCACATGCACACGACGCCCTGGAGTACTCGCCCTGCAGCGTATCGATCAGCACATGCACACGACGCCCTGGAGTACTCACCCTGCAGTGTATCGATCAGCACATGCACACGACGCCCTGGAGTACTCGCCCTGCAGTGTATCAATGAGCACAGGCACATGACGCCCTGGAGTACTCTCCCTGCAGCGTATCGATGAGCACATGCACACGACGCCCTGGAGTACTCGCCCTGCAGTACTTGCCCTGCAGAGTATCGATGAGCACAGGCACACGACGCCCTGGAGTACTCGCCCTGCAGCGTATTGATGAGCACATGCACACGACGCCCTGGAGTACTCGCCCTGCAGTACTTGCCCTGCAGAGTATCGATGAGCACATGCACACGATGCCCTGGAGTACTCGCCCTGCAGTGTATCGACGAGCACATGCACACGACGCCCTGGAGTACTCGCCCTGCAGAGTATCGACGAGCACATGCACACGACGCCCTGGAGTACTCGCCCTGCAGCGTATCGATGAGCACAGGCACACGACGCCCTGGAGTACTCGCCAGGCAGAGTATCGATGAGCACATGCACACGACGCCCTGGGGTACCCACCCTGCAGAGTATCGACGAGCACATGCACACGACGCCCTGGAGTACTCGCCCTGCAGAGTATCGATGAGCACATGCACACGATGCCCTGGAGTACTTGGTCTGCAGAGTATCAATGAGGACATGCAGGTAACACCCTGGAGTACTTGCCCTGCAGAATATCAATGAGGACATGCACACAACACCCTGGGGTACTCACCATGTGCAGTATTTATCAGCATATGCACACAACACCCTGGAGTACTTGGCCTGTGGAGTACCGATCAGCATATGCACACAACCCCTTGGAGTACTTGTCCTGCAGCATACCAATGGCCACATGCACATGGGAAAGGGAGGGAAAGAACCATCTGAAAGGATGAAAGGACACAGTGCCTGATGACAGCATAGGACCCCACCTCGTGCACTGACTCTGGGTGCAGAAGAAAGCAGAGACCAGTTTCCTGACCTGGCTTTGCTACTACCTCATCGGTGGCCCTGGGCAAGACACCACCCCCCGGTCTCCATTTCCTCATGTGAGAAGCATGGGCTTGGTCTGGGAGACTTCCAAAGCCTGTTTCCCTCTGCAGATCATCAACATAGAGTGGCAGTCTATTCCTGGATTGGGTTTGATGCCACCGTTTCCTGTGGTGGAGAAATGAACTCTGCATGCACAGAGCTGCCTGGATTCACTGCATCAGTGCTCAAAAATGGTCACTGGTCCTAAGTCTCTGCTGCTGAATGGACATGACACAAAATGGTGACTCAGTGCCCGGTGGCCACTTCCCTCCACAGGCAAGGCCCTGCCTTGAGGAGATATCTCATCATTTATAGGAGTTAAAATAAAAAGAAATGACCCAATGTATATCCAGCAATAGGGGAGGAGTTAACTAAACTCCAAGGAGTCTGTGGAAGAGCATGCAATGGTTTAAAAAGAATGTGCCCTGCAGCAAGCTCTCCATTCTCCAACATATATGGATCTCGAAAAGCAGGTTGCCGAGCAACAATGAGTGACAATGTTGATGCTTGAGAAAGATACAAAGATTATGTGTATTTATATTTAATATATGTATATATAAAACATGTAGGCATAAAAATGCATTGAAAAGAGGTCCATTTCCCACAGAGCTGCCAAGCATTCCTTTCAAAACGAAAGTCAGCTCATGCCACTCCTCACTCCCAACCCTGCACAGGCTCCCAGCTCACTGGGAACCAAACACACAGTCTCTGATCCTCTCTCTCCAGCTACTCTCCACCTGACTGTGCTGCCCACTGTCCCTCCTCCGTGTGTGCAGCCACCTGCCTCCCAGTGCCCCATGAGCAGACTGTGCCTGTCCCTGCCTCGGCGCCTGTACCTGGTGGCCCCTGGCCAGGTGTCTGCCCACGCCCTCAACTCCAGGCAGGCGTGGCTGACCATTCCATCTGAAATAACACTTCTTCCCCAGCAGCTTCTCTCTCTCACCTTGCTTTTCAATAGAGCACAAATCATCATTTAACAAATTTTAATCTCATCTGCATGCTGGCTTTTAGTTTCAGTCTATAAACCCTTTGAGTTTTATAAAATGTCGTATCCCTAGGACACAGAGGAATGGCAGCACAGACTAGGTCCTCCATAAATATTTATTAAATGAATAAATATAATATAGTAAACCACACCCGATAGATGCTTCATGGGGCTGTTCTGGAAGGTGGTTAAGGGAAATCCTATCTCTACAGTCTCAACTGTCTACAGTGAGAAGGTTATCGTGGATTGCTTGTGAAATTACTACACATTTTAGAAAAAGGCCACTATAATTCACTGTAACAAGTCCTACAGTGGTACTGCCCTGGGAACTCACAGGAGTCTGCACTGGGGTAACTGGGAACTGCAGGTGGGGCAGAGGAGAGGAGTGCAGAGTGTTCCAGGCAGGGGGACCAGCGGGAACGAAGGGCCAGGGGTGGAGTGAGCTCGCCCACCAGCCCTCCCTAAGGGGATGGAGGCACTGCCAGGCCAACAGTCAGGTTGTGTAGAAACATGTGACTTGCCCTCTATGGCAATGCCACCCAAACCACTGGGCCATGAGGGCACAGGGCGCAGGTGACAACATAGAAGCATAGAAACCCATGCACTGCTTCCCTGCTTCCTTCATTGAGAATGTCTCAATACAAAACAAACACACAGAAGTTCTCTCACGGGAATGCACAGCACTCTGAGTGATGAGGCCAATTTTCATTCTGGCCTGGAGCAGCTCTTCCTCTCACCACAGATGGGAGCAAATGGTCTGTGACCTGGGACTAGGCCTCAGGCTCCCCTGAGCAGCCTCGGAGAGTCCACCTTCAGTCATGGGCTAAGGAGAGTGGCTGTGTGGGTGGTGTTGGGGGGCTGATGGGAAGGAAGGGGTAGAGTCTCAGGCTATGCTGTGTTCAGAGCCACCCAGCTGGGACATACCAAGCCCCACAGTCACTCTGGATTTCTGAAGAAGCTCCCCCATGCCCTCCCTTATCCCCTTTCTCTGCATGCCTTCCTGGTCTGACTTCTTTCTTGCCTCTTCAGGCCTGTGTTGTTTCCTTCCTTCTCACTGTTTCCCCTGGGTCGTGCTCTCGCTGGCCTCCAGGTCTCTGTGTCTGCCATACCTTCATCTGCTCGATCCTGGACAACTTGGAGTACTTGGCTTGGGAAGGCCCAGCACCTCAAGGAAGCCTCGCCTGACCCTCCTCAGGGCTGCCAAAGCCCTTGGAGAAACCTTTAGGCATTACTCGGTTTTGTCATTTCCCAGTGATCTGGGAGCCCGAGTGAGGACTTGGATGGAGTCATGTTCAGCTCTAGGTGCCCAGGTCTCTGGACAGAATTTCTCAGTAAATACTGGGTACATTTTAAAAATTAGATGCAATGTGCTAGAGTCAGTGAGGAAAACAATAAGCAGAATATTCCGTCTACCGCCTGGGGAAGTGGAGAGTGCATCTCACCTGCAGGAGGCAACCCCTGCACGGCCAGGACAAGACAAAGGCAAGGCACTCTGTGTTGAGGTTGGGATGCCACAGGTAGGGACAGGACAATCTGGGTCGAAATTCACATCCCACCCTGACCGGAGCTGGGGGTTGAGTGGATCTATTGGAGTGTGAGGGGTGGGATCTGTGGAGCTCAGAAATACCAACATAGAGTCTGAATTTTAGGACATTGCCTAGCCTCGCCAGGAAGGCAGCGGAACCAAACAGAGTCCCCACCCCTGGCTGGGGCGGGAAGCATTAATTGCTTTTGCAAGCTTGAGAAAAATCATACAACTTAATTAAGATTGGCCCATCCTGAGAACATCCATCAGCTGTGGGAGCAGCAGGAACAGGAGGGTGGCTTGGAGTGGGGGAGAGAAAGGAGACCCAGCGGGGAGTGGTTGCTGCAAGGAGACAAGACTCTCCCAGCCCCCCATCAAAGGGTTTGCTGAATGTCCCTGGGGGTCAGACCCCTGGTATCCACCATCAGGGAGAGCAGGGAACAGAGCAGCCTCTTAATTAATCCACAGAGAGAGCTGCGGCCTCGGCCCCACCCTGCGTTTCAATCACTCAATCCTTCTAATTTCCCAGCAATTTAATTAAAGGATCTTCCCCCTTACAATAATGTCTCATTTCCTCAGAGCAGCTTTAAAAGAATTAGAAGCCGCTAAAACTGATTGGATTGTAGCTGTTTCCCTGAGACTTTGGTCTGGAATCTCAGGATACAAAGGTGCTAAGAGGATGAGGCCACATCCCAAAGCCCTTTCCACACAGTAGAAGTTGAGGCCCAGAGCAAAGAGGGGTGTCTCTAGGGTCACATGCAGAACCAGAGGCAGAATAAGATCTTGGTTAACCCCATCCCCTCCCATCTCCCATCCATCATAGCAGAAAGGTCTTTACTCTTCAACCAGTGACCTCAGTTTATTCTTCTTTAAAATGGCATGCCATTTGTAAAAATTAAATTTGATTATGAGTGTAAAAGTGCTTGGTTGGTGGAAATCAAAATAAAACACAAATACCCTGGAAATTTCTGTGAGCCTGGCCCTGGAGATCAGAGCATCTAGGACAGGGGTCAGTAAACTATGGCCTGTGGGCCAAACCTGGCTCACCACCTATTTTTATAAATAAAGCTTTATTAAAACGCAACCATACTTATTCATTTGCATACTATCTATGGCTGCTTTCATGTTACAATGGTGCAGCTGAATAGCTGTGGTGGAGACCATATGGCCAACAAAACAAAATATCTACCTGGCTCTACCAAAAACATTTGCTAAACCCTACATGGTTGCAGAAGGCCATGACTCTATCAAGAATCCTCAAAGGATCGAAAAACCAAAACACTGTCTTTGAGCAAACAGAGTAGTATCAGCTATCAAATACTGAGTACATGCTGTGTGCTCAGTATACTAGATGACAAGGTGTAGAATACTGTATCAACTCTACAGATGGTGCAAACATCCCCATTTATAAACGAGCTAACTGAAGCTCAATGAGACTGAGCATTGTCTGAGGCTGTGAAGCCAGCAAGCTGGAGAATGTAGCTTCATTCCATATCCATCACCCCAATCCCAGACTCCTCCATACTGAGTTGACACCTTCCTTCTCCAGGGCTAACACCAACCCACAATGCATGAGAGCTGGGTGGGACCTCGGAGATCCTCCAACCCCAAACCCCTGACTGTATGCCAGGGAAACTGAGGCCCAAACAATGCAAGGTCACTCAGAGTGTCCATGGCAGAGATGGGGAAAAAGACCACAGCTCCTGGCTCCCTACAAAATGATGTCATACTCAGGTGAGCACCTGCTCTGGGTCAGGTGAGGTGCTAGGCAGGTAACAGATCTTATACTACAGCTGTAAGCATGTTAGTACCTCCATTTTTCAGAAGAAGGCACTGAGGCTCTGAAATCAAAGGCGATGTGTCCCAGAGCACACAGCTAGTAGAGCTGAGGGATGGATGTAGGTTCCTCTGAGTTCAAACTTGTTCTCTTCTCACCGCCCAGGCTGTAAAGTGGGGCCATCCGAGAAGCAGAGAAGGGCCACACTCCTCCACTCTTCAGGGCAGTCCATGAGTCCCCCACATCCACTTTCTGCTGGCACCCAGCTGGGGTAGGTCGGCTTGGGTGGGGGAGCCCCCGCGGCTGAGGCTGACGTAATCAGCACTCAGGGAACACTGTCATTGCCATCCTTCAATGGAAGGAAGCTGCAGTGCCAACAGCTCAAATGACTTGCCCAAAGCTGCACAACTAATTTAAATTAGAACAAAAATCCTTCACTTGGAGCCCATGAACGCCTTACAACTGTGCTTAAGTTTTGTGTGTGTACACAGTTTTCTGGGGGGTAGGTCTATGGCTTGCATCAGAACCCGCAGAGCTGAGCGGCCCTACAAAGTTAAGAGCTGCTGTTCAGATCCAGGGTTCATGGCAGGCGTGCCCAGCACATTAGCTTCCAACGTCTGTGGGACTCTCCTCCTCCCTGCTCCCCTTAGCCCAGAACATTCTCCCAACCACAGCCTCCTCCAGTCCTCCCTCCCTGACATCTAGGATTTGGTGGAAGGTCTGTGACTGGCACAAGCTTTATCTTTTGAGCCTCTGGAATCCAGGTGTCATGAGGGCAGAATAAACCATGTTAACGAACCTGACCTGAACATGAAAGGCAGAGTGTGTACACTGGTCCTCTTCGTCTTTCTGTCTGGCCTGCAGCATGTGTGATCACCCTCTGCACACTCAAGGTGCCTGACAGTTCCTAGGGCTTCAGTCATAGAACATCTCCCAGTTACACTGCACTCAACCTGTAGATGTTGGCTACCTGAAAATACCTTCAGGAGACATGTTAAGTTCTAGAGATGCAGCAAACATTGTGTTACCTAGGGAGCCGAGCAGTTTGGAGTGGGGATGCCACATGAGGGGAGCAGGTGCTTCAGCCCTCCATGTGATCAGCCCCCATTTGAGAAATGGCTCTGTCACCAGGAGTGGGATGCTGGCGGCTGCTACGGGTCAGGCGTGCATCCTCTGCCAGTGTGATTATGTGTGTTTCTCATACAGCCGTCCCCTCTACTGGGAGATCAGTATCAACCTCCCACTTTAAAGACTTACAGAGGAAGGTCAGGGATAGATAAGGGGAAGAACAGAGGGAAAAAATAGCTTTAGGTTTATAGATATTCCAAGAAAATCTTTGCTTACCACAAAGAAACAAGGCACTGTGGGCCAGGTTTTAAAGTTCTAATGGGCCAGGTGGACTTCTGGCCCGACAGGGTCCAAGGCTCAGGGTCCCTTCCCTCTGCAGGCTGCCAGAGCTCCCAACACTGCAGACACCTGGTGTCTGCATCACACTGAAGGGAGGACTGAGTGGGCTCAGGATGAAAGTGACTGCTGCTCCTCTGAGCGCCCCCCCAGTGGGAGGGGCTTGTCCTTGTAGTGGGGGTGGATTTGTAATGACCCCTTCCCAGGTGTCTCTCTGAAAGGCCTGGGCAGTGAGTCAGCAATAGCCAGGAAGGAGGCTACTCTCAGAGGGTGAAGCACCAGGGACAAGCCTTCCCGGGACTGCGGCAGGAATCTCAGACCCTTGAAGACACACGCCTCACTAATGGAGCCAAGCAGGAGTGTCTCAGAGAGTCACTTGCTCTGTGCCATCAGGCTAGCCCCTTTCCCTCTTGGAGCCTCAGTTTGCTCATCTGTGAAATGAAGCAGCATGACTGTCTCCCTCAGTCCCTCCGGCCCTGGCCTTCTGGCCTTGCTTCATAGTCTCCGTTCTGCATTCACATTGCTCTTTGACCGTCGCTCCTGATCACTGCAAATGGAGACGTCCCTTCCAGGCTCCCCCAGCCTCTGGGGCTCCTGCAAGGGAACTCACCCTCCAGGTTGTTCTGCCACTCATGCATCCAACATGGTTATTATAGAAAACAAATGATGACAATACTCACAAGGACTGTAAGTTAACCCTCCTTGGATGCCTGCACGTGCCGGAAAATTGACATGCATCATCTTATCAAAGGCTCACAGCAATTTGATGAGGAAAGCGCTACTGTGATCCCCATTTTAGAAGTGGAAAAACTGAGGCTCAGAGAGAACATGCGATGTTCCCAGCTCTTACGGGGTGAACCGATGACTCCAACCTGGAATTCTGACCTCAAACACAGCCAAGATTCAGTCTCTCACGACATAGCTACACTTCTTTTTTTTTGAGACAGAGTCTTGCTGTGTTGCCCAGGCTGGAGTGCAGTGGCGCGATATCTCGGATCACTGCAACCTCTTCCTCCCTGGTTCAAGTGATTCTCCTGCCTCAGCCTCCTGAGTAGCTGGGATTACAGGTGCGTGCCACCATACCTGGCTAATTTTTGTATTTTTAATAGAGACAAGGTTTCATCATGTTGGTCAGGCTGGTCTCGAACTCTTGACCTTGGTTACTATAGAATACAAATGATGATAATACTCACAAGGACTGTAAGAATTAACCTTCCTTGGGTTAATTCATTAACTGTTGTCACTGATGATTTTCCCCTTGTTCTTCAGTTCCATCTTTCAAGGCTGAAGAAAAAAGAGCATTTGATTCCAAATCCATCTCCCCACTCCACCCCTTTTAAAATTCAAAATGAACTGTCCATCCTATCCTCTGAGGGCCGCCTCGGCCTCCCAAAGTGCTGGGATTATCCACACTTCTTCTTTACAGAGTGCCAGCTGATAGGCTTCTAGATATGCCTGGACTGGGTGGACTCTATTAGTTATTACAGTCAATAATGCTATAACTATGACCTACGCAGGACAGAAGCTGGGTGAGCACCCTTCCCCCAGGCCCTGCAGAATCTGTCTCTTGAGGCCAACTGCCCTCTAGGTACCTGCATGTGACCTAAGTGTTCACTGCAGGCAGTTCTGTCCCTTGCAGCTCCTTTATCAGTTTCACCTGGCCCATGACAATCCCCCGGGGCCAGGGCTGATGTCTGGGGCATCTCTCTATGACCCATAGGTCTGATTCTGGATGCTCAGGAAAGAGGTGCAGAATGGAGGAGGGGAGGCAGCTGGGGACCCTCTCTCCAGCCTGGTTCCCCTGCCGCCTCTGGCCTGACACAACCTTCTTCTGTCTACACAGACCTTTCTTCTCCCTTTTGTCTGCTTTGTGATAGTTAATAAACCAAACCATCACTGCCTTCTTAGCCTGCAGGAAGTATAACAACTGTTATCTACCACAAACCACCGAAGCCTTAAATTGCAGCAGGAATGGTGACAGTGATAGATTAGAATTTTAAAAATCAAACCCAAACATGTCCCCATCATGGCTAAGAGAAGGGCTGAGCTGACTTGAAAATGATGTACCTAGAAAATTTTGTGATGCATGGTAAATTAAGTCTCCCCCTCAGCACTTTTTCCCTTTCCTCCAGCAGAGTATTAGTCTAGTTAATTGATTCCCAAAGATTTCCCACTATGACCTAAAAGTATTCCCACTGTGGGTAGACTGATGGAATCCTGGATTTCATCCAAGGGCAGGATGGACAGTTCATTTTGAATTTTAAAAGGGGTGGAGAGGGGAGATGGATTTGGAATCAAATGGTCTTTTTTCTCCAGCCTTGAAAGATGGAACTGAAGAACAAGGGGAAAATCATCAGTGACCACAGTTAATGAATTTTAAATACTTATTACAAGAAAAATTAATTTGTCAAATTAGCCCCATAGATACAGTTTATACAATGAGTCACTCTCTCCTCAAAAATGCAAAACTCAGAGCAACTAACGCATCTCAAACTTGCTGTTGCACAGCCAGGTCGCAAGGTCACGTTCATGTCTGAGCGCTATTAGGTGGGGCAGGAGCCTCTCCTCCACCCCAGAGACTGTGCTGAGCACATCACAAACATTATCCCAGTAATTCTAACACTACGGCTATTTGATAAACTTGTACATCTATGCACTGGATGATAACACCCACCCCTCCCAATGCTGTCCTGAGAAGCAAATACTCAAGGAACAGAAAGTTTTTTGCAAGTCCCTGATGCACAAGGAGCGTTCGTGCCTCTCAGCAATTGTTACCTTATCACCCCCATTGCTGATGGGGGAGAGGTGGCCCAGCCTGCCCAAACTGACACACCTGCTAAGAGTGAGGCTGGGCCAGGTTTGTCTTGCCTGCGCTTCAGCTCTTTAATTCAAAGACTGCCCTTCTCCCCTTCCTCAGTAGATGAGAGTATGGGGGCCAGCTCACACGACAGAGGCAAAGCCCATCCACGTGCGAGGTGGGTGTCATCTGTGAAGATGCATCTGTGGGAAGTGCCAGGGCTCTTCCCAGGGCTAGGCCAGCTGTATGCTGCCTCGGCCTCCTCCCCAGCCCAAGCATTACAGAGCACTCCAGGCTGGGCCCCAGCTCCTGCCTCCACCCTGTCTCTGACCTTGGACCAGCCCTGGGTCTCTTGTCCTTGCAATGACTTCTGCTCACACTTGGCCACGTGGCCCTGGACTTCAGCTCCCTGTAGCCACACTGGCACCTCGCCTCTGTCCTCCATGTCCTGGGCCTGCACTGCCTACCTGGTGTCAGGGCTGACAGAGAGACAGGATGGCACAGGGAGGGCAAAAAGTACCTGGGGGAACAAGAACTTCATACCTGCGTTCAAGTCCCAGACACATCCCTTTCTAGCCTCAAGTGTCCCCCAAAACAGGTTACTTACTGAGCCACCATCTTCTCAGCTGTAAAAGCAAGAAAAGAGTTAGCAGAAGGCACGTTGGTTATGAGTGCAGATATTGCTTGGGCTCAATTCCTGGTTCTGCCACTTCCTGTGTGACCTCAAGCAAGTTACTTAACCTCCCCATGCTAACAGTTCCCATCAATAAAATTCTAACGAGAGCACCAAACTCACTGGGTTGCTGTGATGAGAACACCCATACTCCCGACATAGAGTAAGCTCTATAGAAGTGCCAGTCTTCAGTCTTAGGAAGACACAGGTGGACAGGAAGTCTGAATAGGAAGATGCCCATGAAAGGGCCTCGTATGGTATCTGGCACACAGCAGGTACTTTACACACATTCTAAAACAGGGAGGTAGAGAATTCAGCCTTTTAGCACAAGCTTTTACCTTGCCTGACACAAAAAACACCTGGAGTCAAAAAGCACCCGAAAACAACAGCCAAGGGGGTCAGGAGCAGTGAGAAGCTGCATCTCACAGTCACATGAACGGACCACTGGCTTTGAAAGCTTCCCCTCTGAGCCCAGCATCAGCTCCCCAGGAAAGAACCACGGAGAACCAGGCCTCCTGCCTGCCCCACCCACACACCTACCAGGCCTGGTCAGCCAGGACCACAGGTAATGCTTCACCTCAGCTTCCTGCATTTCCTCGTAATCCAAGAGGACAGGAAGGGAAGGGAAGTACACAGGGTCTGTGTGTCCAGGCAGGGCAGGCTCCGCATTCAGGCTGCGTGGAGCACAGAGCACACCCCGGGAGTCCTCGCAGGCCACCTTCATGGCCCCCCCTCCCACTACCTTATGCCCTTGAGGGAGGAGTGTGAGGGATACTCATGTTTAAGACCCCCATGCCAGGAATACAAGCAATCTGTGATATTTCCAGAGTGTGGGCCAGGACACTGCTAACAGCTTCAGGGGCTTCACTCATTTAATCCTTTTAATCATCAGGAGTCAGCGATTATCCTCGGACCCATTTCAGACATGGGTAAACTAAGGCTAAGAGGTCTGATGGCATGGCAAGGTCACGTGGATAAGTGACAGAGCAGGGTTTGAGCCCAGGTCCTCTGCCTGTGAGCTGGGCACTCACCTATCTCAACACAGACCACACCGATGCATGGGCAAGATGTCTCATTCTGGAGAACCACCCTGACCTCCTCACCCTTCCCCTCCTCTATCAAATGCCACTGCCTGCCCCACAGCTTACAGAGTAAAATCCACATCCTTCATTTCACATCCCTGCTCTTCTAGGATCTGGCTTCTGCTGATCTTTCTGCCGATCTTTCTGCCCTTCCCTTTAGAGTTGCTCCCAGCCAAACACAAATTCTCATGGCTCAAGTCCATCTCCCACACTGCCCGCCCCAGGGGGCGCTGTGACTCTTCTTTGGAATTCCTTTCCCACTCCCTCCCACCCTAATCCCTGGAGGTGCAAAGCCCATCTAGGTTCCCAGGCCCTATCACAGGTCACCTCCACCGTGAAGCTTTCCCTAACTCATCCCAAGTCAGCAGTGTTCTCCCTCTTCCTTGCTTAAGGCAAGGAGTCACTTTTCTACTTGAATCAGAGCAGCAGCTTTTAAGCTTCTCCCAGGAGGTGCCCTCAGGCCCTGCTGGGGTGAGGTGAGAGGGCTGGTAACAAGGAGGGCCAAGTGAACTCTGCCCTCTTCAACAGGGTGGCTACTCTTTTATTTGCTTCTAAACCTGCATCAGATTTCATTGCAAGAAAGGGTTCTCGGAGGAAACAAACCTTGACCTCAGGGTGTCAGATGTGAAGATGTCAAGACACCCCAGGGCCGGGCTGGGTGTATCAGGACTCAAGTCAATGCCCCCACAATGCTGTGCACAGAGCAGGAGTTCCAAACATATGGCATCTATGTTAAGCACCCAGACTAGAAACCTTGGTCACATAGTCCTGTGTTATGACACCTCTGATGGTCATTGCATTGTTCCTCCCAAATACACAGTGGACAAGAGGGCACTGCCACTTCTTGGCTGGCAGCAAATCAAATGCTGGGTGCCAGGAAATGGAAGGTGAGATCATTAACATCAAAAGGTTTCCAAAGCAAACCTAAATGCAGAGGAAAGAGCACCATCTGCATTTTAAGGGCCTGGGTTTGGATGGGGTCCTTCTGGGTGGGCCCCAAATCCAAGATTTCAACTTGGGAAGGGGAAATGTAAGCCATCCCGCCTGAAGAACCAAAGCATTCAGACAGGAACTGTTTTTATTCCATCCACCTCACCTCCTTAGAATGGGAGGTGAACAGTGAAATAGTGCATTTATCTTAAAAGTGAAATAATTCCAGGATGGTAGGGCGAGACCCTGTGATGGGTGAATTTACCTCACTTGATACCAAGGGCCCTTAATACTCGGGGAAGTGGGACTTTGTCGACAAAGCCAGGACAATCCCCCTACCCCCACCCCACCCAGCAGTGATTAAAAACCCGTACGGTCACTTTCTATGTGATGGCTGTCTCCCTCTCACCAGACTGCATAGCGGTTGCAGATGAACATTTGGCACCTAGATGGGGGTCAAGGAGCTGGGGCTGTGATTCAGGGAAGATGCTGAGGGGGACTGGGAGTCTCTGTTTGAAACTTGAAGCAAGGCGTGAAGGTGTGGGGTGTGTGTAGGGGAGCTGACGCTGAGGTCTTTCAGGAAGCAGATGGTAAGGGTCAGGGGGTGTGTGTCTATGCTGGGGTGAGGGACCTGTGGTGTTGCTGGTGATGCTGACTGCCTTGCCCACCCCAAGTTGGACTAGGAGAGTCCTATCAGGCTGCTGGGCAGGGAGGGCAAAGGAGAGCACCATTCTGAGGGTAGGGCAGGAAGGGTGGCCTCCCCACCCTGGGTGCCTGCAGAGCCTGGCAGCCCCGCCCTGTGGCCATCCGATGTCACACGTCCTCTAGAGTTCCTGGACCGGCTGCTCCACAGCCTGCTCCTCCACAGGCTGCATGGCCTCCTGCACGTAGACGATGAACTCCGAGGCCTCCCCGCCCTGCGTGTAGACAGTCACCGTCTCAATGCCCTCCACGTCGTCAGAGGACACCACCAGGTGGTGCTGCTCGGCAAGCTCCACGGACGCTTGCTGGACCGTCTCCTGGATCATGACCGTGTGGTTGGAGCTGGGCTCCTCCTCGGTGACCTGCGGGAGGAGGACAAGAGAAAGGTCACACAGTGCCTACTTCCCCGTCCAGCGTAACAGCAAAGTCACAACTACAGTTTAGGAGCCACCAGTGCATGTCCATTCTCCACGGATCCTCTCTACCAGGCTGTGCTTGCTCTCATGCCCATTTTACAGCTGAACAGAATGAGGTTCAGCAATGTAGGGCAACGTGGTCAGGGTCCCCAGCCGTGGCAAATGGTGGAACCTAAGTTCAAACCCAGAGTCCGAGGTTGTTTCTGATGCCGAGCTGCTTCCCGGGGCTTCCAGGAGGTGTGGGGTTACCTAGAGAATGAGGGCTGGAAGGCATGGTGGGGGTTAGTTACTGCAGGTGTCAGTGGTAGGTGTTGGGGGTGCTCCTGGAAATTTATAGCTGGTCCATCTGGCAGTGATAAAGGCACTACGTCTATCCTGGGCTCTCTGTGTTTCCACACTCAGGGAGCTTGCCTGTGTGTGAAGATCTGTATCACACTAGGAAGGAGCAGACGCCTGGCAGGCCTGATTTTCCCCAGGTGTCGTCCGTCCAGCAACACTAATGCCTTAACTATTTGGGGGAAGGCCTGCTGGTGGAAACTCACTGCCACAGGGCTAGACAGGAGAGCCTTCTGGGTATCCGTCAGGGGATGGGACCTCATGGATTGTATGGCCAGGCCTTTCCCTGAAGCTCCAAGCTGCCAGATTCCAGGCAAGACCAAATGCCAGCTGGTGCTAATACCCCACATCCCTCATGCTGCCAGCTCTGGGCTGTTTTTAAATAACAACTGTCTTTGATCTTGAGATGAGAAACAAAAGACATGGAGTTGAGACCTTAGAGCTGCAAAAATGAGTGAAGGATTAGAAAACAGGCACAAGAGGAAAGCAAAGGGGCCTGGAATTATCTAGCTGGAGGATAAGGGAGTCTTCAGACTTACAGAGGGGTGTCAGGGACACCCATTCATTTCCAGGTGAGTCTGAATGGCAAGGTGGGGAGAGCACATGCTTTGTCCTGCACTGACCGGGCTTTGAGCATCAATTCCACCATTTATAAGCTACGAGGCCTGGGCAAGACACTTTTGCCCACAACCTTCAGTCTATTCATCTGTAAAACAGGGACTAAAATGTGTTCTGCAGAGGATTCGTGGGAGAATGGAAGGAGATTCTATATGCAAAGTGGGTGCTCAATAACAGTACTGACCTTTTAATCCCTTCATTCAACCACACTTTTTTTTTTTTTTTTTGGAGACAAGGTCTGACTCTGTTGCCCAAGCTGGAGTGCAGTGGTGCCATCTCAGCTCACTGCAACCCTGCAACCTCTGACTCCTGGGCTCAAGCCATCCTCCTGCCTCAGCCTCCCAAGTAGCTGGTACTATAGGTATGTGCCACCACACCTAATGAATTTTTGTATTTTTGGTAGAGACAGGGTTTCTCCACATTGCACAGGCTGGTCTCGAACTCCTGAGCTCAAGTGATCCACCCACCTTGGCCTCCCAAAGTGCCGGGATTACGGGCATAAGCCACTACACCCGGCCTCAACCACACTTTCTTAAATACCTGCTGCTGCCTGGAAGAAGGTATTCTAGCATGTCAATCACTCATTCTTTCACTCTACAGAACTTTTGTCATCTTACCAGCTACCAGTAGACTGCAAGCTCCACAAGGGCAGGACCATGTCTGCCTGGTCACAACTGTTTCCCCAGAGCCAAGCTGAATGCCTGGCACACAGCATGTGCTCAATATTTACTGACTGATGATCCACTAGGTGTCAGATGCCACGCTGTGCACTAGAAAACCACAGTCCTCTGAGGAAGCCGAGTCTCATGGTGCAGGCACAGGGCACAGTGAATGACTGTGCTGTGGAGTAGCTGGGCTCTTGCAGGGGCAGCCTGTGCCAGTGTTGGGGTCCCAGGAGAGGCATAGGGATGGGCATAGGGACCGGGGAGCCATGACTCCCAGGAGGTGTAGGAGCAGCAAGTGTGCTCGGGCAGTCTCCATGAGGTCCCACTCACGACATGTCCGGGTCCTTTCCTGGCCTGCAAATTGGCATTGGGTGGCCTTCTACTCCCCACCTCTTCTGACTCTGCACTCTCTCTGGGGACGGCCCAACTGGCTTGGAGGGTCTCATCCTGACCCTGTGATTATTCCAGTCTCTGTGAGTGAGAAGGGCTGTGTCAAAAGGTGGGTCATGTTTAATTCAGAGAGAAAAATGGAAAAGGTTCCTCTGGGGTGAGCTCCGGAGGTTCCAAAATTATGGATTGGAAGGAACTTTTGATTTGGACTGATAGAATTCACCCAGAGCTGGAGAGCTATTCTGAGTGGAAACTATCAATACATTTAGACTGATTTGTTTTTTTAGAGTGAACTGAGATCTGTTTTTTCATCTTTTCCTATTTGTTTCAATTTCATTTAACTGGGAAAATGTACCATGAACCAGGATTTTAGAAGTAAATATTAATTTATTTCACTTTGCAAGACAGAACCTGACAGAAGACTGGGAAAGGGAAGGCAACATGCAGCTAATCTTTTCTCCTCTTACCTGTCAGTAAATGCCACACAAAGGAAAGGGTGAGGGGATGGGGATGGTTTACTCCCAGGTCCCCAGGGCTTCACATGTGCAAACAAGCCCTCCACACTTCAGGTAAACAGACCACACACAATACAGGGAGACAAACCCATCCATGAGCTTTAACACAGGCTCTGGGTCATGGCACCATTCTGTGGACATAGTGACTGCCACCGAAGCTAACCCTAAAGAGGACAGTGACTCCTTCACTGATGGAAATTTTCCACTGGCTAAAAACTCCCACCCTTTAAAAACACTAACACCACAATGCCCAAGTATGGACAGTGGCTGAAATCACTGCCAAGGACAAGGAGAACCACGCCAGGACCAGGCCTTTTAGGGGCAGCGGCTGCAGCCTCCTGTCCCCTGGCAGCACAGGGGACAGACTCCAAGTTCTCAGAACCAGCCAGGAGGAAGCAGGAGTCCCTCACTGGCCTGGAAATGGCTGTTGCCCATGGACGCCGCAGAGGAGGCCAGCGTGCCTGACCTGAAGGTAAAAGATGTGTTAGTAACTCTGCAGCAGCAGCACCTGGGACCACTTCTTGGAAGGTGGCATTGGCCACAGAGGGTCTGTGGTGGGAAAGGACATCACAGGCGAGAGAAGAGAGTGAGCAAAGAACAGGCGTGTGCCCCACAGCCCGACCAAGGCCACCGGCCACCTCCCAGTCACCAAACCCACCGGGCAGAGTCCCATTTTCACTCTTCCAGAGCGCTCTCTACCATCCGGCATGAGACGCTCTTCACTGCTTTCACCACTCTCCTCCCCAGCACTGGGCTCTGTTCCGCGCCCTCTCCCAGACTGCAGGGTGGCTCACTGCTCTTCTCCTTCTGCCCATCACAAAGCCTGGAGGATTCCTGGGTCTCCTACCTTGACTTCTTCTCTGACCCCCCGGGCACTTTTACTCCCGGCTGAGCCAGACTCCAGCCACCACTCCTGAGCTCCAGATCATACCTCCGTCTGCAAGTGGGAGGCGTTCAGGGATGTCTGTCAAACAGTGCATGAACAGGGCTGTGCAAAAGTCACAGGAGAGAAGGCATTTGGGGCGGAAGCAGCAGATGAGGCCTGAAACGAAGTTCGCAGGCGGATCTTGAAAAGCCCTGGTCATCAGCTGACAGATTGAGCCTTTATTTTACAAAGGAAGGCACAAAAGGTTTTCAAAGAAAGGCCCTGCGTCATCCAATCCGTGACATTTATGAATCAAAACTTGCCTAACATGAGAAGCCCTCCTGAGAAGTATGCCTCTCTCATTAGCCCTCTAAATATTTATTTGTTTGCCCACAGTATCTTTTCTAAGTATTAAATCTATTTAAAGATAACCTTTCTCCATTTATTTTATTTTGTTTTTTCAATTTTTAGCCTCCAGGGTTTGTCCAACAGAATCCCCATGAAATTCACCCACTGCTAATTATCAGAGTACAAAAAAGTTTTCCAATGTCATTCTTTGGGCTTAATTCACCAGAAAAAGCGATGGAGGCAATGGTGATGTGTATTTCACAAGTCCTGCGAAGAGCAGGCTTCCCGGTGTGCACAAATGTGACAGGGAGGCACGCTGTTGCCCTGTCGTGTTACTGAGCGTCCAAGACACGCAGGGTTCCTGAAGGTCCCCTGCAGCCTCCTGTTGGGCCTCCTTTACACTCTCCCCAGTGTTCACAAGTGGCTCTGCTGGCCCTGCAGACGCTGCCCACACAGATGTCCACGTCACAAAAAGCTAACGTGTAGAGAGGACGAAGGAGGGAGAGTGGGTTGCTTTACAGAAGGGGTTCATAAGGCTTTCTGCAGAGTGCACCCCCTTTGTGCATTTCATGGTATATGATCACACTCTGTTTGCTTTTATGCAGTTTTTACAAACCATGCACCTCCTTCCTTGCTCCCACGGCACCCAATATCCACCCAGCCACTTGCAGTTTACTGAACATTCTCCCATGCCTTGTCCCGATTCTTTACACACAATGTCTTATGCCTTGGGCATTTGTGTTCCCGTTTTACAAATGGGGACACTGAAGCTCCTGCTGGCCTCGTGACTTATGTAAGGTCAAACAGCCAGAAAGTAGCAAAAGCTGGAACTTAGTCTGGGTGGTTCAGAGACCTCCTTCAGCTGGTGTAGTGTGACAGCCACTATCAGGATCCCATGTTATGGGTTGATATGATTAAATTATCACTCTTTACTCCTCCTGATTAGTCTCAGGCTGGCTGTACAACTCTCAACCACTCTCTTTGTTCAAAATAATCACTCTAGTCGCTTAATCTATTAGCACAGGCTTAAAATTGTTCTTCACCACAGAAATAATATGGCGCTCACAGTGTCATTATCCCCTGAGATGAGTACTCCATTTTCCCCAAATGCTGTATCTAACACATCTATCAGAGAAATTAGCAGCAGCATAGATAGCTTGATAGAAACCCTTAACCCCTGGGACGCAGAAATCATTCACTGAATCAGGCACCGTGTTCTGCTGTTCCACTGTCTCCAGTGTTCTGGAGTCTGGACAAGATCACTGTCAGGACCGGCACTTTGCTGGGCTCTCTTCGTGCTAAAAGGCAGCTTCCCCTTGAGACCCCATGTCTTCCTTGGCTTTAGCCCATCATCATCCATTCATCCAGCAAACGCTGATGGATACTCCGCGGTGCGCCAGGCAGTGGCTACGGCTCTGGCTGCCTCATTGTCTCGCTTTTTTCCTACTCCCCTGCCTGTTCTGCCTTCTTCTCCTCTAGCTCCTCTCCTCACTTCCTTCGTAAAACCCATTCCTCTCAGGTTAAGCTTTCTTCCCCCAACATTTAAGAAAATCCCAGAAGTTCCTCTAGCTCAGGACACCCTCCTTAAGGAAGGTAGGTCCTGCATTGCTCCCACAGGGCTCCAAGGGTGCCCCGAGGAGCCAGTGCACAAAGGCTATTACAATCCACCTCTGCACAGATCTCCCCAGAAGCAAGTACAGCACCGGCTCCTCTGTGCCCAGTCCAGTGCCACGCTCTTGGTAGGCACATAGTAGGTGATGGTGATTTAGGCTGGTGCAAAAGTAACTGCAGTTTTTGTACCAACCTATAGCTGTAGAACTGCCCACGTGTAGAACCTGGAAGTGATGATAAAGAGAACCATCTGGAGTAGCCACGGACTCCAGGGCCAGCTGCTGCCTGCCCTTGGTTCAAACTCTGTCTGGCAGGAGCCCCCCAGATGATCTGAAAGTAGGGAAGATGGTGCACTGTCTATGGAGGAGAGTCCCTTTTGGCTCCAAAAGTCCCAAAGGTCCAATCACCTTATTCTATGGAAGGGAAGTCAAGGCTCAGAGAAAATAAACTGCCCAGGGCCACACTGCTGGAAATAGAGCACAGATTTTTTGACTTCTAGTCTGCAAAATTCCCCAGCCTGCACGAGGCAACTTCACACCAAGCCACACAGCACTTTGGTTACTGGGAGAACAGAGCCAGAATGTCCAGCATGGCACCTGGGCAGGGGCGAACGCCAAGTAGATTTTCCCCGGAATAACAATATTATTTATAATAGTTGTAGTGATTATTATTATTTTGAGACAAGGTCTCACCCTGTCACCCAGGCTGGAGTACAGTGACACAATCACAGCTCACTGCAGCCTCAAACTCCTGGACTCAAGAGTTCCTCCCGCCTCAGCTTCCAGAGTAGCTGGGACCATCCCTGGATGAACAAAGAAAGCAGTAAACACACAATGATGATGATGATGGAGACATCATCATCAGGACAGATCTAGGGCTCTGAGATTACAACCTGGAATGAAAAGAAGTGCTTGTTGTGGGTCAGGTGCTGTGTGAAGAGTCCATGTGTATTAGGTACTTAGTCTTCATGGCACCCTAAGAAGTCTTAGTGTCCTAGCTTTAGAGGAGAGGCGGACTCAGGGGAGGATGACAAGCTGCCCTGGGGGGCTCTGCCCACCCACTGGGTCCTGGGGAGTTACGTAGTTGCTTTCCCCCTGCTCCGCCCAGCCTCTGAGCTGGATGGTCCCAGCAGCCAGGCCACTGTGCACAGCTGTGGGCTTGGCCAAGCAGGAGGCTGCAGTGTCAGGGTCCACACAATCTTCTTGATTCTCCCATTGGCCTCCTGCATTTGACCCTAGCACAGTCTTTTTTCATTCCTCTCTTTCCTCTCTAATGAGAAGACACTGATGGACTCCTCTGTCAAAGTACCCTCTGCCTGGGAAACATGTTCTCAAAAATGCCCGGAGGCTGGCTGAAGCAGGAAAGACAACCCCTCCTCATCTGACACACGTTTTCTGGAATCCTTGACACTGATGGGGAGGTGTCTTGCCAAACAGGAAGACTGTGGGGAAGGCAGTGGCCCGTGGGGACACTTGACCTTAGTGTATAACCTGGCCCACAGCCTCTGAAACCCAACTCCCTAACATAGGTCTTTCTGTGTCAGAGGCTGCACCAACACCCCTCCCCAGGACATTGAAACAGCCCCAGGACACATTCAAGGACATCAAAATATGACAAACAAAGACTCATTAAGAGGAGAGAGAGCTGAATCTTATGGCTGAATCCCACAGAGGTAGCAACGAGAAAGGGAAAATGTTCTTACTAGCTGGGTATTTAAAGTAACAATTGTTTAAACTGCTGCTGGAATATGATAAACACGACAAATTCGCATCACAGCTTTCAAAACACGGTGCGAAGAACCTCCTGGTGCCCGAGTTCCCCACATGCCTGTGCAGAGGGGCTGGGGCCGCCTTCCTGTTCAGTCCTGACAGGGGATTGGAATTTCCAGGGTTTCATCAGACCACGCAGAACCTGCCAAATTATTTGAACTTAGCTCTCAACACATAAATAAGTGATGAATAAAGGAATTTAAAATAAAACCCGTTGGCCCTAAAATGAAAAACCAGAATGACAGTGGGATGGCATCAGTTAACCTCTTACTGGGTTTGCATCCCTTTGAAACAAAGCTGCCGCCAACGCAGCTGCCTTTAGATGCTGCCCACATTCCCAGTGCCCTCCCGCAAGCCTGTGCCCTCCGTCAGGCACTGGGAGGAAGATGAACTGCCTTCACTTCGGGAATTCCAGCTGGGTGGTCTCTTTAGGACAGGAATCATCCTTTATGTTTTTCAGGGGAAAGAAACTCCACCGACATCTCTGCCACCGTCGCCACCACCACCAGGAGGTCATTTCGCTTCAGGCACCCTTCATGTTTCAAATCCATTTTTAAATAAATTGAATCAGGTTCCTATTTATTAAACCATGTCTTGGAGAACAGCCCTCTCGTAGATGTCATTAATGTCCTTGAAAGGGAAGGCACCCGGGGCTGTGGCTCAGGAAATGAACACAGAAGCCACTTTTTCTTCGCCTCTTGTTGGCACTCCTGTTGTTCTCAGGATCAGTTCTCAGAACCTGCTGGGAGGCAGCCCCAGATCCAGATCCAGCCTTCCGTGTTTCAGGGGAGGTGGACGGAATGCAGAAAGCTACCAGGAGAACACAGCCACTGTCAAGGTCATCACCACAGAGAATGTAGTGAGCACCATGATGAGCAGGACTTGATGAGATCAGGCATGGGAGAGGCAATGATGCAAAGACAGGAGCCAATCGAAGGCTAGATGCAGGCAGTGTGCATAGGGGTGAGGGGCGTGTGTGAGGGTTTGCTATGTACACGTGCATGCCTGTGTGCAGGAACATGGGTGTGCATGTGTGTATATGTGTGTTCATGTGTATATCTGTATGTACAGGTGTGTGTCCATGTGTCTATATGTACATATGCATGTATATGGGTCTGTATATGTCCATATATTTGCATATGTCTACGTGGATATCCATGCTTATGTGGAGGTTTATGGGTGTGTGTGTACATGAATATTGTGCACATACATGGATGTGATATGTGTGTATACATGTACGCGGGTATGGGCATGGCTTTGTGTCCATTGCTACACTTGTGTATCTCCATCTTTAAATCTCAACAAAGGCCTGCAGGTAAAAGACATCTCTCCTGGCTCATGCTTCCTTTCCTTCTTTCTCTTCTGTAGCCTGTGACACTACTTGCCCCCTGGTTTACAGTCACTTCTCATAATGACCTGAACAGGTAGGCCCCTCCCAGTTTACAGTGTTTGTGGATGCTATACCTCCTGTAATTCTCATGGGGCCCTGTGAGGAAGGCAGGGTGAGGGGATTCCCATTGCATCCCTTTGAAAAGGGGTGGCTCAGAGAGTCGATGTGAGCCCTCAGCTAGTAACAGGTGATTCTGGAATTTGAAGCCAAGTGAAAAACCTCCAAAGCCCACAGCCTTCTCTATAATATTCACGGCTTCCTGTAACCTTCAAAAGAAAAGCCAAGCTCCCCTGTTGGACAGGCAAGGCCCTCCCTTCCTGACTCCTTCCCCCACACTCAATTTTGGTTCCTGAACACACATGCCCTCTCGCCTCTGAACTTTCAGCTGTGCTGGTCCACCATCTTTTCCCAAAGATCCCTTCTTGCCCTTGAGAACTCACGTCCATGCCCTCTCCTCCAGGAAGCTCCATCAGTGCCCCCTACAACGCTGTGCTGACTCCTGTTAAACACCAGCAGCACTGGATCCCAGCTAGCACTTTATGCCGCTCTGAGGAGGTGCAACCTGTGTCGTGCTCTCCCTCGCCTTCCTGGCACAAAGGTGAACAGTGAATGCTGCTTCTCGAATGAATCACTGGGATAAAGGGTGCAGAGTGGAAGTCTTGCTCAAATCACCACCAGATGAGGCACAGCTGAAGAGGAGGGAAGACGCCCCATCAGGACTTGACCTCCATACTGAGCAACCACAGGAATAAGAGAGAGTTAGAGAGCGAATGAATGCAGCAAGCCCCAAATGGGGCAGCTCAGGCACTGCGGTTCCGGGGGGACGTCTAGGGAAGAGTGGAGGTCTGACTTCAGGAGGCACCTCACGGCCCAGATGCTACTTAGTGGGGCCTTCGTACAGGTAAACAGCACCCCCATGCTGGGTATTCGGCGGCCCTTTGCTAATGAAGTTGGCAGATAGGCAGGTTGGTGCAAGTTTGCTGGGGCTGGAAGTGACTGAGAAAGCAGAAGATGGATAGAAAGCAAGGCTAACATGGGGAACAGGTGTGAAAGGCCAGTGCTTGTGCTGAGCTGCTAGACTGGAAAGCTGTCACTCTCCTTGGGTGGAGTTAGGAACGTGAAGTTACATAACATCAGCACCTGATTTGCAAGACAAATCGAGGTGGCCTCTGTGTTTAGACACCGCTAAGAGATGGGCCATTTGTTGAATAAGCCATCTCTGAAAGCCACCCACTCTCTGCTTTGGAGTGTCACATCTCTCATGTGTTCAATTCCCACATATACTTCAGACAACTTCTGGGCCCTCTCTTCTGTCCACTGAGAATTTAGCATGTGTCAGATGCTCTGGTGGAGGCTAGAAACAGAACCATGAGGCCAGATGCAGTCCCTGCCCCTAACAGGCTGCAGTTCAGGGAAGAAAAGGACAGGGGGCTTGTCCTGGGTTGTCAGGGTCGGGGAAAGGTGGGGTGGGAAGCAGCTGGTGGCCAGGGATGCTTTCCTGAAGATGATGACCCTGGTCTGTAACACTGTGGGATTCCTACGAGTCTGAAGAATGGGAGGAGGTGTAAAGAGATGGGGAAAAGCACCGGGCAGAGCAAAGGGTGTAGCAACAGCCCAAGGGCTGGACAGATGCAATGAGATTCAGTATAGCCGGAGCACAGAACAAGATGCAATGAGATTCAGTAGAGCCAGAGCACAGAACAAGTGGGGGGTGGGGGTGGGGAAGAGATGAAACAAAGAGGGAAAAAAAAAAGACTAGAGAGACCATCAGGACCCAGATCATGAAGGATCTTATAGGAATTTTAGTTTTACTCTAAAATTAATGGGTGCCTCTCTATTAGACAGCAGAGACCTGATCAGACCCCCAAGCTCACTCCCCTGAGGTGTAGGAGGGGACTATGGGGAAGAGGAGGCAGAAAGCCTCCAGGTAGGGAGGCCAGGGACAGTCTGGTATCCCGTGAAGAGGATGGGCCTGAACACGGCAAGAGGGTGCAGTGATGGGGGCCAGCAGAGGGGCCTCTATGGTCTATCTGAGCCCTGCCCATCCCCCCTCAACCCATTCTAGGAGGCTCTTAGGCTCAGTGCTCCCCAGGCCTGCTCTCTTCCAGAGTGCAGTGACTGCCACCCTGGCCGGTCCGACCCTCACAGCTCAGTCTGCACCTTGCTCGGCCTCTGCAGCCTCCAGCCCTCCCTTGCTCCTCTCCTGGGCCATTTTCTTCACTTGCCCCACAGCACAGCTCCCTCCTCAGCGTCCTCCGTCCTCTCTGGCTGTTCTCTCTCCATCTCTGCCGCATCTGTCTCCGCTTCTGGACCTCTAAGTGGCATAGGGCCCCAGCGTTCAGCCCCAGGAGGGCTCTTCTCTCTCCGTATCCCCTCCTTCCATCATCTCAGCCAGGCTCATGGCTTCAAATATTGTCTTCAGGCTGACAACTCCCAAATGTATGTCTAGACCAAACCCTTCCCCTGAAATTTAAATGTGTGTAGCATATTTCCTACTAGACATATCCATGTGGGTGTCAAATAGTCATTTCCAAGTTAACAAAGCCAAAATGGAAGTAGTCACTTCCTGCCCACCCAGCCTGCTCCTCCCTCCTGTCCTCTTCTCGGTAGAAGGCACCACCATCCACCCTCTTCTCAAACCAAAAGGCTTAGGCATCAGCCCAGATTCTGCTCTCACACACACTCCACGTCCAAAGCATTGCGGGACCTGTCAGCTCCACTGTGAAATGCAGACCAGAGCGCTCCAGTCCTCCCCTCCCCAGAGGGCTACCCCGGCCAGGCCACGCTATTTCTCACTCTAGGTGTGACCACAAGAGCCCTTAAGCGACTTCTTAGTTATGTGGATCAGCATAGAAGTCTGTGCCTCAGTTTACCACCTAATGCCACAAACATAGATGGGAGACACAGAATCTGAGAGTAGAACATGTTAAAGAGATCCAGGGGTTTGAGGTGACACCAAGATCAAGGTGAGTGAATGGTGAGCGTGGTCACTGTAAAGGCAGCTTAGAGTTCACTGAAAAGAGGGACAAAGTCCCATCCCAATCTCTTCCAACTGTCGTCAGCTTCAGACCTCCCCTGGAGTCCATGCCTGGGTTCAACCACGAAGAGGACTAAAGACTCATCAGTCAACATTCCAAGAAGGCTGACCAGTTCTAGAAAAAAATGGCTGGGGTACTTGGCGATGTCTGGTCTACAGAATAGAAGTTGCAGGGCCCAAAAGATGCCTGTGCCTTCAAATACACAAGGAGCTGTCACATGAGGGGCCATCAGATGTACTGCTGGTTCTGGCGGGGGCCAGAGCTGACAGAGGGGCTACAGAATACAGCGGGCTGCTGTCTGGAATTGATATAACCAGCTCCCCATTACTGAAGTTATGCAAATAGCTGCTCCAAGACCATCAGGCTGGATTCTTCCTCAGGATGGACACTGAAATTAACAGGAGAGTCTGCCCTTTACCCCTCCCTGCATTCCTAAGTCCATAAAGCAGGAATTCCCACCCTTTCAGAAGTCTGAGAGGCAAGTCCTGCCTCCCCACTACCCTCTCACATACCTCCCTCAGAGGGTCTGGAGAAGAAACCCAAGCCGGTGTCTTGGCCTCCTGTCTGCCTTGCTGTCCTCCCCCTGCCTAGAGCTCTCCTTCACCATGCCTGAAGCCAGTGCACCTCAGCGGCAGAACCCTCCATCCCTTGTAGAGATCTTTTAGAAAGCTGCAGGTGTGGGCAACAATGCATCAGAATGTCCCTCACAACCAAGAATTGTTCTGTTCTCACCATGACTTCTAAATTTTTCTCCCAAACAGTCACAAGGATAAAAATAAACAATAACAACAACCTTATTTATGATGATCTGAACCTAGAACCTAACTGTTTCACATGTAAACACAGAGTACTTTAGTCTGTGTGCTGCATTCTTCTAGAAATACAACTTCTGTTTCCAGCAAGGGAAGACTGTACTTCATTTGCTCTAGGAAAGCCCTCCGGCATCAGCGATGCTGCTCACACTAGTAGTCTCACCCTCAAGTCACAATGTGCTCTTGGCCTGTGCTTGTGGCTGGTGCACCCAGAGTGGACACTACGCTTAGGAGAAGGCACCTGACCACATTGTTAGGTTTTTATTTCATTTTCTTATTGTTGCTTTAACCAATTACTAGAAATTTAGCAGCTTAAAACAACACAAATGTATCATTTTTCAGTTCTAGAGTTCAGAAGTTTGAAATGGGTCTCACTGAGCTAAAATCAACATTTCAGCAGGGCTGTGATCCCGGCTGGAGACTTTAAGAGAGAATCCACTTTCTTGGCTTTTCCAGCTTCTAGAGACCCCTGCATTCCTTGGCTTGTGGCCTGCTTCCATCTTCAAAGCCAACGACATTTGGTGGAGTCTTTCTTACGATGTCATCTCTCTGGTTCTGACCCTACTGCCTTCCTCTTCCCCATTTAAGGACACGTGTGATCACAGTGAGCCCATGTGCATAATCCAGGATAATCTCCCCATCTTGGATTCAGCTAATTAGCAACCTTAATTCCCGCTTGCCATGTAAAACTTAACATATTTGTAGGTTCTGTGGATGAGGACGTGGACATCTCTGGGGCACCACTGTCCTGCCAACCACTGTATCTTGGTATAGTCATGTCTGAATATTAAAATACTCAATTTTTTATTTTATAATTAATAACTTTCCATTTACTTCTTGTTATTTCAGTTAGGACACTAGAGTTTTTTTGTTTTTGTTTTTGTTTTTTGTTTTTTTTTTCAGTCATGCATGTGTAGGAATCTATGAATTTCATTTCAGGTGAGTAAAAGGAGCGTTATAAGGTAGTCATTATTCAAGGGGAGTCCTGGGTCCGTTGGGTTGAGACTCCACGTGCTACGGCAAGCAACTGCCCTCCTAGGAAGAGCTGCCCTGCTGTTGCCCAGCCCTGCATGTGACTAGATGGCTCAACTGGTCTCCAATTCCTCTTCCTCTCCTGTTGTTCTCATTACCATCTGATTCACTCATGTCTTGTTTCTCAGATGCTTCCATACCTCGAGATCAAAGGAAAGGGTGCAATTCATTATTTCCTCCCAAATGGCCAACATCTTCTATGGTCCCTTCCACTCAGAAATTCGCGGATTCCATGTTATGGTAAGAATTAGAGGACTGCAGACAAAAGTCCAAATACAACCTAACAACAAGAATGAAAAAAGAATCTACCTGCAGTCGATTCTTGCAGGTAGAATATTCCCCTGTGTGTGTTTAAGCTCTGGGGAAGAAGCCTTATTTTTTCCAGGGATTAGGGCTTCACTCACTGCTTAAATTATAACCACGCAATAGCTTCCTTTTCATTCTCAAAAGGGGGACTGGTAGGACCATTTTACAAGGTTAACAAGTAAGGACATTTGCTTTCACAACCCTAGGTGAAGAGTGGAGTTGTATAAGTCAGAAACAAAGGGAAACAGCAAACACAATCCTGAATTTATAGAGGAAAGAAAATGCATAAATGAATGTGGTTTGTAAAAAACATCATAAATTCCTAACTCCAGAAATATATACCTGCACAGGACAAAAAGAAGGGTGTTCTGAGGGGGCATTATGTGCAAGAAACTTGTGGAAATATCAGGAGATATTCACAGGCAGGAAGAAGCCATTCCATACATCAACGGAGATTTAAAGCCTTTTAGGGAGGAAAGAATGCACAGAAAGTGAGGAAGGCCATGATTCATCCCACTGTCAGGCTAGACACCTTTCATGGAGGAAGACAGTATAATGCTGCCTCTCCACCCTATTTTTGTCTTGGTTGTAAGTAGACAGCAGACACATTTTCTTTCCCGAAAGTATAAATCCCATGCACAGTGCAAAGCCTAAGCTGTAAAGGCCACCTGCTAATGGCAGTCACCACCCATTTCCTGTGTTGCCTGGGTCTCTGCAACACTGAGACTCCACTATCGGCCGACACAGCTGCAACCCTGTTTCCTAAGCCCCAGGCCCTGGAGAGCTCTGCTGCCACCCGCAACACGGACTTGTCCACCAGGTCCCTGGGCCTGAGGGGAACGGGAAGGGCCAGCTCTCTTCATTGAGAGAGAAGGGCCTTCGAAACAGGTTGAGAGGAGCAATGCAGGCTTCCTGGCCTCAGTGCTGTAAGAAGAGGATGAAAAGGTTTCCATACTGGCCAAACCAACTCACTGGGCAACAGAAAGAGGATGCCCATGACTAGAACATCTTGTACCTCTTGCATGTCTTGGCAGTCTAGGCATAGCTTAGTTTGATCTGAATAATCATTTGACTAGAAAAGGAAACCTTCTCTCGTAAATTGTGGGAAACTAGAGAGATCCACATGGTAGAGAGAGCGCATGGGAATGAAGAGACGGCGGGGCAGGGGGCAGTGCCTGGCACAGGGCAGGTGCGTGAGGCACGGCACTCATGACTGCTTCTGGATGCCGGCCCTCCTTGGAGGAAGGGTCTGCTGCCCCCTTCCCTCCCCGGCTAAGCCAAGCTCCCATGCACTTAAGCTGCTGCCCGTGTGCTTCACACATCCCCTCCGCACCATCATGCCATGGCCACAGGGCACCCAGCTTATAGTAGGCACTCAATAAACACTGAATTGAATTATTCAAATGTGGACCCCAGGAGATATTTCAAAGCTGTGCTAAAACAGTTCAGAGCAGATTCACCATGAAAGGGAAGGAGGCAGGCAGAGTTCCCCCTCCTCACAAATATCTTTTGATATTTAGACACATTTATTGTGCATAATACTTGACTTTCTTCCCCTTTAAGTGCACACACACTGAATCTCTATTTGATTTAGTGCCAGGCCTGGCGTGGCAGCTCTACAGCATTGCCCGGTCCTCACACAGGGAGCACTCTCTTCCCTACACATTCTCCTCCCTCCACACCCCTGCCTGGTGATCCCTGCACAGCTGTGCGGCTGTTGGGGTTGGGCAAACCTTTCAGCTTTTTCTCACCCAAGTCCCCTCCACTGTACTTTAGGAGTAGTTTCCTTTGTACATTTCCACCTGCCTGACTTTCACAAAATCACCCCCGTGACCACCCTTGCAGGCCCCGGCCTTTCTCTTTGCTGGTGGCTTTGTCAGCCTGAAGGGCAGGTGCTCGATAAAGCTGTGGGGACAGGATCGATCCGCTGCCCTTTAGTGGGCCACCTCGAGGACACTGTCTCGGTGCCTGCTGGGGAAGCGCCTGGCTCCTTTCCTCAGCTGACGCACACTCTTCTTCCCCTAATTAAGCAATCTGCTTCCACTAGCAGTTTCTTTCCCAGTACTTGAACATGAGTGACCTGAAGCCTCCACGGAACCCCACCAGGGCCTTGCTGGTAACCGAGCAGAGAAGGAAAACGGAGCTGGCAGGACCCAGGTCGTATTCCTCCCTGGATGACCACAGAGCAACAGCCCTTGCCCAAGGTAGAAAAACCAAACTCCCAGGAATAAAGTGTTTTTATTTTTTGTTTCAAATATGTTTATCATAACAAAACATAAACCATTTAAATCACTCATCAAACTTATCGAGGTAAGTTCATTAGTAGCAAGTAGATCTAAGAACAGAAAAAGAAACTATCTCTTGTTGTTTTGAGCACCAGTGAAGCTTTGACATTCACCCTACTGGTGTTGACATGACAGTCTCCGATCTTATGCTGAAACCCCAGAAAGACACCAGCTCCTGCTCTTCAAATCCACATGACCCATGTACTTCTCTCTCAGAGTAGGAAGATCTACTTAATTCTACTTAATTCGACTCTCTTTTGGCCTGGTCTTAAGTCTCTCTCACACAGAACCACCACCTGCCCAGCTCCCCTGACTCTGGGCAATGTCCCTCAGCATCCGCAATTCCAAAGCAGCCTGGTCTCAGCTCAGGCTGCTGTCACAAAGCAGCGCAGGTTGAGTGACTTATAAACGACAGAAATCTATCTCCCATAGTTCTGGCGGCTAGAAGTCTGAGATCAGGGAGCCAGCATGGTTAGGTTACAGTGCAGGCCCCTCTTCCAAGGGCAGATTATTGACCTGTAATTGTGTTCTGACATGGTGGAAAGAGAGAGATCAAGCTCTCTCCTCTCTTATTAAGGCACTCATTGCATTCATGGGGCTCCACCCACAAGACCTAATCATCTCCCAGAGAAACCATCTCCAAATACCACCATTTTGGGGATTAGACTTCAATCATATGAATTAAGGGGGTTCCTCATCATGCCTCCCCCAGGGCCTCCTCCAAGGGAATTACTCACAATGACTCAACAACTGGAGTTTGTAAGGGGTCAAATGATTTTGAGCCACAATCATGTTAATTTGTGTAACTATGTGTTTACCTCCCTGGACCAAGCAACAAGCTCTGCCATGAGAGGTGGTACCTGGCACAGTGTGGTGGCTCACGCCTGTAATCCCAACACTTCAGGAGGCCAAGGTGGGCAGATCACTTGAGCCCAGTAGCTCGAGACCAGCCTGTGCAACATGGCAAAATCCTGTCTCTAGAAAAGATACAAAAATTAGCCAGGCACAGTGGTTCACACCTTTGGTCCCAGCTACTCTGGAGGCTGGAGTGGGAGGATCGCTTGAGTAGGGGAGGTTGAGGCTGCAGTGAGCCATAATCACGCCACTGTACTCCAGCCTTGGTGACAGAGTGAGACCCTGTCTCAAAGAAAAAAAAAAAGGTGGTGTCTTATCCACCCTGGACTCCTGATGCCAAGCATAGAGCCTAGACAACACCAGCATCAGCACTCACCTGCTAAATGGAAGCGACCAGAAGCAGAAACAGCTGTGGCTGAATTCTACATGCACAGTAAGAGGAAAGGAGCTATGCTGTTTCCATGATCACAGGAGCTAAGATTTATTGACTCAGCCACGTGCCAGGCACAGGGCCAGTGGCTTCATTTTGCATAATTAGGTATAATGCATACAACAGCCCCTTGGAGTAAGTTCCATGATCTTCCCATTATACAGATGGGGAAACACAAGTTCAAAGAAGAGAAGTGTTTTGTCCAAGGTCACACACTATTATGTGACAGATCCAACCCAAACAGTCTGGCTGTCTTTTAGCCCCTTGCTATACCACTGGCTGTGCCAAGGACTCCTCCATCCACTGTGACATGAGCTGGGGTGACTCCCATGAAACGGGCTTCTCCAGAGATACCCCGTTGTGCTGTCCATCCGGGACAGGGGAGCTCTGTCCCAGAGGCCTGCAGCTCCTGTGGTAGGGTATGCACTGCCAGCCTGGAGAGCATGAGGCTGCTCAGCACAAGTCACACCCAGGGCAACTGGGCCCCACTAGCTCAGCTTCCCAACATCTGATCTGGAATTCACGGTTTTGAATGCGTATGAAGCCTCTAAAATGTACCAGGCCCTGAGCCAAGTGCTAGAGATCCCAGAGATGGGTGAGACCAAATTGTCACCTGCTCTCATGGAGCTTCCAGTTTGCTGGGGGGAAAAGCCATGTGTATAACCAACCACACTAGATATGGTTTGTGACACAGTTCCTAAGAACTGTGACGGGGTGAGGGAGGGTACTCCTCCCCGTGGCCCCATCTTCACCACTGCCTGGAGAGGGAGGAGAGCTTCTGCCCCTCTGAAAATATTCCCTTCCTAATTGCCCCCTCAGGGCAGGAAGGACTTGACAATCCAACAGCTGAAGCTGACCACCGGGTCTAACCTGATGTGTCCTAACGGGTAGGGGTTATCCTGACATGCAGGGACCCCCGCCCCCATAGGTCGTGCTCCTTCTTGGAGTGTTTGCTTTTATGCAGAGGCAGCTGCTCCAGGATCTTGCGCCTTCCACAGTCAGCACGGGTGGGGTAGGTCTTCTTGAAACATCCCACCATGAAGCAAGAAGGAAAGTGGAGGGAGAGAGGCGGGCACCTTGCTGTCAGGCCTGGTGGGCCATGGAGAGCTTCTATTCTAAGTTTACTGGAGACGTTCTGAGTTATTGGAGGATTTTAAAGTAAGGGTTGCTGTGATGTAATGATACTTCTAAAAGATCGCCCTGGCTTCTATGTGAAAACTGCATCTCAGAGCAGCAGGATGGAAAGAGAACAGCATCCTCTGTGAGCCAGGGGAGGGGGACTGACAGCTGAGAACAGGCTTCTAAAATTCTAATGTGCAGGATGCCCCCGCTGCTGGTTACACACAGGGCCTGATTTGGTAGGGTTGGGGTGGAGCCGTGATGCCCCCGTTGCTGGTTACACACAGAGCCTGATTTGGTAGGGTTGGGGTGGAGCCGGGATGCCCCCGCTGCTGGTTACACACAGAGCCTGATTTTGTAGGGTTGGGGTGGAGCTGGGATGCCCCCGTTGCTGGTTACACACACAGCCTGATTTGGGAGGGGTGCGGTGAAGCCAGCGACTCTGCATTTCTCACAAGCCCCCTGATGCTGACACTGCTGGCCAGGGGACTACATTTTGAGTAGCAAGGGCTTAACTGAAGGCGGTAAGGCCAGGAGCCAGAGGGACTATTTGAGGCCCCTTGTGAAGCAGGAGGCCACCACATGTGCTGACAGGGCAGACGTCCGGTGGGAGAGGCAAGGAGGCAAGAGGCCCTCCACCAGCTGGGGACACCAGATGGATAGGAGGAGTAGGAAGGAGGGGGACACTAATAGTTCTTGTTTCCGGGAATTCCTCCAGCCAGGATGGAGACTACTGTTTTGGTGGGAATGAAAAACAAGGGCCAGCCTGAGGCAGGACAAGTCTACAGAGGGCCCGCAGCGCTCTCCTCCATATGCAGGACAGCTCTGCCTCACTCCCGTCAGGGCTGTTACAGCCTGGCCTTGACCCCAAACTTGAAATAGACCAAGTGATCTCAGCCAGCAAGGACAACTTCCCAGGGTGAAGCTGCCTGGAGGGGAGATGTCAATTAAAACCGACCTGCCTTGGCTAAGAACATGGGTCAGGAAACAGGCACCAAGCAAACAATAATAAACTCAGCAGTATTAAAACTCAAATAAAGTGGGATTCTGCAAATAGCACCAACCAAGGCTGTAGCTTCTTGGGGCATAATAATAGAAAGATGGGGACTTAGGAAAAGGAAGAAAAGTGAAGTTGGATAGATGAGCATCCTCAGGTTAGCTAAGGATGGCTTGTATGGGAAAAAGGCATCATAATGAAACAGAGAATAACCTTTGTTCTCTATGTTTTCAGACCATTTCTCATATGGCCACAGATATATCATGGGGCCTATTTTTACTTTAAAAATTTCACAAAGAAATGGAATTTTCCGTAACTACTATGGTGTAAGAGAGCTCAGCAAGTAACAAAAGAGCTTTGGGAAAGGATGCAATGTGGAGTAGCAGCCATCCAAAGTCATACCAGAAGCAGAAGTCTCTGAAAGAAGTTTTAGTTAAGACAAAGAAAAAGAAAAGGTTCAAACAACCACAGGAGAACTAAGAAAGGCCTACAAAGGACAAGAGTTGGCATTAAGTGACAAGGGAGAGTAACCTATTGCCAAGATTCTGAATGAACTTTTTGTTTCTGAATCTACATGCTAAAGGTCACCATTCCGCAACAACAGAAAGAACATTCTATAAGGAATGTCAAGTATGAGAACACTTTTAAGAGGCTACCTGCATGTATAATTAGGAGTTTCATACAATTAAAGTTGGCAGAGGCCCGGGATCAAATAAATTGCACTGCAGAGTTCATTAGGCAGGAGCCTAACCTCACCAACCAACAAAAGCGTGCAGCTGAAAAGTGGTTGTCATTACAGTAAGGGCTAGGATATAGGGAAAAAAACAAAGTCATCAGTGAGACTTCAGTATTTTACAAAGATCAAAAGGACTTGGCATTAAAAGGTAAAAGTGAAACCTGGATTATAGATATCTATTAGAAATCCTGAGCATATGCCTAAGAATCTAGTATTAGATCATCTGAGGCCTAAGAAGCACACTGGGTGCATATGCTCTCGGTCCTGGAGATACGCAACCAATTTGCCTGCCTATAGAGGACACATGCAATTCTCTTGCCTGGGTCTTCCACAGGCCTTTGAATCCATCATGACTCATTACACTACAGAGCCTGCAAGGATGGAGTGGGTGTGACATCCAAATACAATGAAGAGTAACAGAAAATACAAGCAGTTATGGCAGATGGAAACTGCTGTTACCATCAATTCTTTTACACTTATACATACTCTTAATCTTCTTGGAAGGATTTGATTCCTTAGATGAGCTACAATAATGACAGAAAAAAACTGTTACAGGAAAGTGGAGTAAATGATACAACTGAAGATGCTAGGGTTCCATTACGGTGTGAGAGAATACAGGTCTGCTATTGTAATGTACCACACATGCACAGGCAAGATGAAATGAGGTCAAAGGAGGCTTTGAAGGGGAAAGGTGAGTGGAAAGAAACGTAAGAGAAAAGCCAGCCAGTGACTCTCCTTTTATCTGCACTGTGAGAATTGTGTTGAAGTTAGGGAGAGACTTGTTTATAGTAGAAGTCAAAAAAGTGCCTCTGTGGGAACAAGAAAAGGAAAATTCCATTAACTCACCAGTTATTTGAGCTTAGAGGGATAACAGAAAAATGGGATGGACTTCGCTCAATCCTTTTTGTGGCTAGGATTAGAGAAGAGATCTCATCTCGGTCCCACTTTAAGACAATTCAGATGGCCAGGCTCTCTTACACCACAATCTGTAAAGAGTTAGAAGAGTATCTTGCACCAATGTGGTTCTTCTTTCAGATCTTTTGCTGTGTAGCTACAATCACAGTTGTAGAATAGAGCGCTTGTTTTTAAAAGTAAAAATAAAAATAGATTTTGAAGCCTCATAGAGTCACTTTCTAGATCCCCCTCCTCATTATTTCACCACAAGTCTTATAAAATGTTCAACATCTGCCCCCCGATGGGAGGAGGCCAGTTTGAGCATCCCTTCAGGTGGCCCACAGGGCACCAGGCTTCTCTCAAGCCAGAGGCTACACTTGAGAAGTCTCTTCTGTAGAGCGGCTTCTCCCCACCAGGAGCCCTTGTCCAGATGGGCAGTGAGAAAGGGGTCAGGGGACCACATTACTCAGTGCCTTAAATTAAAACATGACAGATTGGACATGCACTTCCTTGCAAACAGGCAACTGGTGTATGTGGTCTCCACTGAAGTAGAGTGCCTTTTCTTGCAAAAAACAATGTACTGCAAATAACAAACAGCAATTCCAACCCTGGCTGGCAACCAACATATGTCTTCCAGCAAGAACTGCTACTTAAGCTCCCTCTCAGGCTTCACGCTGTATGCTGAGCCCAGGGTGGGGGCTCTGCTTGCTCTTCTCCCAACACTGCCAACCATCACGGGGACCCACTTGAAGGCTGAAGGTGGCAAAGGTTGTGTAGAAGCAGCTGGGAGAAGAAGGTGGGGTGATTTGGGCAAAGCTGGAGTTCCTGCTTGGTTTTCTGTTTGTTTCGTTTTGATCAGTGGTTAAAGCATGTCAGAGGAGCACTTGGGATTTTGAACAAGATTAAGGCAGAATAATTCTGTGCTGTGCCCGGCTAAGGGCCTGCATGGGGAAGAGGCGGGTGCCCATGGGTCTGAGGCAGTCCAAATTGCTCCTTCCCACTGAGGCCCCAGCACACAGTGTGGAAGCATCTAGCACATTGCAGGAAAACAACCAACAAAAGAGAGGGGCAACCCCAGGAGGCACTAAAACTGGCAGGCAGTGCGTGTGACACCCCATCCCCACCCCAGGCTCATAAGCCAGGGCAGCCAACTCCTGGGCTGCAGGGGAAATGCCTGATGTGGACAGAGACAAAGGTCTGCCACGTAGAGTGCTGCTAACACTAGTTCCTACTAGACATCTACTCCCATGGGGGCAGTGGCAACAATGGTTTGCTTGCTCATGGCCAGGAGGATTGAGTGGAGTGCTGGTGCTCCATGGAGGACTCCTGGGGGTCAGTGTGCCACGCTGGCACAGTCCTCTCTCAAGGATACACAGGATGGAGCTGATTCCTGAATCTTGAACCAAAATCTCAGCTGTGATAGAAATACGGATCTGCCAATGGATGTGTTTTCTGGAAGCTACTAAATCACCATGAAATATGTCCATCAAAATTGTCTCTGTGAAACTGAGAATTTCACCCTTGAAGCAAATAACAGTTTTTCACTGACAAAAGAGACACTCATACCCTGAAACATATTTGTACATGTGTAATAGTTCATTTTATATGTCAACTTGACTGGGCCATGGGTGCCCAGATATTTGGTCATACATTATTCTAGGTATGGCTGTGATGGTGTTTTTGGATGAGATTAACATTTAAACTGGCAGACTGAATAAAGCAAATGGCCCTCCCTAGTGCGGGTGGGGCCCATCCAATCAGCTGATGGCCTAAATAGAATTAAAAAGTTGACCCTCCCCTTTTGAAAAGGAGGGAATTCTTCCTCCCAACAGCCTTCAAGCCAGGACACTGGTTTTTCCTGCCTTTGATCTCAAGCTGAAACACTGGCCCTTCCTGTGTCCCAAGCCTGCCAGCCTTCAAATTGGAGTCACACCATTGGCTCTCCTGGGACCCCAGCTTGCTGACAGCAGACATTGGGATTTGTCAACCTCCACAGTCACATCAGCCAATTCCTTCTTTTGAACACACGCACACACACACACACACACACACACACACCCCTATGAGTTCTGTTTCTCTAAGAAACTCTGACAAACACAACGTATTTCTTATCAGGTCTCCGTAAAGCAGGAATGGTGGCCGAGTCACAGAGAAGCAGGCTTGGTAAAGTGCATGCTGCTGGACAGCCTCACTTGGACAAGACTGCATCAGGTAAGCTCTTGTACACAGGGGAGTGTCCTGGCCATTTGTATGTGCACATGGACTGAAAAGTAACTTGTACAATGAACGAATGACCCACACCACTTCACTGGGAGCCCAACTCCCTCCCCCACCTCAGAGGCTGACACCCCACAATGCCCCAGCACCCCCAGTCTGCTGTTTAGGGCAAACCCTCAGCAGTAAAAACAATACAAAATTAACACAAAACTCAGAAAGACCGAAGATTATCATAAAGGCAAACTGTTCAATCATCCTGACCTTCTTAAAAAGAAGATGCTGTGTCATCATAAGGTGTACTTATTACTTAAAACACCCCGAGGGAAAGAAGAAAGGGCACGGTGCAGTAGCTGGCTTGGTGAACCCAGGAACCAGAGGCCAAGACAAATGTCAGTGACAGTCTTAGACAGGCACTGATTGTTCTGCTAAATATCAAAGGGCAGGAATGCTCAGTGCAGGTTCACTATTTGCAAGAACCAAGAAATTGTCATTTGTTAAAAATGCCAACATGACTTCAAGAGGGTATCATAGGTCAGGAAGCCCATGGCCAAAGGACATTATGCCCTAGGACATGCCATAAGGCCACAAACTGTTTGGACTCCAAGTGGGCAGAAGGGCGGAAGGGAGAGACCAGGCTGAGATACTTCCGAGACTTGGAATCCTTGGCCCATGTTACAACCAGGCAAGTCATTACTCTATGCAGGGCCTCTTCCACCACCCCTACCTCTGCCTCCAGTCACTCAGCTGGCGCCAGCCACCAGCTCCTGTACCCACTCCTGCCTGGAGCCCTGCTCCCACCCTACACTCACAAGGCCTCCCTGCTCAGCACCTGCCCCCACCCCAGACCCAGGTTCACGGGCCCCTGGTGCTCCCCACAGCACTCCTGGGTCCCTGGGCCACCTCCCTGAAGCATTCATCACTCTCGATTGGAACTGCCTGTTTAAGGCTGCATTTTCCATACCTCTTGACCAGTTCTGATTGCTCTTTTTTCCAGTGTACTTTTTGCCTCTAACGTACTATTATAATTTACTTATTACATGTATATGGATTGGCTATCTACCCCAATTAAAACGTAAGCTTCTCGACCATATCATTCATCTGATATGTTCACTGAAATATCCCAAGTGCTGAGAACAGTGACTGGCTGGTAAAAGCAGCTCAAGGCGTATTTGTTGCATGAAAAAATAAGTCATTTCCCTTGTTAGACTATTTGCCTCTTGAGAGCAGGAACTATCTTAATTCTGCAGCCCAGTGTGGTGGGCACAGTAATGCCCGCACCCCTCAACCAAAGCTGTCCATGTCCTTATCTTTGAGGCCTGTGAATATGTTGCCTTACACAGCAAAGAAGAATGTGTAAATGTGATCACATTAAGGAGCTGGTGAAGGAGAAGCCATCCCAGGTGGACAGTCCTGGATTATCTGGGTGGATCCAATGTCATCAGAAGGGCCCTTAAAAAAGGGAGTAGGAAGGCTGTCAATTGCAATTTGCCCCTGGAAACAGAGGTCACAGTGAGTGGATGTCAGACCTTAGCCTGCCGTTGCTGGCTCTGGGGATGGAGGAAGGGAGCCTCGGGTCAAGGAGTGCGGGTGGCCTCTAGATGCCAAAAAAGGCAAGAAAGGAATCTTTCCCAGAAACACTGTAGCTCTCTCGACACCTTGAGTTTAGCACAGGAAGCACTGCAGACTTCTGACCTCCAGAATTGTAAGACGGTATCAGTTTGTGTTGTTTTAAACCATAAATTTGTGGTAATTTGTGGCAGTGGCAATAGGAAATTAACACAACCAGAGACTGAACACACAGTGGTTGCTCAGTAAATGCCTGCTAAATGAGTGCCTGTCAACCATACATACAATGTTACTTTGAGTCTAAAATAAAATTTAATCCATAAGAACATCCACGAGTGATTTAAGCCATGAGCCACTGGTGATGACCACTGCTGTTATTTTCTTTGGTTTTTCTTTTCCTTTAAATAACTAATTTTGACTCAGAGATGCTCATGATAGCATTTCCTGTGCGGCTAGCTGTCTTCCATTTACCTTCTTAGGCAGTTCTATTTATCAAATTCAAATTTCCTTCTCATAAAACCTTAACGCAAGATTTAACAACACTAACAAAAGGAATCACCTTATTTAATGAAAACTGTCAGGTTTAACAAACACACATTTAGTTGCACTCTGGTTCTCATCTGGGCCCTTCTGCCGGGCTGGAGTGGGGCACGCAAGCATGGTTCTTTCTGAGCGTTTGGAGATGCTCGGGCCCCATGGATCTATTTTTAATGCCCCATGGATCTATTTTTAATGCCAACACTCAAGAAAAGAGGGAAAGTGACAAGAAGTCGTTGAGGACAGATTTCTGTGTCCAACAAAGAATTTAAATGGTCTCAATTATGGGCAAAATCTTTTCCTTGTCTCTTTAAAGACCAAGAAGCAAACAGTTTTTTCCCAGCTCTCTTCTCTCCAACACTGCCAGCCCCGCACCAGGCCTGCCATTACTTTCATCCCAGAAGCTGAAAACCCCAGAAGACTTGGGATTAATCCCTTTCAGTGATTATTGATGAATTTTGATATATGAGATTCTTTTCAATTAACATTAATAAGTCATGAAAAATTATAAATAGAGTATATATCTATTTGTTTATATGAGAAATAAATTTTGAAATGTTTAACCATCCAGAAGCAACTTATGTACAATGTAGAATTTGTTTTGTTTTTGGTCTTGTGGAAGATGTATATAAAAGAGATCTAAAAAGATCTCAAAAGATGCTATCCCATAGTAATTTGAAACACTGTTCTGCGATATACATCACATACTTTATGATGAGGAATTCTTGCTTTTTTCTCTCCGGCAATACTGATTTGTAGGATACAATTGAAGAATCAAAACCTCCAACATAGTCAATTCTATTTCATAACATTTTTTAAGCAACTACTGTGTGTGATGTCTTGGGTTTGAGCAAGAGAAAGCCCCTGAGATCAAGGTACATCCCACAGGAGGAAAAGCTTTCCTCTTTCCAACTGGTGCAACAGAGTTCACATTTCATTGCTTCAGCACAGTTATTAAGCAGATATAATTTCTTGACTGAAAAAATCCTAAACCAGAGTTTAATTAAAAGAAAAAGGTTGAAACCAATTTTTCTAATAAAGACCGCTATATTTCAATTTAAACTATAGGACAATGGAATTCAGAGGGCATCCTTTCACCTGGGAGAGCCTGAAACACTTCATTTCCTTTGCTATAGGAGTGGTGCTCAGCGTCTACCCGCCCATCAGTCTGTCCACCCACTCCCCTCTCTGTCATTTATCAACAGCCACTGTGAGCGAGGTGCGGGGCCAGGCAGACAAGATAATGGCCAGGACATACACCTTCTTGGGGAACATTTCCAAATGCAGTTCCCCACGACTGTGTTCAACAGCACCACTCTTTGCTGTGTTTGCAATAAGAAAGAAGATCCTCGGAAGGGCGGCACTGTTTTCTCCTCCCGCAAACACATTTAGCTTGTCGACACTGGTCGTTCTGGATGCTTATCTGCCTCATCCCTTGTTGTGCTGTCAGTCTGATGCCTCGAAGCATATCTAAGCTATAACCCAAACCCTGTGACCTCGTGTATCACTGCATTGCCTGTGAGGCTCAATAAATCATGTCTCCCAGCAGCAGCAAATCAATCTAGTTCTCAGAAACAAGACACAAGTCACAATCAGAAGCACCTTCCTGCACTCTCAAAAGGATTTCGCATGTATGAAACATTCAAAGTCCTCCTGATACCATCCCAGAGAGACCCTTCCTAAAGTTCCAGGTCCAGCTGGGGACTCCACATGTCAAGATGCAAATGAGGAGTTTCAGAAGATATTTATAAGACAATCTGAAGACTGCAATCTAGTAAACACCAAGAAAAGCTAAAAAGGTACTTAGCCTGGAAGTGTATGAATCTTTTCTCAGCCAACGCAGATACCAGGTTGCTACAGACTGAAGCATCCCCCTGCCTACTCTCCAGCTCGACTCCTGAGAGAAATTACACTGTGGAGGAGGGATTTTAGGACCTGTGATCCAAACATTCATCTAGATATGCTAAGTCTTGTCTGTAGGTCAAGAAACCCAAGAGGTGAACCTGAATGTACTTACTAATTCCCCCAGAGAACTACTTGGCCTGAATTTCATGCTTTGCATTGTGCCCTGGGCACATTCAGGGGACAGTTGTGGAGACAGTGCTGGGATGTCCCCTCCTGGCTCATGAGGTCACCAGGCACACATCACTCAGGCGTCCCTATGTGAGTGCCTCATTAAGAAATATCTTATTTGTTAGTGCCAAGAAAAGCTAACCCCCTTCCTGAGTTAACTGTTTAACGTCTCCTTTTTGTTTTCTGTTATACAATTCAGTAACAAATTTAGTCAATTTCAGACAACTCTAGTAATACACACCTCTTCCAGGTCTCTCCTCAGATGTCAGAGATCTTCCCCAACAACCCTTTACAAAATCACCCCAACCCACACTCCTGGACCCCGCTCCTCTCCCACTTCCCTTGCTTTACTTTTCTCCTGGCACTTGTTCACCATCTGACATCCTTTATGTCGTACTGGTTTATTCGAGCTTTATCCTTTTCCCCACTGGAAAATAACCACCATGATGGCAGACACTGGTTCTCTCCTAGATCCCAGCAACTGGAACTCTGCCTGACAACAGTAAGCACTCAATAAATACCAAATGAATCAATACAGGAGTGGCTAAATGTCAGAAACTCCATGGTTTGCATTTCTACTTTCTCTGTGAACTTGAACTTTGATTTCAGATTATATATTTCCCTGGTTTTGATGCATTTACTATTTTGGTTTTCTGTTTTTAAAGTATTTGTGTAAGCCAGCTAAAATCTTTTGTAAAATGAAACAGGAGGTAGCAGATAGAGACATAGGTATAAACAGATAAAAAGGATGACCTAATTATCAAACACATTGCATTTTAACAGATGGTGAAGTCTCCACTGAGGGCAGAAAAGGAAATGAGCCAAGCAGATAAAGGATTAATTAAGTGGAGTAACCTTTATTCCAAAACTGATCTTCTCTTCCTACCAGAGCAGTATCCTGTGTTGATCTGATCGGGTGGTTACTATTTAGGAAGGCCAGTCCACTGGGAAATCCTCCTGGCTTCTCCGGCTACCCCCATGCATCCTACTAGCTCAATTTACTGATGGGGCCTTAGGCACTGAGAGCTGTTTTCATCAGAGATGTGTCTCAATGGTCCACATCACGCTCATTTTCACTCTGGGACTCTTTGAAAGAAAATGAATGGAGAGTTTCCAGAATTTTTTTTTTTTAATATACTATATCTCTCCCCCAAACACCTCCCACATATAGAGCTATTGAAGAAGCACTCCCATGAGATCAGAGGTAGAATAAGAAAAGGTATAAGACTAGACCAATTTCATTCCAAGTTCTACCTCAGGTAAGTTAAAGACTTAGAAACACAGGGAGAAGGAGAGAATCTGACTGTGAGACACACAGAGATGAATACTTACAGAAGGAGGGTCCCTACCTGCTTAACCACAGTCACCGTCCCTGGTGCCATGGCAACCACCGAGGCAAGGGCAGTGGCATCATGGGTCTCGGCGCCCAGCTCAATGATCTGCTGCAGGATGTTCACGGCCGTGGGGTCCAGTCGGTCGCCTTAAGAGGAAGAAGCAAAGAGGACACCATTCAGGCCACTGGTGCTGAAGGACATGGAATGCAAAACCAGCCTGTCTGTTCTCTCGGGTGACGCCTTCTCCAGAGGATGCATAGGCTCTCCGTAATTGCTCATTTTGACAACAGAAATAATCTGTATAGTGCTTTATAGCTTACAAAGCATTTTCTATAAGAACATCTCAAAACCCCAAGCAACCCTGTGAGGATGGGACATTGAGACGTTATTTGCATTTTGTAGAAGCCTCATTTGGGCCACTGAGTCAGTTACACCACAAAGCCAGAACTTGAACCCACGTGCTCTGAGTCCTAACATGCGGACACGTGGCTGCCCTCGAAGCTGAACTCCTGGGAGTGCCAGCCAGCCCGTTCAGCCGCAGACTCAATGAAAGTGTGTGCCAAGAAATTCCACAAGTTATGGGCAAAACATCCAAAGATGTATCAGTTATTCAACCAGTAGGCTTTGGAACTCCAAACCAATTGAAGCTGGGGGTTCTATTTTAACCGTCTCTAAAGACGGGATTCTGCATCATCAGGCAGCTATTTAGTATCCCCGCCTGCTCCCACCATCTGCCAGGCCATCTGCAACCGTCCTGAGCACACCCTGACCCTGATCATTAATTTACTAAAAGAGAAATGACTGCTTGATCTCCACCTTAGCATAATATTATGCAGTCTCTGCCAACATTTTCATCCTCATGGGCAGCTTTTTGTGGGCCGTGTTCCAATGTGAGTCAATCAATAAGAGATCAGAGAAGGGGAACTCAACGTGTCTCATGCAGAAGGTAGGACAAGCCAGTGGCTGAGGCAGTGGCGGGCTTATATTCACAATGCATCGCCTGGCACCCCCCAAACACATGCCCCTTAAGTGAAATGGTGCAAATGTACCTTGCAGCCAACCACTCTGAACATGCAAGGACGAAAACATTTACCTGTGCAACTTACTGAGGCGAGGTTCTAATTCCGCATCCATGGACTCCCTCAATGACCATTTATCAAGCCCTAGCATTGTTGCTCCTTATAAGAATAAAGACAAAGCCGTACCCCTTCCCCCTCACCCCCCGACTCCTCCCAGGGCTCACAACCTCCTAAGCCAGACTGTAAGCAAATCCTTACAGCACCTGGCAGGTCCCATGTCAGGACTGCAATTAGGAAACAGTGCAGAAAAGGGACGGGGTTCTCAGGAGGTGACCTGCAGTCTTGAGTACTGAAGATGAGGATGAGTTTGGCAGAAAAAGGCTGTGAGGGAGAAGAAATCAGGCCATACCCCAGGGAGCACTGGAGCGTGTGTCCCTTCTGAGAGCTGCAGATCTGGCAGAGGGAAGCACAGCCCAGGAATGGGGTGGCAAGAGACAGTGACAAGGCCAGGCAGGAGCCAGAGAAGCTGAGCCTGGCCTTTTCAGCTGCAAAGTTAAGAGCTAGGAAGAGACATCGGAGGGCCTTAGAAGGAGTGAGAGAGTGAGTGAGTCTGAGAGTGAGAGTGTGTGTGGGGGGTGTGTGTGTGCTCATAGGGGATGAAGACAGACAGGCTGCATCTTGTAGGCCATGAGCAATCACTGATGTCACTGGACATCATGGAAGGAAACTCAAGTTCTGACAGAACCTCAGTGCTGAGAGCCACATTTAACAGCTGGGCCTCGACTCTCTCGTCTGCAGAAGTGGAGGCACTGCCTCCCGAATTCCCTGCAGCTCAGCAGGCAGTGAACACAGCCCTGTCAATTAATCTTCCCTAAACCAACTGGCCCACAGGAGTTTTCTGTGCAGTTTTCTTACAATCTGGAGTTTGGGGTTTTAGGAACTGGGTAAAAATGGTGTCTTTCTAACTCCTATTTCCTATCGCTGTTTCATTTCACCTAATGCTTCCCTTTTAACCCAACCTGCTTGACCTCTGCCCTCCAGATATGTACAGGGCTGTGGTATGAAGCATTAACTTGTGTTCTGTTCAGCTTTTAAAAAGAGCGTCAAGAAAAACTGTCTTCTAAGCATAATGCCCCAACTGCCACTAGGCTGGTACAGTGGGCTTGTTTTTTTTAGAACTGATTTAACATTTGAAAATCATGACATTTGATGTAAAAATCCTGACTGGGCCTTTTGGGAAGGACTTAGAGAATGAGCGATCCTGGTCTTTCAGGTCTGCAAAGTGACCCCCTGCACGCCAGAGTCTCTGCCACTCTCTACCACCCACTGAGCCCACACCACCTCCTGCCACTGCCTGCCTGGCCCCTGTAGGCCCTGGAGGAGATGTCCCTGAGGAAGCATGGAATGGGATGATGCCGTGACAAGAAGTTAGGAGACCCAGATTCCAGGATGAGCTCCAACACCCTAAAGTGGGTGACCCTCAGTCAACCACTAACAACCATTAACCATTAGCCAACCATTAACAATGAAAAGCAACCTTCTGCATCTGTGAAGTGAGAATAGTCAGATCTCCTCTCCTCACAAGGCGGTTCAGAGAATTAAATGTGGTAAGAGATGTGAGGGACTCTTGTGGCCCTGTTCGAAGGCTTCCCCTCAGCTTTGGCTCTGTTCTAGAGCATTTCTGGAGGCAGAGATCTCTGGGGGCTGGCAAGGGGGCTGCTTCTGCAGTCTGAACGCTGGGTCAGGGATTCGGAAGTAGATCACCTGATGGACATCATTCATCTGCAAACGCATTCATTCAGCATGTCTAGGAAAGACAGTTCTGAGATGGCAAAGGAAGAGCAGGCGTCCTCACCACTCTCAGAGGTGTATCTCAGGTCCTGGAGTGCGGCCACCGCTGCCTGTGTCCCTTGAACGTCTTCTTCGGCCTCTGTGATGTGGAGATACTGGGTGGAGGGCTCCTCAGGAGCTTCTGTTGCTGTCTAAATAAAAACATAATACCTAAGTCATCTCCTAAAAGATTGACTGTTGCCCGAAGTTCCAAGATAACATACTAAGATAGAACAAACGCACACAAGAAAGCAATACGTTGCAACATCTCGTTTACCTGGCACCCCTGAGAAACCAGTTGCTCCCATAAACACACTTCCCAAAGAGAAAACTTCTCTGTGAGGATCAAGACCTTTAAAAACTAGCTTTGGTAAAAAGCCCCTGCTGTACATTTTTGTCGTGGGAAACAGAGTATGTATGCTGTTCACAATTAGAGATTTGACCAGCTCAGATATTCTTGCATACACTCAGATTCTAACGGCTCCTCTGTTTCCTCCCACTGCTACCAACATCACTTCTAATCTGTGCCTTACCCTGGGGACTGGGTGCCATGTGGCCAACAGAGGAAGGGGCACAACCACGGGGCAGCTGATGGTGGAAGGGGTAGGGTGGGTGATTACACAGAGGAAGGGGCGCAGCCACAGGGCAGCTGATGGTGGAAGGGAGAGGACCTGTGATTACACAGCACGTGGAGAGCACAGGTCCCAGGTCCCAGCAGAGTAAGAGTTCAGAAAATCTTAGCTATTTGTGCTTTTTTTTTTTTTTTTTGAGACAGAGTCTCGCTCTGTCACCCAGGCTGGAGCGCGGTGGCGCGATCTCAGCTCACTGCAATCTCTGCCCGCCAGGTTCAAGCGATTCTCCTGCCTCAGCCTCCCGAGTACCTGGGATTACAGGCACGCACCACCACACCTAGCTAATTTTTGTATTTTTAGTATTTTTAGTTTCACCATGTTGGCCAGGATGGTCTTGATCTCCTGAGCCTCCCAAAGTGTTGGGATTACAGGTGTGAGCCACCACGCTCAGCTGTGCCATTCTTATTCGAACACGAAAGTGTAAGAAATAAAACTGACTACAAGAAATATATTTGCACAAAATCAGGACTTGTGAGGGTAGGAGGAGTTAAAGTGGCATTCACAGGTACCTCGTGCCTCAAAGAGAGAAGAGGTGGAACAGAATTTTTACAGAACTAGATGTTAATAATTATCTCTTTCTGGAAGGGACAGAGAGTGCAAGCAAAACTGTAAGGCTGGATGCATGAATGTCACCAATCAAGAAGAACAAAAAGAAGGACTTCAGACAAAATCGACAGGTGCCAAGTTATGCTCTATAAGCACATATCAGTAAATGACACAGAGGTTCAGAATAGCATATAATATTCCTTCACAGCCAACTGGCCAAGTCCATTTAGGTGTTTCCATCCTGACATATAGTCACCCAAAAAATATTCAATGAATGCATAAATGAACAAAAAGAAGAACATTTTGTTCTCAGTACCATGAGGCAACAGATTAGCCGACAGTAGATCCAGGCAATGTCTGAGCCCGTGAAAGGACAGGACGCAACCTGAAAGGTTCCTCCTCATTCTGGGGAAAGCATGTCATAGTTGCTGTCAGGAAGGCTGGTGCTCGTTGCAAGGCATTCCTGGGAGCCAGGTGACACACACATTGCTGGAAGAGGTGGCTTGTTACTCCACTGGTGACCACTTCATGGCAGCTTCCTGGCTGTTCACCATCTCATGGAGATGAGTATGGAGTCAACTACCCAGCCTTATGTCAACTATTTCTGTTGGGTTCACGGCTCTGCAAAAAGTGCTAGCATTAGCTGGAAGCGAGGCTTTATTGCATGTTTTTATAAAAGCACCGACTGACAAGATGGATTGAGTTTTACATCGGTAATTGACACTCGAGTGTCTATTTTGTTAATGAAGAGTAAATTCTTCCAGTATGTACTAATACTTGAAACACTAGGTGACTAATTGCTTTTGCATAGATGAAGATGTAAAAGTGATCATCATCAACATCCGCAATAATCATAGCAGCTGCCATTTTTGAGGGCCTCCAGGGGCTCATTCAGGCCTCAGCATTTTACACATGGTTTCTCTCAGTGCTTCTGAGCTCTCAGGGATTATCAGCCTACTGTACAGAGGAGAACACTGAGCCATGAGGGTTAAAAAATGGCTCAAGGGCAAGCAGTTTATAGGTGACAGAGGATTCAAAGTTAAGTCTGTCAGACTCCAAAACTCTTACTTTTTAAAAGAATGTTTATAAAAAATTTTCAATATACAAGAGCAGAGAGACAGGTCTAATAAACCTCCACGTGTCCATTAACCAATTTCAGCAATTATCAATCATGGCAAGTCTTTCCTTTTTTAATTATACTCTAAGTTCTGGGGTACATGTGCAGAACATGCAGGTTTGTTACATAAGTATACACGTGCCATGGTGGTTTGCTGCACCCATCAACTCGTCATCTACATTAGGTATTTCTCCTAATGCTATCCCTCCCCTAGCCCTCCACCCCCAACAGGCCCTGGTGTGTGACGTTCCCCTCCCTGTGTCCATGTGTTCTCATTGTTCAACTCCCATTTATGAGTGAGAACATGTAGTGTTTGGTTTTCTGTTCCTGTGTTAGTTTGCTGAGAATGATGGTTTTCAGCTTCATCCATGTGCCTGCAAAGGACATGAACTCATCTTTTTTATGGCTGCATAGTATTCCATGGTGTATGTGTACTGAATTTTCTTTATGCAGTCTATCATTGATGGGCATCTGGGTTGGTTCCAAGTCTTTGCTATTGTGAATAGTGCTGCAATAAACATACGTGTGTGCATGTGTCCTTATAGTCGAATGATTTATAATCCTTTGGGTATATGCCCAGTAATGGGATTGCTGGGTCAAATGGTATTTCTGGTTCTAGATCCTTGAGGAATCACCACACCGTCTTCCACGACGGGCAAACTAATTTACATTCCCACCAACAGGGTAAAAGCATTCCTATTTCTCCACATCCTCTCCACCATCTGTTGTTTCCTGACTTTTTAATGATCACCATTCTAACTGGCGTGAGATGGTATCTCATTGTGGTTTTGATTTGCATTTCTCTGATGGCCAGTGATGATGAGCTTTTTTTCACATGTTTGTTGGCTGCATAAATGTCTTCTTTTGAGAAGTATCTGTTCATATTCTTTGCCCACTTTTTGATGGGGTTGTTTTTTTCTTGTAAATTTGTTTAAGTTCCTTGTAGATTCTGGATATTAGCCCTTTGTCAGATGGATAGATTGCAAAAATTTTCTCCCATTCTGTAGGTTGAATCATGGCCAGACTTTCTTGGACTATGTTTCCATGTACTCCATGCCCTGCCCCAGGATTATTCTGAAGCAAATCCTGAAATCATTATTTGCCCTATAAATATTTCATACTGTCTCTCTAAAAAATAAAACTCATCCAAAAAAGAACTACAATGCTCCTGTCACACTCAAAAACTTTACAATAAATCCTTAACATCATCAATGGTCTAGACAATGTTTAAATTTCCCCAATTACCTCATTTTTTAGGTTTGTTCAAATCAAATCTAAATGAGGTTCACACATTAGAACTGATTAATACGTCTCATAAGACTTAAAACCCATATGCTCTTCCTCCATTTCTGGCTTTTCTCCCCTTGTAGTTTATTTGTTGAAGACAGCAGGATGTTTGCCTTAGAGAGCTGTCAGCAATCTAAGTTTCGCTGATTGCATCACCATGGAATTGACCAATGTTCCTCCATCCATGGTGTTTTCTGTAAATTGGTCACTGGATACAAATACGAAAGCTTAATTAGATTCAGATTCCTTTTTGCAAAGAATGCTTCATGGGTTATATTGGGCAGTTCTTTCAGGAGACACGCTTTGGATGGTGGTCTCTTTTATGTAATGTTAGCAGTAACTGATGATCATTGCTAAACCCATGACATCATTAGAAGGTTGCAACATGGTAATATTCTAATTTTTCATGTGTTAGTTGAAATATTTCAAAAGAAAAAACTTCCCCTCATTGAATGTTTGGTTATATTTACATAGGGTTTTGTTTTGTTCTGTTTTGTTTTGTTTTTAAAGGTAGAATAGGGCTGGGTATTGTGGCTCACACTTGTATTCCCAGCATTTTGGGAAGCCAGGGTGGGAAGATCGCTTGAGGCCAGGAGTTTGAGACCAGCCTAGGCAACAAAGAGAAATCCTGTCTCTATTTTAAAAAATTTTCAAAAAATTATAGTGCTTGCCTATAATCCTATCTACTTGGAAGATAGTAGACAGGACTATCTACTGTCTCCTGAGGTAAGAGAATTGCTTGAGCCCAGGAGTTCGAGGTTGCAGTGAGCTATGAAGGGAGGCTCCATGGCATGCCGGCCTGGGTAGCCAGACCCTATCTCTCAAAAAAAAACTAAAAAATAAAGGTAGAACAATGGCTTGATTCTTGGTCTTAATTTACCAATTTTCAAAATAAAGAGTTGATTCTCTAACATTCTACAAAGGTGACTGAGTTGTTTTTTCCAAATATCATTATAAACTTACAGAATTAAACATATTTTATGTGTTTTGCTGTCATTATTAAACACTAGTAACAGCCTCAGAATCACAATATTGTCCTTACTACCAACCTTTTTGCAGTTTGTTTTGCCCTTAGGTTACATCCCAATCAAATAACTGTTTTGAAGTCTCTTGAAATTGTTCCTCTCCACGTAGTCACCAATTTGATATACAGTTAGAATCATTTATTTCATTTTACTCACAATGTTTAAGACTTGCTTTTTAAGTTTAATTTTGTTTTTATTATTATATAAAATACTTTTACAATATTTTATATATAATCAGAGTCAAATCTACACAGCAGGGTATTTTGAGAAATTTAGCTTCTCCCCATCCCTTCCATCTTGCTCTCTGTCTCCTTTCCCTACATATAATGACCCCATTTCTTATCTTTTGTAACTGCTTTACTTTGAAATAATTTTAGACTTACACAAGACTTCCAAAGATGTAAAGTGCTGCAACAGAGAGTTCCTGGAGACCCTTTACCCAGCCTCCCCTAATCTTAACATCTTTCATAATCATGGCGCAATGATCAAAACAAGAAATTAACATTTGGATACTATTACTAATTAAACAATAGGCTTTCTCCAGATTCCTCCGGTTTTCTCATTAATGTTCTTTCTCTGTTTCAGGATCCAATTCTGCATCCCACAGCACATTTAGCCATCATGCCTCCGTTGTCTCCTCCTGGCTGTGAAAGTTCCTCAGACTTTCCATATCTTTCATGACCTTGACGCTTTTGAGGAGTACAGATGAGGTATTTGACCACACCCATCATTTGGATTTGTCCGATGGTTTCTGATAATTAAGCTGAGGTTGAAGATTTCAGTTAAGAATACCATGAGATGAAGTGTCTTCTCATCTGATCACATGGTATCAGGTCACACATGATGTCAGCATGCTTCATTACTGATGATGCCAACCTCTACTGCTTGGTGAAGGTGGTACCTCCACCGTAAAGTTCCTATTTTTGCCTTCTGTAATTAATAAATATTTGGAAGGAGATATTCAGAGTTTATGTGAATATCTCATTTCTCCTTAAACTTTTGCCTACTAACTTTAGCACTCATTAACGGATCTCATCTGCTATGATTGTTCCTGTGGTATTCTAATAGTAACTTTCTATTTCCTTCATTCCTTCTACATTTATTAATCATTATTTTTTGGAGGAAATGCATAGTTCCTTCTCCCACATTTATTTATTCAATCATTTATTTATGTCAGTATGGACACAGTGTCCCAGTGAAACTTTGGGATGGTTTCCTAACAGTTGGATTATTGAATTAACGGATAAAGAAATGCAAATGTAATTTTGTTACATATTGCTATTCTCTTCATAAGCCTGGGCCATTTTACATTCCCCAGCAACGTATGAGAGCAGATTTCCCCACAGCCTTTCCAGCAGAGATAATGTCAAACTTTTGGATCTCTGTCAAGCTAGCAGGTGAGAAATTCCATCCAGGGCTAATTTTAATGAAAATTTCTTTCCTTACATGTGAGGCTGATCATGTTTTCAGATATTCAATGTTATTTACATTTCCTTTTCCTTGAACCTTTCTTATCTCTTGTCCATTTTTCTAAAGGGTTGATCTTTCTCATCACTATTTTTTTTATAGGCCTTTTATAAAGATATTAATTTTTTCTATATAAAAAATATTTTTATCATTTATCTTTTTACTTATTTATGAGCTCTCAGTTTATAGATGAATTCACTTATGCTTTCTTCTAGTATTTGTAAAATATTACTGTTTCTATATTTAAATCTGACCCTTTTGAAATTTTTCTCATATAACTTTATATGTTATAATAAACAGATTCAATTTTATCTTTTTTTAGATAGCTATTTAGCTATCCTGTGTCACTTATCAAAAAGCCCACCTTTCTCCTACCAACTTGAGACACCATCTTTATCATATACTAAATTTCCATATGTCATTGGGTCTATTCTAAATTTTCTGTTCGATTCCATTAAACCATCTATTCATGCACACTTAGAGAGATTTCATAATATGTTTTAATATCTGGTAGGATTCTCCTCTTATGGTTGTTATTCCCAAGGGTTTCCTAGTTAATTGTACTTACTCTTCCAAATGAAATTTAGAAATCAACTTGATTAGCTCCAGAAAAAATCTAATGGTATTTAGATTACATGTAATATGTAATAGATCATATTACCTTGATAAATTAATGTATAAATTACTTTCAGGGGAATTAACATCTTTATGATATTGAGTATTCCCATTAATTTCCTCAACTCTAGGTTTATGTCTCTTTCAGAAGTGTTTTATAGTCTCCCATATTTACATTTTGGGCATTTTTTATAAGGTTTATGCCTAGATTTATCTTGGTTTTGTTTCCTGTATCAAACGGGGGTTTTGTTTCCATTGAAACTGATTTTATATATGTATATATGTGTGCATATATTAGCATATACATATTCTTATATTTACACATATGTGTATACACATTCATATGTGCAGGTGTACATGTATCTACAACTAACTGTTGTATGTTGATATTTTAATCTGCTGCTTTTTGTTTGTATTAGCTTTTCATTCATTCTTTTGGATTTTCTGAAAATATCATCCTATGATATGTATAGAGAGATACTTTTTCTTTCTTTCCTTCCAGTTCTAGGTCTCCATCTGCTTTGTCTGGTCTAGCCACACTCACTGATGCCTCCACATGCTGTTAAAGAACAGCAGAGCCACCGGGCACTCTTGTCTGCTTCTGACTTCTGTGGAAACACTCTAGGGTTTCCCAGTGAAGTAAGATGCTGGTGTTTGGATGACACACATTTTTTTTTCATCTTAAGGATGTATCCATCAAATTCTATTTACTCTTTTTCATCAGTGAACACTGAATCTGCATCTATGAAGGTGACTGTTTCATATTATAACGGATGTTAACATGTTACCTTTCCAAGAGACCACTTGTGCCTTGCATTCCAGAATAATCCCCACAATGTCATGATGTATTATTTTTTTCATATGTTGTGGATTCTGTTTAAAAAGCCTTCTCCTAACCACTGGATGCTCTGTAAAGTCCTTAGATAAAGTGAGGGTGATTTTTATCCCCAGGAAACACTGAACATTGGTAATGTCTGGAGACATTTTTGGGTATCTCAACAGGGGATGGGGTTGGGGGGATGATGCTACTAGTAACTTAGTGGGAAGAGGCCAGAAATGCAGCTAAACAGCCTGTAGGGCACAGGACAGCCCTCCACAACAAAGGATTGTCCAGATCAAAATGTCGACAGTGCTGAGTCTGAGAAACCCTGCCTTAGATAACTGCAATTAGTCCGTGGTGGCAATACCTAGTATCTGAAAAGAGAGATGGTTACTGGCTCTTATAATAAAGGCGTGTTTTCAGCAGGTGACTGGTTCCAACTCCTAAGGGAAAAAAAAACAAAAAAGCAGCTAGGAGCATGAGCTCTCCACAGAAAGAGAGCAGGGCCTAGATTCAGGAAACAGAGCCTTTTCCAATTCTCTCGGTGAGGATGGCAATACAATAGAATCCTTGCCTTCCATTCTTTCAGATGCAACATCTGAAACTCTGGATTTGTGAACAACATAAGTAAAAGTGTCAAGGAGGTCAACACAAACTTTCACAAGAGAGTCTAAATTCAACCCAGAACAAGAATTCACAGGCTTGGCCCAGATCTTAACCCAGTTATACCCCTCAGACGCGAGACATCATTTGAAAAAGTTTCAGAAGTTCCCCAAACAGAAAATCTAATGTTCTGAGGAATGATTGCCCGTGCCCCGTATTTGGGTTTGCCTGGTTTGTCATCTGTGTTTAGAAATGTCAAGATTAATACCATACTTAAAAAAATTACCTCCCACTTGGGGTCTCCATCAATTTCCACCACCTTCAAGCCATGTTTGTTCTTCAAGTGCCTATTGAACTCCCATTTGGTGCCATATACAAAGCTGCAAACAGGACACTTCAAACCACCTGAAAGCACAGACAGAGGTTAAAAGAAAAATGTGTTCGTAATACAGAAAAATGCAACAGTTCCTCCTCCTGTTCAAATGCTTCAAATCTAGTAAGTATTATTTTGTCTCCAGCACTTGTATTCAATTCAAGCTTACCTTAGTATTGGAACACAATAGCAACAGTATATGTTTTTCAAGGCAGAGATTTTAAAACTTAATGTACTTTTTTTATTTGTTGAATAAGCTTTTGTAGACAGCCCAATATGTGCCCAACAGTTTAAATGCCAGAGAGAACTAAGATAAGTAACATAATTCCCTTGGCCAGTGGGTAAGTGGCTTAAATCATTCTTTCATTTTTCACTTGTAAGTAACAAATAATTTAGAAAACGAGAACAATGGAAAGGGAGTGTCTGCTTTTCTTAATCTCCTTTGTCCCAAAACACTAAGACCAGGAGCCTGATTCTCAGTCTCCTTCACGTCAGAAGCTAAGTCATTAGCATAAATTCCCATGCAAATTACCCAGTAAAGAACAAATTTAAAAGCTGGTCACATCCTGAAACGTCATTATTTATTGAACTGATTAAATTTTGCACATGTTCCAGGAAGTGTTTAGATGCTTTAATTAAGAGAATGTACAACTCTAGGTTTTAAAAAAAAAACAAAAACTGGAGAGTCACACAAAAGAATATCTTTCTACAATTATACAGAAGCAGCAACTAAACTGCAGCCTGTACAAAAGTCTCTATGAACAGACTGTGCCTTCAGAAGCAAACTCCAGCCTCAGGAGACTAAGGGTAGTGCTGGTGCCAGGCCTCTAGTCTACTGGCCTGAGCCAGGCTGATGCTGGCACCACCGGGCCACCACCCTGAGCTGGGCCAGGGGAATGAGCCCTCTCACCAACATCCCCAACACCACAGCTGTCTGGAACTGTGAGCTACCCGATTCCAGCAGGTCATTCCCTAGTCGCAAACTCTGGCTTCCCATCCTTCTCTGCCATGTCTTCTCTGGGGTCCACATGGTCTCTCCTCTATGCCAATGCTTCCGCAGCATCCTGGAATCTCAGACCTTCTGGCCAACAAAATCCCCAACATTCACCTTGCCAGAGAGCGTGTTCTTTCCCTGTCTTTCTTTGACCACACTCTCTGCTAAGTCCTCCCAAGTGGAGGCTGCTCATGCTCTTGAGCCCCAGGTAAGAAGGATGCCAGGCCCGGGCAGGGCAGCAATGCCACCTCCACGGTAGAGCAGGAGCATTTCCCCATCCTGTCCCTGCTACCCACAGTGCCAGATCCATCAGACAATTTGGCACCTGGCCTTCTCCACTTAAATACTGTAACATCCATTGACTTTAAGGCCAATAACCTTCCCCACCATTTCACAATCTGTGGAGTTTCATTCAGTCACCCATATGATTATTCAGCACCACCCATGGGGCTAAATCCAAGCATCCCACTCTGACGACTATCGGCCCTCGGGCCATCTCTTACTTTCACTATCATTATTCTTCAATTTCTGGAGGATCTTCAGTTTGCATCCCCTCCCATTTTCTCTCAACCTACCCCTAACTATGCTCCCCTCTCCAAAGAGCACACTCCAGAGCCCAAAACTTACAACTTTTATTGGCAAAGCCCTCCACGTCCTCAGCTACTTTTCTTTCTCTCAAACCTGCCTGGCAAATCCACAGCCCAGCATCAATCCAAGCCCCAGCCCTCCTTGCTCTGACCCTGGGATGCTGAGGCAAATCACAAAGCCATTATTTATTCTTATGGCCACACTTCCAACCTCAAGTATTTCCCTAGTCAACTCTGTCCAATTATCCAGAAGAAGAACTGCAATTCTCCATCCATCTCATTAAGTCCCCTACACTATTGTCGACTTCCTCTTTCAATCTCAGCCTCAGTTCTTGTCTCCTGCTTCATAATGAGAATATCAGGTAAGAACTTTCCAGACCTTCTTGTACTATACAGTTCTGTCCCTCTGCTCCTGCCTATGCCTGGCCTGACACCAGTTGTGGGTGAGAGTTCCCCTCCACCTTCCAAGACCCGTTTCTCCTCTTTCTAGAGCACTGATCCTCAGCCCTGTTAGACTCAATGCCCCTTTCTACAACAAGCAGTTTAAGATTCCTCCATCATCCTGAAGTTTTTTAAAAGCCCCTCAAGTTTTGAAACCCTGCATGGGTGCAAGTACCACTCCACTGAACACTCTGTTCCTCCAGCCTCCACACCTTTATGCTTTCCCTGTCCCATGGCTGGGTGGCTGGGCCCTCCTACTCTGTCCCGTGTCGCCTAGGCTCGGTATCCAGACATTCTTCAGGCTCTTCCTCCTGCCCAGGACATATATTATCCACAAACTAATGACTTTCCTATTTGTAGCTCCAGCCCAGACTCCTGTCCCAAACTCCAGCCTGGGATGCCTCCCCACAGGTAGACAGGACTGTGCATCCCAGTGTCTCCCACGCCTCCTGGCCAGGCCACTGCAGTCTTCTGCACAGATGGGAGCAACCAGCTCCTAAGTGCTCTCTCAGCAGCTATTGTCTATCCTCCACTGTTGGTCCACTTCCCACCCAGCACACAACATGGTCTTTCGAAAACATAGACTAGATCACAGTCTCAGAGGTATAAACCCTTCCAATGGTCTTCTGTCTCACCTACAATAAAATCCTGACTCCTCCCTGTGGCTTGCAAGTCCCGCTTCCCTCCCTCTCGCCTTCATTCTCTCCCTTCTCTGTCTTTTGCACTGACCAAGTTCATTCCCTTCCTGGGATAACTGCTGTGCCTCCTGGTTCACAAACTCTTCCCCAAGATCTCCATTTGACCTTCTCCTCATCTTTAAGCACCACCTCTTCAGAAAGGCCCTCCTGGGACTCCTAGCGAAAGCAGCCCCACCAAACACATAGAGCCATCAAAACTCTCTAATGGATTTCCCTACTTTCAGTCTGACATTGTATTATTATCTTTCCTACACATCTTCATTGTCCTTTCTCCCTTCTAAAGTGGCACCTTCCTAGAGCGGGAACTTCAGGGGCATCATCCACTTATTCGCTGTTCAAGTCCCAGCACCCGGCATCTAGCTTCTCCTCAATCACTCTGTCTTGCATCACTGACTCTGGGTCTTGGCAAATCCTCTTCTTTCTTGAGCTCCTTCTCCAACCATCCCCCTGCTCTCCTTGGACTTCTGCACCTCTCCTCTGTACACATCTGTCCCCTCACCAAATAAGTGTGTTCGGTGTTATCCGAGGGCCTGCCTTGGTGCCGGTCTATCTTCCCCTTTCCTTCACAGCCAGGATTCTGTGGAGTCTCCACTTCCAAGAACTCACTAGAAAGAGGTGCTGTTAGTGATGCTCTGGGGTGGACAACAGGCTGGGATGCAAGTGGAGGAGGCCAGCATTCACATCTCCTCCATCTTTCAAATTTTATTCCATGGGAGAGTAACTGCCCTATTCAAAATAATTACTGAAATTAAGATTATACATTTAAACTAGAAAAATAATATGAATTCTTCACTTCCCTGTCTCTCTTCATTACTTAGGCCAGTGGTTCTAAACTATGGACAATTTTCCTCCCAGACAGGCAATGTATGGAGGAACTTTTGGTTGGCACAACTGGGGGGTGCCCAGGGCATCCAGTGGGTAGAGGCCAGGGATGCTGCTACATACCCTACAACACACAGGACAGCCCCCAAAACAAACACTGGCCTGGCCCCGATTGTGAGCAGTACTGAGGTTGAGAAGCCCTGCCTCACACCACAGCATGCTGCTTCCTGCACTCAGTCCTCTCCTGGTATTGCACATGTCAGGATCAGCTAACATCCTCATTGGTTAATCCAATGAATACTCTTCACTCTTTATCTTACCACTAGTACCACCACCAACACTACTAATAACAATAACAACATATGTCTTCCACTAACTGGGCAGTTACCATGCATCAGGCACCTCATACATCAAGTCATGGTTTCTTCACAACAGCGCAATGACACAGGCATGCTTAGCTTGTTTTATACAGAGGCTTGGGATGGTGAAGTAACCCTACTGAGGTCACACTGGCAAAGTTAAGAACTGAATCTAAGTCTAACACACATCCTTAACCCCAGCCTTTGCTATTGTCCACTGTGACTTCTCTGCATTATATGGCAATGCTGACCACATTCTCCAGTCAAGATCTAGTTTTTCAGGGCTTCTGTGACACCACTCACTCCTGGTTCTTCTACCAAGCACCTCTCCAACTCAAATCCCTGTACAGCCTTCTCATCCTCTGTGTGGAGTCCTAAAGCCTCACAAACAGTCCCCTCTATATCTCTGATACGCAGGTCCAGTGATGTCCCAAAGTATCCCACCTCCCCAATATACATGTGAGCTGAACAAATCACTAAGATGCTTATAATTAGGCAACGAAAGAGCTGAGCTGACCACTGAGTGTATCTCAGGCTGCTGTGTTTATGTATTGCTCATTAGGGTACTCGGGAAGAAATGGAGGAATTCTGTCCTGATATCAAGGTTGTCTGGACAAATTATACCAGATAAACCTCACGGGGATGTGGCCCACATTTAATCATCTCCCAGATGCAGTTTTGATGCGCTCAATCTCCAAATCAATTCCGTGTCAGTGGAATCAAGACAGAGCAGTGTTCTATTATTGGGGTTTCTGTTCTATCAGCTGAGGTTGTGGGTAATTTTCCAAAGAGTCACTAGTACAGAGGCCAACCTGCCAGCCACATGCAGCCCCAGCACCTCCGCCCACTGCTTCCTGGCCCCAACCCTGGTGGAGGCAGAGGAGGGCACTGAGGCAGAAGGCGCCCGCTGTCAGCAGAAAGACTGGCAACAAACACCAAATTCTTAAATTCTAGAATATTCTGCTGAAAAGACAGCTCAGATGGATGTTTATTTTCTGAAAGTCAAACATACTGTGCTGTTTTTTAGGCAAAAACAAATGAGTTTCTTTCTTGCCCAGAGGATAAACTTCATTTTTAACTTCCTTTGTTATCGCTTTTTTAAATCAGATAAAATCATGTCTTTTCCTTCAATCACCTTTTAAAAACCTCCAAGGTATGAAGACCTCCACTTTTTGTTGTTGTTGTTGTTGTTGTTAAGCTGATGTTGCTTCTCCTATAAAGACTTAATATGCGATGATGAACAAAGGCAAACTTTTAAACGTTAAACTTAGGCTTTAAAATGAAATTAAAGATTCCTTCTGGGATAGTCTTTAGTGGAAACTAATTCAGAGAGGAAAACATTCTTATATTATATTTAAATTAAACTTAATATGATAATGCCCCCACATTAATTAAAACTTCAGCCTTTGCCACAGTGACTTTAATTAAAGAATAACAAATGAAAATACGTAATCTAGACTGAATGTATAACTATGCCAGTTAATTGACATCAAAGCTGAGAGAAATTAATTTCTATTTGGATTCATTAAATTCTTAGGCAATGCACAGTAAAGGTCAACGGAAGACTTGGTGAATTTACTTACGGCACTGATATTAAGTGCACACATAAAAACCAGGAGTCCTCAAATCACAATTTCCTCCCACGGACTGATTAATCAGGTGAAAATATAGAATTTCAAGAGAAATTTAAAAAAACTGATGATGGTACGCTTTGCTCTTTTTGGAATGCAATATATTCTGGAGCAGTTTCAGGCATTAAAATATCTCTGCTCCTTTGTGGTGCTTGACGTTATTGAAAATTCAATTTCATTTTCAATAATATAACTCCCAGCATGGCATACAACACTGGGTTGGGCAGTCACAAGACCTGAATCTGGCACTTGCTCAGGTAAGCCAAAGCTTCCTGAAACTCTCGGGTCTTGGTTTTCTCTTCTATGAAGGTGAAGATGCTAAAGTTCATATTCTTTTTTTTTTTTTTTATTTCTTTTTGAGATGAGCCACTGCAATAAAGTTCCTATTCTTAAAAAAGGCACTGAGTACAGTAGGCAGAATAATGAGCCCCTGAAGACAGCCACATCCTAATCCCCAGAACATGTGAACATGTTACCTTACATGGCAAAAACGATGTGATTCAGTTCAGGATCTTGAGAGGGGGAGGTCATTCTGGTTTCTCCGAGTGGGCCTAATGCTATCACAGGGGTCATTATAAGAAGAAGGCAGGAGAGGGCACAGAGATGCAATCTGAGAGAAGCTCCACTGGCCATTTCTGGCTTTGAAGGTGGAGAAGGGGGTCACAAGGCAAGGAATGTAGGTAGCCTCTAGAGGCTAGAAAAGGCCAGGAAAGGGATTCTCCCCTAGAGTCTCCAGAAGGAATATTTGTTAGCACTTTGATGTTAACTTTGTGAGACTCATTTTGGACTTCTGGCCTTCAGAACTAAGATAATAAAACTGTGTTGTTTTAATCCACCACGAAGTGTGTGGTGACTTGTTACAGTAGCTACAGGCAACTAACACAGGCACTGACAGATACGAATACGGATAAGGACAAGGAACAAAAGCAGGTAAATTATCCAAGGAAAGTGGATATGGAAAAATTGTATTACACAGATTAACAAGTGAATATGGAATAGAATTTTGCTGACATTTGCACTTCCTACTGTCTCTTAACTCAGTGTCTGTCCTAGGCCCAGCCAGGGCCCCAGTTCAGAGCTAGGAAGTGCTTAAGGGTAGAAATTAACCGGAAGTCACATGCAAGCACTGAGGTGGAGGGTTCCTGGTGACATGGCATGCAATATTAGATCCTACCTGGGACTATCTGAATCCTATTTAAATCCCAGCCCCTCTTCCCACAGGATCCTCAAGAAAAAGAGCAAAAGGGAAAATGCAGCAGAGGAAACAAAGTGCATTTTATTATCAGCCAAGCTGATATCCCAAACCCAATGAGAAACACTTGGCAGAGGAGCATAAGCAAGGTCTTCCCATCCGCCCCCTCCCCTCACATACGCCCCCAAATCTTGGGATCTGAGACACTCTGGATTACCATAGGGAAGGACTTGCAAAGAAATAGGTTTCAGAGTCAGTCTTGGGTCAGATTAGCAATTAGCCTCGGGGATGAAGAAATAAGAGAAAATAAACAGTAGCCATGTGTGTGACTTTTCCACCAACTACCAGCAAATGTGGCCCAATTGCTTAAGAGATGACCATGCCTCCTCCTTCTCCTCCTCTTTCTCCTCCTCCTCTCTAATAAGTGCAAACATCTACAAACTTTAGGGGACATCAAACATGGGAGTGGCAAAGGCACAGACGTTGAATCAGGAGACTGAGTTTGGCTTGGCCACTTGCTCACTTGGTGTGACCTGAGGTCAGTCATTAGCACTCCCTTCATTTCCTTATTTCACAATGGGAACGATTATGCCAAGCTCACAGGGCCATTGTGAGAGATAAATTAACACATAAAATAACAATCAATAACACAGCATTATATAACATCACTAGAAGCATGTGCCAAGAACTTATTGAATCTGGGCCCTAATAAAAACAATTTTAAAATTAAGAAGTCTAAAAATCAAACACATCACCTGTGGGTTACCTCACAGTTTCTGGATTTCCTGCTCTGCTATTTTCCCTGAATCTGGTGTAAAAAACTAATACACAAATATACATCCAAGGTACACATGCATACATATTTACATTTTTCTAATATAGCACTTCAAAGTAACATAAAGATTCTAGCAGATGCCAAATACTAAGACGTCTCCTTGACACTTCTCCTCTTATTGCTTCCTCTTCCTCCAGTTACCCACCCTTACACTTCAATGACTCTAAAACTGGGGGACACAGCCCTCTGGGAGAAGCAGCTAACTCCGCTCCAGGGCACAGCTGAAGGGGATGTATTCCTTCTGCTGTAATTAGAATACAGAGCTTTGGCGGGAGCTGCCTAGCCCTGGTCCCCAACCTGGGCAGGAATAACAATAATACCACCAACGATTGCCTTGTTTGACACCAAGTCCCAGTGCCTAGCATGGTTCCAGGCACACTGTAGGCGCTTGAGAGATACATGCTCAAAGTAGAAATATGCAGATAAATGTAATAGTGGATTTGAGCCATTCATCAAGAACTTACTGTCAGCACTCTCTGGGAATCTTAGAGAATGATATCTAATCTTTGCAACTGCTGTGGAGGTAGGTTATGAGCCTTCCTCTTTGGTGGTATATAAACCAAGATTCAGAGAGGTTAAGTACCTGGTCCAAGGTCCACAGTGATCAAAAATCCCGGCCCAGGTCCATCTGACTCCCAAGCGTGTGGTCACTCCAATAACCTAGAGAGACTTGAGGGAGGGCTTGGAAGCCACTGGAAAGCCCACTAAACCCCATCCTCACCCTGCTACACGCTCTAGGAGTGAGCAAAAGATTCATAAAGCTTAGCACCAAAGTATCTGATGCCTCTCACAGCCTGTGATTTACTGAACCAGTTCTTGAGCTAGCTTAATCAGGTGTATTTTAAGGGGAGGAAAGGGGCAGGCCCACTGAAGCAATACAAGTATTTCTTCCTTAAACAGCATGAAATGTGCATTTGTGTGGGAGAATGCTTCAAATCCATATTAATGAAGAAGTGATGGCTAAAAGGAATCTGTCTTCAAAGCATCAGATGCACATAAAATATAAGCCAGGAGTATAATATTTACATAGTGCTCAGTACTACCTTAATTACTACAAAGTATCAGAGTACTGAGGGATCAGTACATCCAGACAGGCCCTGGTGGCAGACACCTGGCAATGTCACCCAGTGCCCTCAGGGTGAAAGGTACGTGGGAACCAAGATACGCAAGCTCATAAGCCAAATGTGCACATGTCCCCCAGCTCCACGTTGAGGGACATCATGTGAGCAGCTTAAACTTGGCCACGGTAGAAGTATTTACACTACAGAAATTGGCAAATTCTACAAGTCAGGTTTCCCCTCCCTCCTACTTGGGAAGAGCCTTAGCAGCCACTCTTCCCAGCAAGCTTTGGGAACACACTGTAAACCACCCAAACTCCACGGAGAATGCCATAGTACCTTCCCTTAGAAACCCACACAGAACAGAAGTATCTGATGTGGGAACCCTCAGCTCCTTTTAGGCCATTTTCCTGACCTCCTCTGCAGCACTGTGCACTGAACCCCGCCCTGGAATTCCAGGATCCCTGTGGCATAGCAGGCAGGAGGGTCTTTCCTAGGAATCAATAGCTTTGCACATGTCACAGTGTGACACTGTTTAACACAGCTGATACACAAGGAATCCCTGCACATGGTTTAAAGGAGACTGTAAAATCCTTTTGAGAAAAATACATGTTATTTGTGTTTTTTATGATGTTATTTTAAGACATCTTCCTCTATATCAAAACATGAAATTATAAAGTCTCATGAAGATATTTTTGGGGGAGTAGAAGAGGAAAATAAAACCAAATGGGGATGGAGAGAGTTACTTGAAATTAATCAAAAGAAAATGAAAAATTCCAGTGGTTCCAAACAATTCAACATTTCCAAACAGTAATTTAATTTGGTTTCATGTTCACCTTTCATTCTGCTCCTCTCTCCCAGACATAAGAACAACGTGAACTTTGTGCTTCTGAGATTTCTAAACTGTGTTCATACTCCACCAGCCATCTGATTTCAGAGACTGTTCTGCCAGAGCACAATGGCACATGGCCTCTTAAGAGTCAAGAGATGCTGGGTTGTCTCCTTCTTCAATATGTCCCTTGAAGGGAATGGGGGGATAAACATATATACATACATATGCATACATGTACATATGCATATGCAAATGCTACATCTATATATATATATGTACAGATGGCCCTCCATATCCATGGGTTCAACCAACTGCAGATTGAAAATATTCAGGAAAAATAAATAAAAAATAACAATATAAAAATAAAAAATAATACAAATTAAAAACCAAAGTGTAATAACTATTCACATGGCATTTACATTGTATTAGTTATTATAAGTAATCTGGAGATGATTTAAAGTACACAGGAGGATGTGTGTAGCCTTTATCCAAACACCACGCCATTTTATATAATGGACTTGAGCCATCTGTGGATTGTGGTTATCTGCGGAGGGTCCTGGAACCAATCCCCCATGGATGCCTATGAACAACTGTGAATATATATCTGTGTGTGTCTGTGTGTCTGTGTGTCTGTGTGTGTATCTCTGAAAGAGGAACCAAAAGCAATCCTGCAAAGATAAAATATAAAACCCCGCTCCTGTCAGGGAATGCCGACTGATTACAGAGAGTCTTAGGAAGTTAACTGGAAACTTAGGGCATGAAACAGTTCAACCTCAGCACATTTTTTCCAAGGCAATGATGAAAGTTTGGAAGCATAGGGCAATGATGGTATCATCACTCAGATCCTCACGCCTGTCCCAACAGCCACAGTAAACATCTATTTCCTGGCAATCCAACCCAAGAGTGTGAAGGATGGGAAAAAGAATCCCTAACCTGCAACTCTAGTTATTTACTGGGGCTGTAAGCCAATCTATTCTCCCCTCTGTGATTCCTGGACATGGGGCATTGGCGTGGGTCATAAAAAATAATGCGATGGCTCCACAATTCCTAGATGTTCTGAAAAAAATATACAAAAGCAAGGACTGAACATGTACTGCATGCACGTGTTTTTTCATTTAATCCTCTCCACCATCATGGAAGATGGCTGGTGTGAACTCCATTCTACAGGTGAAGAGCCTAAGAGGGAGAGCTTGGGTAACATGCCCACGATGGCACAGCTAAGAAAGAAGAATGCAGATTGGAGCCAGGGACCTTCCCACTGCATATCCTGCTCCCCAGCTCCATAAAACTGCCATTAAGAAAACGAAGGCACATGCTCGCCGTTACCCCAGATGGATGGCTTTAAAATTATCCTGAGTTTTCTGTGCTGCTCATCTATTTCCGTGCATCAGCCCTGTCACTGAAAGTGCTGAAGGGTATAGTCAATTCATTTGTTTTACATTAAGATGCATTTCATGGCTATTACAGCGAGCGGAGCTTCACGCTGAAACAAAACTCCAAGCATCCCCAGCTGCAGCAGTCTACAATTCCACATCTCTGTTTACTGGGGGCAGATTTCTAAATCTGTCTTCAGCTTCAAATAGTCACAGGACTTAGGAAAGAGGAGCAGCTAACTGTGTGCTGCAATCATTTTTTAGCTGAAGTATTGAAGTGTAGATATAAATACAACAGAATTCTCTGTATGGTAACAGCACATAAGCTAAGCCCTCTCCAGTGGCAATGTGATTATTTATTGAAATAAAACAACAAAAAACCCCACAAAGTTTTAATAATTTAAAATGAAGAGAGGTTTTCATCAATTCTCATTAGTTTAAATGTTCTAGACTGTCTTTTTTTTTTCTTTTCAGGATAAATAAGTAACAAGCTTACTTAATAAATATTTTTAGATAATCCAAAAAAGTTCACCTATAAATATGCCTACAATAGCATTAGTTATAACTGCAAAAAAGAAAAATCTAAAAATCCCACAATGTTCAATAACAGAATTGTTAAAGTGTTTCCATTTAACACTGAATTACAAAAAGCCCTTAGAAATCACAATTAGGAAGACAGTATATCAAAGAAAAACAACATGTTCCTGCTAATGTGAAGTAAAGAAAGACAACCGAACTTTCATCTCTGCGAACTTTACGCACACACAAAGAATGGAAGGCAATGCTGACAAATCAGCATTGTGGAGGGTAGTAGAATTTGTGTGTGAATTTTTACTTCTGTTATTTTAGACTTCCACTAAGGCTGTTGTAATATTAACCAGGCAAGAAGTAATGCTGACAAACAATGATAAGGACGATGATGACAACAATTATGACGATGAAGAATGAACATCACTGGCACACTTATGTATCAGAACTGAACTGCAGGATGTCAGCAGCTCTTCCCAATGGGGGACTTGGCCTAAAAGGAAGCGGGCAGGGCCCCAGCTCGCTGGCCCCTCGCCTACCTTGCTGGATGAGCACCTCCGCCGCCAGCTCCCCGGTGCCCACGTTGGCATACTCCTCATTAGGGTGCTTCCTGTTGTAGTGCCGCTTCAGAGAGCCAGATATGTTGCAGGAGTAATGGCAATGGGCACAGCGGAAAGGCTGCGGGGACAATGAGGAGGAGTTAGGAAAGGTGAGCCCCAGATGTCTGCCTTCGCTGCTGCTCCCACCTGGTGAGCATCTGACACCCTGAAAGTCTGAGATGAGCAGGCCCCATCACCTGTGATATGTTCTAGGGAAAACCACTAGGGCAGGAATGCTGAGACCTGCCTCTGCAGTGACCAACCAAGGGACCGGGACAAGGTGCCCCAGAGGAGGAGCTGTCTCTACTAAGTGAATTTGCTTTTGTTACTTCTTTTCTTTTTTCATCCACCTGAGAATTTAGTTTTTGTTCAAGAAGAAGACAAAAAAAGCAATACACTAATCTATCATTTTTTTAAGTGAATGACATTAAAAGTAGCTCTCATTACAATTGGTTCCCTGATATACAGTCAGGTGTCACATAATGACATTTCACTCAACTACAGACTGCAAACACAATAGTGGTCACAGCAGTAGGTTCTACCATACAGCCTGCAAGTGCAAGTACGCTATACCTTCTACATCTGTGTAAGTACATTCTATGATGTTCTACAACTAAGAATTTGCTTAAGGACACATTTCTAAGAACGTATCCCTGCCATTCAGTGATGCGTCACTGTATTTGCTTCTTTAGCTAAATGAATTCCTCTGCAGTATTTGCCTGCAAGCACTGGCATACACAAGTGTCAACCATCAGGGAAGTCCAGCAGGTAAAATCTATTTCTCATGCCCACCTGGTCAAGACAAGACACTTTCGGGATGAGGCCACAAACGAGTCATGCAGTCCTGCCTTTCCTCTTGCACAATGCTTCGGAGGCTGCATAAATAGTGGGGCTGGGGAAAGAAGCACCTGCTGGGCCCCTGGGGAAGCTCAGTGAGACCTGGCCTTTGGCTGGTCGACGGATGGGCATCTCCATCACTGTCAAATTCCATGCCACGGCCCCTGGTCAGGAGCTGCCAGCATGCCCCTGTAATCCACGTGCTGTATGATTCCAACAGTGCTCCGGGGTCATTCAGGGCCTGTTTGATGACCCAGCAGCCTTCTAGCCCAGGAGGAGCAGAAGAGCATGGAGCAGCCACAATGGAAGCAGCACTCTGCCTGGTGCAGGGGACTCAGATGGAGCAAGTCCAGCCACACCTCTGGCCTTGACCAATGATGGAACCTCAGGCAAGTCCTGAAACTTCTCTTAGCATGGATCTTTTCATCAGGGAAATGAGGCTCATGCCCATGTCATATGGTTGTTGTGAGAATTAAATGGTATCATATAAACTGATACCTAAAACGCCATGCAAAGCGTTTCTTATTGATTTTATCAACAATTCTATCACAATTCTTACTGTGCATCTGGAAGCTAATGTACCACTGCATCTATTAAGACCTCAAACACTACCTTTACTCCTCCACTGTCCAATTCATCAATCTTTTCACCACTGTTGCCCAGAAGAGCTAAACCAGCAACTGCAATGTCTGAATGTGAAGTGCACCAACAGAGAGAAAATGTCCTCTCATCTTTGAAGCTTAGGTCAGCTCCTCTTTCAAGGTTTCTTCCCTTCAAGTATAAAACTGTGATGAAGTAGCCCCATAGAGGCAGATGGGAGAGAGGGAGAAGGAGAGGAGGAGGAAGAGGGAGAGAGAGAAGGGAGAGAGGGAGAGAGAAGGGAGAGAGGGAGAGAGAGGACAGGGGGAGAGAGGGAGAGAGGGAGAAAGGGGAGACAAGAAGAGAGAGGAGGAGAAAGAGGGGAGACAAGGAAAGAGATGGGGAGAGGGACAGAAGGGAGAGAGAGAAAGAGAGGGAAAGGAAGAGGGGGAGAGGGAGAGAGGGAGAAAGAGAGAGAGATAAAGAGAGAGAGAGAGAGAGAGAGGAGGGAGGAAAGGAAGAAAATGAAGAGGAAAATCTTCCATCTCGCCCCCTGCCTAAGTCACACTCCTTCCTCGTAGGCCCCTTGCCCACCACCTGCTCCAAGAGCAGTTCCCCCTTCTCCCTTCATGCTGTCACCTCTCTTTCTCAGGCTTCTGCCATCTCCTAGCAAACAACTCCTGGGGATGCCCCCTGCTCAGACCTCATGCTCCTCCATCCTATCTCCTTAGGCTGGCTGCCCCATTCCACTGTGACAGCTGTGACATTGTCATGCCACTGTCACCAGGTTCTGCCAGGGCTCAACCTCTTAGATTTATTTACAAGATCTGCAATCCAGGTTTAATGTGAAATGCTGGATCTCTCTAAGGTGCTGGCCTTGGGCTGGAGTTGTTCTTCTGTTCTGGTCCCAATTATCATTTTTGCATTGTTGATTGGTGGATCTATATGTTTTGTTGGGTCCTCTCTCCTGAACCATACACAGGAATTTTCAACTGCCTTCCAGGTATCTCCACAGGGATGTTCTATAGGCACCTTAAACTATGGACTCACATCGTTCTGCAAAATCAGTTAGTCATCAAAGACAGAAACCCACAGCCATCTTTCATTTTTCCTTCTTTCTTACTATTCAACTGATCACAGAGTCTTGTCCAGCCTTCCTGGGAAGCCTTTCCAGAGTGCCCCTGTCCTTCTCTCTCTCTCTCTCTCTCTCTCTTTCTCTCTCTCTCTCCAGCACAGAGGAGACTCTCCCAGCCTATGAAGGGAATACTGCCATCCCCAGAAGGGCCATTCTTGGAAAGACACAGGGCAGTTAATCTGGTCAGTCAACCTGCTCTAAAACATTCCCCAGGGACTTCGCCCTACACCAAGGCCACACTCTGGTTACCGGATGCTTTGTGCCGCACCGTATGTGCTGTGTTTCTACATTAAGTCCCTGGGTAAGGAATCCTTGGAGTTTGGCCCACAGCATTTACTAAACAAAAGGACCTGGAACAAAGGCAAAATTTGTCGGGCTTTCTCATCTATCTAGTGCGCAGAGAACAAAAGGTCTAGAATTCTAATATATGATTACTGCAAAGTTAAAATAAAAGCTAAACCATTTTCAAATGCTTTCATCTCTAAATAAGCAAATAACATGAGGATATTATTTTTGGAATGTTAGCATTTACATAGAAATCAAAAAGAAAAAGTGAAAATGCTATATTGCCAGCATCGGGCAGTCAGTGGGCATAAAAGGCAGGAAGAAAAAGGGCGATGAAAATAAGAAATGGTCCTGCAAACCTAGCTTCAGACTTGAGAGCCAATTTCACCCTTCTTGCAGCAAAGCAGATAAACAGCTTCCTGTGAGTTCAGCTCGCTTTCTTCCCCATGCCCATCCATTGGCAGAATTGCTAACGAGAAGAAAAGTTGCCAAAACGTAAGCATATTGGCAAAAAATGCGTGTGTGAGCCCAAATGAGGATTCAGTCTCTTGAGCTAGCAATTTCTATCAAAATTTTCAATTCTGAGAGTTGAAAGAAACACTTGACTTGGCGAAATCTTCCCTCCATGAAAGACTTTCTTCTGTAGCCTCTCTAGCAGTCTGCTGTCTACTTAGCCTCTGCTTTGATGCAGGGGGTTCAAAACATCCCCCAGCAGCCTTTTCACTGCTGACCAGTGCAGGGGGAGTTAGGAAGATAAACCTCCCAGACTCTTTCCTTCATTGGTCTTGCTTCTACCCTTCACATCCATTAGAACCTCTACATGAAGTCAATTACCACCTATTTTCTGCTGGGGATCTTCTCTCCCAAAGTGTGGGAACTGAGCCTCATCTAGGCTCTTCAAGCAAAACAAGTTCTGACCTGTGAGGCACTGCCACAGGCCAGCAGGGAATTCTCCTGGGGCTGATGCAGGGAAGGACACAGGCAGAGGTAGGGAATAGCATCGCTAACTGCGAGTCTCAAGGTTTCATTTATGAAGCATATATTTACTGACCTCTGACTGTCCTCTGACCCCCAGGAATACATGGCAAATGAGGCAGATTTGTGATTCCCTAAATATATACAGGCTTTGGGACTTAAATATCAACTCCAAAGATTAAATGCTATCTAGGCAAACTAAATCATAGAACTTGGTTTCTAAGTCAGAAACTCGCAAACAACAAATGACACTAGATCTCAAAAGGGAAGTTATTTAATCAGAGCTTTCAGGACAGAATCCAGCCTAGAGTTGGGAGGAAGATATAAACTGGCTCCATAGCTCATTTGGAATGCAACATCAAAGTTCTTATCGTGGTCCAAAAAACAAGACAGGGAGCCCATTAGCATAGCTATTATTCAGTGTTGCACAGAAGTTCTTAACCAAAGTAATGAGATCTAACATGATAAATATTATTGATTTCTCTAATTTTTACTGATAGCTACTATATGCCAGATAGCTCTAAATGTTTTGCATGGATTAATTCCTATAAGTCTCACATCAAGCTCATATGGTACGTGCAATTATTATCCTCATTTTTACAGGTAAGGAAACTGAGACACAGAATGGTTTAGAGACTTGCCATAGTTTCACAGTCTCCTAGCCTGGTTACTTGGTTTGCATCAGATTTGGGGCCCCAGGCCCAGCCAACAATAAAGAGATGATTTGGTTTTCCACTGGCCATTTTTTTCCCTAGCATATATCTCCCTAAAACCCCAACTGAGAGGGGCAGGTTGGTATTCTTGGGTCTCCTGGACATAAGGTGGCCCAGATCTAAGTATCAACTTCTAAACTGAGGAATCGCACAGTGGACTGGGAGAGATGTGGGCAGTTACTGGGCTATCATTAGGAGGCAGGGACTTGGCAGGGGAGAAGACAAGGGTCGATACCAGCCAGTGTGCTGTGTGCTGGGTCAGGAAAGTAATGATAGACAATGGGAGCCCCTGGTAGATGTCAGGCGGGACAATGGCCAACTTCCCATTTTGAAATATCCCTCTGGATACCTGGAAGTTAAATGGAAAAATGGACTTGAAAGGAACAAGACTGGAGGCAGGGAACCAATTATCCAGTTAACTGCAGTAGTATGGACGAGAGATGCTAAAGGCCTAAAATGAGGCAGGGGAATAAAAATATGGGAAAAGAAAAGAACATTTAAGAGAGGTGAAGAAGGTAAAACCAGCCAGACCTGATGGCTGGGATGATGTGTGAGAGGGAGGAGATGGAGCCTCTAGGATGAATCCCAAGCTTCCAGTATGGATGGCAGAAGGCAAGGAAGGCCACCAGCAAGAAGGAAGTCATATGGATAATGGGAGGGAGAGGGTGTATTTCTAGAACGCTGAACATCCCACAGGGTGGGTCTAGAACTCAGAGGACAGTTCCGGGCTGCAAACACAGATCAGGGCACAAGCAACTAGCAGAGGTCCTAAGACTGAATGTGGCCATGGAAAGAGTATATCAAGTGAGAAGAGAAGCAGGATTGGATCAGCTCCCTGGAACACAGGAGCAGGCAGGCAAAAGGAGGTGGACTTGGAAAAAGGATGACAGAGGATAACAGGTGCGGGGATCAGGGGAGTCTGGAATCACGGGATCTGAGGAATAAGGTCCTCCAGGTAGGGGAGGATAACGAAGCTGAGTGCTCTAAGAAATACAACAGGAAGGGGCCTCCCCAGTGTCCACTGGACCTGGCAATCAGGGGGTGGCGCCAGTGACCTACCAAGAAGAGGTTCAGCAGCATGAGAAACACAAAAACCAGGCTTTGGCAAGTTGAGGAGAAAAGACGAGGAGCACAAGCTGGGCTTTGGGTCATGTTCCTTTTTCCAAAATGTGGCATCAAAAAAATCTTTCTCAAAAGGTATATTGGGCCAGGCGCAGTGGCTCACACCTGTAATCCCAGTACTTTGGGAGGCTGAGGCGGGCAGATCACTTGAGGTCAGGAGTTCGAGACCAGCCTGGGTAACATGGCGAAATCCCTTCTCTACTAAAAATACAAAAATTAGCCGGGCATGGTGGTACATGCCTGTAGTCCCAGCTACTTGTGGGGCTGAGGCACGAGAATTGCTTGAACCTGGGAGACAGAGGTCACAGTGAGCCAAGATTGTGCCACTGCATTCCAGCCTGGGTGACAAAGTGAAACCCTGTCACAAGAAAAAAAAAAAAAAGATAAAGATTAAAAAGACGTACATTGAAGATTTACAAATTGAGTTGAGAGAAAACGAGATTGAATGTGTTAAAGCTGAAATTCTTTAAGTCCTTATTTTTATGTCAAGAAAGCAGTTAAGATGTCACCACCACACTATGAGTCTGGGTGACAGAGTGAGACCCTGTCTCTTAAAAATAAAAAGCAGGTAAAATACACATTTTCATAATTTGAGACTTTGCTGTTTTGGTTCTTTAAACAGAAAGAAAGAGAGTAGAAGAGGACAGGGAATCATACCTCACCCGTGAAACTGGGTTCTGAAAAACCTGATTAGAAGACATCTAAAAACCTCTAACTACATTAAAGTGATCACATTTCCCATCGGCACCAAGGAAGGGACCTAGAGGAATGTTTGAAAGCAGATGGGAAGCTGGTGATGAGGTAATGTTCAAGGTCATGACATTGGCAACTGACTGCAATGTACAGGATGGGTTTTTGGCAAAAAGAGGAGTTGCTCTGTTGGCTCCTATTCGCAGCAAGCAAGAAGGCTATCATCAGGTAAGGTTTTTGCAGTCTAATTTGTGCAACCAAGTATGGTATTAAGGTGGCACATACATCAAAAGGCTCAAAGATCAGATGTGAATCCACCCCTTTGTTGATAGGCCTACCTTGGAGAGGGTGAAGAAGAATAAAGGCAAAATAAAAAGTGCCAGATGACACTAGTGTGTGAAACCTGGGGTCATACATCACTATTTCAACCTCAGTTTAACAACCTGGCTGGTGTAGTAATAGAGATACAGACAGAGATAGACATACAGAAGGAGACTAACCACCCGTCTGGTATCAGAAAATTTGGATTCAAATGCAGAAAAAGGCCATGTAATGGTTATGACCTACATGAAGTGGACTGGTTGGTACAAGACCATTTATACACTGCTGATAGAAGTGGTGTTTTTAGAATGCGGACAACTTTACAACACAGAAGGACCTCCTCAAGGACATGATTGCATTCTATGTCAAGCAAGGGTAGAAGAGCGGAGTGCAGGAGCATGAATGAACCAGGAGCAGGAGCAGAGGGTCAGGTGTTAGGCCCACCACTAACAGTGGAGTCACCCTGGCCAAGTCATTACATCTCCACTGCTTTTGAATCCATATCTGTGAAATGGGAGAGCAAACCTTCCCTGCCTACCTGACGGAGATTAGATGGGGCACCAAAAACACAAGAGTATGACTGTGCTTTGAGAATCATAAAACTCCATAGGTCTCACTACTGTGGTCTTTAATCAGTTCATTAGCATATTAGCACAGGCAACTAGCAGATGCCCTAAGACTGAACACAGCCATAGAAAGAGAGTGTATAAAGTGAGAAGAGAAGCAGGATTGGAACAGCACGCTGGGATGCAGGGGCAGGCAGCCAAAAGGAGATGGGCTCGGAAGAAGGACAAGAGAGGACAGACAGTAGGTGGGAGGATCAGGGGAGTGTGGAGTCTGGAACTCCATCTCCTTCCTCTCACACATCATCTCAGCCCTCAGGACTGGCTGGTTTTACCCTCTCTATCTCTCTTAAATGTTCTCTTTTAACGTGTTCACATATTTTTATTCCCCTGTCTAATGTGGTCATCTGAGGCTCCAAGAAACCTCCTGGTGGGTGTCCTCCCAATTTCTCCCATGACAAGAACATTCTCTTCCCTTCTAGAGAAGCTCTTCTCTTCATGTAGCCTGGGACCTTGTGTAGGAGCCTGCCTGCCTGCAGCATGCAGGCACAGAGTCCCTCCACCACCTTCAAAGGCTACGAAAAGTCCCACCTACACCACCATGACCCTATTAAACTGTACCTACTTATACATCAACTGCCCCAGACTCACTCCTCTAAATGTAAGTAAAAAGACTTTTAAAATGTTGCATGTTAAGCCACTTAGAAACACTAACCATCACTCTCATATGCCTTTATTCCTCAATCGCCATCTAGCGGACTAGGAAATTCTGAAAAAGTGAAAAAACTCTAACCTAAAAAATAGATTTCAAGTGTCATGAAATTTTTATGAACTATATCTAACCATCAATTAAGTTAAACTTCGGCCTGTAGGCATTTGTTCATCTTGATTTTGTAGTTTTCCTGTAGTTTGGGGTCATTTTTTAGGCTCATGAAAATGTGCTCAGGGTTCCGTGGATCAAGTGGCCCTGCCCACTGGCACCAGAGGGGAGAGGGGCCAGTTCTCGTAGGCCCAGCAGGACTCCGGGCCCTGAGTTCCATGTGCTGGCCAGGACAGCAGGCTCTGTCAGCGCTTCCTCACGTGACCTTAAGGGAAATCTTGGACTTCAGATTTGGAGATAGCCATGCATATAGTTTGAATATTTTTCCCTCCAGAACTCATATTGAAATGTAGTATTACTGATTATTGAGGGTTATTGAGAGTTTGGGCATTTAAGACGTGACTGAATTATGAGGGCTCTGCCCTCATGAATGGATTTACATATTCAAGGATTGAAGGATTAATGGGTTGTCATGGGAGAGGAATTGGTAGCTTTATTAAGACGAGGAAGGGGACATGCACTAGTACACGAACACGCTCAGCCCCCTCACCATGAGATATCCTGCACTGCCTTGGGACTCTACAGAGTCCCTACCAGCAAGAAGGCTCTCAAACAGATGCAGCCCCTTCACCCTGAACTTCACAGCCTCCAGAACTGTGAGAAATAAGTTCCTTTTCTTTATAAATTACTCAGTTTCAAGTATTACGTTATAAGCAACAGAAAATGGACTAATACAAGCCAATCATCAGTTAATCGTCATTTACCACAAGTAAAGAGACACACAAAAAGAGATGAGGAAAGGAGGAAAGGAAGAAAGAAAAAAGGAAAGAAAAGGGAGAGAGGGGGAAGGGAAGAGAATGGAGAATGCCAGTGTCTGAGTTTGAGGAATGACAATCGCAGGATCAATCAACCATGATCCACTGAAAGATAAGAAAAATAGGCAAAATATGTCATCAACTCACATAAAAATTAAATGCCAAATCATGCTGCCATTTCTTTCCAAAAAGATCTCTTATGTTTACTCATAAATAAAGTATCTGCTGAGTATCTACTACATGCCAAGCAGTATGTCAGGAACTGGAGGTGGCTGGCGCCACATTCACAGGCATTCCACTAAATCCTTTTACCTCGTTCACCACCTTCTACTGGAGGTCCTGAGTGTTCACATCTTACCTCCTCCCTCCCAGATGCCAGGACCTTGAAGGCCAGGCCAGCTGGTAACTTTCTTCCCTACAAGGCCTGCCTGATCCAGACTTGCCCATTTCTCTGACCACATCCCTCTCCATGGTCACCCTCGTTCACTGGACTCAAATCATACTGGCTCCTTTCTCATTTGCATTCTAACTCTCCCTCTATCCGGAACACCCCATCACCCCATCAGCAGATTTCCCTCAGGCAGCTGTGTCCTGGACCAAAGTCGAGTCTCCAAACTGCCCTTCTTACCCTAGTCTTGATCCTGCCATTCTCTCTACAACAAGTGTCTTTCTTTTCTTTCCAACTTTTATTTTAGGCTCAAAGGGTACGTGTGCAGATTTGTTACATGGGTAAATTGCATGTCACAGAGGTTTGGTGTACAGATAATTTTGTTACCGGGTAATTAGCATAATACCAAACAGGTAGTTTTTCAATCCTCATCCTCCTCCCACCACCCTCAATCAGGCCCCAGTGTGTACTGTTCCCTTCTTTGTGTCCATGTGTAGTCAGTAAGTACCCACTTATAAGTGACAATATGTGGTATCACAGTTTTGTGTTATTGCACTAATTCACTTAGGATAATGGCCTCCAGCTTGATCCATGTTGCTGCATAGGATATGATCTCACACAAGTGTCTTTATCAGCCCCCTGCTCAGAGCCTTCAAAGTCTGCCAGAGCCTGTGGAGAGCCCCAGATGACCTGTCCACACCTCTTTGTAATAGTGAGCAAGGCACATGCAGGTATTGTACAGAAGTGAGGGCAGGGGAGCAGGGGAAGGAGAGCATGTACCAAGCCCCAAATAACCTCCTCACACCTCTCTGTGACACTCAGCCAGATACATGCAGTTACTGCACAGAAGAAGAGATGGGGTAATGTGCAAATCCCCAGATGACCTGCTCACACCTCTCTGTGATAGTCAGCCAGGCACATGCAGTTACTGCACAGAAGAAGAGATGGTGTAATATACAAATCCCCAGATGACCTGCCCACACCTCTCTGTGATAGTCAGGCAGACACATGCAGTTACTGCACAGAAGAGATAGGGTAACATACAAATCCCCAGATGACCTGCCCACACCTCTCTGTGACAGTCAGCCAGGCACATGCAATTTCTGCACAGAAGAAGACATGGGGTCATGTACAAATCCCCAGATGACCTGCCCACACCTCTCTGTGATAGTCAGCCGGGCACATGCAGTTACTGCACAGAAGAAGAGATGGGGTCATGTACAAATACCCAGATGACCTGCCCACACCTCTCTGTGATAGTCAGCCAGGCACATGCGGGAGATGTGCAGGAGCTTGCTCCAAACCATCTCACTCCCGCAGCTGCCACTCATGTTTTCAAGCCATTCCTTTTTGACTGAGAACACTCCCCACCTGCTCTCTCTACTTCACTAACTTTCAGGACAACTTCAGCACACAGGAGGCTGTTCCTGCCCCTTAGCGGATCTCGCAACTGTTGTATGCAGGCATCCACTTCTGTCCTTCTGATATTGCTCCATTCTACTGAGTTCCTTGGGTCAGGCTCTGTGTATCTTCCCCTCAATATCCTTGAGAAAGAATCTATTGATTCTAATACTAGATGACACCAAAGTGAGAAGGGGCTATGGTCATCTAGTGAAACATGCCACTGACTGTGAAAGTCAGCAAAACTTGTCTGAAGGAACAAGTTGATCACGTTGGATTCAATGCTGACCCATTCATTCCAAGCAATGCATCAAGCCTTAGATCCCCAAAGCATAAATCGTGGGATGACATTGTATAAATACCCACCCTCCCCACTTAAAACAATGCCCCCTCTTATGCTTTGAAAGAAGACAATATTATTATGCTTCACAGATTTGAGCCAAACTTGATGAGTTCAACGTTTTCTTTATCCTCAAGTTATTAAAAATGTCTACCCATTGACTTGTGGTACTAAGAGTGGGAATGTTGATCAGCTAGGCTCCCATCCATTCTTCACGAGCCTCAGCTTGCTCTTTACTCCCCCTACCTTCACCCTGAAAATTTTCCTAACTCTCCCAGGAAGTTGTAAGTTCTTCTTCTCATCTGTCCCCCAACACCTGGTAAAGCATTAACCCCGCTATGGTGTAACTGCCACCTGCCTCTCCAGGTCCGCCCTCCACAGGCTGCAAATCCTTTGAGAGTAGAGTCCACATCAGAACCCGCTCACCTATGCTCCCCCAGCAGCCAGTGCAGTGCCCAGCACAGGCAGATGCTCAAATATAGTTATGTGGCTTAAAGAAAAAGGGAAGATTGCTTGCCTCTTTCTGTTAATGATTCACGTGTAGTTAGTCCAGCAAACCCTCCTAACAACAACAACAAAAGAAAAAAACTAAAAATATGGTTGAAATGTTTTAAAAAAAAAAAAATTAAATTTAAGAACTTTAAGAGACATCATAAAGAAAGTGAAGAAAAGCCAAATAAGGAGAAACTGTATTCCTAACATATAACCAAAAATGACCCACACTTAAAAGAGATAAAGAATTCCTGAAGACAAGATAACAACAAAATCACCCAACAGAAAAATGAAAAAATAGTTGAACAGATACTTTACTAGAAGAAAAGGTGGAGGAGGGAGGGAAGGATAGTAAAAGAAAGTAAAGAAATCCAAACAGCTAAAAAACATATGAAAAGGCGCTCAACCTCATTAACAATCATGAAGATAAAAGTAAAACCACATAGAAGGTCACTGCACAGCCACCAGACTGGCAACACGGAATGTTCACACCAAGATATGGACCAAGAGAGGCTAATGCATGTGGCTGCAAACTGGTGCAACCACTTTGGAAAACAGCTGAGCATCACCTAGCAAAGCTGAAGCTGTGCATCCCATGGCCTGCAAGTCCTCTGTGGGTGTATGTATCTTGGAGAAACTGGTGCACAAGCATACCAGGGGACACACACATCATGAGTCCACAGCAACTGAGCTCATAAAAGCAACAAAACAGAAGGAACCCAATTATCCACTGCAATTGAATGAATAATTACATCATGCTAGGTTCACATGGTGGAGTCATGTTTCACACAATGGTATATGTACTGCAAAGAAATGGGTGAACTAGGGCTACATGTGAGAACTGGTCAGTCTGACCAATATAACTCTGAGTAACAAAGTAAACTTCAAAACAAATACACAAGGCCAGGTGCAGTGGCTCACACCTGTAATCCCAGCACTTTGGGAGGCTGAGGTGGGAGAAATGGTTAAGCCCAGGAGTTCGAGACCAGCCTGGGCAACATACTGAGACTCTGTCTCTACAAAAAATTTTTTTTTAATTAGCTAGATGTGGTGGCACACGTCCTCCTGGTAGTCCCAGCTAGTCCAGGGGCCAAGGTGAGAGGATCCCTGGAGCCCAGGAGTTCAAGACCAGCCTGGGCAACACAGCATGACTCTGTCTCTACAAAAAGTAATAAATTAAAAAAATGAGACATGGTTTAGAGATGCATACGTGGTTGGCAAAACTATAATGAAATAAAAAAGTATTAGGCTGATCAAAAGTAATTACAGTTTTTGCCATTAAAAGTAAGGCCATCCATGTATGCATCTCTAAACAAGGTGCTTTAGCGTGTGTTTTACTGGCAAAAACCACAATTACTTTTGCACCAACCTAATAATTGTCATTGAAGTCAGGACAGTGGTGACTTTTGGGACAGAGAAAGGGTGGGTTCAGGAAGACCCCACAGGACAGTGTCTGGCAATGGTCTATTTCTGGGCAGCAGCTATGCAAGTGTTCACTTCATAATTATTCATCACACCACATCTTCACGTCATATGTACTATACTGGACATACATTCTATTTCACAATAAGAAAAGTAAAGAAAGAAAGACAGTAAAAAGAAATGTATGACCAAATGGGTAAATAGGCAACAGAGGCCCCCTTCACAAGGTTTTTATGACGACTATAGAGAACTTACATTAAATGCCTAGAATGATACATAGCATGCAACTGGTAGTTATTACTAACATTAATAACACTGACGACAACAACACTTATTGCAGCACATGCAAAGTGATTTTTAGGTTTATTTTCTTTCATCTGTGTGTGATAAAAACTGCATTGATACTATAACATATTCCAAAAATGAGGCTATAGTAGGAATTTCTCTCTAAAGACCCAGTGACAGGCCTAGAGGAAATATTAACTATAACTCTGGCATTGCCAAGCTTAAATCAAGTTACCCAGGTGGAGAGATGGTCTTGATCATGCAAGTGCTTCCCGAGGGGTTTTGGTGGTAGGACACCTATAAGATTTACAACAGCACTTCTGCAGCTGAGGAAATGCGACAGGAAGATGAAGTTTTTTTCATTAATTTCTGGGGTGGCCATCAATCCCCTAAAATGCAAGCTAGCACCAAGTCACCCTGAGAAGTGTGTAGCTGGGCTGGGGGAGGGCGGGATCCCAAGTTCTTGAGAACTTTCAATTCAGACTTAATTCAGTTACTTCTGAGACTTAGAAAGCAATTTCATCTAATCAGAGCCCGTAAAGGATGAAGTGATAGCTTCTTCAGTCTTACCTCTCTTTTATTTCTGGGGGAAAAAGACAACCAGAACAGATGCTTCTGAGAAATATTTCCCACCATGTACAGTGGAGAGGTCTGGGGCCTGTGACACTTCTCACAACCCCTAATTGGCAGAGGTTTCTGGAGTCAGACCTCAATCTAGCTCTACTGTCTAAGAGCTTTGCAACTTTGAGAATGTTTGCTCCTTTTATTGCAAGGACTGGAGCTAATGTAAACAGAGCAGTCTGCATGGAGATGTTCATCAAATTATTATCATTGACAGTTTACACAAAGAACAGTGGAAACGCCTCAGTTAAAGGAACAGAACCAACGGTATTTCTTTTAACGTGCATTTGGAGTTTGAGCACTTCCTGTTTACATTTGCAGCAATAGAGGAAGATGAGCTCAAGGAGGGGACCCCAAATTCACAACAGATAATGAGAGCTGTCACTGAGTTTCTACTACATGCCTCAGTCACCCAGGGTAAAGATAGAGATATTAACATTCTCATCTTGCAGACAAGGCCCTGCGAAGTTAAGCGGCTTGCTGAAGGTCATGCAGTTAGTCACCAGCCAAACTAGTGTTCTAGCTAAGGTCTGTAGGATCCTAATGTTCACGCCCTGGTCTCCTTGGCCGCTGGAGCACTGATCACCAAAGCTCACCACAAACAAGCTTCACTTCAGCAATAATCTCTCCTGCTAACGGATCAGATGGATGATTTCTGCAACTTTTGCTTTTATACTGTATTTTCAGTTTTGCAGATGACTTTGCATTTCAAATCACAGCATCAACAAGATGGTGCTGTTTTCACAGCAGCAATTCCAGCTCCCAAAGTTCTAGTAGCATAACCTTCTCACCATTTATTCCCCTTCCCTCTGTATTCCCTCCTCAGGACCTGGCTCTGTACAGAACTGCCCACAGAACTGCCCACAGAACTACCAAACACTGCAGGTCAGAGTTAACACCACTGCAGTAGTGAAGATTGATTATAACTGCATTTGCATAGATTTCCAAAGAACACACCAGAAACAGATTACATGCACTCCCTCTTACAGGAATCTCCACTGAGGCTTCTTGAACATAACAATAATGAAGTTAGGTTTGCTGTGCTCAACATAAGAAAACAATACACTTACAGATAGTAAACCTGCTGTTTGCTAAGAGGAGGGCTCCTGGTGGGCTGCGGTGAACCTCTGCTGTGATCCTTCAGCATCCTCCAGGGCCTGGCTCACTGCATCTGGTGAGTGTGAAGAATCCCATGAGCCTTGAGACCATGCTTGGTTATCCTGGGCTGAGCATCTCCTTTCTAAAGCACTTACACATGTTTTATCTTGTATTAACCTAAAGAGGCCTCTGGCAACTGTGAGAGGAGGGAAGAACTGAGAGCTCAAAGCCACAGAATGGAGTGAAGGACCAGGCATGGCCCAGAAACAGAGGATCTGTTGAACGCTGTTCCCTTGTGGCTCCAAGCCCTTGAAGGAGCTCAGAGTCCTACTTCCACCTGGAAGTTGGCCATGATAAATCTATCACAGTAAATTTCTACAGAACCTATTCATTTACTCATTTGTTCATTCAGCAAGTATTTATTAAGCACTGCATAGGTGCTGGGAGTAGGACAAAAACTAAACAAAGCGCCTCAAAGAATTTACATTCTAGCATTATGAACAAGTAAATATATAACCCATTGATGCTGTTAAACACATAAAAATAAGGCATTTGAGCCAAGACCTGAAGGAGGTGAGAGAAGCCCCGTGTGGCTACCTGGGAGAAAAGCAGAGTGAGAAGTGGGAAGAGCAGGTGCAACCAAGCACGGAGATGGAGTGGGACACGCCACATCTGCAATGGAGGGTGGAGGGCGAGGCGGCACGGGAACCAGGGGCCAGGCAGAGCAGGTGCTTGTGGCCACCTGTAGGATTTCGGCTTTAACTCTGAGTGTGACCAGAAGCCACTGAAGTGACAAACATACATGGGGTTCATTATACTATTTTCTCTACTTCTGTGTTCTTTGATAACCAGTGTTTCCCAAAGTCTGTTTCACAAAATGTAAGTGCTGGCAGGCACTTTGGGAAAAATAGGAGGAGAGGGACTTCTCCAGCCAAATGAGATTGAAAATCACTGCATACTGTGTCCCTACCACCTAATACCTACTGACATCCCAGGGAACTAGTGTTCTAGAGAGCACACCGTGGAAAACACTGACTTACGGCCTCTTCCAGGGAGGGTCTATCTTGTCTCCTAGGTAAGCTGAGCTTCCTGAGAACAGAAGCCATGTCTTCTGCTACTGCTGGGTTGCACCACAGCCCGTGGAGCACTGGGCACTAGAGACTCAGAACTGAACATGCGAAAACAAAAGCTTGATTGGCTGACTGCCGGACTCACCTCACTACTCCACATTAACTGTGCCCACGAGAAACTTCTTTTCCACTCGGAAGAATTCCATCACATTGAATCTCTGAACTCCAAGGCCCATTATCTACCCAGGGTCACCCAGTAAAGCTTGTGACTCTTCCAGAATGTTCTGGATAATGACACAGGCTGACAGATGGAAATGTTTCATAGAAATACGAGTTCAGACCGGGTGCGGTGGCTCATATCTGTAATCCCAGCACTTTGGGAGGCCGAGGCAGGTGGATCACGAGGTCAGGAGATCGAGACCATCCTGGCTAACACGGTGAAACCCCGTTTCTACTAAAAATACAAAGAATTAGCCAGGCGTGGGGGTAGACACCTGTACTCCCAGCTATTCGGGAGGCTGAGGCAGGAGAATGGCATGAACCTAGGAGGCGGAGCTTGCAGTGAGCCGAGATCACGCCACTGCATTCCAGCCTGGGTGACAGAGCGACACTCCGTCTCAAAAAAAAAAAAAAGAAGAAGAAATAGGAGTTCATCCCCAGAGGCTGCTCAGTGCCTGAGAGTCATTGCAGCAGAGCTGCGTGAATGCTCCCCACCCCGCAGCAAGAAGAATACTGATCACTAGGCCCATGGCCAAAGATCTGCACCCCTATACTGGGCAGTGGGCAACTCAAAAAAAAATGCATATTCATAACAAAGGACCAAGACTGTAAATTACAAGATACATGGTGGTGCTCGTAAGGAAAATTCCTAAAGAACATTTTCACCTAGAATGCTCACCTTCTTCTCCAGCCTGAGCTCAGTGGGATTGTGAACCACATGTACACAGGACAATGTGGGAAACTGGTGCACTCCACCTGACCCAAACAAACACACCCAGACCCCCGTGACCCACTGACAGTCACAGGAGACAAACAAGGGGAAAGAAACACAGAGGCAGCAGCCAAGAGATATCAAGAGACAAACGCCCGAAAGGAAGAGGCCTTCGGACCTCTTCAAGGACCTCAAGGAGTGAGGGGGAAGCAGATTTTCATGGGCTCGTGTTAGCATGTAAAGAAGTGTACTAAAGATTTCAAAGTAATGTTGATGTTTACGGGATATCAGGTGAATGAGAACATCATTCCCTTCTCCTTTTCCCAGTGGCCAAGTATAATTCAGGCAGATTTGGTAGGTCACACTCTGGTCTATAATCCAAGTCTTCCTGAAAGTGGAGAGGCTCAAGGCCGAGTCCACCGGACACCATCCATGCTGGGAGAGAAAGATCTTTTAATATATTTTTTGCTTTATCGCTTCAGGATTTATAAACCTGAGAACATGAGGCTGGGACTTACGTTCCATCCAGGGTTCGTCACAACGGAAAAAAAAAAAAAACAGCACGGGGTAAAGATCCAGAGAGAAAATGCCAGGCCTTCATATCATTTACGAAGCACAAAGCTATCTTGGTTTTAAAATAAGGCCAGAGACAAATTAAACAATTTAAGAGAATAAATGTTTTAAAACCGCAGCATACCACAAGTTCAAAAATGGCTTGTGTTGAGGCAATTATCTCATCACAATAAATAACAGTAAATCAATCCACACTAATTGCCTTTTGTGCAAGCTTAGAAGACTCTTTAGCATTCTCTGATTATTGATTTTTTTGTAATCGCTTGTGTCAAAAATGCAGTATTTCCAGAGAATATACTGCACACTCTTAGACAGGATTTTAATTTAACATAAAACAATCCAATTTCCTTTTTTTTCAGAGGTGCTTTAAACATCTAAAATAGAATGAAGCTGAAGATGGCACTAAGAGGTTTTTAGCAGAGACTTTGCATTTCAAACCAATTTAATAAATGGCCCCTGTTACCACCACCACATGGCCCTGCCACGCATCCCGCTCCCAACCCCACCCGCCACGTTCAAAATTAACAAGAAAACCATGTGTAATCTCAGATTCCTCATTTTCTTGCAAATTTGGAACTGAAAAGCAAGACAAACACCACCGACAGAAACTCTATGCTTTACTTCTTTCCCTCTGCCCCTTGGTTCAGTAGTTACCACTGAACCTGGAAAATGTTCTGTCTGCTAACTTTACACTCCATCAGCATTTTGATTGAAGATTTTGCTCGAGTCTTGATAGCTAAACATACAGCTGCAGGCTTAAATAGGCATAGCAGTGAGGGGAAAAAGGACAAAGGGGTAAATGAGTTCCTCTGCTTCACTTGAAAATGAGAAAGCGTGGACTAACGCGCAGAGAGTAGTTTTCACTACAGAGACATGGATCAAAATCCCAACTCTAGCTCATAGAAATTGTGTTACTCCTGAGCACATTACTAAAATAGACTGTGGGCCTCAGTGTCCTAATCCGTAAAACGGGGATGTTAATTACCTACCTGGTAGAGTTTTTCAGGGCAAAATAAGGTAATACACAGAAAACACCTGGTAATGCCAAGCACATGGCTATTACAAAGAAACCAGTCCATCCGTCTTATTCATTCTAATGCTAGATATTTAAACAGTCAACCTTGTGGTGGAACTTTCTTGTGGAAAGATGAAAACGTCTTCTAGGTAACAGGAGGAGTTGTAGTATAAATAAAACTGCAATGCCATAAGCAATGCCAGATGACTCAGCATTCTGAGGGGGTGCTGAGACTCTGAGACGATTACTTTGAACTATTTATAAATGTGTGGCTTCCAAACAATCTGCTTATTTGAGATCATTTTATTGCTTTCACTTCCTTGCTGACAAAGTTTAGATTGGAAACTAGGAGCAAATTACACAGCCACATCCTCGGCTGACCTCATCCAAACATCACCTTTGTTCAACTGAGCACCCAAGCCCCTTATACATTCTAGGTGCTCAGATGCCTCGTGTATTTTGTACATACAACCATTTCCCTTTCACACCGACACATTATAAAGGCCTTCGGGACCTATTTCATCATCAGGAATGCAAAAAGAGGTTACACTAATTCCCTTTGACTTGTGGGTATCGGTCAATCAGAGAGCTTTCTGGTTGCAACAGGTTTTTTAAGTTACAGGTTTTACACAACAGGATAATATATTAATCCAATTAAAACATAATTTTTAAAAACTGATAAAGTTGGAATAATTAGTTTGCTGGTTTTCTGGGTTCCCACAGCAGCTTGTACATAACTTTTTGTAGCACTTAACGTATTTGCTGTTACTTTTGATGTCTATTTGGCTCTCCCCAGACTTGTAACCCTGGCAGACCAGAGGCCTGCCTTCATCCTGAAATCCTCTGCCCCTGTCATGGTGCCTGACACAGAAGTGCCTGGTATTCAGAAAAAAAAATGTGTTGAATACATAAGTAAACATTTCATATGCTTTGCATCAAAAAACCAAATGAATAGTTAGTACTTTATTTGTACTTATGTTTTTTCTTAAAATTCTGAATGTCAAATTGTGGTATCATGTATTCTATATGGCATTCTCAGGAAAAGTTTCTCAATGATAATGAAATCGGTGATTGAGATCTCCCTTGCCTCTCACTAGTTTTATGAAAATACTTTTAGTTATGCAAATTTTAGGCTGACAACAGGCAATAGATTTCTCCAGCTTCATGGTGCACATTTCTGAAGATTCAATTGCATTTAGAGATACATCAAACATAAACTTTAAACAGTGTCTTTTCAAGATGATGGCGTGGATGGTTTCCCTTGTGAAAGAAGATACTCATCTATACCAAAAGGCTGACGGCTACAGAAGAGAAGTCCAGTCTCACCTTCTGGAGGTCAGGGACAGAGGAGTGATCTGAGCTATTTGTCAAACAGCAGAGAGGGTTATTCTGTTTCAGAAGCAAAAGCGTCTAAAGTAAGAAGGAAGGGTCAGCATGAAGTCACACTGAAGAATCTCCAAAATGCACAGATTTCAAAAACTGTGGATTTCAGACCTGAATTCCTTTTTTGTGGACTTGCACATTCACACACCAAATTTTGACATGCTTTCCATAAACCAGGAAAAGCTCTTGGTGCACTTGGAGCTTCACAGAGGAATGAGCCAAAGGGCAAACTTCCTCCAGTGCTGGGGCCTTGTGGCATGTCCTGTGCAATGCAAAAAATAGGTGAGAGGTAGTGATGAGGAAAGAATGGTGGGGCAAGGGCAGGGCAAGGCCCTTCTGCAGGAGAATCACACTTTTTGAAAGCATAGGTAGCAGGTCCAGCAGTGAAGGGCAGGGCCACTGAGGAGAGAGACATTCACTGTTAGAAGGAGGCCGTTTATTAAGAACTCCGGGTGGGAGACATACCTGGTAAAAGCTTCTCAGCCAGTGCAGTGACTCATGCCTGTAATCCCAACACTTTGGGAGGCCAAGGCAGGTGGATCAAGAGTTAGGAGTTCAAGACCAGCCTGGCCAAGATGGTGAAACCCCATCTCTACTAAAAACACAAAAATTAGCCAGGCGCGGTGGCAGGCACCTGTAATCCCAGCTACTCAGGAGGCTGAGGCAGAAGAATCGCTTGAACATGGGTGGCAGAAATTTCAGCGAGCCGAGATTGCGCCACTGCACTACAGCCTGGGCAACAGAGTGAGACTCTGTCTCAGTGACATATTTATGTGGTCAGGTACATCATGAAAGAATGTGCCACATTAGTGGAATTAAGTGAATATGACTGTGTGAACAAACAGAACATGCCACAGGCACCAAGAATCTTAAACAAAGTCATGAAAGAAAGGAAGATTGTAGAGTCAGGACAGTCCTGTGATGAAAAAAGGAAGAAACCAGGATGGAGTCTCTACAGAACTAACATTTGAGAACAACGTGACAAGCCCTCTTTACTTACTTCCTGACTAATCACAATGTGTATAGTGGCAAGAAGAGGTACTTCTTTTATCTCTGTGCTACAGGTAAGCTGCAGAGGGGAGAGTGCTTGCCCAAGGCCACCCAGGCAGTAAGTGGGAAGCCAGGATTCTATGATAGTCTGACTGTAGAGCCACAATCTCTAATGTCAAAAAAGGAAGGTCTTGTGCTGTAGGATACAGGCCTTCCATCAAACCTGCACATTGTTGTTTCTCTCATGGGGACAGTCCCAAGGGTCCATGAATCTCCAAGTCTTTCCTGAACTACCCACGGGGAATGCTGCATTGATAATACCCTTGCATGACAGCTGGCAGAGGACTCTCTCCTCGTGACTCTGCACCCACCCAGATTACTCACATGAGCCACAGTCTGCTGTCTCAGTCACCCTCCTTGCTCCTTACTCCCAGCTTCAAGTTCTGTGTAGTTGGAGCAGGGGCAATAGGTACATCTGACAGGCACCCACATTGTGCAGACACTGACAGGCACTGTCAGAATCACAGGGGTGGAGTATTCCTGCTTCCAGCTAGGATGCAGAAAACCACAAGAGACCACTGATCTCACACTAACAACTTGACAGATCTTTCAGATTGCCAAGGATACAAAGAAACCTAAGTGAACTAATTCTAGAAAAAGACAAGAGGTGGATAGGTCGCCATGCTAGAGACCAAGGTATCCACCAGTTCCTTTTCTCCTACTTTTATCTCCAGCATAGTGACCCATCAACCTCTTCCCTGTGAAATGGAGAACTTCACCAAGGGCAAGAGGGTTGGGGGCTGAAGCTGGGGCCAGAGATGAAAGAGGAGAGGAAAGCCACTCTTTACAAAGTACACAAGGCCTTCACCAAGTGCACCGCCGACTCTCCAAAGAGTTCCCCAGGCAGGGCAAGGCAGGAGAGAGATGCCTAATAAACAGGAAGCCCGGGGTGGAGCTGGAGAGAGACAGAAACTCTGCAGCATCCTGAAATGCTGGCAGCTGACCTGCAAAGCTGGTAGAGGGCCTGTATGATTGAGAAGGCCAGTGCTGGGCTGTAAAACACAACATGATTTCTGGAATCTCACTGGTGCTCAGATGCTCAACCTTGCTGAAAGCAAAGTCCTTGATCCTCTTCTCAGAATATCTGAAGATAGTGAAAACCAACTCTAGAGTTGTTCAGAGCCCAGACCCAGACCCAGCTCAACTACAAATGAGATTTATTCATTCTTGAGTTGGGGGTTACCAAGACCACCCTCAGGTTCAATGACTCACTGAGAAGACTTGCAAGACTCAGCATATAGTCATACTCATGGCTACAATTTATTATAGTAAAAGAATACAAAGCAAAATAGCAAAGGGAAGAGGCACATGGGGTGAAGGCTAGGGGAAACCAGGTGCGAGCTGCCAAGGGTCTTCTCCAAGTGGAGCCACACAGCACATGCTTATCTCCCCAGCAAGGAACTGTGACAATACTTATGAAATGCTGCTGTCAACCAGAGATGCTCATTAGAGACTTAGTGACTAGAAACTTTAGTGATGGCTGATCATGTAAGTACCCTCTGCCTAGCATGTACCAAAATTCCATACTCCCAGAACAAAAGGCAGGTATTCAGCATAAATCGCATTGTTTGTATAAATGCTTTAGAAAGTGTAAGCTCCTCTTAACAGTGAGGTGCTATGAACTGTCTTGGAAGTCCATGTTCTCAGATGCCAGCCCAAGCTTGTAAGCAGGTCTTTCAAAGGAGAGCAGCCAAGCCTGCTATATTAACTCTTTTCTACACAATCCACCACACTAATAACATATACTTTCCCAAGGCCAACTATTGTTTACCTCAGTCTACTGTTTTTTCACATATAATGTCTGGTATTCAATTAAAACATTATGAGGCATGCAAAGAAGCAAGAAAAGATGACCTCAAACCAAGAAGAAAAACATCTCTGCAGCCCTGCAGGGAAAAAAAGAAAAAGAAAAAAGAAAAGAAAAAAAGTCAATAGAAACTGATGTGCAGGTGCCCCAGATGTTAAAATTATTAAACAAAAACATTGAAGTAACTAGAACAAATACGTTAAAAGCTCTAGGAAAAAAAAAATAAAAAAACGTGTGAACAGATGATAAAATGTAATAGAGAAACAAAAACTACAAAAAGAAAGTGCTACATGGGAGGCTGAGGCAGGAGGATCATTTGAGCCCAGGAGCTCAAGCAAGATACAAAAAGAAGGAAGGAGGGAAGGAGGGAGGGAGGGAAGGAGGGAAGGCGGGAGGGAGGGAAGGTGGGAGGGAAGGAGGGAGGGAGAGAAGGAAGGAAGGAAGGAAGGAAGGAAGGAAGGAAGGGAAGGAAGGGAGGGAAAAAGAAAAGGAAAAGAAAAAGAAAAAGAAAAGAACCAAATGAAGATCCTAGAAGTTTTATTAAAAAATCACATTTGGTGGTCTTAATAGCAGATTTAATATATCCTAAGAAAGGATAAGTGCACTTGAAGAAAGGCAAATAGAAATCATACAAACTATACAAACTGAAACATAAAAAGAAGAATTAAAGGGAGAGAGAGAGAGATCACCAGAATGCGAGGTGCTATTAGTGCCTCACATATATGTATTAATACGTATGTGTTAATATATGTGGTATTGTAGTCCTAGAAGGAAAGGAGAGAACAAATGAAGCAGAAGGAATAAAGAGATAATGGTTGAGAACAGTCCAAAACTGATGAAGGATATCAACCCACAGAAGCTCAACAAACCCCAAGTAAGGTAAATATAAAGGAAACCACACCTAGACTTGCTGATGTTAATATGATGAAAACCAAAAAAAAAAGAGGAAAATCTTAAAGCCGGCTAGAAGAAAAAGACTCATTACACATAGAGAAACAATGATAAGGGTTAGAAACAAGAAAGGATGAAAAGGGATGGAACATTTTTAGAGTGATGTCCCCCTAGAAGTCTATGGCTATCAAAATATTTTTCAGCAATGAAGACCACATACAGACATTCTCAAACAGACAAAAATCGAGAGAATTTAATTCTAGCATACCAGCACATAAGAAATGCTAAAAGAAGTTCTCCAAGCTAAAGACAAATGTATCAAATAGAAGCCCAGATCTGCAGGGAGAAAATGAAGAATACCAGAAAGGTGAATTATGCAGGTAAATGTATATTTACCCTTTTAAAAATATTTTAATATTTTAATTAAATGCTTTTTTAATTTTAAGTATTTTTAAAATTTTAGTTTCATTATGTATTTTTAAAATATTTTATAAATATTTACTGATTACAGCAAAAAATAACAACACTATATTGAGGAGTTCATAACATGAACATGTGTGACAACAAAAGCACAAAGTGTAGGAGGAGAGTAAATGAATTAGAGTGTTTTATGGTTCTTACATTGTTCATAAAATAATATAATATTTGAAACTAGAATATGTTGTAATAAAGATAAGTTAAGGTCTACAGCAACCACTAAAACAAGACGAACACAAAAAAGTATGGTTAAAAGGTCAGCAAATCCCAACTGAGGGATATTCTATAAAATGATTGACCAGTATCCTCAAAACTTCCAAGGTCATCAAAAACAGGGAAAGTCTGAGAGGGTGTTAAATCCAAACAGATCCTAAAAAGGACATGAGAACTAAGGCACTGTGGTATCCTAATGGGATCCTGAAATAGGCAAATGCCATTAGGTACAAACTAAGAAAATCTGAATAAAATATGGACGTTAGCTAATGATAATGTATTAATATTGATTCACTAGTTATAACAAATGTTCCGTATTGATATTAGATGGTAACAACAGGGGAAACTGGGTGTGGGGTATATAGAAACTCTCTGTACTATAGTCACATTTTTTTCTATAAATCTACAACTGTTCTAAAATAAAAAGTCAATACAAGAGATAAAATGGAATACTAAAAAATACTTGATTCACTCAAAAGAAGACAGAAAAGAAGGAAAGAGAAGCAAAGAACTTACACAACGCATAGAAAATAGACACCAAGATCGTATTCTTAAGTTAAAAGATGTTGATAATTACACTATATGTAAATGGACTATGCACTCCAATTAAAGGGCAGTGATTGTCACCCTGTTACACACAGGTACATAATTCACATACACACATGTAGGCACACACACAGACACAAACAAGAACTAGCTGTGTGCTGTTTACAGGAGAACATTTTAAGTAAAAATATTTGAATAGGGCCTTTCTTTGCAGAATTCAAAACCCAGTACACTGTCTAGCAGATTATGCGCTGTGGGGCCCCTGCATCAGAACCTCACAGGGAAGTGTTCAAGTCAAGGATCCTCGGTTGGGCTCTAGGCTTACTGAAAGCATCTTCTGGGTTTAGAAACGCATTATGTGAACATTTATCAAGATCCCAAGGTAATTCTGATGTTGACTAAAGTTACAGAAAAGTCAATCTTGCAGGAAGGGTGGCAAGAGGCCAGAGTTTCTCCTTGTAAGAAGAAAGCCCCCTAACTCTCTTCATGAAAGAGCAAACCTGAGGTCCTCCCCAGCACCCCAGCACTTCCTCCCCAGGAATGGCTTGGCAGGGCCGATGGGCCAAGCCTTCCCAAAGCTGTGTGGAGACATTCCTTCTGGTCTGTTCCCTCAAAGCAACTCCTCTTTCAAAGCCTCTGAAATAATTATATCAGTGTTCATATTTTTCAAATAAGAAGACAGAGGCTCATAAAGGTAAAGGAACTCCCAAAGGTTAACTAATTAGTAAGCAGCAGCACCAACGTTTTGGCCCCAATCTGCCTAACCCAACAATTCCGAACAACAAGAAAAAAGTAAAACAACATCTAAAAACTTATAAAAAATACAATATAACACCTAGAAAAATATTTAGAGTGAGCTATTTTTAAACATAATGTAATCTCACCGAAAAGTATATAAACCACGATCAGGCTGGGTTATATTCCTTGCTGTAGTTCTTTCGAGAACTAGAGTCATTTTCAAGAGATAGGGGAGGAAACAAGAGCCAACAATTTTTGATCACCTGCCTGGTACCATGTACCATACTTACTACTCATAAAAAACGGTATTGTTTTTAATATCTCCAATACCAGAAGACAAACATCACTATCAGCATTTTACAGATCATAAAATTTGTTAAATAACACAGCCTACAAGTGGTGCAGCCAGAAATTGAAACTTCATCTGCCTGGTTCTAAATCCTGTGCTTTGCTATGAGACCTCATCACTCTCAGAGATTTTCAAATGCCAAACAGAATCTCAATGAAATTCCAAAGGCAATTTGCACTATCTTCATAGGATGGTATCATGGATGAGAAACATGTTTACATTCTGCTTTGACTTTAGATAGTTTCTAGGATAATATTCTTATTTACTATGTTGCTGTTTTTTACTTAAATTATTGAATAGGTAAAGCAATTAATTGACATGGTTAAAATATATATATAGGGAAAAGTCTCACTCTCAGCCCTGTCCCTCAGTCTACCCAGTTCCAACCCTCACCCACCTGCAACAGGTTATGTTTCTTTGTTTATTTTGCATGTATTCTTGCAGAGGCTTGAAAGCAAACATAAGTAAATACAAATATGGTTTTGCCCTTTTTTAATCTTACTTTTTGCCCTTCCTCATATATCTTAAATATCTTTCTATAGAAGCAGAGAGATCCCATATTCTTTCCTGTAGCCACAAAGCATCATTCTGTTGTTTGTGTGCCCCATTGCCTATTTAACCCTTACCCTAATTCACAGACATTTCAGTTGTTGCTAATGGATAACCCTGCACAGTAAGCATTTCATGCATCTGCAAGTATATCTGTAGGATAAAATCTTACAAGTGGTGAGTCGAAGAACACATGCATTTGCAATTTTGACAGATTCTGCCAAACTGACCTCCACAGGGTCAAAGGCACTAACACTCCCACCAGCAATGTGTGAGAATGGCTGTTCCTCATAGCCTCATCAATGGAGCATGCTTGCAAACTTCCGAATGTTTACCAATCTGATAAGTGAAAAATGGTATCTTAATATAGTTTTACTATTTTTTTTTAATTATCAGTGAGGTTGGACAACTTATCATATACCCAAAGTTATTCCCTTCTCTGTGATCTGTTCTTTTTATATATCCTTTGCCTATTTTTCAACTGGGTTACTGGTAGCAGTTTATTTTTAATATGAGATATTCATAAAAATAAGACAAATATTAAAGAGCTAATATCATATGAAAATAAAAATAATTCCAGCTGTCCAGTCAATATTTTTTTCTTGGATTTTGAAAGTATTATCTTAAAATCCATTCTCAGGCTTTGACATCTAACAAATATGCTAAGAGAAATCTAGCATAGTTTCCTAGAATGAATGGGCCATTCAATCAATCTACCAATCTATCTGGGGAGGGAGGCAGAGAGATTCAAGATCAGCTAAAATGGCAGATCTCACAAACCATTTTGTCATGGGGTTGTGATGTAAGCCCTAGCAAGACTTTCCTCTCATGTTCATCTGTTTTTCTTCTCTCACTCTCTCTCTCTTTCCCTCCCTCTCTATCACTGACACCACCCATCCCAAACTCAATGTCTCTCACGACAGCATTTTCACAGGTTGTATGAATCCCATGAACTCAACATATAACAACTTTCAAACTTAGTATAGAATGATATACATATAAGGTTAGCACAAAGAGGTATCCTCTTTAGATGAAAATGAGTGTCCCTTTTAAATGAAAAGATAAAATTTTATTTTAAAATAAACTCACTTTTGATTCATGTGCAAGGAGAATGCCACTGAATCGGCTCTGTCATTGAGAACATTTCTATCAACAGAGTTAGGGGTCCAAATGAGCCAAATGAGAAAGAACTCCACAAGGTGATTCCTGCCTAACTACACTGCCTTACATAATGATACGTGGACTTATCTATTTGGAAGAAAGCAAAGAGTTGAATAGCTAGATGGAAGGATTTGGAAGAAAGCAAAGAGTTGAATAGCTAGATGGAAGGATTTGGAAGAAAGCAAAGAGTTGAATAGCTAGATGGAAGGATTTGGAAGAAAGCAAAGAGTTGAATAGCTAGATGGAAGGATTTGGAAGAAAGCAAAGAGTTGAATAGCTAGATGGAAGGATTTGGAAGAAAGCAAAGAGTCGAATAGCTAGATGGAAGGAATAAGCCTATTTTTGTTTAGAGAATCCTAGTTCAGTAACATTCATCTTGTCTAAGTATCTTCTCTGGCACCTCTTTTAAGGTTGAAAATATCAGTTCCATCCTAGGGAATGCATTTTAATTGCATCTGCAAGAAGAGAAAATAACATCTTTACTATTTGTGAATTCTCAGATGTTCGATGGGCTTCACCCAGCGTTTTATAGCTATTTAGATTTCAGGATGACATGGAAATGCTTTTGGCATAAAGATATCCACTGCAGGGTTACTTATAACAACAGAAACTGGGAATGACCAAACTATCCAATTGTGAAAGGAATGGTTACACTATGATAATCATCCTTAAGCAGCCATTAAAACTAGTTTATAAATACATTTTCATAAAATGGAAAACACCTACAAAATGCTGATTTAAAAGGCAATATTAAAAATTGCATATAAGCTCTCTGGCCCTGCCTTTCACTGGTAAAGTACCCTAGCAGCAAACCATCAGGCCAGTCATCTAAGCCGCATTCTCCAATAGAGCTTTATCAGTGGTAAACCTAGGCACCGATTTCCATCAAAAAGAAAAAAAAATCTGCATTTATAATATGACCTCAACCATGTCTAAATAATATCAAAAAAATTCCATATGGAAAGGAATCAACAAGTACTTTCCAAATCTTATTTAGTGAACACATTAATTTTATTTTTAAAATAAGTACACAAATAAGAAATATGTACTTTTAAAAGGCAATACAGGAATCTGCCCTTATTATAATATTCCCTGACACAAATCATATATTGTAAATTGTACATCTACATCTAGAAAAGCAAATTGATTTCATCTTGTAAGCCAATCACAATTGATTAGTAGCATCTGTGTGAGGATGTTGAGCTCTAATCTAAGATTAGTAAAAAAAGCGAGACTTGATTTCTTAGTAATGTTTGCCATTGGTATATGTATGAATATCATATATTTTCTGATCTTGCTGAAAATGATCTACCACAGAGTAGACGTAAAAGGAAGAAAAGTGGGGGGGTATGGTTGGCAGAATAATGGCCCTTAAAAAAGTCCATGTCCTAATCCCCGGAACCCGTAAATATGTTACCTTGCATGGCAAAAATAAATTAAGACTGCAGGTGATATTAAGGTTACTAATCATCTGAGATTAAGATAAGGACATTCATTGTTGTGGGTTATCTCAGTGGGTTCAATATAACCACCAGGGTCCTTAAAGGTAGAAGAGGAGGCAGAAGAGGAGAGTCAGAGAAGGAGACATGGTGAGAGATGCCATATTTCTGGCCATGAAGATGAAGGGAGTGGCCATGAGCCAAGGAATACAGGTCACGTGTAGAAGCCAGAAATGCAAGGAAGTGAATTTTTTTTCCCAGAACCTCTAGAAAAAATGCAGCCCTGCCAACACCTTGATTTTATCTTAGTGAGATGTGTGATAGACTTCCAAACTACAGAAATGTAAGATAATCAATCTGAACTATTTTAAGCCACTAAATTGGTGGTAATCTGTTACAGGAGCAATAGGAAATTAACACAGAGAGTGGGAAGGGAAGACGACAGGGAGAGAGTGATTATCACTATTTGGATGAGGGGTTGGCATGAAGCAATTTCATTTTGTTTGTCAGCCCCAATTAATTGAGAAACACTACCTAAATTGATATGCATTTGATGAATACCATAAGTTGTGGGATGAGAGAAACTAAGGCTGGATTTACTGTTTCTCACTCAGGTCTGAATCTCATTCCCATCTATAATACCACTCAATAGGGAGGAAGCTAAAATCCACAGGGAGTCCAAGGGAAACCAGCCATGACCCCAGGTCCAGCTCAGTGCAGCAGGTCCTGAGGCCCAGCACCGGACACCAACTATGTAATGGCAGAAGTTAATAATACATATGTGAGTGATTCCTTAACTGAAACCACCCCCAAATCCATTTCCTCTGCACATAAACCAGATAGTCCACAATCTTAAAAACAAAACAAAACAACAACAATAAAAACCAGTAAGGATTTCAGAGCAAAAAGTCTGTTTCAGCTAGGTCTGATTAGGGAAGGAAAATGCTTCACAGTGTAAACCAAGGAATGATTGAAAAGTCTAGTAGCAATGCTGCAAAAGCCAGGAAAATAATTAACCTCACTGGGTCTAATTTTCTCACCTCTAAAGTGAAATTTGCCTTAGCTCTCTATTCTCTAGCAAAATAATTGCACTAGGCCCCCAAAGAAGTACACCTATATGCTGTGAAATGTGAAATAAAGCTCTTAATTTTAAATACGTATACGAATATGCATAACGCTAAAGACGCTTCTTGATTCAGACACTGCCACAATCCCACTAGGTGACATATGAGTCCTACCTAAGAAACTCACAGTCAGTACGGGTGGTTTTAAAAAGCAGCTATACAAGCAACACCTTTCAACATCCTTAGTTTCTCCAATTTCTCCCTTTCTGCCCCCAACAAGTAACTGAGAACATGTAGTGAGAAAAGCACAGGACTAGGAGTGAGAGGATGAAGTCCATGTTTTAGCTTCTTCACTTCCTGGATATTGAAGACGTACCAGCAGATCCCTCTGAGCCTCCCTCTGACACTCAATGTCTTCAACTACAAGAGGGGGAACCATGAAAATTCACCTCCCACAAGGCTGTTCTGAGCATAAAATAAACTTGCCAGTGGGGAAGGTCCTCGTCACCTCAGAAGTGCTGAATGCAGGTGAGTCAATATCATCATGGTGACTGAAGTCAGTGGATATAGCCATGGCAGAAAAGACTGACAGGTGATCAGTTAGCTTCTCTGAGGTTTAGAATCTTCGTATTTCAAAGACGGAAGATAATATGTACCATGAAGGAGATTCTAGATGATGAACATGCAGCTCCTGGTACAGTGCCTGCACGCAATGGATGTTCAATAAACACAAGCTAGCAGTGTGCTGGTGTAGGGTCGCCCAGCTCCCCAGTGCTTTCTTTCTGTGTCCTGACCAAAAATCAGGGTGCCTTGACTGTTCTGTGAGCCAGCCAGCTGCAGGATTTCCCAGCAGGCTTGAACCAGAACTGAAGCCTCGAACATTCTCAGGCACCAATAAAAATATTTAGGTTGCTCATAGTGAAACCCCGTCTCTACTAAAAATACAAAAATTAGCTGAGCGCGGCAGCAGGCTACCTGAGACACCCTGTAGTCCCAGCCACTTGGGAGGCTGAAGCAGGGGAATCGCTTGAAACCAGGAGACAGAGGTTGCAGTGAGCCAAGATCGTGCCACTGCACTCCTGCCTGGGCAACAGAGGAGCAGAGGAGTGAGACTCCTTCTCAAAAAAAGAGGAGTGAGACTCCTTATCAAAAAAAAAAAAAAAAAAAAAATGAGTATCTAGATTGTTGCCCAAGACACCACTGAAAGAAACTAGCCTTGGCCCTGCCTAAGCCAAATTCCATTAAGGCTCATACAACTCCATACCCTGACCACCTTGCTGTGGACATATCCCAGTAGAACACCCCATGCCCTGTCCCCTTGCTGTCTGTGGCAAGGACTTAGTAATTGCTTTAAACAAATCACCCCAGTGTTTAGTGCTTCTTTCTTTGGAATCCCAACAGGCCCTATATCAGGACGGTTTGGGGCACTGCCTGGTAGGAACTCCACTGCCACCACTTTTGGGGTGATACCAGCTGCAAGTCCAGAGGGACAAAACAGATGCCCTGCAGTCCCTCCCATGTTCTATGATTCTCTGGCATGTAATGGTAGACATAATTTCAAAAACCATTTTAGAGCAACAAGTTTACAAATCTTGATGATTCCTTTCCATGTGTGCCATGTGTGCCATGTTGCTGTGCCAGCAACAGCAGTAATTCTAAGGGTCAAGTTTCCCCAAGTGCTGAGCAGAACTTTTTACTGAACACATTACTGGACCCTAGTTATTGTTGTCAATAATTGCATCATAAGCAGTGGCTAAGCAAGCATTACCACCTACACTGAAGAAACACCAATTAGAGGCATTAAAAGAATACGAAATGCCACCATCTCCTGAGCCCCTGCAACATGCTGGGCACTGTGGTGGACACTCCCGAACACAATCTCCAGTTTTTACAACTGCTTGCCGGGTGGGCTTCATCACACCTGCTTTATCGGGTGACTCACCTGCAGCAATCCAGGATCTGAAAGCAAAAATACGTGTCCCTAAAGCCTGCAAGCCTTCCTCTAAATCACTCCAGTGCTTTTATGCAAAGATCGTGCCTTTTCTTCTGTCTGCATCCTCTTACACATCTTTGACTTGGTTTCCAAATTACAGAGCAATGCTACGCTTCTGGAACGAGAGAGCACAAATAAGCTGCACTATGCCTCAGACTCCACGTGTACCAGCTAAGGGGGCCCCAAAGCGAAGGTAAAACCAACAAATAATGAAAGAATGCTCTCTCCATCTTCACTTTGAAAAGCAACGCCTTTTTTGTCTGAACATCTGCCTCCTTCTCCAGAGCCCTCTTACCTTGAAGGAGACATGCTGTTCCATGTGCCGCAGCAGCTGTGGCTTCTGGGCCGCTGTGTAGTCACACACCGTGCACTTAAACTGCTTCCCTGGAAAGAAGCGGAGGACAAGATGAGTGTCACCAGGCCAACAGCTCCCACTGTGAATGAAGTGCCAGGCATGGAGCCAGGTACACAAAGGTGTTCCTTGCCATGTGAGGATCAGAATCTCAGAAGGGAACAGCGATGAGGTGCACAGGCACAATGCAGCATGCTCAGTCTTCAACAGGTGGGAGTGGAGAGGCGCTCCCCAGGGAGGGAGAGGCACAGCCAGCTCCACCTGGGGAGGCCCCATGAGCAATGACATTCGATCAGGCTCCTAAAGAAAGAGTAAGGGTGTGTCCAGCTGCCCAGAGAGAAGGGCATCGAGGGAGAGGGGCACACACAGATGAGACTGCAGGGGAATGGACCACAGGGTGCTCAGGAAAGCGGAGCAGCTGCATCTTCCTTCCTGGAGAGGAGCAGCTGCATCTTCCTTCCTGGAGTGTGAGGTCTGCAGAAATTCAAGAGCTGAGCCAGAGAGGTTGCTGGCCCAGAATATCAAGGGTCTGGACCATCTCACAAGGACTTCAGACATAACCCTGAAAGTCAGGTGAGTCTGCAGGATGATGGCCAGCAAAGTCCAGGATCTGCGTTGCAGAACTCCTAACTCTGGTTGGAGTGCCAAAGGCATTTTGGGGAGAATGCTAGAAAGAAAACTAGGGAAAAGTAAACCACTGGTCTTAAAAAGATTAAGGTTTTAGGCCGGGCGCGGTGGCTCATGCCTGTAATCCCAGCACTTTGGGAGGCCAAGACGGGCAGATCACGAGGTCAGGAGATCGAGACCATCCAGGCCAACACAGTGAAACCCTGTCTCTACTAAAAACACAAAAAATTAGCCAGGCGCGGTCGCGGGTGCCTGTAGTCCCAGCTACTCGGGAGGCTGAGGCAGGAGAATGGCGTGAACCCGGGAGGCGGAGCTTGCAGTGAGCCGAGATCGCGCTACTGCACCCCAGCCTGGGCGACAGAGCAAGACTCCATCTCAAAAAAAAAAAAAAAAAAAAAAGATTAAGATTTTAGCAATATTTAAACATTCAATAATGGGATATGTTAAAACAAATTAATAGATATATGAGGTACCCTTCATTTTGACTCTGATTAGCATAAATAAAACCTCAACAAGCAATAACACAAACATGTGTAACCAAATGTAAATGTGGCCTACTTCGTATAGCAGTAAAGAATTCAACAAGCAGCTTCTAATGGTGTAAACCTCCTCAGGGCATGACACCCACAGCTGCTGTGGCTGAGTTCCCAGAAGTGCTGGCTCCTCCCAGAGCACTCTTGCACCTTTCCCTCTTAGATATTCCCCCTCCCCTCTATTCACTGCCAGCTCACCTGGAAACCTGTTCCCACTATGATGCCAAGCCAATGGCAGATTTTGGTCTGTATGTTACTGGATGACTGTACTGCATGTGACTCCATTAATAGTCCACACTTTGGAAATCTTCTGTTCCTTTGACTCTGCAACAATACCACCTCTCTGGGCCTCTCTATTCATTCTGAGTACCCCTGAGGCATTCCCTCTCACCAGGGCAGCTATCATTAGGCCCTGATGTTCCACAGTGTTCCAGCCCACACTCCTACTCTAAGTCTACAAGCATCCTTGCATATAACTGACCCTAACTGACCCCTTCAGACTTTTGTAAACCTTTGATGCCAAAATCAGCATCTTCTACTCTGATCTCTTCTCTGAATCTGAGACTTGAGTATCCAGCTGCCTGCTAGACCAGCCACTTAGCTGTCCCAAATGTCCTAAGCTGGACACATCTTCTTCACCAAATGGCTTCCACCTCCAGCCTTCCCAGTTTATCATCCATCTGATCACCTACATCAGATACCCAATAGCCTTCCTCAAAATCTTTATGGCCCTAACTTACACTCACCTCATTTTTTCAGCACCTGATTTCATCTCCTAAATATTTCTCATGTCTGTCTATTTCTATTTCTAATACCTCCACACTGGTTTAGGTCCTCCTCATTTCTTTCTTAGACAACAGCAAAAGCCCCTAAGCTGGTTTCCTTGCCTTCATAAAACCCTACCATCCATCCATCCATCCGTCCATCCATCCATCCACCACAATCCACCCATCTATCCACACATGCATCCTGATGCCTCAACTTCTATCCAGATGATCTACAGCATAAACCATCCCACAGTCTAGCCATCAGAACCAACCAATGGCCCCAACTTCACAGCAAAGTTGACGTTCCAGAGCACAGCAGAGAAGGCCCTCCAGAATCAGAACCAACTCTCCCCAACCCACCCCACCCCTCTCTCTGACTTTCTCTTGTGCCTGCCCCTTCTGTATTTAGGCTCCTAACACTGAACTCCTTGAGTTCTCCAAACTTTCTGCCTTGCCTTTGCAATCTCAGACCCCTGAGCCTTTGCTAACATTTTCCATGCCTGGAATGCACTGTCTCGCAGCATCTGGTCATTCTTCCTGTTAATTCAGAACTCAAATTGAACAATCTGGTAATTGGGCCAAGAGGCAGCCCTCCATAGGCCCCCTACACACTGTCCACTTGCTTCAGTCTATGCCCCACCTCTACAGCCTTGTACAAGGCAGGGCTGCCTTCAGCTGCCCATGGGCAGGGACTACATCTTACTAATCTTGGTACCCCAGCACATGAGTGCACACATAGACTGAATATATTCCATGCATTTCATTAAACTGAACTGAGTGAAAATTTTGTACATCTTATATGAACATCAGCCTCAATAACAGCAGCAAAAGGAAACAAATATTATTACCACAGTTGTATCTATTATTCCAGGTGAATGAACCCAAACTTCTAAATTTTATTAATTCTACAAGCCCAAAGTGTAAGGAAACTTTTTCACTTGTAAGTCACACAAGTTACAATTAGAGAGCAATTAGAACTTAAAAAAAATACAGTAACATCTTCTTTCAAACACAGGGCCACACATTTCTACACAGCTCCAGTTGAATCTCAGTTAAACACACTTCTCCACTGACACATGGCTCATGTGCATACAGCATCATTATGCTGGGCAGCCTGGGCAAAACTGTGCTGTGTTCTTCACCACTAGAGTGGGGGAAGCAGAGCTGATGGAACCATTCTCTAAGTTGATAAATATTCTGTCATTCATTGTCAAACACTTGGGTCAAAGAGTAACAGATTAAGAGCTAAAAAAGAGTCCTAAAATGAATAAATGGAATTGCCTCGTTTGAAATCAAGAGTCAGCCTTTTATGGATGTACTTCCAAGGCTCTGCAAGAGACAAGAAAAGAAGGCAGAAGCTAAAAGCCATCCCTTACTGAAGCATCAGAGCCCTGGCAATAAATATTACTAATGTTTTCAGCAACCACTGCCAGCACCTATCAAACAGGCCTGGGAGGGCATCTGACATAATTATTTGCTGCCTAATTAAAATAATGGGACGCAGATTCATGACTAATCATAAAAGAGCAATACTTTGAGACCATCAGATGGCTTTCTATCAAGAGACTTCTGAGACTTACAACCAGAGTCAACTGCAAAACCTAGTATTTTCTCGAGGTGAGATTGACCTCAGAGTGCTGGGAGATGCACATCGAATGGCTGTATGTGGATGCGAATCTCCCAGAATCCCAGGGGAAGAAAAGAATGATTACAAAGAAAAGAGGTTGACTGTTAAAAAGTAATGCCTTTTCCCTAAAATATACCTGGCTAGGTCTACCCACTGGACTACTAGGCATCATGAGTTGCACTGGGGCATGACGTGTAAAATCTTACCACGCACCAAAAACCCAGGAGGCGGGCAGTGTCACCCTTTCATGGATGAGGACCTGGAATCAAGACTCTGAGTACTTGCCAGATCATGAAGCTTCAAATAAGCTTCAAATATAAGCTTATTTGAAAATACAGCTTATATTTTCAAATAAGTGGCAGAGCCCAGATTTGGCCCTCAGTCTGTTGACCCCAACACCCCCATTCACAGCCACATAAGAATCTTTTCAGCTAATAAGGGTGTGATACAATTTCCCAAATGGAAGGAGGAATTTATACCAGCAATGGCATATCTGTGCCACTAACACATAAGGTGACTGCCCATCAGAAGGTGACTACCCATCAGAAAAGACTGCCCAAGAAGAGCCAGTTGCAGGGGAACTATGTTCTCTTTCTGGCCCTGTCCTGCTCACCCTGAGTGACCCTGGGTTCTTTCTTCTATGCTACTCAGAGTCCCCATTAGAAAAATGGGGAGGTAATCCCCATCTGCTGTGAGGATGGGCTCAGGGACTGGGCCTGCAAGCATCTGAAAAGCAGCCCCCTGAAGGATGAGGCTGGGGGTGCATACAGGTGACCCCGCAGTGGACCTTTCAGCTGAGCGCAGCGCCCTCCAGACCTGTACCTCCCTGACACTCCCTGAGACAATCCAAATATTCAGTTCTAATTAAGCCAGCCTAAATCAATATACCTAAAACAAAAAGCATAAAAGCAGAGCAAAGGAAAAGGTTTGTACAACTATATCAAAGTGTAAGCAAGCAGTTATAACAGCAGAGTTTACAGAAAACCTCCTGCTCCTCTTCCCAGCACCCTATCCGGCCTCATCTCCACCCAGAGCAAAAGCCAGGAGCTTCACAGTGGCTGCAGGGCACAGGGGTGTATGACTCCCTGTCACCTCTCAGAGCTCATGTACTGCCTTCACCTCTCTCCACTCCATAGACACAGTCCACGCACCTACCTCCGGGCCTCTGCACCTGCTGTTCCCAGAGCCCGGGGTGTCCATCCCAGATATGCTGTGCTCTGCTGCCTCATCTCCCTCAAGTCTCTGTTCAAATGTCACCTTCACACTGAGTCCTTTTAGACCATTCTGTTTAAAATCAGTCCCTGTGCCCCTTTACTGATTCATTTTTAGCATTTCTCAGCCTATATTTTCATACTGAAATGGAATCATTTCATATTTGTATTTTTAGTTTCATCTCTCAATTTTCTTAATATTTTAGATGTACTCATATTTCCATTGTAATATACCACACACTTTGCTGATTTATAGTGTTTGTTATCCATCTCACTCACGAGAATTTTCGCCTCATGACAGTGGAGATTTTGGGTTTGGGCTTTGGTTGCAATCACCGAAGCAGTGCACTGATTCACCTTTGGTTGGTCCATCTGGCACCCTTGCAGGTTGTGGGTACTTTGAGACAAGACTGCAATTTTCATGCCATGTCCTCAGTGCTTGGAGGTGAGAGCATCCTGGAGGTAAGGCTAGCAGTTAATTTATAGGAGCACCCCATTCAGAAGTCTGCTCAGCCACCCTTTCTCCCCTCCTCATAATCAACATGGTCACACAGGGCATCACAAGGGCCAGTGATATGTCGTCATACCCACCATCTCCCCACCCAAAGTCATAGGAGATTGGACTACAGTGGACAAGAGACTCTAGCTGAGCCAGGAATCAGAACTGTCCAGATATGAAGCTTGCAACTCAGGAGTGGATGGGAGTTGTGTTTTCACTCTGTGGGTGAAACAAGTGAGCAAGCCAATCTGCAGGGGGTGAGAGGAGAGCACAGCGAAGACAGACAGAGACAGGACATCAGAATGAAGTAAGGAAGCAGAGAGGACCAAAGGTGGAGGATGAAGACAATCGCCTGGCTGGCTGTGTCCATTCACTCAGCGAGCATTCACGGAGGGGCCGCTGGGTGCCAGGACCATGCCTGACCCCAGGAGATGAGAGTGGACAAGACAGCAAAGGCCCTGCCTCTGGCACTCATCACCTAAATGGACAACCAGCAAGTATTCCAACAAATAATTACCAATTGCAACACGCCACGAAGGACAAAGGCAAGGAGCCAGGGTGGAGCATGACAGAGTGTGGAAGGGGCTGTGGACATGTGGCCAGGCTGTCAGGGAAGGCCTCTGTGAGGAAGTGACGTTATACTAAGATGGAAGGATGAGGAGGACCAGCCGCATGAGGAAGAGGTGAACACAGCACTGGGAAGAAGGAACTCAAACACAAAGGCTCTGAGTCTCTGTAAGATCCCAGGTAACTTTACCATAAATGCCCCGTGGCGACTTCTGTGACCTCAAATGAGTTTCTGTCAACTGCAACCAATATGAGTTTCTGTCAGCTGCAACCAAGAGTCCAAGAAGTATAGCTGTTGAATGAACCAGTGAATGTATGACTATGAAACACCAAGACCCCAGAAACCAGGCAAAAATAGGGCTTGACCAAACAGTGTTCTCTAGAGAGGACAGAATGAGACTTAATTAACTGAAAAAAGTCCAATGACAGCACACTCCCCTACACAGCACTATGAACCAAAGCTACAAATGCTTTATGACCATTAACTCATTTAACTGTCACAATACCTGTTTGACTTTATGAGCTATCATATAAATAAAAATTATAACATGGTAAGATTTGATACCCATTAAACTAAGAAACTAGACATTTTTAGTAACAAAGTGTTAAAAATGGAAGAGTTAAGCTGGGACACTTTCTTATTTCTGGTACAATTTTTTGGAAAGGAAGTTGGCAGTGCAATGCACAATTAAAACCACCAAAACAAAATAGCCATCCCGCTCCTGGAAATGTGTCCTAAGGAGTTAATTCAAAAGAAGACAAACTTTACATGCAAGAAAGAAGCCCCTGCCACATAACTTAAAATAATGGGAGGAAAAATGAAAATAACACATTGTCCGAAAATAAGGGAATGGTTACACAACTCATGGATCACCTTAGTGCATCATACAACTCTTAAACTTGTTATTAATGAACTGTACAGCAACGAAGAATTATTATAATATTAATTTCAAGGCTATAAGAATGATACCCTTTCATTACAACTATACAGCCATTCCATATGAGCATGAATAAAGATTTTTAAAGAATCATTTATTTGTTAGGTGATAGAATTGTGGGCATACTTGTAGGAAGCGGTTGGATTTTTATGAACATTGTTTTCGTGCTGTCTGTGCTCTAACAGAAAAGCATTTCAGATAATTAGCACGCATCTCTGAAAGGCTGAGATGTTTCCTCCGCTACTGCACACAAACCAGAAGACAGACCTTTCAACGCAGAGCCATAAAATGATACCAATGGCTTCTGAACCTGAAAGTTCACTGTCTTTTAAAAAACAGCCCCCCAGCCTTGACTGGCTACGCACTGACTTACGGGTGCTCTTTCTGACCAAGCATCTTTCTCCCTCTTCTTCACAAAAAAGAGCCAGTGGCCTAATTGTGCGAATAATCTCAGGAGTAGTCGCTTCTTTTCCTCTTGGGCAGGATTTAATTTCTGTAAGCAGTCAAATGTCATTCTGAGCCACACCTTGTAAATAAGGACAAAGCAAAGCTGAGTCATACCACTTTTTGGAGAAACACTCTTGCAGAACACACGCTCCAAGCTGACTGCAAGAATATTGCCACGGTGGGGAAAAAAAAAAAGCCGACTGTGGGAACAAAGACTTCCCGGTCAGAAATTACAGAATTTAGAATCTCATTTCCTTATGAAATTCTTTATTTGACCCACAGGCCCAGATGGTAAAATGGTAAAACGCAAAATCATAACAACCTGGATGAATCTCACAAGCACAATGTGAAAAGGAAGAAGCCAGACATAAAAGAACACATATTGTATGAATCAACTCTATGAAGTTCAAAGACAGAGAAAAGCAAGTTATGCTGCTAGAAGTCAGGGCAGTAAGTAGTTACCTCTGGGGAGGAGAGACAGGCAATAATGTTGCAGGAGGAAGAAATTGCCAAGAGGCTGGCAGTGTGCTGTTTCTTCTCCTAGGCTGCAGTTACACAGGTGTGCCTCCTTTGTAACAATCCATTGAGCTGTACACTTCTGAACTCTGTGTGTGTGTGTGTGTGTGTGCATGTGTGTGTGCATGTGTGTGTGTGTACGTGTTACTTTAATTTAAAAAAAGTAAAAAGAAAAATAACACAACAAAACAGGCCACCTTCCTTGGAAGGTTCTTGAGAATCGGCAACAAATTCATTTAAGAAAGGAAAGATGTGTCGTGTAGTTCAAAGATAAACTTTGAAGACTGTATGGCAATTTGTGGACTTATGCAGGCTGATGTTGCTGGTGGAAGGAAAGGGATCCCATCAGTGTTCCTGGCCCTGTAGTTTTCAGTTAGACATCTTTCTGAGTGCCAGGCTTGCTGGAGGTTTCCACTGCAGACACCGCAGCTCTTTCTGGAAATACAGTGTTTCACTAGCAGCTCCATTTCCCTTAAAACATGTGTGATCTGGTTGAACTCTCCTTCAAAGATGGGGATGCAGGCACGAAAATGTCATTTCCATTGTTTCTGTTCATCTCTCCAAAGGTGAGGCATATCTTTGCAAAATCTCTCTCCACTTTCAAGTGTTCTTTTGGAAGGAGCCTCTTTCTTTGCCTAACCATGAGTGCTGGGACTGCATGTCCATGACTGATGAAGCAAAGCTGACCTCTGTCCTTTTCAGTGCTGCCTGGGCCTGGCAACTGGATGCTGGCTGAATTCAAAGATCACCAGACAGTGAAAACCAGCACAGGGTCTGGAGTCAGAGAATCTGAGCTCTGCTCTTTACTCCAGCCTTACCCAGGTAAAACATTACCCACGTTGTCCTGTTAGAAAGGGAAGAGGGGACTTGAAAATAGGAGAAGGAAAGAAGAAACAGGAATACTTGTCATCCTGGCTCAGGTTAGAGAGATGTGACCGACCAAACCTACGAGAGTTCGAACTTCGCTTCCCGTTGACCTCCACGTTGAAGGAAGGAGAGGGGGATGTCAATGTGGTAGGTGGGGGAGCCAGCAGGGTACCTGCCTTGCTGAAGCCCCTGGGCTCAAGCAGGAAGTTATTCCCAGCTGGATATGGAAGCACAAAGGCACCCATGTCGCCCTAGACCTCTGAAGCTCAGCTGCAAGGGAGCCACACTCTGAGCTCCCATTCTCTGCTCCTGAAAAGAAAGGCAATCGCTCCCTGCCTCCCGGCAGCTGTGGGCGGGCCACCGTGGGATCTATGAAGCCCCAGCCTGGCGACTTGGCACTAACAGTATGTGCGGCACCTGTTGTTCCCTTTGTTTCTTACTACAGCCTCATCTGCTTGGTGAATTTCCCTGAGGATGACTCCAGCTGCTTGCTTACTTTAGATAGAGTTCTATGTAAAACTAAGAAGGAATGGAATGGTAGGAAAGAAAAAAACTTAAAACATCACCTTCAGCTTTTGGCATTTGGAGTCCATCAGAACACAGAGAGAGACGGCAATGAAAAATTCCTTGGGATTTAAGGCAACTTGTTTGAAGTATCTGCTAAATTAAATCATCCTTGCCAAATCAAATTTTATGTGCACCTCAAACCTGAAAGAGCTCTAAAGTACTTAGAGGAAAGAATTTCTATAAATCTCAACTGTTATTAGTAATACTATTCTAGAGGCATAAAAGTAAAAATGCCTCCTTACGACTGTTTATCCAGTCTTACTGAAAAAGGTGGTATTTTACATAAGTAAATTTTCAAGAGTTTTTAGAAAATTGACTTTACCTTTTTTTCAGAAAACTGACTTTTACCCTTTCCAACAGTGATACTCTTTAAATATTAACTATTGCACTGTGCCTTCCTAATAGGAGAATATTTGAAAAAAAAAGTGACTTAATCTTTCCTAATGATGTAAATTAACTGCTACAGATATCCATTCTTATACTGTGTCATTAAGAGCTACTGGTTCATGCACCAGAGGAATGGGTACACGAGCTGACATCCATAGTATGAACCCAATTAATCTTCCTGCAACCCCATGCTGTGGGTTGATAATGGCCCTCCCAAAGATATCCAGGTTCTAATCCCCAGAACCTATACATGCTATCATATATGGGAAAAAAATAAAAAGGAGTTTGCAGATGTGATTAAGCTAAAGATCTTGAGCTGGGGACTAGCCTGGCCTATCCAGGTAGTCCTAGTGAAATCACAAGGGTCCTTATAAAAGGGAGGCAGGAGGCTTAAAGTCAGAGAAGGAGTGTGGTGATGGAAGCAGGGACAGAAGAGATGGGAAGATGCTGGACTGCTGGCTTTGAATGTGAAGGAACAGGTCCATAAGCCACAGGATGCAGAGACAGGTTCCCCTCCAGAGTTCCCAGAAGGAATGCAGCCAGGCTGACACCTTGATTTTAGATCGCTGACCTCCAGAGCTGCAACATAATACATCTGTGTTGATCTAGGTCGCTAACTTTGTGGTAATTTGTTACAGGAGTCACAGGGAAACATGTAACTTCCATGTTACAAATGGGGATCACTGTTCAAGGCTGTTCAGGCAAGAAGTGATTCCAGCCTGGGCCTGCCTCTGGAGCACAAGGTTTTTCCTACTCTACCTCCTCGCTTCTCCATGTAGCCCAGCACACAGAGGTTTGCTGCCTCATGTAAGAAAAGCGTCCTGCAGGAAGCATAACAGGCATTTTGCAGCAAGTGTTTTGCAAAGCACACATCTTCACAGTTCTAGCATCTGTGGTGATTTATGCAGTGGCAAATCAGAACAGAAATAGCTACAGCAATAAAAATACAGTTAAAGAAGTCTCTGTACTTTAAAGGCTGAACTTCAAGCAACTGCAGACTTAGGGCCTGATGATTCTCTGTAATTAGTACATCAGTTTTGATATAAGGAGGGATGGATCAGCATGAGACAGAGGTGGAAAGAAACCAAAGGCAGCACAAAGCCACATAAAGGACAGAGCACAGCACCAGGGCTAGATGAAAGTTACAGACACTGTGCCAGACATTTGCAGCTGAGACCCTCTACCTGGTGAGGTTTTAGGTGGCCAAGCCTCATTAAAAAATTAAATCTGTATATCAATCTAAGCTAATTGCTCAGTAAGCTGCGTAGTTCATTTTATAGTATGGGCCCACTTATTCCCAGTGGATCTTGTGGTTTATTAAAACCTGAGAAAAAGAGCTACATAGGAACACCAACAGGGTGAACCTATTAAACAGTATTTGTGGGCCCTGAAATTAGCCCTGCCTTCTCCTGCCCACCACCCAGACTCCAACCCAATGATAAGCAACAGAAATCTACCATGTTCATCCAGTAGCCACACTTCCACACCTGCCTCTTCACCTTTTCTCCAAGGGCAAGTAGGAGGAGGAACAAAAGGGACAAGGATGCAGTGGAAAGACCAGTCTCACTGAAGTCTCCCAAGTTAACCTTGTAAGATCAATCCAGCTAGGTGCTCAGGGACCATTTTCTATTTACTTCCTGGTTCTGTTTTTAGAGGCAAAAGGCCATGGAGCTACTTTATCCTAGAGTGGCTTTGCTTTTTAGAGGACAGTGGAGGAAAACAAAACAAAACTCCATACTTAGATCTCCTAGAATATTTTAATCTGCAGCCATGAGATCTCTTATCATAAATTGAAGAAGGGACAGAAAAAAAGGGTACTTACTACACTCAAACCTAATTTCCATACTCAACTCTCCACTTGTCTATTACAAGAGTGCTTGAAGCCTGGATAATTCTTTTCAAATTTTACCCAAAAACTTCTTAATTAAAATGTACAGGGGCAGTTTGGATCAGGGGGAGGGGAGAGACCCAAAGGAATTAGAAATAAACTCCAAAGACTTTTATTATTTCATGATTTAAGGATTCCTGTTTGATTACATAACATAAAGGCACTGTACAGCTTAACCTTCCCCATCTGCTATGGGTGGGCAGAATCGTGTATAAACCTCCAGACAGCACATCATGTCTAGGGCTTTTTAAAGTCAAAAGTGGGAAACTACATTACAGCATGATCTTTGCATTAAATTCTTACATCCTGTTGGCATACACACAAAGGGTTTAATCGAGCCCTTTATAGATCAATTTCTCTCTTTGTACATATTGACTGGCAAACCTTTTTAACTGAAACCTTCACCCAGAATGAGCTATCTTTTCTAAGGTACAGTAATGAGTTCCTTTGGGAAACAGGAATGCCACAGATAGGGATCTATCACTTTAAGCCAGCAAATGTGAAAAATTGGATTCACAAGTAGTTAGAAGAAAGGGTAATTGTAATTATTCAATTCCTTTTTACTTCATTAAAAAATGCCCAAGAAGATTCATTTAATGGTGAGTTCCTTGACCATATTTTAAAATACCTAATTCACAAGCATTTGATTTAACAGAATGATCTAAGATGAAACGGAGAAAATCATTGACACTTTGTGAGTACTACTATATCGCAACCACTTCATGCAAGGCACTTTACATTTTCCACTCATTCAATAAACACAAATTTATTGAGTGCCTATGATAAGCCAAGCCCTGTTCTAAGTGCTGAGGATACAAAATAAATGTAGTAAGTCAAAAATCTCTGCTTGTGAAGCTTACAATCTAGTGGAAGACACGAAACATCATAAATAAGGAAATTATACAGTACATTGGAGAAGGGTTGGTTTAAAGAGAAAGTAAAAAACATGAAAGAGAGTATGAAGTAATTAGTGGGACAGTTCCAGTAACAGAGACAAAAAAGTAGTAAATAAGGAAACTATATAATACACTAGAGAAAGATAAGCCAAGGAGAGCAGCACAGGAAGCTCTGGATTACTTGGTGGGGTATGGAGACCTTCCATACGTGAGCACCTAGGGAAGACTCATTCAGAGTGACTCGTCAATAAAGACTTCCAGGACATGAAGGAGGTATCCATTCAGACAGGGGGAAAGAACACTCCAGGAGGAGGGAAGGGCCAAAGCAAAACCCTTGAGATGAGCACATACCTGGCAGGTGTGAGGAACAAGAATGAAGATAGGCTGGGCATGGCGGCTCATGCCTGTAATCACAGCACTCTGGGAGGCTGAGGCGGGCAGATCACCTGAGGTCAGCAGTTCAAGACCAGACTGCCCAGCATGGTGAAACCCCATCTCTACTAAAGATACAAATTAGTCGGGTGTGGTGGTGGGTGCCTGTAATCCCAGCTACTCGGGAGGCTGAGGCAGGAGAATCGCTTGAACCTGGGAGGCAGAGGTTGCAGTGAGCCGAGATGGCACCACTGCACTCCAGCCTGGGCGACAAGAGCGAAACTCTGTCTCAAAAAAAAAAAAAAAAAAAAAAAAAGGAATGAATACAATATGTGTGGAGAGATGCTAGCTGGGGGAGAGTAGGAGAAGACGTCAGAGAGATGGGGGGATCAAGCAGGTCATGGTGAGGAATTGGGCTTCCACTCAGAGTGACAGCAGATAGACAGGAGGGTTCTGAACAGAGGAATGACACGACCTGGCCTTTGTTTCCACAGGATCACTGGCTGTTCTGTTGAGAATGGACTTGTGGGGACCAGGAGAGGTTCTAGGGAAAGCAGTTAGGAGGCTACTGCAAGAATGGAGGCAGGAGATGACAGTGGCCGGTATAAAAAGGATGGCATGAGGGTGTTGAGAAGCGGGAGAACTCTGGATCATGTTAAAGACAGAACGCACAGGATTTGCTAATGTATCATGTGTGGGGTATGAATGAGACAGTCAAGACTGACCCAATGCTTTTGACTTGAGCAAAGGAAAAGGAGTAGCCATTTCCCAAGATGGGGTACAGCAGGGGTTGGCAGCCTATGCCCAAGCACCAAATTTAGTCTACTTCCTGCTTTTGTACAGAAGTCTGGCTTTTACACTTTTCAAAGTTCATAAAAATAAAAACTACAAAAAAGAGAAAACTGGATGTGGCACTCAAAGCCAAAAATACTTACAATCTCTTTACAAACTTTGGCAACCCCTGGGCCATAAGAGACCGGGTCTAGGGACGAAGATTGGGAGCTTAATGTTGAGCACGCTAAGCTTGGGGGGCCAGGTGGGCATCCAAATGCAGATGTTGAGTGGGCAGTTTCAGACATGGCAGTGCCAAGGCTGGGAGGAACAAGAGGGCTGGAAATACAAGTTTGGAAGCCTTCTGTATTAGTCCGTTTTCAAACTGCTGATAAAGACATACCTGAGACTAGGTAATTTATAAAGAAAAAGAAGTTTAACGATTCACAGTTCCATGTAGCTGGGGAGGCCTCACAATCGTGGTGAAAGGCACATCTTATATGGTGGCAGGCAAGAGAAAATGGAGAGCCAAGAGAAAGGGGAAACCCCTTATAAAACCATCAGATCTCGTGAGACTTACCCCTAGCATGAGAACAGTATGGGGGAAACTGCCCCCATGATTCAATTATCTCCCACTGGGTCCCTCCCACATCACATGAGAATTATGGGAGCTACAATTCAAGATGAGATTTGGGCGGAGACACAGCCAAACCATACATCTTCTATCTAAATGGTGTTTAAAGCCATAAGACTGCGGGGATCACCTAAGGTGTTGAGAAAAAAAGAACACATGGTGGCTCATGCCTGTAACCCCAGCACTTTGGGAGGCCACAGCAGACAGATCGCTTGAGGTCAGGAGTTCAAGACCAGCCTGGCCAACATGGCGAAACCCCATCTCTACCAAAAACACAAAAATTAGCTGGGTATGGTGGCACATGCCTGTAATCCCAGCTATGGCGGGAGGCTGAGGCACAAGAATCACTTAAACCCAGGAGGTGGGGTTCAGTGAGCTGGGATCGCACCACTGCACTCCAGCCTAGCTGACAAAGTGAGACTCTGACACAGGGAACAAAAAAAAAAAAAAAAAGAACAATGCCCACAGGCTGAACCCTGTGGCCTCCGAGAGGTAATCAGAAAGCTAAGGCAGAACCAGGACAGGATGCCGAGGCAGGGCAGCCAGGAGAGCAGGAGGCCGCCAGGCAAACATGGCGTGCACTTCCTGTCTTTTGATCCTCAGACCCACTCAACAAGAGGGTATACCTATCCCAGTTTACTGATGAGGAAAAGTGAGGTTCAGAGAAGTAATCTGACCAAAATCACCCTACTAGGAAGGGGCAAACAGATCCACACCCAAGCCTCTCTAGCTCTACCTACTCTACACGGCTTCTCTACAGAGCAACCTATTCAGTTATTACTCATACCACAAATACAACTAAAACCAAATAATTCCAGGCAGGCTGTAAGGCAATCTTGGCTTCTAAGTAAAAAGCTAATTCTATGGTTAAAGGCTGAGAGCCTCATCAAGACAACCAAGGCACCTGCACAAGCACAGGTGACCAATGGATTCAAAGCATGTTACAGACATCCTCAAACAGCTCACAAGGTCATCCCCAGGGATAGTCCTAACTTGATGAACAATTCTGAAGTTTATCCAAAGGAATAATAACTAAATGATAAAAACTATGTAAGCTTCATAAAAAAATTAACTTTACTGGATAAAAATAAAGTTAATTACTAGAACAGCTTGAAAAATAAGGTACTAGTACAAAAATCACTGACACAGACCAAAATCTCAGAATTAGACCCAATATCTTGGGAAATTCTGGCACTGCAAAATAAAATTGAAAGGACTGATTTCTCTATAAATATACTGAGTCAATGATAACTGTTTGGAAACAAAGATTCCAACCACATACCATATGCTAAAATAAATTGCAAGAATATTAAATTTCATAAATGTTATGTAATCATAAAATAAAACTCAAAGAAAAAGTAAAAGAATTTTGCCCCAAACTGAGGAAGGTTTCTTTTGACAGAAAGAATCATGGAAGATGAAAACATAAAGGAAAATAAATGAACAAAGTTATTTAACTTTGTATATAAAAAGATACCATAAACAAAACATAGAGGCAAATGATGACAAAGTATTAAGATACAAAGAGCTCTAAGACATCAACAAGATAAAATATGAGCACTACAGAAATAAGCAAGAGATGTAAATAAACTTTTTTCAAATTTTCTATAATAGACATGTTATGGGAGAAAATTAAAAAGGAAATGACTCACCTATAGCTTAATTAAAGCTACATCCTAGATCAGCAATAGAGCTAGAACAACGGGTCTATGACTCAGCACCCTGTTTACCAAGCCAGTCCCAGGCAAAACATGAGACTGGTAAGCGTCAAAAGAGAAACACAAATAATGAAGTACAGCAGCCCTGTGGGAAAGCAATCATCTGGAATTTAGAAATAAAGCTGTATCGGCCCCTCCTATTTCCATCCCTTTTGCTCTACTTTACCCCTTTCTTCCTAGAATCAGAGAATTGAGGCTGAAAGAAACCCAAGAAACATGAAGGTATCATTTCCTTATTTTGTGATGTGACAAAACTGAGACCCAAGTAGTGGAAAAAGTTGGCACTGAGGCAAGCTACCTGTTCCAGTGGTCCTCTCATTGCACCTGATGACTGATGCCTTTCTTTTTTTTGGGAGTGGGGGTGCAGGGAATGGGTCTCACTCTGTCACCCAGCCTGGAGTGCAGTGGTGCAATCTTGGCTCACTGCAACTTCCGCCTCCAGTCTCAAGCAATCCTCCCACCTCAGCCTACCAAGTAGCTGGGACCACAGGTGTGAGCCACCATGCCCTGTTAATTTTTTGTATTTTTGGTAGAGGCAGGGTTTCACCATGTTTCCCAGGCTGGTCTCAAACTCCTTCGCTCAGGCAATCCACTCACCTCCCTTGGCCACCCAAAGTGCTGGGATTATAGGCGTGAGCCACTGCGCCCAACCTGGATGCCCTTCTTCCCAGACAACTGAAAAGTGCTGAAAACAAAGATACGACTTTACAAATACCTCACCCTCCCAAAAATGTCAGCAGAAAGAAAGAAAGAGAAACAATACAAATTCCCAATGTTTTGTTAGAAAATACTTCATAATGTTTGAATACCATTCCTTTTTAGGAGTTGCATTCCTGCTTTGACAACAAGACATCTTTGTCCATCTGAACTCCCTTTCCTGCCGAAGAACTCAGAGAATCATGACAGAGAGGATAGGCAGAGTGTGCTGCTGTGGACCCATGATACCACCAACTACTCACACCGACCCCATCCCTCCATATCAGTTGGTCCAGAGCCTGCCAGATTAAATGGCTTCTGTCTGCTCAAAGGCTAAGCCCAGACTGCAGAACCAGGCATGAGACGACAGAACCCTGTTCAGTGCCTGTGAACGCCTTCTTGACCCTGTCACCGTGGCCTACTGGATACTCCAGGCTTCCCTGCCTCTGGGAACAGCTGCTCTTCATTACTGAAGGACTGCAGTAGTTATGTGCTATCATCTTAAGAAATGTAATTCTTGCCTAAACGTTCAGGTAGCTGAGCGGTCAGTAAGGCTTATTGTTTGTGGAGGCGTAGAATCATAAAAAACTACATGACTTTAATGCTTTCATTATTCAAGTATGACTGCTTTACTGTCATTGTATTTTTAATTTCGATTATGGATTTTTTTTAGAGAGAGTACTGCTTAAGTTTTAATAGTTATGGCTCTGGCTCTTTTTCAGCCTTAGGCAAGCCCTTGATCTTTAATTCTGATGAATCCCAGCCAAGTATTCAGCCTTTGCACTGAGTCCCTCGAGCTCACCTGAATACTTGCTGAGGGCCCAACCCCCCCCCCCCACACACACAACAGGATTGATTTTCAGAACAATCTTAAAATAAAGATAGAACTTAAGAGCTATATCATCCACTAAATTTTGAAATTAAAAATCACTGTTGAAATAATTTGGATTTCTATAGTAAACTCCAATTTTTATACATAATTTTGGTAAATAACAATACATTTATAAAGTTTATTAATCTTGTTACATGAAGTATTTACAAGTCCCTCACACAACCTGTCTTTCTAAGTAAAATCAAAAATGTTAAAAGTCTCTTACGGTTTAGCTGCCTGTCTTCCTAGAACAAATCTTCTTTCCCTCTATCCAGCCTGTGCCAGGGAGACTGTGCCCACTGCCTACCGAGCTCACCACCCACCTCGACCCATGCCCTGCTCCCAGGGCTCCCGAGCTCCCCTCCATCACCGCACTTACCTTTACCATGGCCTGCCTGCTCTTCTGCCCTGCCTTCTAGATTATGAACTCCTTGAACGCAGGAACTTGTCTCTACTTGACCTGGTATCCCTAGAACCTACCTCCCTGTCTAGCACATATAAGAACTCAATCAATGGTTCTTAATGAATGAATGAAATTAGAAATCCACTTAAGTATGCTTTATCTAGGTCAAATCTGCCCAAATGTTGGTTTTACTTTAGACTTAGTTCCACCACTGAGGTAGCTTGGATGATAAGAGACTCACTTGAAAAATCAGGCCAGGTGTGATCAAGGTTGCCCTCAAGATCCTTGAGCTCCAGGTGGGGATGGAGGGCTAAAAAGGATGGAAACTTCGGAACCATGGATCAAGGCTTCCTGAAGACACCTCCTTTCCTGAAGCAGCTTCCCTCCCTGCATACCTCCACCACTGGCACCGACACACCCAGTAAGTGTTTATCCTGCACCTGCTGGAAGTGAGGCACTGAGCACAGGAATGGGAGGAAGTCAGGCCTGGTCTTCACCGCTCTTCCAGAAGCTCCTCCTAATGGGCACGTGCTCTTTCCTGCCTCTGGTACAGCAAGTTTCTAACGAACTGGAACATCAGCTTCAAACCACACATTTAGAGGGGAAAGTTCACCTTGGGCCATTTACTCACCATCTGCAGTGTGAAGGAGTTTGTGACTTTTCAGTGTCCCTTTTGATTTGAATTTCTTGCCACACATGTCACATAGGTGGGTTTTCTCAGTGCTGTGACGATTCATATGAGCCTTGAGGTTACTCTTGCTACGAGTTGCATACTCACACAAAGAACACTTGAAGGGCTTCACACCTGCCAAGGGAAAAATGTATATATCTCTATATATTTACATATGTTTATGCATATGTGTGAATCTGAAGGAATATATATATCCATATCTAAATACACTTATAGATATGTATATATAAAACATCCGTTTTGAACACAGCAGTATACTTGCTTGGCCCTAACACACCACACACTTCCCATGCCAGGTTCTTCCCCAGGCTATACCTTCCTCCTGGGATGCCCTTGCCTCCTGGTATACCAGGTGCCTCCACCCTGCAGCTTTCTCTGACCTTCCCTGGTAGATTTCCCTACCTCCCTATCAATGTTCCCAACTCCTGTAACTCTCTCCTAGCTGAAACGTTCACTGCACATTACAGTGAGTCCTTCATATCTGCCCTCTCCCCATAGTCTGGGAACTCCTTGAGGACAGAGATCCTGAGCAACCTGCAGAGCAGACAGTCACTAAATTCAATTGAACTGAGTTAAACTAAACACAAAGGCACCAAGGCCCTTTGCAAAAACTCAATGGGATCAGGCACCAGGACCAAATGTGGAAGCACATTTACTTTGTAAAACAAATTGAGCTTTACCAACTGGTGGCTGATGGGCTGTTGACTCTGACTGTAGGGGCATCTTGGCATTCACCACTCCTTCATTCACCAAGTGTCTACTGAGGACCTATTTTCATAGTAGGAAATTTCATAGAGAAGAGTGAATCCCAGCCTTCACTGTCCGGTGGGAGATGCAGACAGGTAAACAGGCCGTTACAATATTGTGTGATGTGTTATAGGGACAGGGGCTGGGGCTGGGGGAAGGGGAAAGAGGGCGGGGAACAAACCTGCACATAGTAATGAAGCAGACAATTTTTAGTAAGCCAAACGTTTTCACCCATTATCTACACTACCTATGACTTTGCAGTTGAGGAAACCAACGCTTAAAGAGGCTGAGGGCAATGTCCAGGGGTGCACAGCTGAGTTGCACATTGGGGTCTGACGTGCCTGAGGGCCCATGCAAAGCCCAGCTCTGGTCTGGGTTTCTAGACATGAAGTAATAATCTCACCATAAGTGTCAACAGGCTGTGTGCCCTTGAATTTATGTTTGGGTCATAGTTCTCATCTCTGTAAAATGACAGGACCAGGAGTCACTTCCCAAGAAGCCTTCAGGGCACCAGATCCATCGTTCTGGGTTGGTCATTTACAACACACTCTCACAAGAGCAGGGCCACAGCTGTGGTGATAGCCTGGGTCAAGCAGCATCTTTCTGTATCTCACATTGCCCTTAGCAGGCATTTCAACCCCGAGTCAAAGCTACAGATGGCTCAGAACTACCACAACCACAGAGAAGAAGACCACACAAACCACACAAAGAGGGAACATGGTGCATCCCTGCTGTCTTTAGATCCTTTATAAATGTGTGAACAGTTGAGTATACTCAGGCACTATTTGACCTGGTGTTTTTCTAAAACATTAAAAGAACTCAAAAATGAAGACATGCACTGTCTCCCAGTCCTGGAGAAGCCAAATTCCTATTATCTGTTTCTCATTATGACTGGAAGGAGAAGAACCAAGCAAAGCAACACAGAGACCGAAGTATACATATTTCCATTAACATCTTTGCCCACCCACGGGCTGGCTGTGGAACCCTGGGGAGTCACCTAAACAGCTCTGCACTTCCGTGGACTCTGTGACATATGGTCATGGAAAATGAGATGGTGCAGGTTAACTAGCTGTGGATCTCCAGATCATCCACAACATGGCATTCACCCAAGGCGATATACCAAGACACTGTCTACTCTAAATTCTCCCCTAAGAGCCAGTGTTTAGAACTGCTGTAGTGGATGGGTCCCAGGTCCATTGCTTGACTATTAGGAAACCTTGAACAAAGTTGCAGGTCCTCTAAGCAACAAATGTCGCAGGTATGCACAAAATTCTACACAAATGGTTAATTTCTGTGACTACAATCAATACCTGTGTTTTCTGTTTTTCTTTCTTTTTTCAATTTAATTTTTTGGGTTTTTAAATTTGTTTTTCTTGTCCTATGTTTTGAGAGTAAACAGAGACAAGGGATATTTTATGGTACAGGGGATCAATTCCAAAGAACCCCAATGTATGGTGTGTGTACTGATATCCTGTTTCCTTTGTGATTCCTTCATTACAGAGAAAGTCATAAATTAGAGAAAAAAAGAAAAGATGCCAGGATACAGCAGCCTTTGGCTTTCTGAATCTTTATCAATTCTGAAGTCGCTAAAAATATTAGATTACTTTCAAATGGCAAATACGCAACATTACTGCATCATCACAAGTATTTACTTAACACAACAGCATCAGCCATGTATTAAGTACCCAATATGTGCTAAGCTTTCTACTGAGGTTTTTACATAAATTATCTCGTTGATCCTTGCAACAAATCCCAAAGCAGTTCACATTACAGATAAACAAACTGAGTTTCGAGAGATGGAATTATTTGTCCATCATACATGGTGAGGGTGGGATTTGAACCCAGTTCTCTCACTTCTCATGTGAGTACAATTACAGTTTGATGCCTTTACAAGCCCATGGTCTCCAGCCTCTGCTGGGCCCTCTGTGCTTCCATCAGGGTCAGCTCCCTGCTGATTCCCATGAACGCCATTCCAAGCCTGCCTTCTTGGCATTCTTTGCTGAGCAAACTGTGACCATCAGCTATGAATGCCTTCAACTTCATAACAAAGAAACAACACGTGTATATACATGTACCTGCTACCACCCTCACCCCCTTCACTCCTGTCTCAGTGTAGGAGGTGCCTCCTCCTTCTGAAACAAGTCAGTTCAGAAGAGAAGAGCAAGGGTTTTGGACAGATGGCATTGGTTCAAATCCCAGTTCCGCCACTTGTTAGCTGTGTGACCTTGGGCAAATTACTTCACCTCTCTAAGCCTCATTTTCCTCATTGGTAAAATGGGGATGGTAACAGCACCCACCTTTAAGGTTGTTGAGAATACTGACTCCAATAACGTGAGTCAAACACTGAGCACTGGCGTCTGTTTAGGTCACTCTTAGAGTGCTCAGGGCATAGGACTGCCATTAGCATTTGCACTTTGGTGTCCACATGCATCATAAACCTCTTCCCATCACTTGGCTTTCAGAAGGGGCAATAGTACCTACAATGTAATCATCACTCTCCTCTCCACAGCTGAGTTGTTTGTACCAGGAGTGAACATTTGACACAAAGCACCCAGTCCATAGGCACCCCAACACTGTGACTGCCTTCTACAAAGGATTCTGCCTTCTCGGAATGGCACTCTGGAGATGGAGTGTTCATTATATGCTGGTAAACAAAAAAGTAGCTTCCAACCTTGGAATTTATCTCAACTCCTTCTGCCTTCTCCAGGTTCCCAATCTGTCAGTTACAATTCTCATTACTGAACCCCTGGTCTCTCTCTCCCTAATAGTTCCTTCCCTGGGACCTACAAATAGGTCATTTTATCCCATATTGTAGAAAATACTTCATCCTTCATCCCCTCTACTCTTGTTTTCCTATCTGCAGCATTCCAGGTTCCTAATAGGCAGGGACCTGATGCAGGTGTCTGGAAGGGCTTTCCCTGGCCCCTTGGCTCCTACCCTAATCCCCAGGAGGGCCATGTCCTTATCCAGGGGGAGAAAACAAAGTTGACGGTCTGTTGCCCTAGCAGAATCTTCATTTCCAACTTCCCGAAGCCCTGAGAGTGGCCCCACACTTCCCTTCACAGGCAAGCAACCCAAAAGCACAGCCTACCTTCTTCTCTCCATTCCCTCATCTCCATTCTGCCCTTCCACCTTCTGAATTCCTTCTCCATAGCCTGAATGGTAACACTCTACACTGCTGGAATGGGAGAACTACTTGCTGCCCTCCTTGCTTCATTCATAATACCAACAGTTCTGGAAAACCCGCTATGCACAGGGCACAGGGTGGGCACTGGAGTTCCTGCCATGAATGAGTCTCCGGTGTTCCTGTTCTCAAGGTACCTACTTTCCAGCAGAGGAGTCATGTGATTTATTTCACTACAATTGCAATGAGACCTATGAAGGAGTGCACACCTCTATTCATCGCAATTGCAACTAATTAAGTAACGGTTTAAATTACTGTTTGTAGCTGGTTGATGGACACACCTCTCAGTGTGCTAAGCAAATTCTAACAGCAGGGATGTGAAGATACAGCTTCCTCTCAATGTACTCCCAAAATGAAGGATGGAAGCACAAAGTTAGAAAGGTGCCCAATTTGGAAAGATGAATACTCACCTTCATGAGCCCAAATATGACGCTGAAGGTCTGAGCCATTCTTCATGAAATAAAAGTCACAATATGGGCATTTCATGGCTCTCTTTCCAATTAGCCCTTTCAGCTGAACCCTCCTCCCGAGAACCTCAGAAATGGTGCTCATGGAGACCTCTAGAAGAAAAGCAGGATGTCAAAAGGAGTCAGAGCACCTCAGGGGAAGTTAGACATAAATAAACCTCATTGCTAAGCAGCACCCGCAGGAGGAATCAAGGTGCGCCTCATGGTGTCCAGAGACAGGATTTTCACCTAAAAAGTTAAACCAGAACCAAATCGAGTTTCAGATCTCAGTATCTGTTAACATCACGTATGAGGAATGGAGAAGCAACATCACAAGGCAATTACCACACAAATGCAGAAAGTGAAACTGTCTAAAGGAAAAGTGACTCAGTTTCCCCCATAAGTCAATGTCATGGAAAAAAGCACAGCGGGGCACTAGAGAAAACAAGAAACAGAAACGTAAGGAACTAAACCACTAGATGCAAATGCATGGATGCTGGTTCAAGCGAACCAACAGTTAAAAAGAAAAATCTTGGGGAAATTGGGGAAATTTTAAACAGACTGATAATAGGTGGCAATAATGAATGACAGTTGATCCTATTTGCTTTACTGGTAACATGGTGGTTATGTTGAAAGCAATCCTTATTAGTTGGAGATGCATTTTAAAGGTTTTTATGGAGGAATTACATGCTGTCTGGAATATACTTTAAAATATCCTAGAAGAAGAAAAGTGCGTGTGGTAGATACATGAAAAAGAGTTTGACAAAATGTGGATAACTGTGGAAGCTAAGTGACAGATACAGGAGGTTCCTGGCATTGTTCTGTGTGCTCTTGTATTCTGGGATTTTCTGGAATAAAAAGCTTAAAATAATAACAAAATAATGTCTTACATCTGTTCATCAGCAAAGGCTAGCTGTTTTAAGAATAACTTTGGCTCACATTGGATCCCATGTCACTTAGGACATGAGGTAACATGAGAAGGACAGAGCTGGGCCTTCAGAGAAGCACATAGCCCACACAGACGAAGGCCTCACAACTCTGTCCATTCCCAGCTGGAACATGAGTGTTAGTGCCCTTCTGTTATTTCTTTATCTTCCTCCATTTATAATCAGTGAGTCAGTTCCCTTATACCAAGAGCAAATACAAAATAAAGAACAGGAAAAAAGAGACATGTACGAAGGGAGAGGCACATTTAGAAGAAGTACCTGTTACTCCCTCATAAAACACACAATACACTTGTCTGCTTTCTTGGGCCTGCCTGTAGAGGCACTGGAGATGAGGCGGGATAAGCCCCGACTCAGGGAGCCCATGGGAGTTGCTGGAGAGTCACAGTGACTTGAGCACAGCGGTCAGTGCGCCCTGTGTGACGTTAGCAGGGGCGCGGGGTGGACCCTCGGCCAGGCTGGAAGCTACAAAAGCCTCCCCGGAGGCAGGGCTCTGAGGAAGAATGCAAAGAATGAACAGGAATTAACCAGGCAGGGCAGAAGGGAAAATGTTCCAGGTGGCACGAACAGAAACGACAAGGTATGAACACCCAGGTAGCTGGTGCCTCATGCACCTGAGCAGTGTGGAATATGAGAATACCCGTGGTGATGGTCTCTCCAACTCAAGGATGCTCTTCAGCCTGGGCAGGAGCCAACACCCCTTACAAACCACCACTATGGGTAACACAAGCTTATGACAACAGCCCTGCCTCACATGCGACCCATCCGAAGGCATGCAAAGTTCCCATTAAAAGGGGCAGAGGGTATCACTGAAATTGCAGGGGTGAGGGTTGATGCATCTGAAGACCAGATAAAAGAACAAAAGGAAATAAATAATTACATCAACTTCCCAGCGTCGAATAAAGATGTTTGTTTCCCATGAATATATTCACAGCTTCATCCCTTTTTATTTCTATATAGTGCAGTTAATGTAAAACATTGTTTTAAAATAAACATAAGCATTTTTAACATTAATCTTCCACTCCAAAATGCACAACCTTACCAGGATGGTTGGTCTTGATATGTGACTTTATCAATCGATCCTCTGAAAAAGACTTTTCACAAACAGGACAAGAATAACTCCTTTTGTCCTTAATAGAAAGAGAACATAATCAGTTGACTTTCTCATTTAAATCTGTGGTCTGTAAAAAATAACCATCATCATCACCATCATCACCCACCACCACCACCACTACCACTCACGCTATCAACAGTCATCACCACCACCACCATCACATCACCATCATCAATACCACCATCACCACCACTAGCACTATCAACAGTCATCACCACCATCACCACTACCACCATCATCACCATCATCATCACCACCACCAGCACTATCAATAGTCATCACCACCAGCACTATCAATAGTCATCACCACCACCACAACCAACACCACCACAACCAACACCACCACCACCACCACCATCAACAACACCACGACCACCATCACCATTACCACCACCACCACCATCACCACCACCACCAGCACTATCAACAGTCATCACCACCACCACAACCAGCACTGCCACCATCACCACCACCACAACCAGCACTGCCACCATCACCACCACCACCACCACCATCAACATCACCACGACCCCCCTCACCATCATCAACACTAGCATTCTCATCAGCACCATCATTATCATCAGCTTCATCAAAACCAGACAAAGTACATCCTTCCAAGCACATACATACACCCTCTACCTGGCGCTGCACAGCCTGGGGAGCTCGAGAGTAGGGGAATGGGGGAATGGCATCAGCTCCATTTCAGAAGGAAGGGATGGGGCTTAGAGGGGAGAGTTCTGTGGAGGCGGGTGGTACTCAACCTCAAGGCTGCGGGTCTACCACACACACCAGTGCTACTCTACAACCCAAGAGCATATTACATCCGCCAGCACTCAACGCAGGGATTGCATGGCAAGTGATTTTATTGAGACTCACAACCACTCACAAAAGATAGGCGCAGTTCATGCTCATGTTACAGATTAAGAAAACAAGGCCCAGGAGATAAGCCCAAAGTCTGAGAAGAGGAGCCAGTGTTGGAAGTAGAGTGTGCAGATGCCCACCCAGGATGCCTCCTGCCCCTCGGTGTCCCACTGGGGCTGCAGATAGGTTGTTCATCCAGCATTGCTGCAGCTTCACAGCCAGGGCCACCATGGTGTAACATTCTCAATTAGGAAGAAGCTTTTGTGAATTACCAAGCTATGGCTTTTGCTCACCTCCCTTTGCTCTCAGCGCTCACTTGAGGGCGATTTCATATCACTCTTTTCCCCTAGAGTGGGTGTTATTGGTTGAATTCTATCCCCTAAAAAATCATATGTTGGAGTCCTAACCTCCAATACCTCAGAATGTGACCTTATTTGGAGATAGGGTCTTTACAGAGGTAATCCAGTTAAAATGAGGTCACTAGGGTGGGCCCTCATCCAATGTGACTGGTGTCCTTATAAAAAGAGGAAATTTGAACACAGAGCTGCATGCAGGGAGAACACCATGTGCAGATGGAGGCAGAGACCAGAGCAATGCATCTGCCAGCCAAGAAATGCCAAAGACAGAGAGCAAATCACCTGAAGCTCAGAAAGAGGCACGGACCACATCCTCCCCCACAGCCCTCAGGAGGAAGCGGCCCTGCCAACACCTTGACCTCTGCCTTCTGCTCTCCAGGACAGTGTGACAGTAAATATCTGCTGTTTATACCACCAGCATGTGGCACTTCGATTGCCAAGCTTACCAAGCCCACAGCTTACAGAGAGCCAAAGCCTGGTAGGGAGGACTCTGCGCAGATAAGTGAATAAAAAGTAAAAACAAAAAATTCAGAACTACCACTGCAAGGAAATGTTTTGGGCTATGTGTGTTTTGGGGGAAGTTAATCCACTCCACGCTCACTTGGATTTACAGAAGGACTAATTCCCTCTACTTGTGGAGCCCCTACTGTGAGCTCCCCAAGGCACCAAGTGTGTTCCATGCCTTGTGTGATGAATGCTCTCCTCACTGTGCTCCCCACCGGGCAGTCTTCTCCTACTCTAAATAATAAAAAGCACAAGAGCTATCACTTCTTAAGAACTCACTGGATGCAAAGTGCTTTACATTACCATATCCTATGAGGCCTTTAGAAACTTGCCCAAGGTTCACACTACACCGAGGGCAGAGCTGGACTCCAGAGCTCTTGCTCTTATGAGACCCTGACTAGCAGAACAGGTTCAGGGCTCAGAGCCCCTGGGTTCAAATCTTGGTTTTGCCCCTTGTTAGCTGTGGAACTTTGCGCAAATGATTTAACCTCTCAGTGCCTCCGTTTCATCATCTATAAAATGGAAATAAAAAACAATGCCTCCTTCACAGGGTCACAGGAAGGATAAGGGAGATGAAAAAGACATAGAGTGTTTAGAATGGAGCCTCTCCTATAGTGAGTGCTCAATAAATCTGAAAGACTTTGCTGCTGTGGTTTCCGCATTGCTATCATGCAACTCAGCCTGAGACAGCAGCCCTTCTCATGGGCTAATATTCCCTGGGAGTCTCCGAGAGCGGGATCTGAAGGAGCACCCTCCACCTCCTTTGGTGTTCCCCAGCGTACACTTAGAAAAAGTGTACTTTACATTAAAAACCAAAACCAAACCAAACCAACCAAAAGTCCTTCTGAACAACCAAATGGTTTCAATGCATTTCCCACCAAACATCTGAACACCAAGCAACGACAGCCAACCGCACATGTCCAAGGGATCCAGGCACCACTTAAGAAACTGTCCTGAGTTTTCTGGCCAGGCAATGCCACAGATCCCCACACAGGCTACACCACAGGCTCAGGGCTCCTCAGAGCACTCCTGTCACTGTCCTCCTCTGCCCTTGGCCTTGGGCGAGATGCCCCGGGTCAGGCGGGCATCCTGGAGGAGACCTCCACCACCCCTGGCTGCCTCTCAGTGCCCGCATCATCAGAGTTGATGGAGGCATTCAGAAGGGCTTTGCAGGAGTTTACGGTGATCTCCCCTGAGCCTCTGCTATTTGATTTTTTTTCTTTTAATCTCTGATAGTCAGAAAGCAATTTATCTCAGAGCTTATCAGGGGCCCTTATTTTTTGATGCCTTTGAAGACTGTCAGAAGGACACAGATGGTGGTAAAGGGTACTGGGTGGGGGTGGTGGGGGGAACTCTTAGGACTCATTTACTTCTTTTTCAAAACCTCAGTTCCATACCAGAGATGAAAATTCAGACTGACACAGCAAACTTAAAAAGAGTGGTGGTTAAAAGAGCTCCCAGCAGAGATGGAGAGTCTGAGAGACCCATGCCTTAATGACGGTAGGAGAGCCCAGCTTTTGGAGTCTGTTTGCTCTGACGGAAATGGCCTTCAAAGCAATCAGGACCCTTTGAAAGAAGGGAGACGCTGCACGAAGCTGCAGCATGGCCTGGGGTGCAGGGTCAGCCCCAAGCCTGAGGCTCACAGCCCAGCTCTCTGCTCCGGGCAAACCTCATCTGGTCTATGCCTTAGCGGCAAGTGCTTTAAAAAACAAAGGTGGGCCGGGCGCGGTGGCTCACGCCTGTAATCCCAGCACTTTGGGAGGCCGAGGCGGGCGGATCACGAGGTCAGGAGATCGAGACCATCCTGGCTAACACAGTGAAACCCCGTCTCTAATAAAAATACAAAAAATTAGCCGGGCGTGGTAGCGGGCGCCTGTAGTCCCAGTTACTCGGGAGGCTGAGGCAGGAGAATGGCGTGAACCCGGGAGGCGGAGCTTGCAGTGAGCCGAGATCGCGCCACTGCACTCCAGCCTGGGCGACAGAGCGAGACTCCGTCTCAAAAAAAAAAAAAAAAAAAAAAAAAAACAAAGGTGGGGGTTTCTACTCAACCATTTCTCAGGAATAAAGGCCACAGTTATGGCATGTGCTTTCCTCCATGGACTCACTCATTCATTCCTCAACTGCTACAGGGCCCCTGTTATGTGTCAGGCGCTGCAATGAGGAAGAGGTGTGAGACTCTCAGGCGCTCGAATGCTCATCAAGAAAGAGATGTGTCAACACGTGGAACCCAACCATCAGTGAGGATGTCTGCAGAAAGTGCAGCAAAGCACAGGAAAAGTGATGCTGAAATTGCAACTGATTTGAACAAGTTAGAAGAGAGCCAGAAACGTGCTCGATTTGGGATTTCAACTCAAGGGTTTTCCTTTCCACTGGAAATAGGTCTGTTTTGCCATGTGATGCCCTTTCAATTTAGAATCTCAGTTTTTGCTGAAATGAAGCTGTTCTATACACAACTTGCTCTGGTAGCCTGAGGTTTCCTGGACAGTGGATAAAACACCTAAATGGAGCAACACAGAAACAAACTTGTTTGGTGATCAAGTAAGAAAAGACCATTTTCTTATAGCTCTTGGGAAGGGAAAACATTATGTGCAATCATTTTAATTAAATAACATTTCCTCTACTTTAAAAGTACACATACTGACCGGGTGTACCCATTTATTTCCAGAAGGAGATTGAAAGTAGCTTCGTCTACCTTCTCAGTGCTTTGTTGGCAATATATTATTTTAGCTTATCTCCAGAAAGTACATGTAAGATTTCTTTTGAATATGTGTACCTTGATAGCCAAAGAAAGACTATGCACTTCTCAATGACAAAGGTTAAGTATTCTAAACATTTGTTGAGAGACCATCAGACTCAATAGATGCACCACCGCCAATCACTATTACTATTCCTCTTCTTCCTTCTCCTCCTCCTACTAAAAAGGAGGATTAGAAGGATGAATTACTCTGGACAGGCCCCTCCCTATATGCCGTGTCCCTTACGAACATCATCTCGCTAAATTCCCATGGAGGTGGGTCCTGTTGTCATCATTTCCAGGGGATTTGTTAGGTTACGGAGCCACACCACTTCTAAGTCCCAGAGTCAGAAAGTAACATCAAACTTACCAACTCCCAAGCTCAGACTGTAACTGCTACAAGACCCTTAGTATCAGGTATCTTTGAAGTTTTCTGAGAAGCAACACAGGCCAGAAATAAACGGAATAAACTGGCATATCATAAACATCTGCCAGATGCTGCACTTCCTGCTGCCTCACACTTTTGTGTCAGAAGGAACTTTAAATAACAGATTCTCAGATCCCACCTCAAATTATGGTGGAGGCAGGAGCCCAGGAATGTCATTCATAACAATTATCCCCATGAGACTCTGACTGAGGAGGTCATGAATTATGTGATTTAGGCCACTAAATATGTATTTAAGGAGACCCACAGGGGTCACCCATCTGACAGCAACACCCAGCACATTCATGCACACACACTGACAGATAAACATTTAAACGCTGAAACAAAGGTCTCTGAAAATAATACTTACCCTTGGTAGAGGTGAATAATGCTGACAAGTTCTATTTTATTTTATTCTGTTTCATTAATAAGATATCCTAGCTGTGAATCACTAAACTGATTTCACGACCTTCTAATGGATCTTTTTTTTTTTTTGAGAGACAGAGAGAGAATGCTGACTTGGGTGTTCTGTACAGTACATATTTTCTAATGCAGTCCTCACAGCCCAAAGAGGCAGAGGAAAGTACTTTTTATCTCCGTTTTTATAGATGAGAAAACTGAGGCTCAAGGAGGCTAAGGATTTGCCCCAGATCACAGAGACAGATACGGGGCTGAACTCAGGCACATCAGAACCTAAAGCCTCCTCTCATCCTACTAAAATCGTCTCAAGTGCCCCCTTTATAAAGTTTGCACAATGCTGTTAAAAGTGGATTTGCTCCAGAAATGTCACTGACTAACTCTCTTGACTAGGTCCCCATATTTCCTCAATGCCAAGACATCTCTGACTATAAGTTGACATTATTTAGTTACTAATTGGAAGAAGGAGGTAGTGGGAAGAAACTTTGTTAAAGGTACACATTCTTTCCAATCATTAGGTTTATCCTTGGCTAATAAATGGCTGTAAGAGTCACAGAAACAGGCACTCAGCCAGATTATCCTACAGTCCTGATGCAACTGGAAAGAACTTGGATATGGGCCCATTTGAAGGGCAGGTGGGAGAGATGGCTACTTTTAATCTCCTTTGTTTCTGCTCTTCATGGGAATCTGTGCTGAAAGCAGTAAACACTGAAACTAATGCAGAAGGCCAGGCAGCCAGAATTATAATACCTGCTTCCATCTCCAGGGTCACAGGTAAGGAAACCAAGCCCCACGCCGGTGCAAGGTCTCGCCCCAGGTCCCATGCCTTTCCTGATCAGAACAGCACCATTCTCCTGACCTAGCTAGACCCTGCCATGATCACAGTCCTAAGATCAACCACATGGACATCCATAAGGCACTTTCACATCACAAAGCACAATCACACTATCCCACTGGAGCATTGCCACCATCCAGAGAAAGCAGGGAAGTATTTTTCACTCCACTTTCAGGTAAAGGGAAATAAAGACCAAGCAGTCTGCACAGACCACAGACGTAGAGCCAGAACCCTGTCCTGTAACTTCAAATTCCCAGTTTTATCCATTTCATGGCAGCAATAATGGTACAAGTGTCAAAACAGTGACAATGACACAGCTAAATACTGGTGGGTAGTGAATAAAATAATTTTTCTTAGATGCTTCAGAATTTTTCTTAGATGCTTCATAATTTTTGAAAACCCTTTTAAGGAAAGGTTAATACTTAACCTCCTAGAATTAACCTCCATGCTTTCTTAGGTGATTTCACAAAGAATTAGATTGAATCCTGTGGATTTAAAACACTCTGTAGTTGGGAGGTGCTGTCTTGGTGAAATTACCACTAAAAAAATGCCATCAACTGATGAAATGCAGTGTATCCATGCAATGGAATATTATTCAGCTGTAAAAAGGAAACCATGGATGAATTAAGTGACAGAAATGAGTCACAAAAGACTGTATTGAATATACACATTTTATGATTTCTTTCATATGAAATGAAAGAAATTTCATATGAAAGAAAGAACAGGCAAATCCACAGATATAGAGAGTAGATTAGTGGCTGCCTAGGGCTCAGGGAGGGGAACAAGGGATGGCAGCTGATGGGTACCAGGTTCCTTTATGGGATGATGAAAAAGCTCTGAAATTAGCTGTGGTGATAATTGCACAACTCCGTGAATATACTAAAAAAAAAAAATTTGATTTCACACTTTAATGAGCAAATTGTATGCTATGTAAAATATATCTTGATAAAGTAAAGCTGTTACCAAAAAAAATCCACGTTAACTGTCCTTGAAAATACGGAATTCTATTTAAAACACTTTGCAATAGCAACTTTATTATCAGATCAAAAGAGTCTTCATTAAGGGAAAGCAGATCTTTTTTTTTTTTTTTTGTACTGTGTCAACATTTTCTTGGTACCCTTGGCTTCATTACAAAAATAATTTGCAGGCTCAAAAGACAAATGTCTAAACTAAAAATCCTGGAACCTGTTTTCATAAATCATGCTATCTTACTATGTTGGCAATATGGTCCACCTGCTTCATGGAAAATGTTCAGTAATTCAATAACCTGGAGTAAATACAAAAAGCTTCCCCTTGGTTTGTGCTGTTGACTCTGCTGGGAATTTCCTCCTCACTCTCTTTCCTGGCCCAAATCTACTCATAACCTCAGAACCCCTTCCTCCAGACAGCCCTCAGAACCCTTCCTCCCAGGCCCTTTCCAGGCAAATTTTTTTTGGGCGGACAGTACATTGTTGCATTGACGTCACTGTCCCTCTCACGTTGCCATTTTGCCATTACTGTTTATTGTTTAGCTCCCCCTTCACAAAACCAAGAGCACCCTGAAGGCAGGGACCAGATCCTACTTGAAAATCTCAATGCCTGACACGTAGAGGAGGGGGCCTCCAGCCAGCGCTGGCTGGCTTTGGGAGCAGCGGCAACACATTCACCTTTAAAAGCGTTTCAGCTGGAAGAACTGCAAATATCAGTAAGGGAAAAGATTGAAGTTAAACTTACAACTTCTAAGAAAACGTGAGAGCTAATGAGAAGCAGGCTAGCATATCTCTTTTATAAGGTCAACTGAGTCACACCCCCTTATTCAGCACACTGCTCTTCTCCTGCAGTTAGTTGCATAGAAATTTTATTATCGTAGCATAAAGCACAACTGCCACTTAACAGCACAGAAAGAATCAGCACAATCCCTGCCCTCACGGCACAACATCTGCCTCAACCACATTCCTTCAGATGATGGACAAGTGTCCAAGAGACCTACCAAGAACCATGTGGTTGCTGTTAATGACCAACTACAACAAAATGGGCAACCCTGGGCAGTGGTGAGAATGTGGGCTTGAATTCTGTCTCTGTCCCTTACCAATGGTACGACCATGAGCAAGTTACCAAACGACTCTGTAATGCCAGGCCCCTAATCTGCCCAGTGGAGGAAATACCCCAACTCCTAGAAGTAATAAGAGAATTAAGACTGCACAAGGAGCTGACCCACAGGATAAAGACAGCAGCTGTTCCTTCCCTTTCCCCCAACATGTATTTCCCCAGATGCCATCCTACATGTTGACATTGAAGAGATAAGCCTCTCAGAAGGAAGATAACCATAGAAAGTTGAAAAGAGAAACGTCTTTAAATGCTGGTTTATTAAGAAGAATGAAGGCAGATGTGACTGGGGCCAAAGATCTCAGTGCACATTCCTGACACTCCCCCACTGATCATGAGGCCCAAGGATGTGGCCAGGAGGCCGGGCATCAGCAGCTGGGGTAAGAAAATCACTGGGCTGAACGATGGGTCCCTAACAACAGGCAGGCAAGATTTGGGCATGGAAAAATACATACAGTCCCAGGTGGTAAAGCTCACTTACAACTTCCCTTTTCTTGTCATTTTTTCAGCCTATGTTTCAAAATCTCTAAATCCAGAGCAGCAAGTTCCAAAAGGAGAAGTAGAATCAATAATGATAACAGTCCATGACACACAGTGCTTGCTCCATGCCAGGCACTGTTCTAAGGCATTTACATCTATTCTCTCACTTCATCCTCATCCAAGGATGGGTAAACTGAGGCAAATAGGTCACATGACTTTTCCCAAGGCTAAACACGTGGTAAATAGGGAGCCAGGGTGAAAACCCAGCAGTCTGCTTCCTAGTTTTTATTGCCATATTCAAAGGCTTCTCCCAAGAACTTGTTCTCATATTGGCTTCACTCCCTCCCGACTTCATATGAGTTTCCAGCAAAATCACTTTAATGAATTCTGCCACCTCACTTTTCCCGGCCATAATAGCGTACTGGAATCAGTATCTATGTAACAGCGGTTCCATGAAGAATTACAAACAACATGCCTTCACATGCTACTCAAAGAGAGAGAGACAGAAAGAAAAGGAAGGACAGAGAATGTGTAATGAGAAGTGCCAAATGACATGCGATAGCCGGTACACAGTCAATTACATGACAAGCACTGTGCCAAGTTCTTTAGAGTACTGTACATATGTGTGTGTGTGTGTGCGCACATGCATATAAGTGTATGTGTGTAGGTGTGTATAAGCACGTGTATAAATACATGTATATACACATCTGTATATGTGTGTGTATGCATATGTGTGTGGATGTATATAAAATACATTTTTTAAAAATATGTATCTTATACAGAAGGCTATTTCATACAGGTCTCAGGGAAGACAAGTGACTTGCCCAAGGCCACAGGGCCTGTGAGAGTGTTGGAGACAGTGTTGAATCCAGGTATCCAACCCCAAAGCCCATGCTCTGACCTACTTACCACACCCAAACACCTGACTTTACCCTTAGTGACAAACTGTTATGATTTTTATGCCAGGAAACCATGGTAGCACATCAAATGTCTGAAGCTTCACTTTTTGCTGTCTGTAGCATAAAAAGGCATTCAATTAAAACAGAACCACACCTGGGGCCAGATGTGCTTCCTTTATAACTTGAAGAAGTCTCAAATCACTCTCAGGTGTCAGCCTCTTGAGTTAGATTAGAATTTGCAAAAATAAGCATTCATTCATTGTGTTACAAGATCCTCCACCAAAGACCTAAAGAAATTTACCTTTGTGAATATTAACAGCATATTGAATTAACATTTCACTTTTTTAAAATAAACGTGCTTCAAAGACATTCTCTCCCAGAGACTAAAATAAATAACACAACACTGTGACAACAGCGGTCATCAACATCTACTATGCTCTTACTCTGAACCAAATACTGTTCTCATCACTGTACAGCATTATCTAATTCAACCTCTCAACCACGTTCAGTAGGAGCTATTACTGTTATCTCTGCTATTAATTATTCTTTAAAATGTCATTTGAGAAATTCTGACTTTACTTCTACTCTATAGATATCTCTTCTGTAGACTTTATCTGATGCTAAAAAAATTTGCACAGGAAACAATTTATTCCATCTAATCTCTTTTTTCAACGTATTAGAGACTCTTGCTATGAAAGGAACCTGGGAAGCCTCTGCCACGTGCACAGCTGTGTAAGGAGAAGGACCTCTCTATGTTTTCAGGGCTGACCTGCAGCGGAGACACCTACATATAAGCATAAACTTGAGAAAGCAATGAGCACCCAGGGGAGACGGGGCTGCCGCTTGGGCTTGCTACTTACCAGTGCTGTGTGAACTTTCAGATGTGCCTGTAGCTTATATTTATCTGGAGTTGAGTAGTCACAGCCGTCGGTGGGACACTTCAGCAAGATGTTACTGTGTTTCTGAATTACGTGGCGTTTAAGGCAGTTTTTGGTGATGGAAGAATAATGACACTGAGAGCAATAATATAGATGTTCCCGGGTGTGGGTGCGGACATGCATATCAAAATGCACTTGGTACCAAAAAAGTTTGCCTAAAAAAATATTTTCACATGAGAACAAGGAAGTTTCATTTTGACTGATTTTGAATTTTTTAAATTATTATTATTTTTTTATCTACAATATCTATCTCCCTCTTGCGCTTGTCCGGGTCACCCTTCATACTTTTCACCACATTTCTGTCTGAAAATTACTCTTCAAAGGTGGGAGGTTGCAAATATTAAGGGTGCTACTATTTTTTGCATGATGTTAGGGCCCGGAGAGGAGGAAGCCAGTGTTTACTGAGAACCAGTTATGGTTCCAAATACCATGATGCACATGCATAAATCTACAAGTCTCTAAGTTCTACCGGCCCTCCTGGGACAGCAGGTCTGGAGCTGGATTTTCTATATCCTGACCACCAGCTCCCCAGGAGTTCCAGGAGCCATGCTTTCATTGTGAGTTGCAGGGTGCTATTTGGGACCTCCCTACAGAGAGCTGCAGCCACTTTCATAACCTCTCTTGGCTGATATAGTAGTTGGCCACAATTTAAAGCTCAACTTTAAACTTGTCATGTGCCAGAAGAAAGATTCTTCTTGGTTAGAGTTCTGGTAGAGGTCATGGGTAACCCTCAGCACACACACCTAACCAGGCCAACACCGTCAACTGTGCAGCCATCCCGGCCACCTCCACAAGACTCCAAGCGCTAACTGCCACACAGGGTCACCGTTCCTATCTACAATGGAGGAGGGTGGCTCACTTAGAAGGTGCTCTTTGCAAACAGACATGAGCTCAAATCAAATGCAAGGTGACCACAGCATGATGGTTGTGGACAGGGCCACGCACCGGCGCTGCCTTTCCTTACCACAGTATTCACACTCCAGGTCTCCATAAACCTTCCGGATCCGCTCACACAAGCTGGTGTTCATTTGCTTCTTCTGTAAACTGTTCAGGACCTTCATGAAAGCAGTGATGCCTGACCGGTGCTCAGGGGCAGCTTTGCAAGAGTCAGGCTGATGTGTGATGGTGTCCCCACCACCAGCTACTGGAGGGAGGAGGTCTGAGGCTTCAGCTGGGTTTGACCTGAGACACCTGCTGGGATCTGGGTCACCAGCTGAAAGCACAGCCATGTTCTGCCCTTCCCCTAGGGGGCTCTGGGCGCCATGGCTTTCCTGATCTGACCCAGCACTCTGGGCCTTGGACAGCAGTAGTGTGATCACTTCACCTTGCGTCTGGACTGAGCTTCTGTGCTGCATGTCTGGGGGCTTCTCAGGAGCAGCATGAGCCTCTGCGGAGGAGCTATCATTTTTCAACAAAAAATCATCTGAAACCACCTCTTGAGAATGCAGGTCTGAGGAGGAGACCACGGTGGTTTCCAGCTCACAGGGTGGCAGGGCTGTGCTTTCGGCCTGCGGGGAGGCCAGGTGCACAGCTGGGGCAGGCATTTCCCCAGGGGCCTCCGGCTCCTTCCGGCCCTCGTCCAGCTGAGTGTCCCCAGGACAGGCCTCTTCCTTGAGTGCATTCACGCCCTGGAGGGCAAACTCCTCTTCCACCAGCTGTAGCTGGTCCCCCAGAGCTTCTTGCTGGATGTCCCCACCAGGTTCCAGGAGGCAGAAGCTCTGGTTGATGGAACTGGTGAAGACCAAGGCCTCCTGGGCAGCCCCGTGCACCTCTTTGATGTGGGAGCGCAGCCTGATGGAGCTGACGAACTTCTTGCGGCAGACGGCACAGACGTACACGAAGGGGTGCTTCCTGACATGCAGTTCCAGCGCCTGGTACTTGGTGGCCCCATGGCCACAGAGCTCACAGGCAAAAGGCCACTTGTCTCCGTGGACCAGCATATGGCGGTCGCGGTCCAGCTCGTTCTTGAACTTGCGCTCACAGATGTGGCAGTCATAGAGCAGCTGCCGCTTGCCCTCCCTCGTCATCAGGCAGAGCTCGTCCAAGGCCTCTTTGACCTTCTTGTCCTGTGGGTCATGCGCGTCTCGGATGTGCTTGATGAGGTTCTTGACGTCAGAGTACTTCTTCTTGCAGAAGCGGCAGTGCTGCTTGATCTTCTTGTGCACTCGCTCGATGTGCACCTTGAGGTGGCCCTTGCTCAGGCAGGTGAACGAGCAATAGTCGCAGGCGAACTTCTCTCCAGTGTGCTTGCGCAGGTGCACGTTGAGGTTGGCCTTGATGGCACTGGCATAGCTGCACTGGGGGCACTTGTATGGTTTTTCATTGGTGTGGATCCTCAGGTGGGCCTGCAGCGAGTGCTTGAACTTGAAGACCTTGTTGCAGTATTCACAAGTGAAGATTTTGAGCTGAGTGGGACCTAGCCTAGAAACAGATGACAGCATGGTTACATCTGGAGACCTTGAATGTTCCTCATGAACTCTACATCCTTTTCATGAACCAAACACTAAAGGCTGAAAAGTGAACAAAACTGGACAGACGCTGGATGGGTGCATTCACTCACTCAACAAACAGGATCAGAGGGCTCGTGTGTGCCATGGTCCTTCAGGAGCTCACAGTCTTGGGGTAGGGAGGACAGGTTGGCAAATATTTGCATGACAGTGTGGTATGTATTGATAGGAATATGCACACCACAAAAAAGGAAAGAGACCTCTAACCTGGATTAGGATAGCTGAGAAAACTTGAGGAAGAGATGTCTGTCTGGACTGGGCTTCAAGAAAAGGAAAGAGGGAGGCAAGAGAAGGAAGAAGGAAGAGGAAGGACAGGTGTGCCATCCACAACTCGCACAATAATAATGAGCTGTGTTCCAAGCTGATCTAGGTGGATTCTGTGATATTTTAACAGGACTAGTCTTAATGGAATGAATTCAGTCTGCTGCATAAGACTGGATGCAACCATCTTTTCAATAGCTTGGTTAAGCCAGACTTGCCTATTCATTCAACCAACTGTTGGGGGTGACTCTTTTCCTTTCTGCAAGTTTCCATGTGAGGGCCAACCACTAGGGAATGACCCCTGGCCTTTCTTCACATCCTTACTTCTTCCCAAGAAAAGAGAACCAATGTGTTTGATTGGTGACTTCAGAGCAGGACCTAAGTCACAAGCTGAGCTCTGCCTATTTCTGGTGAGGATGTGCCTGCCTGGGGTGAGCATGGGGTACAGCGGGCACTTAGCCAACTGGGCCTCTGTGAGCCTGGCTGGAGCAATCCAGGACTGCGGGTGGGAGAGAAAGTCTTTCTCACTCTGCAGGCAGTAACAGGAGGCTACTGCTGACTTGTACCACACTGTTCTCCTCCACAGCTCTGTCAGTAATAGAGCTGGCATGTGGCTCTCCATCTTCCTCCTCCTCTATCATGGTTGGTTTAGAACGTAGATGGGGAAAATAGGGTTGCTGTTTATTAACTTTGTATTCCATTTATTCATAAATGGCCACCATTTGTTAACACCTGCCAATGTGTTTCAGACACTGCGTTAGATTTTATGTATGTGGTGAAGAACAAAAGCATGGTCTGCCTGCCACATGAATTCTGTCTCTTTCACTAATGTGTGTGCTGAATGAGATGGTAACAATAACAGCTAATAATTATTGAGTATGTGTAGTATGATAAGCTCTATGCTAAGTATTTAATCCCAACTGTATTGTTATACTCATTTTACAGATGAGAAAACTGAGTATTTGCCCCATGTTGTACAGTTAGTAAGTGGTGAAGTCAGGACTTGAATCTAGGAAGACTCTCTGACTCTAGAGCCTACACGTGCATGCTTATCCTCTCTACTGCCTGAAATCACTGACATGCAGCGACCCTGCCCCAGAGTGACTGTACTGCAAAGAAGTCTCCCTGTGTGGGGTTTCCATTGCTGTTGGAATGGCCAAGCCTTGTTTCTGAAACCAGCAAATGACAGTCACCAAAGTACCACAATAGGCACCAGGGACAGGCACTGACAGATGAGTCTAAGGAGGCAAATGAGGCTTCTTCTCCAGCCGTAACTGCTTTCTCTGGACAATGTGTCCAGGTTATCCAAAAAGGACCTCAAACATACTAATAATCAGGTTGTGCTATTAACCAGATACCATTCAACTGTACCCACTCTCACTGTAAAGTCTATAGTTATAAAACTATCCACAACACAGGTGGCCTTGTCTTTAAATTTAAAATATTTAAATGGATTGCAGTCCATAAATACCAGAGGGTACAATCCACATGATGTAATTACAATATTTAAATTTGGAAGTTACTAGTATGCCTGCATGCTAAGCCCAAGGCTAATTTAAGGAAAGTAATTTGGATCTTTCTCAAATGACAAAGATATCCAGAAGATGATACATATTATTGGCACAAAGAATGCCAAAGAAAGAAACCCTGGATTCATAACATTAATCAAATAAATAAATCAAGACTTTGCATATTTTCTCCTCTACTGCAAGATCTAAATGGTCTTAGGAGAATCTTTTGCTCTGACTTTTTGTATTATTAGGCAAATACCTGGTAAAGCCCTTAGTGCCCAGGTTCCCCTTGAGGATAGTGAGTCTGATGAGGATGCTACACAGCCTCCATCTGACCCTTAAGTCCAAGTCATTGACTGTGACAGCGAACTGATGCCAGAGCTTCGATGTCCATGCGAGTTCTATGAAGTCACTTTATTCCAAATGCTGCCTCCTCAGAGAGGTACTCTCACCACTGCTTTTACAAAGGAATCCGGCCAGGCACGGTGGCTCACGCCTGTAATCCCAGCACTTTGGGAGGCTGAGGAGGGCGGATCACGAGGTCAGGAGATCGAGACCATCCTGGCTAACACGGTGAAACCCCGTCTCTACTAAAAATACAAAAAATTAGCTGGGTGTGGTGGTGGGCGCCTGCAGTCCCAGCTACTCAGGAGGCTGAGGCAGGAGAATGGCGTGAACCCAGGGGGTGGAGCTTGCAGTGAGCCCAGATCGCGCCACTGCACTCCAGCCCGGGAGACAGAGCCACAGAGCCAGACCCCATCTCAAAAAAAAAAAAAAAAAAGAAAGAAATCCAGCAGAACTTTAAGAGGTCCTACTCCTTAATCTAGTTAATCCACTTCTGGGAATTTATCCAAAAGAAAGAATACAAAATTCAGATGATGGTGCTCATGGCTCATTTTCCACAATAGTTAAGAATGGGAAGCTGTTCGAAGGTACCAACATAGGGAACTAGTTTGTTTGCACGTTTATCTTTCTTCACTTGTTCATTCCCTTAAAAAAGTGTTCCAGGTACTCAGGATACAAAAGGGAATGAAAACAAGCACAGCCCTGCTCTCTGGAGCTCATCTTCCAGAAAGTGCCATAGGCCAGCCTACGTACTAAATATAAAAGTAAGCAGACAAGGACCATCAGGCTCCCTGTGAGAAGGATAACGGCCAGACACTCTGAGAGTCCAGTCAGGGTAGATTGACTTGGTCTAGGGACAGGGAAGGCCTCCCTGAGGACAAGACATTTGAGCAGAAAGCTGAAGGACAGATAAGCATTAACTAAGCAAGAGGGAGGAAAGGCATCCAGGAAAAGGAAGCAGTGCCTGCAAGAAGAGACTAAGGAAGTGAAAAGAGGCCCAGATGGCTGGAACAGATGGCAGCAGCAAGAGTACTGGGGAACCACAGCAGGTGGACAAGGCTCAGAGGTGGCAGGGCTAGTCTTGGAAGCCCCCTGTACCCCTAAGAGCAAGACAAAGCCTAAAAGGGTAACAATCAGATGCGCATTTTTAAAAGATCTTGTTGGCTCCAATGTCAAGAGTTGAGTTGATAACACTATATCCTCATGAAGTTATGCCTTGTTGCTATAAAGCAAAATGTTTGTGATTCATTTGAGTACAAAGGCATATAAATGTAATGTGATTAAGTTTTAAAAAGTGACAGCCGGGCACAGTGGCTCACGCCTGTAATTCCAGCATTTTGGGAGGCCAAGGCTGGTGGATAACTTGAGGTCAAGAGTTCAAGAACAGCCTAGCCAACACAGTGAAACCCCAACTCTACTGAAAATCCAAAAAAAAAAGCTGGCCATGGTGGTGCACACCTGTATTCCCAGCTACTCAGGAGGCTGAGGCAAGAGAATAGGCAAGAGAATAGCTTGAACCTGGGAGGCAGAGGCTGCAGTGAGCCAAGATTGTGCCACTGCACTCCAGCCTGGGTAACAGAGTGAGACTCTGTCACAGAAAAAAAAAAAAAAAAAGTTTTACAAAGTGAGATACAAAATCGCTATAAAATATAAACTCAATTTTATAAAATACACATGCTGAAAAAAAGGCTGGGAGAAAACACATTTAAAATAATAAGTGGTTATCTTTGGGCAATAAGATCATAAATGACTTTTTTTCCCTCAGTTTTCTGAACTTCCAAAATTTTTTATATAATAACTCTGTATCATTTGTTATGAGAGAAGAATTATATAACCTAAAAGTTTTTATCTGTATTTTACAAAGTAAAATCCTTATGCAAAAACATCTCTTTTATAGTTATCTTATAATTTGCACAATAAAATATTAATAGAATGCATGACAACAAAAATATAGCCTAGATCTGTTGATTAAATATTCAGTGTATTTACCTGTAACTAGATTAACATTTAGCTGAACCTCCCCCCCAACAGACCTTGAAATATTGTGAAGATAATTAATTAAGGTCTACAAATCAACCTGACTTGAAACACAGAATGATTTTAGAGACTTAATTCTATTATGAATTCACCAAAGGAATGAGTATTTTTACAACTTCATCAATAAATTCAATTGTTCACATTTACAAGAATAGAGGATTGAAGCTACAAATTAATGAAGCATACCACATGATATAATAATATAATTTAATGAGAGCACTACATGTGCCAGGCACTTTGCATATTTTATCTCTTATTCTCACTACTAAACTAAAATTCTATTAGACAGTCTTAAAATTGTGCAACAAATGTTAGATGCAAAGTAACGTTTGTCAAGTTACACTGGAGTGTAAGCTTCATCAGGGCAGGGGCTGCAACTGATTCTTTGTCATATCACCAGTGCCCAGCACATAAGAGGTGTTCAATTTGTTGAGCTGAACTCATACAGAGTAGTCTAGAGCCAACCTAGGTCTATTTCATTCTGAAGCTTATGTTCTACTCAAAAACACCCCATTTCTCTTCTTCCAGAAACAGAGGAAAACCACTGGCAACTGGCATTTTCTTTGTCTTTCCTTCTAGCTGGGAGAAATGTTTTCAGACCTCTGGGGATCAGAGTTTGTTAACTGACTTCAGCAGGTACAGGCTAAAGACAGACAATTTGGGGAGACTGTAGAGAAACACACTGGTTTGCTATGGGTGGTCAACTGATCCAGTGTATCTGGAGGACAGTTTTTAATGTCAGTTAAGCACTAGGCACTCATATCCTTTGCTGTAGCAATTTCAACTCTAGCAATTGATTCCACAGGAGGTCTTGAAGTATGGAAAGATGTATACACCAAAACATTAATCACTGCGTTGTCCGTAATAGTAAAAACTGGCTATATAAACTAAAATACATCCACATAATAGCAAACACAGCTTTTTAAACTGCGTACTAAAAATGAAAGACTTTCAAGGTGTAGTAAGCTTTTAAAAAAAAGTTGAAAACAGTACTTTTGGTATTTAGTATTTGCAAAAAACAACAAAATTAAACCAATATATGTTAGTATATTTCAAAAAACTTGTAGAAGCACATGAACTAAACTACCTCCAGAAACAGTAACTCTAGGTTACTTTAATGCCACATCATATGGGACATGTGAGCCTTCTGCAACACACTTGTGTTACTTTTGAAAGTGGGAAGGAAATAAAGATTTTTCTAAACGGTAGTAAGTGAAGCTATAAATGTCTAAACCTTTACTTAAGCTATGTTTCTATTTCTTTTTATTAAGGTAAAAAATAGGTTTTCTTTAAATAAAATGCTCTGGCTTCATTAAGCCAGTTGGTGCTCAGTTCTAAAAGCATGCTACTCTGCAACACACTGGAGGCTCAGCGAGCACACCGAGGGCTGCCATGGAGGGGTAATTCTACTGCTGAATCAAGGAGTCAGTATCTCTTATAAACAAGTTTATAAGCAGAATCCAAACGAACAAGCATGCTGATCCTTCCTGCACTCTGTGGAGTTCACTCACATGCAACCTCTGGCTGAAGTTACACAGAACAAAACACTTTACCTGCTTGACTTCATTGGTTGCTCATAAGGTGTCTGCTGAATGGCGTATTCCTGGTAGCCTCTCCGAGGCACCAGGTCTGCTGAAGTGGTCTCAGAATTTGTAGCTCCTGTTTCAGGGGGCCCAGCCTCCACTGGCACAATCTTGGTAGCACCTGAGATTGATGCAAAAGGCATTGCTTATTGAGAGGCATCGAAAGTGGGCACTGACCCCATCGCAGCAGAGGGGATGGTGCTGGGAAGTCTATTTCTATACTGTCTGATACCCACGCGAGATAGTTTTCACTCAGCTCGCACATTTACATTTTTTGGGCGAGTGTGTGTGTGTGAGTGTGTGCATGTGTTTGAGAAAGGACAAGTTTTTCAATAATCTGTCTAAATGTCCTCGAGATATATTTTCACTTGATCTACTTATATTAAAAAGTACACATATACACACACACATATACATATATATGTATATACATATACATATATGTTACTTGCAAGGTTTTATATAGGATCACCCGTGTCAAACTGCATTAAAGAAAAAGATCCAATTTACCCCTTGTTTCTCGAATTGCAAAGGAATTATTTATACTTTTCACCCTTGCTTAAAGAAATATCAAAATACTACCACTAATTTTTAGAAAAATCATAGAAACTTTCTCTAGCAACAATTGAAAATAGGAAATTCTCTTCTGGGCTTCTTATTTTCCAGAATAATACTATTCTGAAGTGAGTAGGGCAGACAAAGTGACTTTCCAGAAAGTTCTTCTAGTCACACGATTTTATATGGTCTGTTCTCTACCGATCACCTTGGTCTGCAGTGACGTACAGAAGGAGAATTTATTCAGAGTTTTCATTTTAAATAATGAGTTACTCTTAGCATTGAAAATAGGTACTTAAAAGGCTGTAGCTGTCCTTAAAATCCTAAACTTAATTTTTAAATTTTATTTGACAGCAATCACCTCAAGCGCATAGGGAAAAAATATTATACTTTGAAACACTATTATAAACTGCTTTTTAAATTAAGGGTCCTATCCTAGAGGAGATCTTTTTTAAAAATATAGTGTCACATATCCACCAGCTATTTCATGTAAAAGAATACAGAGATGGAAATTTCTAGTATTATATTTGGTGAACCCTTCTAAAAATACAAAAAAAGATCAGAGGCACCCCAGGATACCACCTTAGGACATTTCCCACTGTCTTGATCTTAAAAGAAAAGAAAAATGAGAATAGAACTCTAACCTTTGAGAGATGGAAATAGTGGGTATCTATGTCAGTTTACATCTTTTCTATGTGCAGAGAGGAAAAAAATACAAAACAGACGGTGGGCAGAGTTAGCATGGGTTTTGGAGCAGCAGCCTGCATGCGTCTGGCTGAATGGGCCGGCCTCACATGCAGGACAGCATGGCTGAGAGCAGGAGGGGAAGGCACACACCCAGGAGAAGAGCTGGGTGAGGGGACGAAGAAAACAAACTGCTGCCGGAACCACTACTCCAGCAGGAGCAGCACGGCGGAGCTGTGGGACTACAGCGAGAGCAGCGGCCCTCACAGCCGCCCTCACAGCTTCTCCTCCATCCATTAACCACAACACCTGGGCAGTAAAGTAAGTCTCATCCTCTCAAATTAGTGGGTGATTAAATGGAGAGCCCCACCAATGCACCAGCTCTGTGTTCTGACTCAGACTGTGACATCAGGCTGCCCTTGGCACAGACTTGCCAAGGGTCTTGCCTTGTCCTTTCCCGCTTGGTGCAGTCACCTGGAATTGCTTCGTGTGCAGTTAAAACCACACTTATGATGGGTTTCTTCGCCCCAGAAAGCTGTCCGGCCTCCTTTCCTGAGATCTTCTGGACTTTCTCTGTTTTCTGTGACCGTGGTCTTTTCGAGGCTTTTTCCCGATCATCTTCCTTACACTTCTTTTCTAGTTCAAGGTCAGACTCGTTACCTAAGGAGCAAATACCAAGATGCATAAGGTATCCTTTTATATCAGTGGCAGAGTTGGAGGGTAAACACTACTCTTTCACGGGACAGTAAAGGAAACACAGCTCTTTGGTCTGCAGTGCCACGCAGACCACGGAATCACTGTAGGTACCACGGTGGCTCTTCACTCCTTCACTCGATTCAGTACATGTTCACTGCTCCCCGCCACAGGCCATCACCTAGGCCCTGGGCGTACACTGTTGGGTGAAGCAGACACAGTTTCTTGTCTTGTCTTGTCTTCATGAGGCCTAGCAGACTTCAGAATCATTAATAAACAACACTGCACAGAAGATAAGGTCTCCAAGATTTATATTCTAAGAAATAAATCATTCACTTATTCAACTTACACTTATCAGCTACTGTCTGGTGCCAGGCATGGTGGACAAAAGGAGTGATAAGGTACAGACCCTGCTCTTGAGGGCCCCACCGTGCAGGGGGAGAGGCAGACATGCAAACAGCACAGGCAGTCCAGGGCAGTCTGCTGCACACCGAATGAAATGAGCAAGGGTCTGAGATGCTTATAGGAAAGGATGGTAGATTCTCCACTTCGTGGGGAGGTAAACCCTTGGTTCACATAAAAAGCAAGCATGTGCGAAGCAATGGTCAGGAAATACAGGCAAGGGGTATAGGGCAAAGGAGGAGTGGGTGTGGTGGAAACAATGGTGTTCCAATCTAGGGACAGATGGCAGAGCCTAAGTATAAACCAGTGCCCAAGTATCCCGGGTGGTGACAACTCCATGAGGAAGCAGGGAGATAGAAGTAAAACCAGGGGAGGGCATCAGAGCTAGGCCCTAGAGGGCCCTGAATGGCCATGAGAAGCCTGGAACCTTCCTTTGGGGAATCGGGGGTGAAACATCAATGTACATGGAGACCAGTCAGGCCTGGGGAGGGGGAGAAGCTGGAAGGAAAGGAGGCTCAAGTTCCCACAGAGGACCAGCCTGCTGGGTCTTCTGATGGCTCACAGAGAGACTGGAAATTGAGATTTACATGAAATCTTCTGATTTTTCAAGGCTGACTCTAGTCTAAAATTTCTTAAAACAATGGAAGAGCAAAGGGAAACAATGCCTGGGGCCTGCCTGCTGCCTCTGGAAGGCCATGGAGAGCCACAGGTGTCTAAGCCGGGAAGGGCTGGATTATATTTGTGCCGCTGCTGCAGACAGCAAAGTCAACGGGTTCAAAAAATGTTGAAATACACTGAAGAGGGAACGTGTCAGCCACAGAAAGAACAACAGCTAATTCCACATGGCTACCCTTGGCATTAGCCTGAGGGGTAAGAAAAGCTTCGATATCCAAGTGAAGAACAAAGGAGCCACCTCTTGAATGCACACTATTTGAGAGCCATCTCTTGAATGTACAGTATTTGAGATCCCTAAGGGAGGAAAAGGAGTTTTCTCTTTCTTAGAAATAGAGCCACAAAACCTCAAATAACCTGCCCAAAATTCACTTCCTCAGAACATATGACAAATGCACAGGGAACAATTCCACATAAGCCTTTCTCAGCCATGAGTGTGGAAACGGATGAAGGGAAGCAGGGTGCGCAAGCGCAAGGTGGGGGTCCAGAAAGTGCTGCAAGGTCGGGTCATAGGGAGGTGAGATCGGAACCATGCAGTAATATGGCAGAAACAGGAGAAACCAAAGGGAGATAGCCAGAGTCCATTTGGTCCGTCTGTTTCCAGTGATTCAACTCTGCCTAAAGCCAGTACCCCAAGTAAATGTACCAAGGAATGCCTGAAGGGAAAAGATAAAATGGAGGAGTATTCTTTCTTAGGGAGGCAGGCTGGTTCGAGGAAAGCTCACTCAAGAAGAGGCAAGAAAAAACTTGGCTAATGGCAGATTGATCAAAACAAACATTCTAATTTTCTATGTTCTATAAAGTTTTTTTGGTGTTCGTCCCACAATCCAGGTGCTTGGACCATTTTTAGACCTAGTGAAACAGTTTTATAGAAGTTCTTTCATTCACTGGAAAAGGTCCTTAATCATATAACTAGTATCAGCACTAAATATGGTAACATTGAGCTAAAAAGAACGAATAGATGAGATCATGAATCAGACAGAACTGCATCACTCTCCAAGGCTAAACGGAAAAAGTCAAGACCATCAGACGTGTCCCTCCTTTGAAGAGCATCATGACTCCTATAAAGCCGGAGAATGAGGAAAACAAGTGATCTCAAAGTCACTGGCAGTGCCTACATTTTGTAGGCTTGATTTGCATCATGCCTAACAGTAGTTTTCATTTTATTTTACTTTTTAGTGCCTATAATAAAAACATTTCAAAAGGTCTACAAATTGCCTGAGTCACAGAAGTTCTTTTTGTGGCCTACATACTGGGTGATACACACGCATAAATAACTATAGCAGAATATATTGAATGCTATAAAAAGGTAGAAACAACATTTTACAGAATTTTCTGCTTTTAAAATGATGCCTTGCTTTATACCGGAATTCACCATGGGATACAATTCAATATGTGGGTGATATGCCAGGAACAGATTTGTTCACATTTAAAAAAAAGACCTGAGAATTAGAACTTGCCAGAAGCTCAACCCAGGTTAACAGCATGAATCAACAAAAACCAAACGACATTCACCTACACTAATAAGAAGCAGCTGAAGAGATCACCACGCTCTGCAACGGATAAACTGTGTCTGGATAAACCGCGTCCGGACTCTGCTTTAGGCATTGTATGTTAGGAACACACTGCAGAACCGGGGGGCTGGACGTGGGTGAAGGTCTGGCGCCATGCCGTTTTAAAAGCCAATGGAGACCTGAGCTGGCGTTGGTGGAGAAGAGAAGACTGCACAAGAATCTCATCTCTCCCCTCGCCATTCCTACAGCTCCAATTTGAGTTTCCTTCCCCACGGCTGCTTCGGGGTGTGCATTGTTGGTATCCACCCTACCCATTCCCAACACCCGTCCCTCCTGGAGTGTGATGCCACCTCCCACTCCAGGAACTTGGAACGCTGCTCCGTCTGAACAGCTAGGGCTACAGGACCCAAGCCTGGCCAATGGGCTCTGAGGAGAAGGGTCCAGGGACTTCCAGAAGTGGTTTTCCTTCCTCATGAGAAAAGTACCGCCTCTCTTCCTCAGCTGGGTATTGCTATGTCCACTGCCAGAACTGAGGCATCCACCCAGCAGCTAGGAGAGGCCAAGTGAAAGACCATGATAATGCCTTGGGCATCACAAAGAGAGAGGTGGATCCTGGGGTTTCCACAGCATAGATATGCCTCTGAACCAGCCCTTGAACCATTGTGCCTGGACTTCTTGTTACACGAGAGAACATTCTCATTGTTAAACTCATTTTTAACCAGTGCCTCTGCTAACAGTATCTTGACTAACACACTCTCCGAACCATCCTCCTCCACCTAGACCCTAGAGGAACTGTTTTAAAAATCCAAATCTAATCCTGTCACTTGCCTGCTTAAAACCCTTCATCAGGCTTCCTTCCCATCTCCATTAGGAGAAAGTGCTAGGTAAAGTCCTCCAAGAATTGCCATAAATCCTCTCCCACTATCCCTGTACCATCAAGGCCATGACTTGCAAGCACACGCCCTCACGTACTTATCTCCTACCCCTTTGGGCTCCAACAATGCTGAACCACAAGTTGACCGACACCCGGTCCTGTTTACAGCCCCTGGACCTTGGCACACAGACATGCATTGCACAACGTCCTGATCCACACACCTCTGCTTGTCTGAGTGACAAGCCAAAAGGCAGCTCAGATTTCCCCTCCTCTGTGATACTCTGTACCCTTCACCTTCTTACCTCCTCCATTCTCCTTACACACACACAGAGCACCGAACCAACGGTTGGACTTTCCCACACTGCTTACAATTATCTGTTGACATGCCTTATCCATATTGTGACCTCTTGGAGGTTGGGTCCATGACTTCTTGGGATTTTATGAAGCCTAACGTAGGCCTCCAGAGGGCTAGAGCCAGACAATGAAGAAGACCTGCTCTGTTGTGTTCAAAAAGATGAAGCTAGGACCAATGGGTAGAGTCCCCTGCGATAGATCTCAGAGCAGAGAAAGGAACTTCCAACAGTTAGAGTTGTCCAAGGAAAGGGTGTTTTTCAGACACGTTTATGAGGAGGGTTTTCCAGGAAGTCACAGATACCATTGGAAATGCTGTGGAAAAGACTCTGAACCACATGGGAAGTCAGACCAAACAACGTCTAAATCTCTAAATTCTAAGGCCCTCACATACAAATAGGTGGAACTATTACATAAGGAAGAAGGTAGGAGAAAGGAAGTTGCAGGGAGAAAAGAAGGAGAAAGAGTGAAAAATATGAGAGATAGTAAAAGAAAAACCTGGAAGAGACAAAAGAGCAGGGGACAGAACACCACGCACCTTCAACCCACTGGACCACACCAGCCTCAAGTCTGCGCTGAGTGCAGGCTCTGGTCCTCCCCTCAGCCAGGGACAGTGGGGTTCTCCTTGTATCCCATGGCCCAAACGTGACTCTGGCAGCGGCTAAGGTGGAACCAGTGCTCTGGACACTGTCCAGGCAGACAATTCTGGGAGTCACCATGGCTGGAGTGGTGCGATCTTGGCTCACTGCAACCTCCACCTCCGGAGTTCAAGTGATTCTCGTGCCTCAGCCTCCCAAGTAGCTAGGATTACAGGTGCGCACCATCCCATCCAGCTGATTTTTGTATTTTTTTAGTAGAGACGGGGTTTCGCCATGTTAGCCACACTGGTCTCAAACTCCTGACCGCAAGTGATCCATGCACCTCGGCCTCCCAAAGTGCTAAGATTACATGTGTGAGCTACTGTGCCTGGCCCATGGCAACATCTTGAGAGTCAAATCCCCACTACCTAGAGCAGGGACCCCACTAACAAGCCCTTGGCATTGCTCCTTCCCTGTCTCACTCTTCTCACTCCCCCACTCCTGCTTCCTGGGAATACCACTCAGGTAAACTACCTGCAGCCAAAGCTGCTTCCAGTGGGGAACCTAAGCTAAGACTCTGCCCACTCAAGACTGCCCCAAATACACACCTCCAAGCCCCCACATCCTTCATCAATTCTCTGTGGCCTCATGCAACATGGATCCACAGTCCACGGACATTACATTCTATTCTTGAAAGCTTCAGAAGCTTCAACACTAAACTTTCCAACCGATTCAGGCACCATGGTGCCAGGCACTGCACTGAACAGCCTTGAAAATGGTTCTTGGAGATGATCTTAACTGATCCCTTGAGCCCTGGAGTACTGTGAAAAGAACAAGGCTCTCACAAAAAAGAACACGCATGCTCGCTCAGAGGCAAATGCCAGGTGCATTTAGGGAGTATCAAATAACTCCAGGTAAAACACCTAGTATGTGGGGGGTGGGAGGTGAGGCAGGAGAAGAACTGGCATGGAGACCCAGACGCCACCCAGAGACTCTGGCCTACAAAAGCAGGTGTTTCATGGAGAGAAATATCAGGTTCTCCACTGCACTCCTGTACAAGCCATGCTCCTCACAGCCCTGAACCCAGCTCTCTCAACAGCCACATGACTGTGTGTTTCTCATCCCCAGCATTAGGTCTGGTGTGTCGTAGATGCTCAATACTTCTTCGTGGAAAGCAAGGAGGGTACAGGGTAAAAGAGAAAGACACTTTAACAACAGCCTTGTTAGTAATTTTCTGCCCACTCCCTTTTGGACACCAAAGTCCTCGTTCCCATTTGACCTGGTTGTTCACCAATTTCCCTATATCCTCACTTGACCCACCTTTGTACTTTTCAAAGTTGCGTTTTGTCCCCTGAAATGCCTCGAGGACCCGACCTAGAAGTCATGCTGATGATGCTTTTCTGAGGGCTTGGCATGTCCCATCTTCAGCTCACATGTATCATGGCCTTTCAATAGGTGTTTTTCAATAGTCTCCTGCTTCCTCTGAATTACTGACTTTTTAAACTTTTCTACTCTTTCCTGTCTATGCTCCCCTCCAGCTTCCTTTCTTCCTTTTAAAAATTCCATAGCTGTCGATGGGTTTTGCTTCTCCCTCTTGCGCATGGCTGCTGCATTCAGTCATGCCGTGAGCTCGCTACAAACCAGCTGGCCTGAGCAGCACAGGGGCTGGTTAATGGAACCACTGCAGAGAGGCAGTGGGCATGCAGCACTCCGGAGTCAGAGAGGCTGGGTTAGGACACAACTTAACCACTTGCAAAGGAACTCTGGACAATTGATGAATCTCCCTAAAATCACTCATAAAAAATAAAATATAAATAAGGACCTCAAAAGATGGCTGTAAGGAGGAAGAACACAATTACGGGGAAAACCCCAGACACATATTAAATATCTCATCAATGTTCGCCTTCTCTGCCTTTTGAAAACATATCTGGGACACCACCCCAAAGACTCTCTCAACCACACACCACAGCTACTCTCATTCCCCTGTCTTGGCAGCCACCCTGATGGGCACCAAATTTAGAAATCCTAAGAACCAGATGAAATTAAGTTAGTTGTCAGAGGCAATCTTGAGGAGAGCTTCCCACCTCTGCTCTCAGCATCTGGTGGTTCTAGACAGCCATGAGAGCGTCCCATGCACCCACACACCTGGAGCAGGGACTATGGCTCTGCACAATCACTCAAGAAAACCCCTACCTCCACATTCTCCCAATGAACAAAGCCCTCCTCCTATGTTGGAAGTGCTTCAGTTTGTTCAATCCAAAATATCTTGTTTTAGATTCAGCTTTGTTTTTAAGACTTTTATCATCTCTACCATGCAAATTAAATAAATATACAACATAATGTCCCAGCTAGTATTAATAACAAGAATTAAGATTAGATATTTCTTGGACAATGATATGGCAACACACTAAGAACCATGACAGAAAGTCTGGGTTCTAATGTAGACTCAGGGACCCCAAGCCTTTAGGGGCAGATGGGATGGTGGAGGGTCATTCTGCACAATTTCCAATCATCAGGCAGTTATCACGCAACCATCTCAAAGGAATGCTGTCTACACTACCTGTGAACCACTCTGGGAACAGAGACTTCACCACTACAAAACAGACAGTTTGTATGGTGACCTGCTTAGAAATAAGCTGCGCTGCCCAACCCACCTTGCATGTGCACAAAAGCCCTCTGAGCTGCCGTAAACCACAGGCTTGATTCACTAAATTGCGCTGCCCAACCCACCTTGCATGTGCACAAAAGCCCTCTGAGCTGCCGTAAACCACAGGCTTGATTCACTAAATTGCAGATAGTCTCGACCGTGATTACTGGCATAGTTTGGCTGTGTCCCCATCCAAATCTCAACTTGAATTGTATCTCCCAGAATTCCCACGAATTGTGGGAGGGGCCCAGGGGGAGGTAACTGAATCATGGGGCCTGGCCTTTCTTGTGCTATTCTCATGATAGTGAATAAGTCTCATGAGATCTGATGGGTTCATCAGGGGTTTCCGCTTTTGCTTCTTCCTCATTTTTCTCTTGCCACCACCATGTAAGAAGTGCCTTTCACCTCCCGCCATGATTCTGAGGCCTCCCCAGCCAAGTGGAACTATAAGTCCAATTGAACCTCTTTTTCTTCCCAGTCTCGGGAAGAAAAATGTCTTTATCAGCAGTGTGAAAACAGACTAATACAGTTACTATGAGCAAATTCATTGCTATGAGTTTTCAGGAAACACGAACAGAGAAGGACACTTTGCGACACCCATACTCCTGCTCCAGAGCCATTCGTCATCTTGTGCAATCGTGGCAACAGAAGAGAGGTGCAGCACTGGGGTTGTCTGAGTGTCTGCCAGCTTCCTACCCCAGGCTGTCCTGGTATGTGTGGTGTTTGCTGCAGAATGAGGCGGGGAGTCACACCCCTGGTTTCCAGTCTCTGTGCATTTTTATTTGCAAAAGAGTGGCTGCTTGTGACTAGGGAGGGCCAGGTCAACGTTGGGTCTGATTTCAAGTCTGCCTCTTCAGTTTCTGTGCCTGCTTGCTGGTTACCCCCTCCTCAATTTGATTAAATATTCATACCAAGCGTGTCTCCTCTGAAAACAGAATTTCTGTCTCCAATACAAAGTTTAACAATTATCCCCTACTACTAAATAAAATATTCTCTTTATGAGATGATTTTCCTTTCTCACTTTCCATTTTCAAATTTTCTTAAGTGTCCATATTCAAGCAAAATATCATTTCTGCACAAAAGAAATAAATAATTACTTGGAAATTATGTACACACTATAGCATTTATTTTTTCTTTACTAGCCACAGTTTGTTCAGCAGATACTTATGGAGTAGTCAGCACTGTTCTAGCATTTGTAATACCTTAGTGTACAAAACAGAGAGAGAGCCCTGCCCTCTGGAGTTTACATGCTAGTGAGGAAAGAGACAATCAGTTTAAAACATAATAAATAACTAAACCACACAGTATGTTAGAAGGTAATCATTTTACCTGAGTCTGGTAGAGTGCAGGCCTTTGGGAAGTAGGAAAAGTTTGTGTTGTTAAATACAGATGCTCCTCAACTTACGATGAGTTACATTCCAATAAACCCATCCTAAGTCAAAAATATCATTGTCAAAAATGCACTTAAAACACCGAACCTGCCAAATATCATAGCTTAGCCTATCCTATCTTAAATGTGCTCAGAACACTTACATTAGCCTAGAGTTGGGCAAAACCATTTCACACAAAGCCTATTTTATAATAATAATAATATAAATTTTATAGTAATAAAAAATAGAAATAAAAATAAAAGATCAAAATTTCTAATTCGAAGTACAGTTTCTACTAAATGCATGTCACTTTCACACCATAGTAAAGTTGAAAAACCGTAATCCCACCCATTGCAGCTGCGGACCACCAGCAACTGTGGTCTAGTGCTCTAAGCTCTGTCTGATCTCACAAACACATCTCACAAACACATCTCACACAAACAGTCCCTACCGATAAGGACAGTTATTGTGAGTGGCTTGTCTGTGTATTTGTTTACTTATTTCTTGTTTGTCTCCCCTAGGTGGATGTAAGTTCAGTAAGGCCTGGCAGGATTTAGCCTATTTCACTGGAAGTCTTCCACCGTGCCCAAAACATCATAGATAGTAAAGTGGGGAAAGAGAGGAAGGGCCTCCAACCTCACACAGTGGGAAAGTCATCCAGTCATTAAACAAATAGCAAGGGAAGGCCTCTTGCAGCCACTCAGGACGCTGCACATGCCACGGTCTCCCTCAGTCTCCACCATCCTGGTGAGGCAGGACTGCTCCCAAGCCCCTTATAAAGATAAGGAGTCTGAAGCTCGGTGAGGAGAAGAGGTGACTGAGCCTGGACACTGTCCCCATGAGTGGTACACCCAGTATCACATTGAAGTCCAGCAGCCTGCAAGGTGAGCGCTTCCCACAACCCCTCCTGCCTCTGATGCTCTGCAGGAGCAGAAGTTTAGAAAGAGTGCAGAGAGGAACCAGCCGAACAGCTGGCTCCACAATGAGATGAGGTGATGGTCAAATGGCAACGTGTAATACTGTGTTAAGGTGCTGGAGAGAACAGAGGGGCCTGGCTAGTGGACTATAAGTGGTTTCAATAAAAGGCATTTTTGCTTTCACCACAGGCAGAGGTGTGAAATGCTTACAGGAAGCTCAGGTACCACAGCATGCAAACACTGCTCCTTTCCTCCTCACCCACCTCTCTCTGAGCAGGGGCTTGGGTCCAGCTGTGCTAAAGGCTGAGGTAGATGAAGTAAGGCTGGCATTTGCTCTGTGCACCCTCAGCCAAGCGCCCATACACAGCAAGAGGCCATTTGCTCCTAATCACTCCATGCAGATGAACGGCCCCACTCCAGCCTGAGAAGGCACGCTGCACAGTCAACTGCACAGCTGGCTCCCGGGTGCAACAGGCTGCTGCTCTGGCCTGGCATCCAGGCCCAGGCATTTAAAGTCCCCTATTGGCTTGTCAATGGTGTGCCCAGCCCTTCCAGCTCTGCAGTGATTCTCTGTGCTATGAAGAGGCAATTCTTGGGGATTGAAGAAAGCCAGAGTTCTGTTCAACAAATAAATGCCTATCTCCCTTGCACTGAGATACAATGAACCCTCTGGCAATAAGCACGGCTGCTAAAAGTCACTCTTCCGAGATGGTAGGATACAGCGCAGGGCCAAAGACCCCCAGCTGAAATCCAAGCCCCCTAGCTGATGCTGACGGGGAATTTTGGATAATTTACTAACACTTGTTTCAGAGAAAACCCGGTTGAGTCCCTGGGCCTAGGCAGGGTGCTTGACAAAGAACAGCTGACGAGCAAATGTCTTTTAACAAACACATCCTAATGTGGAAAATAAGGACACCGAAGGGAGCCCCAGGGGTTTCTGGGCTTGCTGGGGTGACCCAGGTCAATCTCCAAGTCCTCTAGATGCCATTTTCAAAATGAACCCTCTTCAAATATCCTGCTTCTTCATGTACATGTGCTAATTACACAGTTAATTCTAAGGTAGTATTTTGTTTTCATTGTATTGAATGTTTAAAAATATCTTCACTGAGCTCTAGAAAAGACTCTTTAGCCAAGAGAAAACAGAATGTAATTTTAGTGAGATCAATAGCTGAAATCTGTCTGAGATGCTTAAGAGGAAGAGCAGACTAGATGACATCAAACCCCAGTGAGCTCTTTATGGCCCTACCCTGGGTAAGCCAGATCACAGGAAGGGAGGCCAGCATTAATTCCATCAGCAACAGTGGGTGTAAATGGAAATTTCTAACAGTAGTCTATGCCTGTCTAGTATTTTCCCTTTAGTCAATATCACAGAAGGGAGATCAACTATACTATTAATACTATTATAATAACAATACCTTATCTTCTGAGTGGCACATGACAGTTTACAAAGCACTGTCTTGAGCATTAACTAGCACCTGTATCTCTACTATTATGTACATGGCATGTGTTTTTAACCAGTCTTTTAAGGGTTCACTTTTTTCCCAAGGCTCTTATAAATGTGCTCTTCCAGAAAACAAGGCTGTTAGCTGAAGTCCCCTTGTCCATCAAGTTTTACATCATGCAGCACCACTGTCTGAATTCAGCTGTCATTGTCAGCATACTGGGATGGTAATTTTCAAATTTTTTTAACTGGCAGGAGCTTTTTCCTGCTTTTTAGGCAATTTCAATATAAATAATCTAAAAAAAGTACAATCTCTCAGATTAAAGTGGATGAGTTCCCTGCCAGCCTCCCACACCTGTCCTCAGTATCCTTCTAGTCCCAGCCACTAAGCAACTCTGAAGAGCCCTGGAAACAGCATTAAAACTACTGAATTAAGAGGTACAGTGTACTACGTGAAATATGGCTTTAACAAAAAGTCACTGTTTTGAGAACGCATGATGAAAAACACAAGATTTGGAGTTAAAGGCATCTCAGCTAAGATCCAGGCTCTGCCTTTCAGCTGGATGAATTTGGAACACTCTAAACTTATCTGCATCTGCAGAATGAGTCACTGTAAGGTTCACATGAGGGAACAGATGCAGAACCTTCTCACATGGTGAGCACACACAGTAGGCCTTCAGGAAACACTGGCTGCATGCCAGTCTGTCGACTTCACGCCCAATTATATACATGAAAGTCCTACTCAGGCCTGAGGTTGGGATGATGACTTCTTTCTGGTTTCTTTCGGTTTGTATTAATCATGAGCTGCGACAGAGCCCCTTTCTCCCCCTACCACCTAGCTTTGTGCGTTTTCCCCAGGTGCTGATGTTCCAAGAACTGTAACTTTCACTGTGCAGCACTGCTCTTCAACCCTAGCACATTAGCATACTTCTTTATATTTCATTTCCTTTGGAAAAGACAGCATTTGAAAAAGTGATGACATCGCACAACGTGGAATGCAAACCTTAAAGAGGGAAGCAGATGTTGGCAAATGGTGTGCATGCCCCGCGGGGCTGAAGCCCTTTCTATGACGACAGGGTCTAGTGCCCCTGCAGGGAGTGAGATGTTCTGATGCAAACTGGAGGGGGCCATTACTTAAGGAACAGAGACCCGAGCGTGTCCCTTTTAAGGGCAGATAATGAGCAAGCATCCAGAGTCCCTTGAAGTTGTGGTGAGGTCCTGCTTGCCCTTCCAGGTCGCCCCTCCCCCCTCTCCACCCAGCTCCCAAGGCTGACCAGTAAGGGCCACACAATGGGCCCTACTGCTCTCTAGCTTCCAACTAGGTTTGACCAATGGAGGCACCAGCAGGAGATGAAAGGAAAGGGGGAAAGTCGGGGATGGGGAGCAGTATTTATTCTCCAGGCTCCCTCCCTGCCAGGTTATCACAGGCTGACCTCATCCTCTACCAAAGGCCACAGCTCTCTCCCTCGGTGTTCTGGTGACTTCTCTCCCCTCTTGCGTGTTTACCCTCCTGTTCCCAGCTGCCCTCGGTCCCACAGGTACACCATGACTTGATGCTGTACCTAGACCAGAACATACCTTTACAAAGGGTCTCTTCCTTAGCTTCTCTAGTCACCCATTTGAGCATGCCACCTGCCTCCTGTTGGCACCCTGATGGCTCCCCCAGGCCATCCTCTTAGTCATCTCTGGATGACTCCTCGCTCCATTCCCATTTTCATTCCCTCCCACTACAAGCATCTCCCACTGACCTCCTTCCACTGATACTGCTCCGGCTCAAGTCAGCAACGAGGCACACCCCCAATCAATGGAGTCTTCACCCCAGCTTCCTCTCACTGAACTCCCTGCATCACTCATCATCCTCAAGCCATCCGCTTCCTCCTTCAAGGTAGCCTTCCCTGCTCTCCATCCCTGGACACTCCCCTGTGGGGGCCTCAGGAGGCTGCCCTTGGTGGTTTATCCTTCTGCTTCCACCCAGTCTCTACTTATGCCCCTCCTCCACTGAGGACCTCATGCTAGACTCCACGTGGGGCGGCATGCCCTCTTGGATATCCTGCAGTCCCCAGATCAATGTGTGGCCACAACTAACTCACCCTCTTTCCTCCAAATCTGCATCTCCTCTGGTCTCTCAAGGTTGGCAGGGATGCCACAATTCACCCTCTTTCCTCCAAATCTGCATCTCCTCTGGTCTCTCAAGGTTGGCAGGGATGCCACCATTCACCCTGGTCCCCAGCCAAAACCAAGGCAGCTCCCCTCTGCGAACTCTGCCAGGTCCTGTGAACTGCACTTCCTTGACATCTCCACAATATGTCCCCTTATTTCAACTCCCACTGCTGGATTCAGATGCCACAGAACACTTCCCAGGATCACTGCATCAGCCTCCTCTGTGTCTGAGCAAATGCTATTTCCTCTTGCAAGGGTAGTACTCCCCTCCTCTCCTCCCCTCTTCTCCCTGCCCTCCTCTACCCCCAGCCCCACTCTTCAGTGCTCGACGTCTCTGTGGCCTTCAACTCTCTGCCCCAGCGAGCCACCAGAGAGCACCCACCTCACCTGCTCTCCAGGCTGCTAGAGAAGCCCCTTCCACAAGCTCCCCCAATACCTTGTGGAGCCCCCACCAGCTGTTCCCCACACTTATCTCAGAGTGTCAGAGTCATTTCTGCCCAGCCCACTACACTCTAAGAAACTACTATACAGACCTCCATTCATGCGACATCCTGTAGTCAGCAACCACCCCATGCCTGGTACACAAAGAGTAGGCGCTCGGTGCCTCTGATGCACTCATGAATGACCCACAGGAGGGCTCAAAAAGTTCCTATTCTTCTCAGCCCCTAACGTGCAGGCACATGTGCACATGCGCACACACACACACACACACACACACACACACCCTTAACTCTGATGAGCTTCCCACACCTTACTAAGAAAAACAAAGCCCATTTGATACAAAATCTCTCAAGTAAGTTCCTTTTACCTCAAAATCTTCCTGTTCTTTGTTTACCATCCCACCTCTTCTAGAAGTGCTTCTTCAGGAGGGGTCCTGTGGCCGGGCATGGTGGTTCACACCTGTAATCCCAGCACTTTGGGAGGCCAAGGCGAGCAGATCACCTGAGGTCAGGAGTTTGAGACCAGCGTGGCTAACATGGTGAAACCCCGCTTCTACCAAAAATACAAAAAATTAGCCGGGCATGGTGGCGCACACCTATATTCCCAGCTACTCGGGAAGCTGAGGCAGGAGAATCGCTTGAACCCAGGAGGTGGAGGTTGCAATGAGCCGAGGTCGCACCATTGCATTCCAGTTTGGGCAACAAGAGCAAAACTCTGTCTCAAAAAAATAAGAGGGGTCCTGCTTTGTTTTCCAGCCCTACACTCTTAGTGCAGGATTTGCTTCTGCATTTCTTACCCTTGAATTCCCCACAGAACAGAGTATCTCACATGTAACTCGTAATTCAAAGTATGTTGAATTGGAAGCAGGCAACTAAAGAGTTTAATGTAAATGCAATCACACATTTGTAGAAATTAGTTCATATGCATTCATTTATAATTAACACTGCACTAATATTCTAAAGTACCTATTTTAAATTGCCCAAGAACTAATTAAATCTCAGAATGCCCCAGAGAGTAAAGTGTTATCAGCCACATTAATAAAAAGCCCACAACAGTTGTCAGAACCGCAGACCGATAAGGGATTATATTCTGGGACTCTGCCACCAATTCACTCCACACTGCTAATAAAGCAGTTTTAAGTATTTATTACACCCACACTGATTCGAACCTGCCGAATGTGCTCTTCCTCGCCCTCTTCCCTTAGGCTTTCTCGCATCCTCCTCTCTCTCTTACTACAGGGGAAGAACAGGCAGGCACCTGCTTCCAGCACGTGCTCTTCCCAATAAAGAGAAACTGCCAGGAAAATAAACCTGTGAAGGGCACGAGGCCATTGTCTCACAGGTCACCCATGGCGGCCTTACATACTAACTGCAGTGATTGTCCCAGACCTCAAATGTGCCTGCATTCCCCTATCTGCAGGCTTTTGTATGAACCATCACGAGAGAAATGCCTGTTCCATCTCCTTCTCCACCTTCTCCCCCAGTCCCAAGTCATCCTCAGAGATGGAGTTCAGGGCTACCTCCTCCTTCAAGAAGCCTTCCAGGAAACGCTCCAGCAAGTGGTCCTGCCCTGCTCCCTCTGCAGGTGGTTCACCTCACCACATTTGGTTGTCTATTTACATGACTGTCCTCCTCCCCAGGCACTCAGCTGCTCAAGGGAATAGACTTGTCTTACTCAACTTCGATCCCCAAAGTCTGACTTGGTGCCCAACAATAGCACAAGTTCAGGAAGTGGGAGAAAAAAAGAGAAGAGATTCTGCCTGCTGCAGGAGTCTCACTCAGCCCTTGGCTTTAGCCAATCTCCCTGTGATGGGAAGCCTCAGCCCCAGCAGTATGTCCAGATGTATAGGCTGCTGGGCACGAGCCGTGAGCCACGCGTTCCAGTACTTCTCCGGTCTCAGGCATGGTCACCGTGAGACCGTTAATTAGAGCAAAGGCCCCCTGTGCCATGGGCTACATCACACTGGATCAATCGTGGACCCTCCACACTGAAAATCGCTGCACTTCAGAGAGCAACTGTAGGATGAGGCCACTCCCTTTGCCTCCAGACAGCAGCCTACCACATAGTCCCTGAGAGCCAGCAGCCGCAGGGTGACCTCCAAGATGCTGAGGAAGAAAGTCTTCCTGTCACAGTTCTGCTGGGGTGGGATTCTGCCCCTGCAAAAGGCCCTGAGTGCCCTTTGGTCATTAAGAGTCACAGTAAGCAGCAGTGGGAGAGGGGGGCTGCAGTGTCAGCCCTGTTTCTATCTGACATGTCTCTCAGGAAGACATCACTGCCACCAGGACTGGAGGTTTGAATTCACACGACTCTGAAGCAGGGGAGCGTGGAGAATCGGAGGACCACCCAATCAGCAGCAGCATCCCTGAAGACTGATGGATCCACGTGGCAAGAGCTTGAGCTGGAAAGTCCAAGGGTCCTAGACCAGAATCCCTGTTCCAACAGGTGCTCTCTAGCTGGGCTTAGGCAACTTCCTTCACCTAGCAGAGCCTCAGCTTCTTCATCTAAAAAAGAGAATGGTGCCCTGCCCCAGTGGCCGAATCAGAGCAGAGACACAGTGCCCCACACAGCAGCAGAGGCAGATGGTCACACAGAAGAAGAGGCAGCGTCACTGGGGAGCCCAGCTGGGGCAGGTGAGCTTCACAATCCCTGCTGAGCCAAGAACTGGGATTCCACGGATCTCTGGGAAGTTCTGGAGGGGATGGCTCAGGGAAATTTGGAAGTGTGTAAACACAAGTATGTAAAACTCAGCAGCCTGATTAACACTGCAGTTTGCGCATCCAGGCCCACCTCTGGGCATGCTGGAGCTCCCCATGGGCTCAAGGCTCTGGGGCCCACACTTTCTTCCTTCTCTAAACAACTCTGATAACGTAGCTTACTGTCATTTATCTGAGCTTTTTATCTGAACTATGTAAAGTATAAGAAGCTGCTGGAGTAATAAAGGTCATACACAGGTACTTTCACCAGGCAGATGTTTGCCGGGACTGCCTACATTGAGGGATTGTGCATGCCAAAAAGAATGAGACAGAATTCATTAGCTAGCTTTGAGGGTACAGGGGTCTTCCCAGGAAGAAAGCTCTGCCTGCACAAAAGAATTCATAAGACCAGTGGGGGCCAATTGCATACAGAGACAGTGGCCTAAGACGAAGCAGTCTCAGGACAGGGTGAGATCCATCCATGCCCAGCAAGAGCAGGGGAGGGAAAGCCACGGGAGGCCCACCGGCAGGAAGCAGCGTGACCCCATGTATTTTACACCATTCTGGGAGTGCGGGCTTATAGGGAGCAGATTCAGAAGGAGAGCGGCCAGTCTGAAGACTGTTGCAAAACTGTCTGCATTAGAGGTGATGACAGTGGACCTGGGGCAATGAGAGGAAGGAAGAAATGTTGGCAGGACTGGGGACTGAGAGATTTGTAGATGAGACAAAAGGAGGAATTCGAGATGGCTCCAAGGTTTCCAATTCAAATGGCTGCATTAGACGGCAAACAAGAGGTAACTTCCATACGTAACCCTTAAGTACCAGTGAAAAAACTGATAGCTGAAGCCGAAATGTGAAAAGCAGGAGAGCAGGAGGAAAAAGAACTATAGCAGCCGCAGATTCAGAAATGCATGGGAGCAAGTATAGATGGCAGCCAGTCAGCCACAACATGTACCTACCCAGGGCCTCATCTGAGTCACTGGGCCACACCACAGAGAAATACAAATGCAAGGTATAAAATAATTAACTTTGGGTTTCCCACCCATTAGATATTGTACAGTTCTTGTGTCTGCTGTATGAGAATCCATATTTTCACTCAAAAGATATTCACTGAGCACTTGCCGTGTGCCCGGCACTGTTCTGAATGCTACAGACAGAGCCAGGAAGTGATACACCCACACAGAACAAGTTACTTGGTCTGTTTGTGCCGAATCCACCAAGGACTAGAGTCTGGCCCTGGACTTTGGTAAAGAAAAGAGAGATGTGTCCCTATTCTGTCCACAGGGAACCAGGCCGTGGTGCAAGTGTGGATTCCTGCCTTCTCAGTTATCAGCTAATGGGGAGACAAATACACACACCAGCAATTCCAACACACTGAGGCACGTGCGCGGCACAATGAGAAGCCCAGATCTGCTGGGAAGCTGAACACAAGGGAGGGGGACTCTGGAGCTGGGCCTGGAAAGGGGAAATAAAGCTGTGACTTGAAGACCAGCAGGAATCACTGGCACAGGAGAGGGTTGTGGCATTCCATAGAGAAGGGACAGATGACAAGATGGGGCCCCGCTGGCTCAGGGGGCTTCTGCATATGCCAGGATCATTGAAGGTCAAGCATATTCAGAGGTAAAAGGGCAAATGGACATCACAAGCAAAAAGAATGACATGTACAAGAGATGGTGAGGGCACAGGACACTGGAGGCTTTCAGAGGTTCACTGCAGATCTGGAGGTGGGCAAAGTGGGAGAGGGTAAGAAGTCAGGGTGCAGAGCAGGCAGCGGCTAGGTCCTAAGTAACACAGCAGGTTCTTAAGGCGCTTAGGCTGTCCTTGAACAGCAGTGGGTGTCACAAAGGGGTGCGTTCAGAGTAAGGATAAGATGGGTTCATATGTCATAAAGATGCTTAACGCTAGGGAGACAAGGTGGAAGGTGAAAGGCATATAGCCAGGGGATGCCTAGGAAAATCCACTGAAATTCGGGAATAAAAAAGAATTCTTCTTTACCTTTCTTAACTCATCCTTTTGAAACTTACCATTTATGTGTGTATTATAACACCTATAGCATATTAATACAGCAGTCTATGTATCTGAGCCAAAAGGCCTGAGTCTACATCCCTGGTCCATTGCTTACTACAGGGTGACACTGGATAGGATGCTTGCCCCAGTTTCCTCATCCATGAAATGGGAGTAAAAACAGTAACTACCTCATAGGGCTTTTATGAAGAGGAAATGAATTAATATTTGTAAGACACTCAGAAGAGAGGCAGGCCCATAGTAAGAACTCTACAGATGCTTATTCAATTTTAAAAATGCAGCTTATTACTAAATAAATATTTAATGGGGATAAATCCCCCAGAATATCTGCAAACCACTGGTGTACACAGAGCATGAATTGGGGTAAATAGGCAGACTGGAGCTGTCACAGAGTCCACAGAAAAGATGATGGACCCACGAGGACAACAGCAGGGATAGGGGAAGGATTGAAGTGATATTCAGCAGGTAGTCAATCGACCACGGTAAGTGTCGGGATGTGACGGGGATGTTTCTGGCTGAATGGTGGGGGCCAGTCAGCAGGATGAAATAGAGGATGATCATCAGTTGGGAGCTGGATGAGTTTCGGATTGAACACACTGCATAACTTAAACTGCCTAGGGGACACCCAAACTGAAACCTGGGCAAGGAAGATATTTGCAAGACATGAGAACACAGCTGGTGGTGAAATCAGGCAAATGGATAAGAACCATGCGGCCGTCACCAGTGACGGTTACCAAGCATTTCCAGGGCTCCCCTACCCCGAGAACAGGGCAGAACTGCACTTCTTGGGCCCTTGAAGTCAGGTGGGGCCATGTGATTCCCTGCTGGCTGATATAGTTTGGATTTGTGTCTCCACCCAAATCTCATGTTGAATGGAGGAGAGGCCTGGTGGAAGGTGACTGGATCATGGGGGTGGATTTCCTCCTTACTGTTCTCATAATAGTGAGATCTGATGTTCTCATGAGATCTGATGGTTTAAAAGTGTGAGGCACTTCCCCCTTCATTCACTCTCTCTCCTGCCACCATATAAAGACGGTCCTTGCTTCCCCTTCAACTTCTGCAATGATTGTAAGTTTCCTGAGGCCTCCCAGTCATGCTTCCTGTTAAGCCTGTGGAACTGTGAATCAATTAAACCTTTCTTCATAACTTATCCAGTCTCAGGTAGTTCTTTATAGCAGTGTGAAAACGGACTAATACACTGGCAAGTGAACTGTGGAGAGAAGAAATGACAGATGCTCTTCTGAGCCAAGGTGAAACCACCCAGGCTCTCTTCCCTCCTGTACCATGACCAGCTACCTTCAAGATGGTGGCTGCTCACTCCACCTGGGTCCCTGAGTAAGCAGAGTCCCTGAGGACCTGCAACACCGACAAGAAAGCAAACACAGGAATATAGAGCCACTGTCACTCAGGGTAGCTCTGCTATCAGGTGTAACCAGGTCTCCCCTTAATCAGGGACAGTGACATGATAGGCAGAAGAGGGGCCACTCACAGAGCAGGCAGGCAGGAGCAGTGGCATGAACTGGGCCATGCAGAAGCCACACTCACAAGTACGCCCAAGACCAAGCATGGCTGGAGACCACTGGGTTTCCACTCACCTAGTTAGTACAGAGGAAAAAATGAGGGTTTACAGGCAGCAAAAAGAAGCAGACATTACCACTATCCATCTTTCCACAGACAAATGTGGGATGTTCGGAAACACATTTTCACCTGCAAATTTTCAAACATGACTCACTCAAAACCATTTTCAGTCATGGCAGGTATTTATCAAGCCATCTGTTTTGCTAATACAAATACAGTAGAAGGCAGAGACTTGAAACACTGTAATAAAAAATCATCATGAAGATTACAGGTGGATCTTAAGACCATAAAATGAATGCCTTGTCTTTGACAGGAAGAATTTAACAAGAATAAGAGGAAATTTTCACAACTCTCCTTGCATAAAATGACCCCAGAAATAACAAGCTTAGAAAAGTTCAGAAGTCACTTTTATAAATTTGACATATTGATTTCTGTAGGCTGCAAAACATTTTCAAAACACCAGCTGTTCTACATAACTACAGGAAAAAAAAATCTCTTTTCCTGGTTTCTGCTACCATTCAAATGCAGAATAAAATAAATAAATGTTGAAAACATATCAAAAGAGTTATTTTAACTTGCCATGGTTCAGGGTAAGAAAAAGTTTATTTTGTTTTCTTCTAATTGTTTTAACAAGCTATAGAGCCAAGGTCAGTTGTTTGAAATGTCACTAGACTGCTCTTGACAGAGCACATATTAAAACAATTACTCGAGAATTTTCCAAATTGTGATATTGTGCTTGGCAAACTAGGGAACACGGTGCAATCACATGGATGCCAGCCACAAGGCAGCTGGGCATAAGGTCATTTCTGCATATTTTAGAGCTTCAACCATGGCTGGAAAGGAAAAAACACCCAGAGCGTCTACCTTTCCATTTGGTATTTGTTAAATTAAAGTCAATTTAGGTCATTCAAATCAATGGAATAGGAGGCCATTTTCTCTACAGCTATTCCTGGAGGAAGCCGATAATCTGATTAGAAAGGACCCTGTCTGTCTGCCATTGCTGAAGAGACTGCCTAATTATTACAGAGTAGAAAATAAGCATCAGGAATCCACACAGGGTGCCACTTCCATCGCTTATAAGGTTAGACAAAAATATGACAGAGATATGCTGAACTGGAGAAAATCTCCATCCATGAGGTAGAAATGAGAGTGGTCTTAAGGCACAGACGTGATAGAGCAAACTGGTAGCGGGGCAGGAGTCGGGAGACACGGGCCCCAACCAGCCCCAAATGAGTCATGTGACCTGATCATCATCACTTCTGCATCTCAAATTCTTCAGTCATAAAATTAGAACTTAGGTCTAAAAGGGGAGTTCTTTAAGCCAACCACAAAAGGTCACATACTGTGTGAGTCCATTTACACAGTGTTCCCAAAATGACAAAATCACACAGTTGGAGAACAGGCTGGCAGCTGCTAGGCGAGGGTGACAATTGAGGGACAGGGTGCATGGCCCTGTGACAACAGAGCAGTTCTGCCTCCTGGTGGTGAGCACAGGCCATACTTGTGAGTGGCAAATTGGCAGCAAGCAACGTGCACTCAAAGGCCAAAGTCCTGATTCTGATACTGCGCTAGGGTTGTGCAGGGTGTAGCCACTGGGGGAGACCAGATGAGGAACACATGGGACTCCTCTGTAGTATCTTTGTAGCTTCCTGTGAATTCATAATTATTTCAAAACACAAAGTTTTATTTTTTAAGGGGTGTTTGAGACTTTGAACTGCCAGATCTGTATTTTCTCCGTGGACCCTATCTATGACTTCAAATATTTTATCTACTGAATTGTATTTATTAAGATAATTCCTCTCCCTAGATTTATTGGTCAAATATATACAGTTGGCCCTTGAACAACATGGGTTTGAACTGCAAGGGGAAACTTGTACTGAAATTTCTTCCATCTCTCCCACCCCTCCAGAAAGACCAACCCCTCCTCTTTCTCCTCAGCCTACTCAACATGAGGAGAATGAAGATGAAGATCTTTATGATGATCCACTTCCACTAAATGAACAGTAAACATATTCTCTCTTCCTTATGACTTTCTTAGTAACATTTTTGTTTCTCTAGCTTACTTTATTATAAGGAAATAGTATATAATACATATAACATACCAAATATGTGTTAATTGACTATTGGTAAGGCTTCTGGCCAACAGTAGATTATTACTAGTTAAGTTTGAGGAGAGTCAAAAGTTATACTTGAAAATAACTGTTGAGAGTGGGATGGTGCCCTTAATCCCCACCTTGTTAAAAAGTCAACTATATAACTGCCTTACTTCACAACTTACAGAAAACAAAAATGCAATGTCCAAATGAATCAAAGATATACATAAAACCATACAGATAACAGAGAAACAGAAGCATTTTTTTAAATTGGAGGGGATATGAGGTAAATTTTGTAAACTATGATAAAAGGACAAAAAATGTAAAAGATACATTTGACAATATGATACAAAGAGTGGTGACAATACAGAAATTTAAAACTCCAGCAAAATGCAAAAGGAAAAAAAGCAATGCTACAAAGAAAATTAAAAGACAAATGACAAATTGCAGAAAATATTTTCAGCATATATGATCATTCAAAGGTATAAGTGCATGAACACAGAATGCCCCCAATCACACAAAAAACACAAATAACTAAAAACTGTAACAGAGATAGCCCACTAGTGACCAAGGAGCAGCAAATTAAAACAATTAAAGCAAACTGTTCACAAAAGAGACTGGCAAGGACAGAGGCTGACACAACCCAGGATGAAAAGGATAAAGGCTATCTGAGGACATGGCCCATGACGGAAAAATAATTGATACGCACATTCTACAGGGCGGTTTGACAATACGTATGCGCGTCAAAATGTAAAATATGCCCGATTTGCATTTTCCTAATGCAAAAGAAAAAAAAAAGCAATGCTACAAAGGAAACTAAAAGATACACTTACAGACTGTGTGATCTATCCAAGCGAACTGTTGAAACTATCTGTGTCTCTGTTTCCTCTTCTATAAAATAGGAATAACAATAGCGCCTACCTCTTAGCTGCTATGAGAATTAAAAGAGCTATTAGCTGTAAAACACTGAGAAACAGCAACTGCAAAATAAAAAGCACTAAAAAACAGCTCGTTAAATAAAAACTTAACAAGCATTACATTATTAGTCATTTAAGATAATGGCATAAGTGCAAAAAATAATATAATAAATCTAAAATGCATGCTCAGGACTGTTCACCTGAGTAGTGCTTTTTGATCAGAGAGAAAATTTTAAAACAATTCTAAATTCTAAATGCCCATCAACTAGAGACCAATGAAGCAAAATGAGGTATGCCCATGCATATGAAGAAATGCTGTACAGCCTTTAAAAATGACAACAAGTAACACTGTTTTGGGTAAGGACACACAGCAAAGCAGTCAAAAGCACAGACCCTGGAGCCAGCCCACCTCGCTCACAACCAGCTCCACCACATATGGGCTGTGTGACCAAAGCAAACGGCTGAAACATCTGTGCCTTAGTTTGCTCTTCTATAAAATGGGAATAACAATAGTGCATACCTTGCCCAGGCACAGTGGCTCATACCTGTAATCCCAACACTTTGGGAGGCCAAGTGAGGTGGATCACCTGAGGTCAAGAGTTCAAGACCAGCCTGGTCAACATGGTGAAACTCCATCTCTACTAAAAATACAAAAAATTCGCCGGGCGTGGTGGCAGATGCCTGTAATTGCAGCTACTTGGGAGGCTGAGGCAGGAGAATCACTTGATCCTGGGAGGCAGAGGTTGCAGTGAGCTGAGATTGCACCACTGCACTCCAGCCTAGGCAACAAGAGGAAAACTCCATCTCAAAAAAACAAAACAAAACAAAACAAACAACAACAACAACAAAAATAGTGCCTACCTCTTAAGCTACCATGAGAATTAAAATGACTATTAGTTGTAAAACACTGAGAACAGCAACTGTAGCATAAAAAAGCGCTAGAAAACAGCTTGTTAAATAAAAAATATTGTCATGAAAAATTTATCTGCCACATTAGTGAGTGAAAAAAGGTCACAGAATATTATGAATAATCTCAGTTCTGAAAAATCCATATGGGTCTACAAAGAATGGAGGAGGGCCTTCTCTTTTTCAGTGTAACAGTCATTGACCCCAGGCAGTGAAATTTTGGAATATTTTCACTTTCTTAGTATTTTCTGTTTCATTACAGGTATTAAAAACTAAAACAAACAAAAGTAATAATATCCAATAGGCATTCTCAGACACTTCTGGAATCTAAGTTGATGTGAGCTTTCTGGGGAGAAATCTGGCAATATTAACACACTTTCCAACCCAGCAATCCGGTTCTAGGAATTTATCCTACAAAAATCATAACACAAGTCTACAAATATGTATACATATTGACACACACACACACACATTTAGGAATAGTTATTAAAGCAGTATTTACGACAGTGAAAAATTGATAAAAACCTAAGTTTTCATCAAGTGTACCCTGGTTGGTACAAAAAACAGAATACTTTATGTCACTGACAAATGATGCCACAGAGCCACACGGAAAGATGGTTTTGGTGAGGGTCTTGAACATGCAGGGAGAAAGACTCTGCACTCTGCTGTGATGGGGAGACACTAAGGCACTGTGTTTTAGAGCAGCGGTCCCCAACTTTTTTGGCACCAGGAACTGGTTTCATGGAAGATAATTTTTCCACAGATGGTGGGGTGGGGTGGTTTGGGGATGAAACTGTTCCACCTCAGATCTCAAGCATTAGATTCTCAATAAGGAGCACGCAACCTAGATCCCTGGCATGCACAGTTTACAATACGGCTCATGTTCCTATTAGAAGCGAGTGTCGCAGCTGATCTGTCAGGAGGCAGAGCTCAGGTGGTAATGCTCGCTCACCAACCACTCACCTGCCGTGCAGCCTGGTTCCTAACAGGCCACAGACCGGTACAAGCCTGCAGCCCAGGGATTGGGGACCCCTGTTTTAGAGAGTTGACCCTAAGGGCAGTGCAGACTGGGGAACGGCCACAGACCCAGTCGAACTTCTGGGCCTCCAGGGTCCGTGCTGTTGACTTTGAGCCTCAAACCCAGAGGTTGACCTGAGGTCTGGAAGAACGGAAAGCAGAAAAATTCAGTGTTGCCAAAGAGCAAAGTCTCTGATTTCTAGCCACAATTGTGCAGAAAGTCCCCGAGTGTCTCAGAAGGAACCTGACAGGAAAAACCCTGTGAAGGTACAAACAAAACGGATTCTCGAGAAGACAGCAGAAAATGATCGGAGAGAACTAGATTCTCTGAAGGGCTCAGGCAGTGCAGAAACTACAGACAGCAGAGCTGCCTCGATGGCTAGCACTGATTAAAATGCAACATCGTTACCTAGCTGTGCCGGAGCAGGGGGCATGCATATGTATGCATGTGAGACAGAGAGAGAGACAGGGAGAGAGAGAGAGAGTCAGGGAGAGAGGGAGAGAGAGAGAGAGAGAGAGACAGGGAGAGAGAGAGTGTGCATGCACGCACAAGAGGGTGGGGGAAAGACTCTGTAACCCAAATCCAGTGATTAACAAATCACTGGAAATCAGAGCTTCGGGTTCAGGGGAGGTCCATCCTAATCCTTCCTCTTTCAACCATCTCATTTCTAAAATTATCTTTATTTCCCAAAAGGACTTTAGGTTCTGAAACACGATGCGGATCCTTCTGAAATGACAGCACTCCCGGCCTACAGCTCTCACACGGCAATTACTCAGGCTCCATTTAGGGACAGCTCCACCTCCTTTGATCCTCATGGGTTATTTTCATGAGCCCGTGCAGCCCCACAAGGTTTTACATCATTGCCTTGAGAGTTCTTTATGAGAGGGAACAGTGTCTGGTATTTTCTACAACTTGTACAGATGTTGGCAATGAGCCTTGGCCACCAACCTAGATGCTCCATAAATATTAGTTGATGAGTTACTCAATAATTCACCCAAACTATGATAGGGTTTTGCAAACCAAGAGTCTTGCTTATTGTAGGGAGGCATTTATGGTGAGGAATTTAAGAACAAGGGTCAGAGTAGGATGGCCTGGGTTCAAAGGCCAGGTCCCCTTACTAACTAAAGGACCCTAAACAAATTACTTCATCTCTCAGAGTCTAAACGCCCTTATCCAGGAAGCAGGAAGGATGACAACAATACTGTATCCATGTGGTTATGAACGGCTCGCTGTAATAGCTGGCATTCACTTGGTGCTTTTGATATAGCAGGTACTACTGGAAGCACTTTCTAAGTCCTATCTCACTTAATTGTCAAAGCAACCATAGGAGACAGGACTGCTTTTATTCCGATTTTACGGATGAGGAAACTGAGGCAAAATGAAGTTAGTAAGTGCTGAAGCTGGAATGCAAACCCAGACAGCCGTAACCCAGAGCCTATGTTCTTAATGAGAACTGCTTCCCACATAACATGGTTAGCACAATACAAAACAGAAAGAACTTAAACATGGGGTACAGTTTGAAGGCTTCAAAAATGGTGCAAGGACTCAACAACAACAGAACCCACAGCAGAGGCCCCAACTGCTCCAGCACAGCCTTGCTATTTCATTCCTCCGACGAAGGCCATCTGCAGACACACTACCCCACAGCGACTTCATTCCCTGACCACATCTATCCGCCTTTCAGCCTCTTTTAGAAGCTGCTTCAGAGCTGAAGCCTAGTCAAGAACGTATCTGAAGGAGGCACCCGATAGTCTTTATTTTCTTCGAGAATGCTCACTGAAATCTAGTCCTCAGCCAATGCTGGCCCATCGAGGTCCCTCATAGGAGCCTTGAGGATCCTAATCTCTGCACTTCGGCCCACTAAGATGTCCTTCCTTCAATTCAATGCCACCCAAACTGTGACACCAGATTCACTCCTGACTTTCCATCAGAATGCTTTCTCCTGCTGACAATTTGTTATCGATTAACATGATGCATTTAAAACCTTGTCTTCTTTCCCAGAACATAAGCTCAGCAAAGAGAGAGGCTGTGTTTTACCATCCCTGCAACTCTCGAAGCATCTAGCAAAGCAGTCCCCTGACCTGCATGCCATGGGCATCAACTCCCAGATGACACATTCACTTCAAAGACTACTTACGGTAATAGACATCATTAGGAAAATAAGCACTTTTCCAGATGGGTGAGAGCTGAATAAATATGTGCTATTTCCAAGTAAAAACTGACCCAGTGAAACCTGATATTAGCAGATACACCTCTTCATAAGAAATTGACATGTTCAGCCCTTTGGCAGCATTTACCTGCTTCTCCTTCCTCCTCACCCAAATTCAGCACGATAATGCAGATGTGCTTCCGCAGCTGGCGCGTGTTGGAGAACTTCCGACAGCACTTGCTACACTCCAAGCTGCTTGGAGGCAGGCTGTTCCCTTCCTCCGGAGCCAGCGGGCTGTCCTCAGTCGGACTCACAATGTTTTCTGCCAGCTCCTCTTCTGTGCTGGACTTCTTCGTGGACCCCTTAGGCCTGCCTCTCTTCCTCTTCATGACCAAAAACTCTACAGAGGAAACAAGAGGGCACAATGGAATCACGTGAGATGGCAGTGCAGGGTTCACGTTCACCCTCCAAGTGTGAGGATATGTTCAGGTTTCACGTTTTATTAAAAATGAAAAATCTAAAGTGATTCCAGACATTAACAGCTGCAAACAATTATCGTTGGTGCTAATATCATTGCATCTGTGTACTAATGGGTAATCAATTTTCTAATGTTCTGATTCAAGACAATCAGTTTATCAGCATCTCTGTACATCCTTCTCCAGCAATGCTAACAGGATTTTAAGTTGCGGCTGTCAACCCCCCATTCACAAATCCTGCCTCTTGTTAAGCACCATTTCCACTGAAATCCAGTTCTCAGAAACTGCTTAGGGACTTCTTTGCAAAGCGTTCTCAAAGGCTGCTGAGCTTGTCACGCCCTTAATGAGTTACAAAACTATTCAGATTATTTCAAGGAGTCATAATTATTAGAGTCAAATTGTCCTGGCAAGAAAAAGAAAAAATAATTACAATCTAAAGCCACAAATTATAGCACTAAAGACAATAACAATATTTTTCCAGTTTCCTAGCGACCTAGTGATTTTCAATGGCATGATCACAGCTGCTTTAGAGCAAGTTTAAAATCATTTTACAACTTGTGTTTCTTCTCAATTAGTGTTAATTTTTAAGGCATTCATCTCCGGAATGAAGGTGGGAATTAAGAGGGGTGAGCGGGGGCCAGGCGCGGTGGCTCACGCCTGTAATCCCAGCACTTTGGGAGGCCGAGGTGGGCGGATCACGAGGTCAGGAGATCGAGACTACCCTGGCTAACATGGTGAAACTCTGTCTCTACTAAAAATACAAAAAAAAAAAAAAAAAAAACATTAACCAGGCGTGGTGGCGGGCACCTGTAGTCCCAGCTACTTAGGAGGCTGAGGCAGGAGAATGGCGTGAACCTGGGAGGCAGAGCTTGTAGTAAGCTGAGATCACACTACTGCACTCCAGCCTGGGCAACAGAGCAAGACTCCATCTCAAATAAAAAAAAAAAAAAAGATGGGTGAGTAGGGCAGGGAGCAGAGCATCTCATCCAGTTGTGTGAAGGTGGAGGGGTGTGGTCTTCAACGATGAGACTTAGGAGATGTCCCTGAGCGAGACCAAGCAGAGAGCCGCCAGCAGCCTGGCTGACATCCCCAATGCCAGTCATCTGTCTGGCAGAGGAGTGGCACTTCAGCAACCCTCTTTGAACCTGAACATTGGGGTAGAGGAAGGAGTACTAGATTCTGGCACCATCTTGGGTACACGTGCATCTGTAGAATGTCTCTCAGGTCCCTTCCTGCTCTCTCTAAAGCTGTTGCTCTGCACAGTAGGACACCAGCCACTTTACCTACTGCTATTACCATGAGGACCCGTTAAGTAAGTCACTTGTGCTCACAAATCAGAGAGGGAGGCCACAGGGGCAAAGGGGAGCAGAGATGGGCAGAACAGTCTGGGGCAGAGTCTGCAGGGACACAACAGCCTGACCACAGGGAATCTGAACAAAGGAGCCTGCCTTGCTACGGGGTACCCAAGACCTCAGGGAAACCTGGCACCAGAATGAGGCAAGAGATTTCCTGGGAAAGGAGGGCCCTTGCTGGAACAGAGCTTCAACCGAACTGCAACACCACTGGTGAGTGGGTCAGCCTTGGCTGAAAGATCCAAACCAGAGTCCTGCACTAAGGCAACCAGCGAGATTCCTGCCTTCGCTCTATCTCCCTGGGGCATGGTGGGCAGGGGAGCACAAAGGAGGAGAAGGTACTTAATGATAGGAAGGCAAACCAGATAAAACAAGGGACAGAAGGCCCTGGGAGCCCTCCCTAGATTTAAACAAGGAGAAAAAAGGCTGTGTTTACAGGAGAACCAGCCTGTGTGCAAGGGAGATGGGAGGAAAGAAATACAAGGTACAGAGTAAGAAACCATTTCCCTTGGAATCTTTAAAACTTTTCCTCCTTATTCTTCTTCACAACCACGTGTACTTGCACAACCTACTGAAGCAGCAATTCATATCAGAGAAGCGGAATTAGCAGAGAGGCTACAAAACACCCACCTCGTGTCATGTCAGCTGAGTTCCAGAAACAGGGTGCCTAAGAGTTTACTGAAGCCTGTGGCCCAGGTCTAAACCCAGTGACAGACTCTGCCATCCCGCAGACACAAGCCACTCCCCTGAAACACTCTATGAGGATGTGATTGTGAGTGAAGAATTAACTTTACCCAAAGAGAAGTCTGGCCTTTGCCCTTGGCTACAGGGAGGTGATTTCTAGGCCCCCGGATGTCCCTCCTGATAGGAGCATCTTTGTTTACCCAGGGACTTTGGCCACCAGACAATGGGATTTATGATGGGGACTTTGGAAAATAAAAGGCATCGGTCAGAACCTACAGGAGGGACAGGGACTAAAAGGCAGCATGTGGGCAGTGTGTCATGGAGTCCTAATAAAAACTCGGGATACCAAGGCTCGAGTGAGCTTCCCTGATTAGAAATACTCTTGAGTGCTGTCCTATGTTGTAGTTGGGAGAGAGGTAACTTTGCTCAGGACCCCATGGGTGGACCAAAAGCTCCACGTCTAGAACCTTCCCAGTCTGCGACTTTACCCACACACCTCTCTCCCTTTAACTGGCTCTCTGATTTGCATCCTTTGAGTATAATCAAATTATAATCATGAGGACAGGGCTTTCCTGAGTTGTGTGAGTTATTCTAGCAAATTATCAAAGCTGAGAGAGGCCGCAGGGACCTTCCAAATCTGTAGTAGTAAGAAAGAAGTAAAGGTGGTCCAGGAGACCCTCCAAACTTGTGGCTGGTATCAGGAGTCTTGGGCAGACTTGGTCGTCTTGCGGAGAACTGTGCCCTTAAGCTTGAGTTTGGCAAACTTACTATTGCCGGGTAGCCAGTGTTTTCTCCACACAGACTCAATGGAGCACAGACAGCCACAGTGTTTGCACTCGCTGGAGCACAGCACAGCGTGCGGTACAGCAGCCATCGTGAGTCTCCGCTCCCCCAGACTGGAGACTCCTCGAAGGCAGAGTCCCTGTCCTGATTACTTTTTATCCCCCTCGCACCTAACCTGGTGCCCTGCGCAGCAGGCAGCCAGCAAATCTGGGTGAATTAAACTGATGAGCAATGCACAATTAATTCCAAGACAAGGAAGAAATAAAATCGGCCTGAAAGCTTTGGAAAACCTCAAACACGATGGTGACAAAACTAATCTTCCAGCTTGCTGCATCCATAATTCAGATCCTCAAGACCAATTAGCTAGCTAAAAATGAAATATTCATAAATGAACTTGAATAATTTAAGCTCTGAAAATGAGTTGCTGCTGTCAACTACTCGCATTTTATGGCAGAGCTGAGAATCTTGAGACTGGGCAAGGAAAATCATGTAACCTCTAAATCAAAACATTTCCATGGAGTTAGCTTTAATCCCTCTTCCTCCCTCTGAATTCCTTTATTTAATCTGTCACTAAACTCTATGGACTTTGCCCTAAAGATTTCTGCCCAGTAAATCCCCTCTCTGTTCACACAGCAACCTCACCACCCAGATGCCTGCACACAGTGTCCAGATTCCAGCCTCCTGCTCTGGGCTTTCTCTGCCTCCATCCCTCATCTGTCATTCCCTCACTCTAGAACCTTCCATCGTTCTGGATGATTTTGCCCACAACTCTCAGGCCTGGCCTTCAAGGTCCTTTAGCACGTGATCCAACCCTGCACATATGCACACACAGACACACACACCTGCACACACACACACATTCAGTGCCCCCACTTCCTTCTTCCTCCCCCTTAACTGCTCAGGGCAATTTTCTAGACCTCCCCAAATACACACAGAGAATCCCCGTCTCTTTTCACTTACTTGTACTATTCTCCCAAGCTGTGACCACCTCCTTCACTACCAATCAGACACCAAGCCCCAGTTCAAATCCTAACATGTCCGGTCCAGTTAAGACCTCAGTGCCTCCTCCATGAGGTGTCCCCAGCTAAGTGAGCAGGATGACTATCCCCACAGCTTGATGCGAATTACAGTGTGAGCCACACACACGTAGGGCGTGTATGCGCCCACACCACTCCCTGATTGTTTCTATTTTTCCCCACCTTTTATGACAAACCCTGAGGTCTGAGCTGGCCTTTTAATTCCTGGGTCCCACAGGGTCTTGAACGGAGCTGGATGTGGAGTAGATACAATTAATAAGTACACACTGATCCACTGTTTGATGACAGAAAAAGAAATATCTGGAAAAGAAGCCATTTCCTGTGTCCCCAGTTTCCAAAAGGAAGAAAGGGCTGAGCCACAGTGCCTCTTAACTCTGCTCTAAATCCACAGTTTGGGGACAACTTCCTCTTAGTCAGAAAATCATCCTTGCAGATCGAAGGCCAAAAACTGGCAAGGGGCAGAGAATCGGCCAAAGGATTACTTCTAACTCAATCAAAACACAACGTGAACACTATGAAAAAACAGCCCAACATTATCAACAATTTAATAATGTAAGCCCTTTATTTGTGCATCACTCAAGTTTGCAAGGCACTTTCCCAGCTATTATCTCATTTTAGCCTTATAAAAATCTTAAGAGATGGATGCAGCAAACACAATGTCCTCAATAGGAAAAGAAACAAGGGACACAACGGTTCAAGAGGCTTGGCACATTTTCCAGAACCAGCTGCTGAGCACACAGAACTGGAACGTGGGTTTCCTTATTCCCAGTCAAAAATGTTTGTGCAGAATCACATACCCCTGAAGCATGGGTAAGAAAAGGTCAGCACTACACACTTTAATAGAGACAATCTGTGCTGTGCAGAGAATGCTGGCTTGGAGCTGGACCGACCTGGGTTCAAATCTCCCCTGAGCCTCCGTTTCCAATGCGAAAAATAAACACAAAACTGCCTCTATTTTATCGAGTCACTACTGATAAAAGCAATCCATTACGATGCTGGGCACAGAACTCAGGAGGTGATTGATAAATGGCAACTGTTTAATATTATGGCCGTAGTCATTAAGATTCTGACTTAGAATATCTCTTTTAAGAAACTATTATCCCCCCACCTGGTCCACAGTTAGATAATGTGATTTCTTGATGGACATGCATTCTCATTCATTCTGACTCAATACGCATTTTTTCCTTGAGTTCTTCATTTTAAAATAGCTCTCACACCAGGAAATCCAATGTAGAATTAAAGGCACACAAATTTTATTATGCCTAAAACCCTGGATACGGCCAGCTTCCCAGCACTCGCACAGGGCAGCTCAATCTCTAGTCACACCAACTCAAGAATTTTGGAAAATCCTGAAAGACTAACATTTTAAGGCCCTGACAGTCAATCTCCCTGACGTTTATTTCCAAAGCTCAGGAAGCAATAGGGGAGACAATGAATTATTTATCATAAATAGTGGAACACAAGCCTCTTAGGTTTATGAGGAATGCAACATCCCCTTTGCAGGGACAGACTGCATCCTGTTCCACAATGCCAGGCACCAGGGAGGCTGAAGGCATCGCAGGCCTGCTCCTTGTACTTTTACCAGCCACATCGTGGAAATGCCATGTAAATAATGGCGATAACTAATCATTATTAAGCACATATATCTCAGGCACCATGCTAAGCACTTCACATGCACGTCCTCATTTAATCCCCAAGGGAGGCATTAGTATGATCCCCATCATATAGTAGAGGTCACTGAGGCTTAAGAAGATTAACTAATTTGCTCCAAGGTCAGGGAATTAATAAATGGCAGAATCAGGAATTGAATACAGACCTGTTTGCCTCAAAGTCAGTGAACTTCATACCCATGTCATAGCAAGTCCTTTGGACAGTTCAATTAATATCTAAGCACAGAAATAATATACTTTGACCTCTTCACTAAGTTCTGCAGGAAAATGATGATAGTCTCATGCAGTGACAAGCTTCAGTGTGATCCCACTCCCTGGGCTGGAAAGTACACGGATGTAAGGTACAGGAGGGTACAATGTCTAACAGGCAGTCACTATGGACTAAGGCATCATGTATGAACATGCACTTGTCTCAGAACCTATGAAAAAGGTCAGTATCTTATCTCTCTTTGACAGATGACAAAAGTCAAAGCCATGCCACTTGTCTAAGTCCCCAGCAGAGCCTCAAGGCTGTGGTGCAGGCTGTACCCTTTGTGAGGCAGTGATTGAAGACTTACCAGGGCCAAATTCCACTAGCCAAGCTGTGTGCTCCGGCACTGGCTGCATCAGCCCTGAGCACGTTTTATGTTTGTTCACCCAGAAACAGCTCCTGTTACTAGCTCATCCCCTCAGAATGGGGGCGCCTTTTGTAATCTGCACAAAGGTCCCTATGTGCCAGCCAAGGCTCCAGCAATCACATGAAAGCTCCAGGAACGGAGCCTAAGTCTGATTCCAGGACGCATGCCCTTTCCACTACACTGCGCTGCTGACCAGGGCAGATCAGAGTGCTCAACGTTCGTACATGCACTCAGAATGACTGGATTTGTGGTAAATGCCCAGAAGAGACAACATACAGATTTAAACATAGACATCAACCTCCCCTGGGAAGCCTCCTTTTACCCTCACATTAGAGGACGTCTTTAGCAGCCTGAACTTAACCGCGCAGAGGCACTCGCCCTGCTGCACTGAAACTGCCTTTTTGCCTATTTGCCATTCACCAGCTAGGGGGCCAGAGTCAACAGCCTGTGGGCCCCTCCTGCAGCCCCAGCACCTAGCACAGCACCCAGACATACAGCAGGCACCCAACAAACAGTTAATGACTAAAGAGATGGAAAGGGGGAGGGGAGAGGAGAGGAAAGATAAGAAAGGAAGAATTCCTGCAGAGGGTCTGAAATCAGAGAGAAGATGGGAGAGCCAAAACGAGGCTCTCGGGAGACCCATGTACATTCTTCCTCAATTGCCCCAGCCTCCATCAGGATAAATGAATGCATGCGTGTGCACACACACTCTCACACACACATGCTCATACACACCCATATACAAAATCATACACGTGCACACACATATCCATATACACAATCATACACACATACACAAGCACCTATACAACCACACACACATGCACACTCACGCACGTACACAACCACATACACAACCCATGTACACAACCACATACACATGTGCACACTCCCAAATGTACCGTATACACAATCTCACACACAAACGTGCACTTACACATGTGCCCACAACCACACACACGTGCACTTACACATATGCCCACGACACACAGCACACTCACAAACGTGCCCATATTCACAATCACACACACGTACACTCACAATGTGCCCAGATATGCAATCACACACATGCACACTCGCATGCGCACATATACAGTATCACACACATGCACACTCACACACCATCTACATAATCACACAACGTGCACACTCAAACGTGCCTATATACACAATCACAGGCACACACACAAACACACCCATATACACACATACCTGTGTACTCACAAACACACCCATACACATACACACAGAGATATGATCACACACTCACACGCACATGGGATCACACACACGAGAATGAGCTTGGTCCATTAGGAAATTTCTTCTTGGATCACAGCCAGAGGTTTGATGAGGAAAAGAGAAGGAAAATGAAAGGTCTTTCTGCAGACCACTTCCTACATGAGCAAAAAAGATTAAAAGGCTATAAAATAAACCAGAGGATTTCAGTGGCTTCACGTTATAACGAGAGACCAAAATAATAAATCAATTACTACTCAGTTAAAGGTTTAATTAAACCATTTCAAGTAGCTCTCAACTTAAAATGAATTGTGAAGGTTAAACCTGGATGAAAATCATTAGAGAGAAACTAAGCCTCTACAAGCCTCAAATTTTATGAACTTTCACAAAGAGAAAAGGAAAGACTTGAAGTTCATAATGAAAGACTTTTTAAAATTTTTTGTCATGTTAAGAGGCTGAGTTTAACTAAGGAATTCATGCGTTTTAAAATTAAACTACACAGACAAAAGTAGTTTAGTATACACACACACACACAAAAGAAAACATATGGAAGAAGAATTTGTCAAAAGTAAATTATTTAATAAAGGAAAATAATTTATAAAAGTAGGTTCAATGATAAGAATTTGATTATTCCTGGACTACCACCATAACATGCAAATAACATCAAATCAGCTGGGCCTAAATCCCTCCCTCTCACTTACTATATAGGTAATCTTGAACATGCTGTTTTAACTCCTCTGAGTCTCTAAGCCACATATTCCTCAATTATAAAATCTGGGCATCAGCCAGGAAATAGATGTGAATAACCCTATAAACCAACAAATTCTAATACATATACCGAACATGCCACCCAGCAACAGCAGAATACAAAGTATTCTCAAGTCCACATGAAAAATTCTCCAAAACAGACAACATTTTAGGCCATAAGTCAAGTCTCTATAAATTTAAAAGAACTGGGCCAGGCGCAGTGACTCACGCCTGTAATCCCAGCACTTTGGGAGGCCGAGGCAGGTGGATCACAAGGTCAGGAGTTTGAGAACCATCCTGGCCAACACAGTGAAACACCGTCTCTACTAAAAAAAAAAAACAGAAAAATTAGCCGGGCATGGTGGCGGGCGCCTGTAGTCCTAGCTACTCAGGAGGCTGAGGCAGGAGAATCGCTTGAAACTGGAAGGCGGAGGTTGCAGTGAGCCGAGATAACGCCACTGCACTCCAGCCTGGGCGAAAGAGTGAAACCCCATCTCAAAGAAAAAAGAATGGAAATCATTCAAGTATGTGGAATTAAATTAGAAATAAAAAGGAAGAAATTTGGGAAATTCAAAAATTTATGAAAATTAAATGGTACTCTTAAATAGCCATTGGGCCAAAAAGGAAATCATAAGGGAAATTAGAAATACTCTGAGATGAACAAAACAAAAACACAACATACCAAAACTTATAGGATGTAGCAAAGACAGTTCTAAAAAGAAAGTTTATTGTCTACATTAGAAAAAAAGAAAAATCTCAAATAAACAACATAACTTTACAACTCAAGGAATTAGACAAAGAAGAATAAATAAGCCCAAAGTGAGCAGATGGAAGGAAATAATAGAGTAGAGCAGAAATAAACAAAATAGAAAAAGAATAAAAAAGATCAACAAACTAAGAGCTTGTTGTTTGAAAAGATAAACACAGTTGAGAAACCCTTAGCTAGACTAACCGAGAAAAAAAGAGAGGCCACAAATGAATTAAATTTTGAATAAAAAAGGACACATTATAACTGGCACCACAGAAAGACAAGTGATCATAAAAGACTACTATCAACAATTATATGCCAACCAACTAGATAACCTAGAAGAAACTGATAAATTCCTAGAATCACACAATCTACCAAGACTGGATCATAAGGAAGTAGAAAATCTGAATAGATCAATAACAAGTTAGGAGACTGAATCAGTAATCAAAATCTCCCAACAAAGAAAAGCCCAGGACCAGGTGGTTTCACTGGTGAATTCTACCAAACATTTAAAAAAGAATTAATTCCAGTTTTACTCAAGCTCTTCAAAAAAATTAAAGAGGAGGGAATACCTCCCAACTCATTTTGTAAGGCCAAAGCTAGACAGACACTACCAAAAAAGAAAATTACAGGCCAATATTCCTGATAAACAAAAATACTCAAAAAATACTAACAAACCAAATTCAACAGCACATTAAAAAAATTACACACCATGATAACGAGGGTGTTTTCTCTAAGATGCAAGGCTGGTTCAACATATGTGTATAAATAAATGCGATATATAACATTTATAGAATTAAGGACAAAAATCATACATGATCATATCAATAAGTATGGGAAAAAGTTTGACAAAATTCAACAACCTTTCATGATAAAAACTCTCAAAAAACTAGATAACAAGGAATGTACCACAACATAATAAAGGAATGTGCTTCAACAAACGACAGACCCAGAGCTAACATAATAATCAACGTGAAAAGCTGAAAGTTCTCCTCTAAGATCAGGAATAAGACAAGGGTGCCTACTCTCACCACTTATATGCTTCCTGGCATTGGAAGTCCTAGCCAGAGTAGTTAGGTAAGCAAAAATACAAAGCATGCAAAGTAAAATGGAAGGAGTAGAACTGTCTCTGTTTGTAGATGACATAATCTTAGATATAGAAAGCCCTAAAGATTATACTTCTAATAGCTTTTGGATAATGTATAAAGTTACAAATGTTACAAGATACAAAATCAACATACAAAGATCTGTTGTGTTTCTACACAAAAACAACTGAAAAAGAAAACTATCCCATTTATAATAGCGTCGAAAAAAATACTTAGGAATAAATATAATCAAGGTGAAAGATCCGTATACTAAAAACCATATCAATGAAAGAAATTGAAGATGACACAAATAAATGGAAAGATATCCCACATTTATGGATCAGAAGAATTAATATTGTTAAAATGTTCATACTAACAGAAGCAACCTATAGATTCAATGCATCCTGGGAATCTAAGGTAAAGCATGGTGACTATAACTAACAACACTGTATTATATACTTAAAATTTGCTAAGACATATCTTAAATGTTTTCACCACATACATACAAAAATAATGGTAGCTATGTGAGGTAATAGATGTGTTAACTAACCTGATTGTGGTATCATTTCACAATATATACGTATAACAAATCATCACTGTAAACTTACACAATTTTGTCAAGTATACCTTAATAAAGCTGGAGAAAGAAAGAGAGAGAAGGACCTGAAAGATAAAAGAATTATCTCAAATCAATAGCCTACCCTTTCCAACCTAAGAAAAAAAAACAGAAGCAAGCTAAATCCAATACAAGCAGAAGGACAGAAATAATAATGCCTAGAATGCGAAGAGATTATATAAAATATAGAAAAAGAAAAGAGAAAATCAACAAAACCAATGTTTTTCAAAGATTAAGACAATGCCAAACCTTCAGCTAAACTTACCAAGAAAAGATAGCAAGACCTAATTTGTTAAAATCAATAATGAAAGGGAGAACATTACCATTTAATCTTACAAAAATCAAAATAATTATTAGAGAATATTAAGAACAATTACATGTCAACAAATTAGACAATCTAGACAAAATGGAAAATTCCCTAGAAAGACAAACTACTGAACCTAATTCAAAAATAGCAAAGATGCATACACCTATAACAAGAGATTGAATCAGTGAAAAAATAAAAAGCCCAGGACTAAATAGTTTCACTGGTGAATTCTACCAAATGTTTAGAGAAGAATTAACACCAATACTTAAAAATTTTTCCAAAAAATAGAAGAAGAGGGAACACTTCTCAAGTCATGCTATGAGGCCACTATTACCCCGAAACCAAAACCAAAGACATCAAAGACTCTAGACCAATATCTCTTATGAATATAAATGCAAATATGTTTAACAAAATACTAGGAAACTGAATCCAGCAGCACAGCCAAAGGATTATGCAACATGACCAAATGAGATCTATCCAAAAGTTACAAGGGTGATGCATCCTGGCATGTAAAAACATCAGTGTAATATACCATATTAATACAACAAATAAGAAAAAAAACCACATGGTCATCTCAACAAACTCAGAAAAAACATCTGACAAAATCCAACACCATTTTATGATTTAAAAAATAAACAACACTCAACAAACCAAGAATAAAAAGAGCTTCCTTAACCTAATGAAGAACATCTATCTCTCACACACACACACACACACACACACACACACCATCATACTTAATGGTAAAAGACTGGATACTTTCTTTCTAAGATAGTATCAGAACAAGAATGTCCACTCATCATTTCTACTCAACCCTGTACTGGAGTTTCTTGCCAGGGAAATTGGGCAAGAAAATAAAATACAAAGAATCCAGATTAGAAAGGAAAAAGTAAAATTATCTCTAGTCACAGATGACAAGATTATATGTAAAGACTCCTGAGGAATACACTAAAAAACTAATAAACAAGTTTTTAGAAGTTTTTTTAAAAAACTAATAAACAAGTTCACAAGATCTAATAAACAAGTCCAGCAAAATTGCAGGATAAAATATCTATATACAAATAACAGTTGTATTTATAAACTAGCAATGAGCAATCTGAAAATAAATTAGGAAAATAGTTCCATTTACAGTAGCATCAAAAAGAATAAAATACTTAGGAATTAAAGTAATCAAGGAGGTATAAGACTTGTACATTGAAAAATACAACACATTGTTGAAAGAAATGAAACAAGACCTAAATTTAAATGGAAAGATATTCCATGTTCACGGATTGGAAGGTTTAAAATTGTTAAGATGGCAGTAGTCTCTAAATGGATCTTGATACAGCTTGGCTCTGTGTCCCCACCCAAATCTCACCTCGAATTATAATCCCCATAATCTCAACATGTCAAGGGTGGGACCAGGTGGATGTAATGGGATCATTGGGGCAGTTTCCCCCATGCCGTTCTCGTGATAAGTGAGTTCTCATAAGATCTGATGGGTTTATAATCGTCTGGCACTTCCCCTTGTTTGCACTCACTCTGTCCTGCTGCCCTGTGAAGAAGGTTCCTGCTTCTCCTTTGCCTTCTACCATGACTGTAAGTTTCCTGAGGCCTCCTCAGCAACGAGGAACTATGAGTCAATTAAACCTCTTTTCTTTTTTATTTTTTTTCTTTTTTTTTTTTTTGAGACAGAGTCTCGCTCTGTCACCCAGGCTGGAGTGTAGTGGTGCCATCTTGGCTCACTGCAACCTCTGCCTCCTGGGTTCAAGTGATTCTTCTGCTGCCTCAGCCTCCCGAGAAGCTGGGACTACAGGCCCACGTGCCACCACACCCAGCTAATTTTTGTATTTTTAGTAGAGACGGGGTGTCACCATAATGGCCAGGCTGGTCTCGAACTCCTGACCTCATGATCCGCCCACCTCAGCTTCCCAAAGTGCTGGGATTACAGGCGTGAGCCACTGCGCCCGGCCTAAACCTCTTTTCTTTATAAATTACCCAGTCTCAGGTATTTCTTCATAGCAGTGTGAGAATGGACTAATACAGATCTAATGCAATCTTTACCAAAAATCCAACTGTCTTTTTTGAAGAAATAGACAAGCTGATCCTAAAATTCATATGGAACTGCAAAAGACCCTGAAAAGTCAAAACAATCTTGATAAAGAAGAACAAAGTTGGAAGATTCAAACTTCCCCATTTCAAAACTTACTACAGTCACAGCCATCTAAACAGTATACTACTGACATTAGAAGAGACGTATTGATCAATGAAATAGAATTAAGAGTCCAGAATTAAACTCATACATTTGTACTCAATTGATTTTTGACAAGGGTGCCAAAACCTCTCAATGGGAAAAGAACAGTCTTGTCAACAAATGATGTTGAGACAACTGGATAACCACATGTAGAAGAACAAATTTGGAACCCTACCTCACATTATATGCAAAAATTAACTTAAAATGGATCAAAGACTTAAATGCTTAACATCATTAATCATCAAAAATGCAAACCAAAACCACAATGAAATACCAGTTCACATTCACTGGGATGGGTACAAACCAAAATGTGAAAATTAACAAGTGTTGGCAACGATGTGGAGAAACTGGATCCTTTATATGTTGTTGACTGAAATGTTTTTAAATGGTGCACCTCCTATTGAAAAAAGTTTGACAGTCCTTGAAAAACTTAAATATAGAATTGCCATATGACCCAGCAATCCCACTCCTTGGTATATATCCAAGAGAAATGAAAACAAATATTCATGTGAAAACTTGTAAACAAATGCTGATAGAAGCATTATTCAGTAGCCTAAAAGTGAAAACAACTCAAATGTCTATCAAAAGAGGAATGGATACACAATATGTAGCATATGCATACAATGAAATATCACTCAGCCATAAAAAAGGAATGAAGCACTGATACATGCTACAATATGGATGAATCTTGAATGACTGCTTAATGGGTACAGAGCTATTTTTGGAGTAATGAAAATGTTCTGGAATTAGGTACTTGTAGAAGTTGTACAATCTTGTAAACACACTAACACCATTGAATTTTATATTTTAAAATTCTTAAAATGGCTAATTTTATCTCATATGAATTTTATCTAAAAATAACAGGTAAAAAATAGTGAACTGGAAAATGGATCAGAAGTAAATACGCAGAATGCAGCACAAGATAAAAGCAAAGAAAACATAAAAGTTAGGGTAAAGGTATAGAGAAGGACTAGCAAATATTTAAGTCACAGAAAGATAATGAAGCAGAGGCAATACCAAAAGGCAGAACAGTTTATATTCTTCTAAAATTTATAAAAATCATAAATCTATAGGTTTAAGAAGACCAACTAACATCGATGTAAAAATTTACTTAATCCTACCTGGATGCATCACAGTAAAACTTTAGAAAACCAAAAACAAAGAGACTAGGGAATTAAAGCACTTAAAGTCAGATTGACAGCTGGCATCCTAACAACAATAAAAGCCAGGATTCAATGAAATAATATTTTCAATGTGCTGAAATGAAAAAAAAAGCCAACCTACAATCCTATCCCCAAGAAAAACATATATTAAAAATAAAGACAATAGGCTGGGCATGGTGGCTCACGCCTGTAATCCCAGCACTTCGGGAGCCTGAGGCAGGCAGATCACTTGATGTCAGGAGTTCAAGACCAGCCTGGCCAAAATGGCAAAACCCCATCCCTAGTAAAAATATAAAAATTAGCCGGAAATGGCTTGAACCCAGGAGGTGGAGGTAGCAGTGAGCCCAGATCGTGCCACTGCACTCCAGCCTGGGCAAATGAGCGAGACTCTGTCTCAAAATAATAATAATAAAGGCAATAATTAGGACCACATCAGATAAACAATAACCAGGAGAGTTCATGATGAGCAGCTCCATTCAGATTTCTTTACAAAGAAATCTAAAGTGTATTCTATAGCAGAAAAAAACTCATCCATGGATGGAGATGGAATGGATGCAGATCCAAGGACTGAAGAGCCAGAAAGTCATAAATATGTAGCTAAATCTAAATGAACACTTACTGTATAAAACAATCATTATCATGCATTGTGAGGTTTAAAATGAGTACACACAGATTCTCTAAAGACAAGTGTTAATATTTTCTATACAAAGAGCTCCTACAAATCAATAAAGAGCAAACAAAAACATAGACAACTGATATGAACAGTAATTCACAGATGTGTAAATAGCCATTAAACAGTAAACATGGTCAACCTCACTAGTGACCAGCAAAATGCAAATTAAAATGATACACCATTTTTTGTCTATCAAATTGGCAAAAACTCTTTAAAATAAGATAATATCCTTGGGTTGATGTGGATATGGAAAAACAGAAGATCTTAGATCCTAGTGAGAATATAAATGGATAAAACCTTTCCAGAGAGCATTCTGATAAAACCTAGCAAACTTTTCAATAAGCATACCCTCTACACAGCAATTCTCCTAGCAATATAGCCAACGTGAATGTACAATGTACAATGATATTCATGACAACATTTATTGTAACATTATTTATAATAGCACAAAATTAGAGAGAAAACATATGTCATCAAAAAAAGAAAAGGTTGAGTAAATTATGCATTATCCATAGAAGTAAATACCATACAGACACTAAAAAAAATTAGGACATACAAATAATACAGTATTGTGTACTTGACATTTGCTAAAAGAGAAGGTCGGGTTTTTGGTGGGGTTTTTTTTCATTCTTATTATTATTATAATACTTTAAGTTTTAGGGTACATGTGCACAACGTGCAGGTTTGCTACAAATAGCAAAGACTTGGAACCAACCCAAATGTCTTTTTTTAAAAAAAAAAAAAAAAAAAACAGGGTCTCACTCTATCACCCAGGCTGGAGTGCAGTGGTGCAATCACAGCTCACTGTAGCCTCAACATCCTGGCTCAGCCTCCTGAGTAGCTGGGACTACAGGCACAAGCCGCTTTATCTGTTTTTTTTTTTTTTTTTTTTTTTAGAGACAGAGTCCCATTATGTTGCCCAGGCTGGTCTCAAACTCCTGGGCTCAAGTGATCCTCCTCCCTCAACTTCTCAAAATGCTAGGATTACAGGCATAAGCCATCACACACAGCCGAAAAAGAACAGATCTTCTCACAATACACACACACACATAAAAGTTAACTACATGGGGTGATAGATAAATGAGTTAGCTTGGCTGTGACTTCACAATGTATATGTATATCAAAATATCATATATACACCGTAAATACATACAATTTTTGTCAATTATACCTCAATAAAACTAAAAAAAGAAATTAGGAGACATGTTGGTACTGAAATGAAGAAATATCCAGTACATACTGCTGACATTTTTTTAAGGCTGCAGAACACATATTATGATCCCATTTTTGTTTCTTATTAAATAACAAAGCAATTAACCGTGTATTTATGTTTACATATGCAGAGAAAAAGTCTGGAAGAACACTTGTTAGCACCATTATTTCTAGAACTTGGAGGTCAGTTAGAAAAACGTGCTTTCCCCATATTATATTGCTTTAATTTTCTTTTACAGCAAGATTTCAGGGCCAGGCACGGGGGCTCATGCCTGTAATCTCAGTACTTTGGGAGGCTGAGGCAAGTGGATCACCTGAAGTCAGAAGTTCGAGACCAGCCTGGCCAACATGGCAAATTCATCTCTACTAAAAATACAAAAATTAGCTGGGTGTGGTGATGGACACCTGTAATCCCAGCTACTTGGGAGGCTGAGGCAGGAGAATCACTTGAACCCGGGAGACGGAGGTTGCAGTGAGCCAAGATCACGCCATTGCACTCCAGCTAGGTGACAAGAGCAAACTTGTCAAAGTCAAAAAAAAAAAATTACTCTTATAATTGGAAAAAAAAAGTACAAAGTAAAAGTGTAATTGCTTTGATGGGTTTACCCACATAGTATATTCGCGCAGTAGAAGCACCAAAGTCAGTCTGGAGGAGTTAAGGGAAGTTTTACAAGTGTGGGTTCACCTGCAACACCACGGAGGGAAAAAGGAGCCGGGGGCCTAGAGGACCTCCAGCTGTTCGGCTATAGAAGGAGCCTACAGTACCAAGAGAAGGGCCCCACCAGTGAATCCATGCTGCCAAGGGCACTCCATAGAAGTCAGGGGTCTTATACTCGTCAGAAGGATCCCCAGGTCAAATGAGTTTGAGGAGCCCTGCTTTGGGTGGCGAAAGCCACTGAAGTTTCTTGAGCAAAGGGTGACAGCTGGGACGGAGGGAGGGCAGCAAGGCCCAAGGCAAGAAAGCAAGGACAACAAAAGGTAATTCATTCACTGGACACACACATAAGGGGCTGTACCCTGTGTCAGGCCCCATGCCAGGACCTGAGGCTAAGAGCTGAACAGCCCAAATCCCATCTTTGGGATATTTCCTGACAAGCAAGAGAAACATAGAGACAAATGAAAGCACACCCAGGTGAGACAGAACTGAAACAAGTCTAGTTGTGGGGTTCTGGGAGCCCAGAGAAAGGTCCTGCAGCCCCACCTGGAACCAAAGAAGTGTTCCTCAGGGTGACCCCAAGCTGAGTGAGTCCCAGCCACATACAGGAGTGAACCAGCAAGAACACCTGCAAGGGGCTTCCCAGGCAGGGGTGGCCTTTGCATTCAGTTGCTCCTCTGCCAGCAGTCGGGGAACCGTGGCTGTAGATCAGTGATGAGAGGGAGGAGAGGGGCATGGGGGACGGTTGAGAGGGAGGTGAATCTCCGGGAAGGGGCAGGAGCTCAGGGCCAGCTCCTACATGAATGGCACTGTCTCTCACTAATGCTGGTTAGGCGTGGAAGGGTGGAAGTCGGAAAATGCACCTTACAACACTGACACTCATAATTCTATGTGAATTCTGCTTTTTTAGCATTTATTCATTTCCTATTTATAAAAGAAATGAAAGGCAGGGTACGGTGGCTCACACCTGTAATCCCAGCATTCTGGGAGGCCTAGGTGGGTGGATTGCTTGAGTCTAGGAGTTTGAGACCAGCCTGAGCAACATAGTGAAACCCTGTCTATACAAAAAATACAAAAATTAGGTGGGTGTGGTGGCGGGTGCCTGTAGTCACAGCTACTCAGGTGGCTGAGGTGCGAGGAACACTTGAGCCCAAAAGGTGGAGGTGGCAGTGAGCCAAGATCACACCACTGCATTCGAGCCTGGGCAACAGAGTGAGACTCAGTCTCAAAAAGAAAATGAAAAAAATTAAAATTAAAATTTCTCTCTTATCTACAACTCATTTAGAAAGAAGAGAATCTTAATATAAGCAAAGAACTAAAAGCTTTGCAAGAGCCAGTCTAGAAGTTCTTTCCACCTTGATCCACATGGCTTCTATCTGCCATATGAATTAGACAAGAGACATTATCCATTTTTCTGAGTCCATATACATTCAACCCCAGAGGCAGGTACCCAGATGAAACCCTGTCTCTACAAAAAATACAAAAATTAGCTGGGTGTGGTGACAGGCGCCTGTAGTCACAGCTACTCAGGTGGCTGAGGTGAGAGGAATGCTTGAGCCCAAAAGGCGGAGGTGACTAAACACAGTTCTTGACTAAAGCCCTCTCTGTGAAGCTATACTCTTCAGAAAGCAAGTCACTGACTGCTCAGCAGGGAAGTGGGCCATGGAGAGTGTGGGTGTCACAAAGCTTCTGGCCAGGGGTCAGGACTCACACAGGCTGGGTGGGCAGAGGGAGGGCGCAGAACTGCAAGGCCCCTGGCACCAAGGAGGTTCTGACTCTCACTGTCCTATGCAAACTTTCCTCCTCTACTCCAAAGCAAAGGGTCTCAAGTGTGCGCTACTGGTTGAGACGCAATTACACATAACTTTCCTCCTCACTCCTGCTTCCTCTAAATGGGGAGAGGACAGGTCTGCTCACAAGGCCTGTGAGGGGCTGAGCACGCCATGGACAAACACCCTATTAGCTGACGGTGATGACAGAAGTAAGAAATACTAACTGCTGCTCCTTATTCACCCACCACTAGCTTCGGGTGCTGCATCTTTTTCGTTTTTCACTTTATGCCACTAACAGTAACTCTCAGAACTTCCTAACTTCCCAAAAACTTAATCTTCTGTCAGGCATGTTTCTCTGAGAACCCTGGGAATGACCAGAGGGACTTATTAACCAAAATATTTTTTGTCTGGAATGTCTCCTTGTTAATGGTGTCCGACAGATGATGAATAGCCAGCCTATTTAGAAATGCCAGTCTGAATATTCCCAGGAAAGAGCCAGTGGATTATTAGTGTGGCTGATGAACTCTGCAATGGGACACTGACTGCTATGCATTGGGCTTCTGCACAGGTGCCCAGCCGCTGTCCTTTATCTTAGTGTTTTGTGAGGATCTTTGCAGCGGTTCCTCATGTGCTATATGTTTTCTCTGTCTGTGGGGACCTAATTACAGTGCCTGGATGGTTTCTCTGATCCTTGCACCTGCTGCATCTGATAACCACACAGTGATAGATGTCCAGACACTACAGACAAGATGCATCTCACTTTGCACATTGACTGTGAACCCAAAGGATTCTGTGCAAATCAAAGCTTTGCAATGTGAATCCTTGTTCCAGGTTTATAGGAACAGTTGGAAAATGCTGTAAGATTATATAGACTTATTTATTAATCATGTATGTTAGAACAACAGCTTCCTTTTATCATGTTCTGTGTGCCAGGCATCATCTTAGGTCCTGTAGGCATATTCTTTAACTTCATCCTCACAGACCCCCTTGTAACCAGCATATTTCTCTTCATTTGTCCAGATAAGCAAAGTGAGGCTTGGAGAAGTAACATCATTGGCTTCAGGTAATGCAGCCAGTAGGTACTAGGGCTGGGTTAAACCCACACTTGTCTGACAACGAGCTCATGTTTTTCACACTATTGAATACTGCCACTTCCATTCATTCATTCATTCATTCATTTGCCAACCTACAGGGGGCTAGGTATGGGATTTCAAAGGCACAATCTTATTTGAGCATATCTACAATTGGAGACTTATTGTGACTTCTGATTTGGAAATGTGGATTTTCTAGGCTTCTGCTATGCCCATGGAGCAAATCAACATCAACAGGTGTGTCAGAAGGTATCCTGCCCCGCCCCCCAGCCCCCTTACCATCTCCGGTTTTGCTTGAGTTGGGGGGTTCAGGTGTACTCAGAGGCCTAAGGGGAATAATAATCTCATCAACATTAACCCCTTCTTCCATGTGCTTCTCTGAAACGTGGGAGAGGAGTTCCGACTGATTTGGTGAGAAGAGGTTACAACATTTACACATAAAGATGGCCGTGTTTTCTGTAAGGAAAAAAAAGGAAAATATGTTATTTCATCTCCACATAAACAATTATTACTTCCAACTGCCAAAGACAATACCGAAAGCTGCCCTTCTGAGCCATCACCAGCCTCTACCAGATTGTGTCCCTCTGGCAGTCACCTCCATGGCAGGCCACTCACTTTCATCTTCAGGGAGCTCCAGGGGCCAGAAGGTTCTTTATTCAGTATCTCAACCCTCAGTCTTTCTGGATAGTGTCTAATACAAACCTCCTTGTTACCCAAATCTACTCATCAGCCCAGATTCTGGGATAAGTACAGCCAAGTAAAAAACAAATATGTGGCCGGGCGCGGTGGCTCACGCCTGTAATCCCAGCACTTTGGGAGGCCGAGGTGGGCGGAGCACAAGGTCAGGAGATCGAGACCATCCTGGCTAACATGGTGAAATCTCGTCTCTACTAAAAATACAAAATATTAGCCAGGCGTGGCAGCGTGCACCTGTAGTCCCAGCTACTCGGGAGGCTGAGGCAGGAGGATGGCATGAACCCGGGAGGTGAAGCTTGCAGTGAGCCGAGATTGCGCCACCGCACTCCAGCCTGGGTGACAGAGCGAGATTCTGTCTCCAAAAAAAATAAAATAAAAAATAAAAAATAAATTTGCAACTTAAAAAACTAAATCCTACCCCTCAAATGACTGAACTGCACACTGATGGCAATTAAGCAGTCTTGCTAGATTCTCTCAAATTAGGCGCAAGGAAAAGTTGACCACAATAGCATTTCTCAACAGCCCAGCACCTTTCGATGAAACGATGGGAATTTGTTGCCTCTTTAAAGCCACTGAATTCCTATTTAAAGCATTCTCATTGTTCAGAAAATTTACCAATAGTTCATTATGTTCATCTCATTATACTAGGCAGGAAGACATAATAAGGGAAATAAAACACTCACTTTTTAGACTGATAAAATAATTATAGGTATATACAAAATATTAAATTCAGGATTCAATAACAATTAAAAGCCAGATCTTTGTATTATTATTTTTACATTCAGACTGAAAGGAAGTGGCTTTGTCCACTGAAAAGGACAATGGCTTTGGAGCCAAAAGGCCCAGGTTAAATTCCCAACTCGTCCCTAAATGCTGGAAAGCTGAGGACCTCAGAGAAGCAGTCATCTGTCAGTTGCTGGAATCCATAGGAACTTTGGGGATGGAACATGCCTATTCAGCAGCAAGAACCCAGCAGACACTCAGAAAGCACAACACTGACTCGGCGCAACTCTGCACCCATGGTGTGCCCTCGCCCAGCAGCTGGACAGCTCGCAATCCACACCTGGCTCCCTTCAGCATCCCCCTCACCAGCCTCCTGGGGAGTCTCAACGCTGCCTGGAAGTCACATGCAACTTCTACGCCATTTACTGCCTGGTGATGCTGGACAAATACATGGCAATCATACAAGCTCTGTGCTCTCTGGTGATGGTGAGCAAGTATCTCATCCTCCTCGCTCCTCAGTCTCAACAGCTGACCTTGCTTCATATCTCACTGGAAGCAGCCAGAAAACAACTGCCTCTGCCACCCCTTCCAACCCGCCTGCGTCTTCAGCTGTCTCCCCACCTCGCTCCTGCTGGTTTGAAGGTGGGCATAGTGAGGGGGACACAAGGTGTGCGGGTGAGAGCAGTGGCCCACCCCAGAGCAGGGCTATCATATCTCTGATATTGTCTGGAATTGCTGGTTCATGGAGATACTAAAAGCAGACCAACACTTCACTTGTGTGATCATTACTTCCAAATTCTCTAAAGATAGCGCATGCCTGATTGCCTGCACCCAGGAAGATGCTCCCACAGCCCTGTGTGAGAAGGCTACTAGACAAAGGGTGCATGATGGCTTGTGTGTGCAGAACTCACCCTCTCCGATGATTGTTCTCCAGGTCATCAATTCTTCCCTCTGTACTAGATCTTTCCATTGGCCTATAAGCATACTCTTATTCTCCCATCTTAAAATGAAAACATCTCCTGATCCCCACTCCCGCAACCCATTTCTCTCCTCTTTACAGTAAAACTCTCCTACCAGAAAGAGGAAATGAGGAAAGGCAATAGGCCAACCCAGCCTTGCTGGCATGAAGGTGGAGCTCTTGGAAGGCACTGGAGTCCCAGGAGCAAGCCCCTCCTTGGGTTCACAGAAAGACTTTCTCCGTGAATTAGCAGGGAGGTAACGACCTGAGAGAATTCTTTCCTACCAACAACACATGAAATCAAAATTTAACAAAGCAGAACATTGCTTCGCCAATGAAAATCTCTCACAGATACTGCCAATCGATATTGTTTTTTTCCAGGAAACGTTCTATTCCTAAGGAACCCAAAATGCTTCCCGAACAAGAAGAGATTAGAGTAATACATTTTTCTTTATAGGAGGCCAAGTTGTTTCCAATGTGCTTCTTGCTAATCCTACAATAATCCAATGATTTAGGCAGAAAGGGTTTGTAATCCCCAGTCCAAAGGTAGGAAACTGAGGCCGAGAGAGGAAAAGCAACTTGCTCAAGTCATTATGGGCAAGAGGCAGGGACCAGATTCTCTCCTACCTGCATTTGACAGGAGTTATGTTTGGCTACAGCCCATGAGCTGAGTTCCTCCAAGTTATAGCTAAAATACTTAAGACTCTACACCCAGCAGCATCTGAAATAAAACTCATTACAGCAAAGAGCGTAATCCCCAAAGCACATATCAACTTCAACTGTGTTCATTTCAGTGTCCATTGAGCAGTAACCACAGGTGGGCCCCACCCCAGACACTGGAGACAGAGATGAATCAGGCATGAGGTTCAGGCCCTGCCACAAGAGGAGGCCACCACATCACTGAACAGATAGACATGTCACAGAACAATCTCATGTAACGGTTTTTACTGAAATTATTTTATAGACATGTCACAGAACAATCTCATGTAATGGTTTTTACTGAAATTATTTCCCAATACCTGTAAGTATTCTTGGTTCCTAGGATGCTCTCAGGAAAATGGGAATTCTGTGACATGTAACAGAGCTGAACTTCTGGGGACCACAGGGCTATTACAATGGGTCTCCTAGTTCAAAGGTACACAAAGCACTGCCTAGAGATTACATAAATAAAACTATTTTGCATTTGTATATGACAAAGTGTTGGAGACTACTGAAAATAAACTACTGCTCAGCTATTCCACACCACCTGAAGGCCTGAGGACCCTGGGTGGCACCTGGCCTTGGCCATCTGTTATGAATTTGCATTAACACATGTGTCTGTGTACTCAGCTCTCTCAGGCAGGGAAACTGGACCTGGAGCTCCCGAGGTGGAGGCAGAGACAAACACAGGAACCTGGAACGACTCTCACATCACAGAAGGCTCCGCCACGTGACGTGGGCCATGAGAGTGGGGTGGATACCGATCTGGACAGGCTGCCATGGACAGGAGAGGCTTCTCAGCCGAGAGACAACCAGAGCTCAGTGCTGCAGGGCAGTGAAACTCCAGGAAGGGCGCGTGGGCAGGAGACATGCAGGCTCAGGGAGGAAACACACAGAGTGCCGTGGAGGCAGGAGGGAGGGAAATGAGTGGATCTGCTGACAACACAGGGACCTGCGCCCACAGGGACAGAGATCCCCAGCACAGTCACTGGGCAGGCACTGGCAGCTCCTGAGAGAGCCAGCAGTTCACCAGCAGAGCAAAGGCAAGGAGAAACTGTCTGAAGGGGCTGGCCCTGAAGGAGAGGCCCCACGTGCCTGAGCTGTGCCAGCTCCCCTGCGTGTCCACACCCTGGATTCTGCAATGGCCCCATCACATGGCTCCCCCTAGAATGTGAGGTCACTGGAAACAGCATCTGGCTAGCCTTGGACACCTCGGTGCACCTGGAGGACAGCAAGTGGCCATGGCGGAATGAGGGAGGGAGAAGGAAGGAGTACATCGGCCCAAGACGGGTGGGACTGACACCAAAGAGCCTGTCCAGGGATGAGAACAGAGATGATGGCCTGAGACACAGGTCTGCAGAGGAGTCAGGCCAAGCAGGCATGACACCATCACTGACTAGACATGGCCAACAACAGAGACAGGGGAGGCAGATGTGCCCCCAGGGGAGCAAGGACAGGTCTGATGGGCAGGATCAGGTGGTTGTGGGCAGGACATCAGCATGCAGATGCCTACTAGGAGCAGGCAGCGCAAGACGGGGTGGGGTTCAGCTACAGTTGGGCAGAGAAATGGGGTCAGCATGCAAGGAGGAACATCAAGCCTAAAGATGGAAAGTGTCAAGAAGCCAAATCCTTCCAAAGGCCCTGTCCCGGTCCATCTGAGTAGCTATCACAAAATGCCACAACTGGGTGGCTTATTAACAGAACTTTATTTCTGACAGTTCTGGAGGCTGGGAAGTCTGAGATAGAGGCATTGGCAGAATCAGTGCTTGGTGAGGGCTGCTTCCTGGTTCATAGCTGGTGCCTTCTTGCTGTGTCCTCACATGGTGGAAGGGGCAAGGTAGCTCTTTGGGGTTTCTTTTATAACAGCAATAATTCCATTCACGAAGGCCCCACCCTCATGACCTGACCACCTCCCAAAGGCCCCACCTGCTAGGCCATCACATTAGGGGGTAGGTTTTGATCTATGAATTTTAGGAGGAAACAAACATTCAGCTCATAGCAAGCAAGAAACAGAAGACCCAGTCCTTAGTGACAGAGAAGGCCCTTAGGGAGAAGGTGGAAGAGAAGAGGGGCTGCTCCTGAAAAATGCAGCAAGAATGGGGAGGGCAGGCACTGGATCCAGCCATGAGGAAGACACTGGTAACCTCAAAAAGTGAGATTTCCCTAACATGGCCACAGAGTCGCACAAGGTGGCTGAGATCAAGGCAGGGATATTCAGAAAGCAGGCACCCTCATCAGGCCTGGGGAAGGTTTGCTCTAATAAAAGGAAGCATCCTTTGCCCGGCTGGGTGACAATGGCCACCGCCAAGCACTGGCTACACTGGACAAATGACTTTTACCAGCTTTCCAAGACTTCCAAGCCTTTGAGTAAAAGGCCAGCATCTATATTAAAATTACAAAATAATAAGAGGTCTGGTCAGCAGGGAGGCAAGCGTACAGAAAGACTGTGCAGACAGCATGTAAAAAGGCCAGAGGGGAGGCAGCCCAGTGTGTCCTCAGCCTCCACATCTCTCTAGCCTGCAAGGCAGCCTCTTTTGGGTCATCCGCCCACAGAGGATGGCTCAGAGGTTTCCAGGGAGTCTGGTTTTCGGGACCAGCCCTATGCCCAAGACCACTTCTCCCTACAAAGTTGCTCTGCAGCGCAGACACGCACGCACAGACACGCACAAGGGTGGTGGAGTCTGCTGCTCTCATGAACGAATACTGCCATGGCAAAGGGGCCAAGAGCGCCAAAGACACTCGCTCATAACTTCTGACCAGTGGTTTTCCTCCTTGAGATCCTGCCTTCATGATCATCCAAAACTAGAACTGGGATTGTGCACTAAGATATTCAACACACAAGCAAGTTCCCAGAAGCAACCGAAGTGCTCAGCAGTGGACAAATCCTGACACTTACAAAACAAATTATGATACAGCCACTGAAAATCATATTTCAAAGAACACTGAATGGCACAGGAAAACGCTCCTAATGAACACTAAGTTTTAAAGAATGGAATACTCAGCTATTTGGTATGAATACAATTTTGTTATTAATGGATAGATATTATTTATGAATAGATGGAAGGAAGGAGAGCTGGCCAGGATTAAAGGAAACATACCAAAATTTTCACTGTGAAACTTTTTTAAAAAATAACTTCTGCCTGTAATCCCAGCACTTCGGGAGGGCAAGGTGGGTGGATCACGAGGTCAGGAGTGCGAAACCAGCCTGGCCAACATGGTGAAACCCTGTCTCCACTAAAAATACAAAAAATTAGCCGGGGGTGGGGGCATACACCTACAATCCCAGCTACTCGAGAGGCTGAGGAAGGAGAATTGCTTGAACCTGGGAGGTGGAGGATGCAGTGAGCCGAGATCGTGCCACTGTACTCTAGCCTGGGTGACAGAGCAAGACTCTGTCTCAAAATAATAATAAAAATAATAACATCTGTATTTTCTACAATGAGTCTAAATAACATTTAAAAATTGGAAACACTGCTAGGCATGGTAAAGGATAACACAGCAGACCCAACATGGTTCAGGAGGATCCACTCTAAGCTGCTCAGGCAAGAATGGTGTCTTATTCAAGTCCATGTTCCCAGCCTGGCACATGATAGGTGTTCAACTAATGAGGAAGCTGAGTCGCACACTGCAAATCATGAAGACCGTGAGCAGAGGAAAGGGGAAAGCCTTGGCTGAAGTGCCTGGGAAGTTACAGGAGGAGGCACTTGAAAGGATCTTGAAAGGCAGCCAGACCTGCACAGGAGGTCACGGAAGGGGCTCCCAGACTCCAGAATGCATCAGGCATGGGCTCTACCCCCCACTCCACCCCTACGAACACTCCCTCATTCAATCCCCCACCTCTCTGCTGGCCGGCCCATGATCCCCACTCTACAGTACAGGACGGAGGGTCAGAGAGGCTGACCTCCCCTCAGCCAGGGAAGTGCAGGGGCAAGCAGAACCCAGATCTCCCTGACCCAGGCCCAGGGCTCCACAGTGCCACATGGCCTGTCCAGGGTCAGTGCCAGTAAAGAACATAGGGCCACACAGAGCCCACGAGGCCACAAAACTCCCCAAGGGAGCAGGGGTCTTGGACACAGGGCTGGTCCTGACAGTCAGACTCCCCAGGGGCGCTCTGTGCTGCTCCTACCATTGCAATCTCATATTTAAAAGCAGCCTGTTCCAAAAGCCCAGAGCAGACAGCATGGTGCTCCCTTTTCAACAGAACCTATGAGTGCCTCCCAGGCCTCCCACGGGGAGGGCAGCTGCAATCGCTGGGGACGTTCATAAAGCAGCGTATAAACGGCAAAATGCCAAAGCACACAGAGAGGGCGCCGGGTCAGGCTGCATCCCCCAAATATTAAGAATTGTTAATCCGCCAAAATAACAACAAAGGAGCCTCTTTTGTTTTCTATAGTGGACTAATATGAAAAAAATATATCTTGCACCCTGAAATATTCTCATAATTATGTTGTCAGCTAATCCTGATGAAGATGCTATAATTTGGATGCATTTTTAGGTCCAATTACTGTGCACTCATCCTTATCAAAAGAATTCAAAGGGAAAATGACATATTCAGCACAAAGAAAATCACGAAAGTTTGGGGTTTGAGCATTCAACTCCTAGTAACTGTTTGCCAGGCTTTAGCCAGCTACTCTGTACTATTAAAATGGAAAATCCTAAAATAACTGTACTAATAAGTCCTCATTTCTGATCTCTGATTTGTAAACATTCCCAGCCAAGAACAGCCAAGTCCTGTCTGCAACCTCTGACCTCCCTGCCTGCTCTGGGACCTTGGGACAAGCAAGGTGTTTTGACCCAACTCCTTCCAGAAGGCAGCTATGAACTGGAATATGAATTCATAGGCCCCGAGGGGGAGACTGAGTCCCTTGCACTTAGGGAGGGTTCCAGGATGCAGCAGAAGGTGGCCACTTCTCCAGCCATGGGCTGCAGACATGATCAGATGGAGTTGGCCTACTCTGAGGGACCCCTCCCCAACTTTCAGGCCCTCAAGGAAAGGGGTGATGAGGGTCAGTTGGGCCTTGAGCTGGAGTCACGGATGCTCACAGCCAGCTCACATCCAGCCAGCTCACAGAATGCTCTGTTACCCCGCACATGAGGCAGAGTGTCCTCCTGCTGCTGCTGCTGTCCTCTGTACGTCCACCTGGTGGGAGTCTCAAGGGCAGGATGAGTGAAACAAGACAGGGTTCAGGCTTTATGGGGTCCCCCAGCCCTTACACTGGCTTTTAATATTTCCATTATTGTTTATTACAAAAGGTACATAGAAGTGCATGCTCATGGTAACAGTAAACAAAACAGCAGTCTATAGAATACAGACAGCCCCCGAGCATCCCCTCTGAGAGTCAGAGCATCACTGAGCACAGTGTGGTGCCTGTATCCTTCCAGACCTTTTGCTGTGCATCACAGACAGAGAGAGATGGACAGGAGAAGGGGGATGAATATCACCTTCACAGCAGCAAAACCTTGTACAAACCCTTCCCCACTGGGGTCTCCAGAGCCCTGTGCTCCCCCATACCCCTCTGCCTCCCCTGAGGTCCTGCAGGCTGGGCTTGACACAGAAGGACGGCAGAGGAGGTAGCTGGTATTGTTGACATGGAGGGTCTCAGGGGCCTCAAGTAAAAACTCAAAATACACTACCCAACAGGTAACAGAGCACCCCTTCCCATTCCCAGCTGGGCTAGTGTCAGAGAAGGCCTAGTACAGAGCCAAGACTTTCACCAGCATCCAGCAGTAATGAAGCTATCACCGTCCACTGAAGTGTCACTGGAGGCCCCATGGAGGGCAGTACTAAGGCACCCTTGCCCCTCCTAGCTAGGACTGGTATCAGCAGCAGATGCCCAGTTGGGAGCCTGAACTCCCACCCCCATCCACCAGTAATGAGGTGCACTTTTCTCCAGGCATCAAAGAGACTGAGTGGGGAACCTAAGCTTCTACCCCCCACTGGCAGTAACAAGGCAGTACCCCCTTGTACACACCACAGCAATGTCAGATGGAGCCTGCTAAAACGGAAGATTTAAATAAGATCCAGACTCTCATAACATAATACTGAAAATGCCCAAGATTCGATTAAAAATCATTCCTCGTGATTTTCCAAGAACCAGGAAAATATCAACTGTAATGAGAAAAGACAACAGACACCAATACTAGGTGGCACAGATGTCAGAATTAGATGGCAAGGGCTTAAAGTAACCATCACAAAAATGACTTCATGATCAAGGATAAGCCTGTCTACAAAAGTGAAAAAACATTGTGTCTCAGCAAAGAAATCAGAGATATAAGAGAAAACCCAAATAAAAATTTTACAACAGAAAAATACAGCAAGAACAAAACTTTCAAAGGATGGGCTCAAAGCAGAATGAAAAGGAGAGAAAAATAACATGAAAAAGAGATTGAAAAAGAAAAGAACAGTGACCCCAAGGACCTGTGGGACTGTAACAAAAGATTAACATTTGTGATATGAGTCCCAAAAAAAGAAAAAGAGAGTAGAAGTGGGAAAGTATTCAAAGAAATTATAGGTGAAAACTTTCAAAATTTGACAAAAGATATAAATCCACTAATTCAAGAAGCTGAGCAAACCCGACAGGATAAACCCAAAGAAATCCACGCCAAGTGCAGCCATAAAAAAGAATGAGTTCATGTCCTTTGAAGGGACATGGATGAAGGTGGAAACCATCATTCTCAGCAAACTAACACAGGAACAGAAAACCAAATACCACATGTTCTCACTCATAAGTGGGAGTTGAACAATGAGAACTCATGGACATAGGGAGGGGAACATCACACACTGGGGCCTGTCAGGGGCTGGGAGGAAAGGGAAAGGAGAACATTAGGACAAACAGGTAATGCATGCAGGGTTTAAAACATAGATGACAGGTGGCTGGGTGCGGTGGCTCACACCTGTAATCCCAGCACTTTGGGAGGCCGAGATGGGTGGATCAGAGGTCAGGAGATCCAGACCACCCTGGCTAACACAGTGAAACGCTGTCTCTACTAAAAATACAGAAAAATTAGCTGGGCGTGGTGGCAGGCACCTGTAGTCCCAGCTACTTGGGAGGATGAGGCAGGAGAATGGCATGAACCCGGGAGGTAGAGGTTGCAGTGAGCTGGGATCGCACCACTGCACTCCAGCCTGGGCGACAGAGCGAGACTACGTCTCAAAAAAAAAAAAAAAAAAATAGATGACAGGTTGATAGGTGCAGCAAACCACCAGGGCACATATATACCTATATAACAAACCTTCACGTTCTGCACATGTATCCAAGAACTTAAAGTAAAATAATAAAAAAAAGAGGGGGGCAGCTCTAAGATGGCCAAATAGGAACAGCTCCAGTCTACAGCTCCCAGCATGAGCGACACAGAAGACGAGTGATTTATGGATTTCCAACTGAGGTACCGGATTCATTTCACTGGGGCTCGTCGGACAGTGGAGACAGGACAGTAGGTGCAGCCCACTGAGTGTGAGCCGAAGCAGGGCGAGGCATCACCTCACCCATGAAGTGCAAGGGGTCAGGGAATTCACTTTCCTAGCCAAGGGAAGGGGTGACAGACATCACCTGGAAAATCGGGTCACTCCCACCCTAATACTGCACTTTTCCAACAGTCTTAGCAAACAGCGCACCAGGAGATTATATCCCGTGCATGGCTCCGTGGGTCCCATGCCCACAGAGCCTCACTCATTGCTAGCACGGCAGTCTGAGATCGAACTGCAAGGCGGCACCGAGGCTGGGGGAGGGGTGCCCGCCATTGCTGAGGCTTGAGTAGGTAAACATAGCAGCCAGGAAACTCGAACTGGGTGGAGCCCACCACAGCTCAGGGAGGCCTGCCTGCCTCTGCAGACTCCACCTCTGGGGGCAGGACATAGCCGAACAAAAGGCAGCAGAAACCTCTGCAGACTTAAAAATGTCCCTGTCTGACAGCTTTGAAGACAGTAGTGGTTCTCCCAGCATGGAGTTTGAGATCTGAGAACAGACAGACCCTCAAGTGGGTCCCTGACCCCTGAGTAGCCTAACTGGGAGGCACCCCCAAGTAGGGGCAGACTGACACCTCACACAGCTGGGTACTCCTCTGAGACAAAACTTCCAGAGGAATGGTCAGGCAGCAACATTTGCCGTTCACCAATATCCGCTGTTCTGCAGCCTCCGCTGCTAATACCCAGGCAAACAGGGTCTGGAGTGGACCTCCAGCAAACTCCAACAGACCTGCAGCTGAGGGTCCTGACTGTTAGAAGGAAAACTAACAAACAGAAAGGACATCCACACCAAAACCCCATCTGTACGTCACCATCATCAAAGACCAAAGGTAGATAAAACCACAAAGATGGGGAAAAAACAGAGCAGAAAAGCTGAAAATTCTAAAAATCAGAGCACTTCTCCCCCTCCAAAGGAACACAGCTCCTCACTAGCAAGGGAACAAAGCTGGACGGAGAATGACTTTGACGAGTTGCGAGAAGGAGGCTTCAGACGATCGAACTTCTCCGAGCTAAAGGAGGAAGTTCAAACCCATCACAAAGAAGCTAAAAACCTTGAAAAAAGATTAGATGAATGCCTAACTAGAATAATGAGTGTAGAGAAGTCCTTAAATACCTAATGGAGCTGAAAACCATGGCAGGAGAACTACATGACAAATGCACAAGTTTCAGTAGCTGATGCGATCAACTGGAAGAAAGAGTATCAGTGATTGAAGATCAAATGAATGAAATGAAGTGAGAAGAGAAATTTAGAGAAAAAAGAGGAAAAAGAAATGAACAAAGCCTCCAAGAAATATGGGACTATGTGAAAAGACCAAATCTACGTCTGATCGGTGTACCTGAAAGTGACGGGGAGAATGGAACCAAGGTGGAAAACACTCTGCAGGATATTATCCAGGAGAACTTCCCCAACCTAACAAGGTAGGCCAACATTCAAATTCAGGAAATACAGAGAATGCCACAAAGATACTCCTCAAGAAGAGCAGCTCCAAGACAAATAATTGTCAGATTCACCAAAGTTGAAATGAAGGAAAAAATGTTAAGGGCACCCAGACAGAAAAGTCGGGTTACCCACAAAGGGAAGCCCATCTGACTAACAGCGGATCTCTCGGCGGAAACTCCACAAGCCAGAAGAGAGTGGAAGCCAATATTCAACATTCTTAAAGAAAAGAAATTTCAACCCAGAATTTCAAATCCTGCCAAACTAAGCTTCATAAGTGAAGGAGAAATAAAATACTTTACAGACAAGCAAATGCTGAGAGATTTTGTCACCACTAGGCCTGCCCTACAAGAGCTCCTGAAGGAAGCACTAAACATAGAAAGGAACAACCGGTACCAGCCACTGCAAAAACATAACAAATTGTAAAGACCATCGCTGCTAGGAAGAAACTGCATCAACTAACGAGCAAAATAACCAGCTAACATCATAATGACAGGATCAAATTCACACATAACAATATTAACCTTAAATATAAATGGGCTAAATGCTCCAATTAAAAGACACAGACTGGCAAACTGGATAAAGAGTCAAGACCCATCAGTGTGCTGCTGTATTCAGGAGACCCATCTCACGTGCAGAGACACACATAGGCTCAAAATAAAGGGATGGAGAAAGATCTACCAAGCAAATGGACAACAAAAAAAGGCAGAGGTTGCAATCCTAGTCTCTGATAAAACAGACTTTAAACCAACAAAGATCAAAAGAGACAAAGAAGGCAAGTACATAATGGTAAAGGGACCAATTCAACAAGAAGAGTTAACTATCCTAAATATATATGCACCCAATACAGGAGTACCCAGATTTGTAAAGCAAGTCCTTAGAGATCTACAAAGAGACTTAGACTCCCACACAATAATAATGGGAGACTGTAACACCACACTGTCAACATTAGACAGATCAACGAGACAGAAAGTTAACAAGGATATCTGGGAATTGAACTCAGCTCTGGACCAAGTGGACCTAATAGACATCTACAGAACTCTCCACCCCAAATCAACAGAATATACATTCTTCTCAGCACCACATCGCACTTAATCCAAAATTGACCGCATAGTTGGAAGTAAAGCACTCCTCAGCAAATGTACAAGAACAGAAATTATAACAAACTGTCTCTCAGACCACAGTGCAATCAAACTAGAACTCAGGATTAAGAAACTCAATCAAAACCACTCAACTACATGGAAACTGAACAACCTGCTCCTGAATGACTACTGAGTACATAACGAAATGAAAGCAGAAATAAAGATGTTCTTTGAAACCAATGAGAACAAAGACACAACATACCAGAATCTCTGGGACACATTCAAAGCAGTGTGTAGAGGGAAATTTATAGCACTAAATGCCCACAAGAGAAAGCAGGGAAGAACTAAAATTGACACCCTAACATCACAATTAAAAGAACTAGAGAAGCAAGAGCAAACACATTCAAAAGCCAGCAGAAGGCAAGAAATAACTAAGATCAGAGAAGAACTGAAGGAGATAGAAACACAAAAAAACCTTCAATCAATGAATCCAGGAGCTGGTTTTTTGAAAAGATCAACAAAATTGATAGACTGCTAGCCACACTAATAAAGAAGAAAACAGAGAAGAATCAAATAGACACAATAAAAAATGATAAAGGGGATATCACTACCAATCCCACAGAAATACAAACTACCATCAGAGAATACTATAAACACCTCTATGCAAATAAACTAGAAAATCTAGAAGAAATGGATAAATTCCTCGACACGTACAACCTCCCAAGACTAAACCAGGAAGAAGTTCAATCTCTGAATAGACCAATAACAGGCTCTGAAATTGAGGCAATAATTAATAGCCTACCAACCAAAAAAAGTCCAGGACCAGATGGATTCACAGCCAAATTCTACCAGAGGTACAAGGAGGAACTGGTACCATTCCGTCTGAAACTGTTCCAATCAATAGAAAAAGAGGGAATCCTCCCTAACTCATTTTATGAGGCCAGCATCATCCTGATACCAAAGCCGGGCAGAGACACAACAAAAAAAGAGAATTTTAGACCAATATCCCTGATGAACATTGATGCAAAAATCCTCAATAAAATACTGGCAAACCAAATCCAGCAGCACATTAAAAACCTTATCCACCATGATCAGGTGGGCTTCATCCCTGGGATGCAAGGCTGGTTCAACATATGCAAATCAATAAATGTAATCCAGCATATAAACAGAAACAAAGACAAAAACCACATGATTATCTCAATAGATGCAGAAAAGGCCTTCAACAAAATTCAACAGCCCTTCATGTTAAAAACTCTCAATAAATTAGGTATTGATGGGACATATCTCAAAATAATAAGAGCTATTTATGACTAACCCACAGCCAATATCATACTGAATGGGCAAAAACTAGAAGCATTCCCTTTGAAAACTGGCACAAGACAGGGATGCCCTCTCTCACCACTCCAATTCAACACAGTGTTGGAAGTTCTGGCCAGGGCAATCAGGCAGGACAAAGAAATAAAGGGTATTCAATTAGGAAAAGAGGAAGTCAAATTGTCCCTGTTTGCAGATGACATGATTGTATATTTAGAAAACCCCATTGTCTCAGCCCAAAATATCCTTAAGCTTATAAGCAACTTCAGCAAAGTCTCAGGATACAAAATCAATGTGCAAAAATCACAAGCATTCTTATATACCAATAACGGACAAACAGAGAGCCAAATCATGAGTGAACTCCCATTCACAATTGCTTCAAAGAGAATAAAATACCTAGGAATACAACTTACAAGGGATGTGAAGGACCTCTTCAAGGAGAACTACAAACCACTGCTCAAGGAAATAAAAGAGGATACAAACAAATGGAAGAACATTCCATGTTCATGGATAGGAAGAATCAATATTGTGAAAATGGCCATACTGCCCAAGGTAATTTATAGATTCAATGCCATCCCCATCAAGCTACCAATGACTTTCTTCACAGAATTGGAAAAAACTACTTTAAAGTTCATATGGAACCAAAAAAGAGCCCGCATTGCCAAGACAATCCTAAGCCAAAAGAACAAAGCGGAGGCATAAAGCTGGAGGTGGAACTGAACAATAAGAACACTTGGACACAGGAAGGGGAACATCACACACCGGGGCCTGTTGTAGGGCGGGGGCAGGGTGGAAGGATAGCATTAGGAGATATACCTAATGTAAATGACAAGTTAATGGGTGCAGCATACCAACATGGCACATGTATACATATGTAACAAACCTGCACGTTGTGCACATGTACCCTAGAACTTAAAGTATAATAATAAAAAAAAAGAAATCCATGCCAAGACACATCATAATCAAATCTCTGAAAACTAAAGACAAAGAAAAAATGTAAAAGTAACAAAAAAAAGTCTGTAGAGGAAAATTATGTGAATGACAGCAGATTTATCATCATATACAATGGAACTCAGACGGAAATGGCACAACATTTTTCAAATGTTGAAAGAAAAGAACTGTCCACCTAAAATTCCATGTCCAGTGAAAATATCCTTCAGGAATGGAGGTGAAATCAAGATATTTTCAAAGGAAGAAAAACTGGCATAATTTGTCACCAGTAGATATAACCTAATAGAATAGCTAAAGGAAGTTCCCTAAACAGGAAGAAAATATAAAAACAATAAATCTTAGAACATCAAAAAGAAAGAAAGAAGAAGGGAAAGTATAAAAATATGGGTAAATACACCAGATTTTCGTCTTAAGTTTTCTAAATTATGTTTGACGGTTGAAACAAAAAGTCTATTTCTGTGGGAAGTGGTTCTCAATGTATGTAGAAGAAATACAACAATTATACCATGAATGAGGGAGGGAGTCCTCTCAAACTTCTGCTCTGAGATGTTGATAACCTTCATAACTTGACTCTCAACCCTTGTACTGAAATTCCCTTCCCTTCTACCACAGGTTCACCCCAACAATAGTCACCCCAACAATAGCATACAAGAGCAATGATCCTCAAGTAAATCAGAGATGACTTGCTTTACAAGAGGAGAGGAGTAAAAACGCTGCTATCTGTGCAGAAAGAAAGAATGGCAAAATTGAGATACCCATTACTCAGCACAGTTCCTAGGCTTGAAAGAGAACTAACAAACACTCAACTTAAAGGACTTCAGAATGAATGAAGAAGTGAACCATTCCAATGTTGCTGCAGTTTCTGCATATTTAACAGATAGGATCCTTCTGAGAATGCTAGAATCGGGGATTATGACACCAAGTCACTTCAGCCATAAACCTTATTCTTGTACTTTTCTTTCTTGCTGGTAATTTTACATAGCAGGATATATAGCTAGAATAAACTATATACCAATAACTTTGATAATGAATTCTATGATGTGTTCTGTCTGCTTGTATCTTTTCCTTCCTACCATGATACCAGTTATTTATAAGTGATCTGTGTAGTTTGAATGTATTTGAATAACCTCAGTATATTTTAGCTCTACTCACTGATTTGACCTAAAAAAGCACCAAAAGGACATAAGTATTCCCATGTATTTTAGAAGCCTAAAGTCAGTGACAGGAAACCCAACATCAAGAATTTGAAGCAGGCCAGGCACAGTGGCTCACGCCTATAATCCCAGCACTTTGAGAGGCCGAGGTGGGCAGATCACCTGAGGTCAAGAGTTCGAGACCAGCCTGGCCTAATGGTGAAATCCCGTCTCTACTAAAAATAGAAAAAACTGAGGTAGCTGGCAAGATGGCCGAATAGGAACAGCTTTGGTCTGCAGCTCCCAGTGAGAGCGAAGCAGAAGGTGGGTAATTCCTGCATTTCCAGCTGAGGTAGCCAGTTCATCATATTCAGTCTGGTTGGACAGTGGGTGTACCCCAGAGGGCAAGCCAAAGCAAGGTGGGGCATTGCCTCACCTGGGAAGCACAAGGGGTCGGGAGATTTTCCCTTTCCTAGCCAAGGGAAGCTGTGAGAGGCTGTACCAGGAGGAATGGTGCATTCCAGCCCAGGTACTGCGCTTTTCCTATGGTCTTCACAATCGGTAGACCAGGAGATTTTCTCTGGTGCCTGGCTCGGCAGGTCCCACCCCCAGAGCCCAGCAAGCTAAGATCCACTGGCTCAAAATTCTCACTGCTAGCACAGCAGTCTGAGGCCAACCTGGGATGCTGGAGCTTGGTGGGGGAAGGGGCATCCATCATTGCCGAGGCCTGAGTAGGCGGTTTTACCCTCACAGTGTAACAAAAGCTGCCAGGAAGTTCGAACTGCGTGGAGCCCACCACAGCTCCCTGGGACAGAGCACCTGTGGGAAGGGGCAGCTGTGGGTGGAGCCTCAGCAGACTTAAACGTCCCTGCCTGACAGCTCTGAAGAGAGCAGCGGTTCTCCCAGAATGGCGTTTGAACTCTGATAAGGGACAGACTGCCTCCTCAAGTGGGTCCCTGACCTCCCCACCCCGTGTATCCAGACTGGGAGACACCTCCCAGTAGGGGCCAACAGACACCTCATACAGGAGAGCTCTGGCTGGCATCTGGCAGGTGCCCCTCTGGGACGAAGCTTCCAGAGGCAGGAACAGGCAGCAATCTTTGTTGTTCTGCAGCCTCCACTGGTGATACCCAGGCAAACAGGGTATGGAGTGGACCTCCAGCAAACTCCAGCAGACCTGCAGCAGAGGGGCCTGACTGTTAGAAGGAAAACTAACAAACAGAATGGAATAGTATCAGCATCACCAACATCAAAGACCAAACGTAGGTAAATCAACGAAGATGGGGAGAAACCAGCGCAAAAAGGCTGAAAATTCCAAAAACCAGAACGCCTCTTCTCTTCCAAAGGATCACAACTCCTTGCCAGTGAGGTGACAAAGCTGGACGGAGAATGAGTTTGACAAATTGACAGAAGTAGGCTTCAGAAGGTGGGTAATAAATTCCTCCAAGCTAAAGGAGCATGTTCTAACCCAATGCAAGGAAGCTAAAAACCTGGAAAAAAGGTTAGACAAATTCCTAACTAGAACAACTGGCTTAGAGAAGAAAATAAATGACCTGATGGAGCTGAAAAACACAGCATGAAAATTTCATGACGCATATACAAGTGTCAATAGCCAAATCGATCAAGTAGAAGAAAGGATATCAGAAATTGAAGATCAACTCAATGAAATAAAGTGAGAAAACAAGATTAGAGAAAAAAGGGTGAAAAGAAGTGAACAAAGCCTCCAAGAAATATGGGACTATGTGAAAAGATCAAATCTACATTTGATTGGTATACCTGAAAGTGATAGGGAGAATGGAACCAAGTTGGAAAACACTCTGCAGGATATTATCCAGGAGAACTTCCCCAACCTAGCAAGGCCGGCCAACATTCAAATTCAAGAAATACAGAGAATACCCTAAGAATATTCCTCGAGAAGAGCAACCCCAAGACACATAATCATCAAATTCACCAAGGTTGAAATGAAGGCAACAGCAAGAGAGAAAGGTTGGGTTAGCCACAAAGGGAAGCCCATCTGACTAACAGCGGATCTCTCGGCAGAAACCCTACAAGCCAGAAGAGAGTGGGAGCCAATATTCAACATTCTTGAAGAAAAGAAATTTCAACCCAGAATTTCATATCTGGCCAAACTAAGCTTCATAAGTGAAGGAGAAAAAAAATCCTTTACAGACAAGCAAACGCTGAGAGATTTTTGTCACCACCAGGCCTGCCCTACAAGACCTCCTGAAGGAAGCACTAAACATAGAAAGGAACAACCAGCACCAGCCACTGCAAAAACACACCAAGTTGTAAAGACCATCAATGCTATGAAGAAACTGCATCAACTACTGGGCAAAATAACCAGCTAGAATCATAATGACAGGATCAAATTCGCACATAACAATATCAACCTTAAATATAAATGGTCTAAATGCCCCAATTAAAAGACACAGACTGGCAAATTAGATAAAGAGTGTGCTGTATTCAGGAGACCCATTTCATGTGCAAACACACAAAGGTTCAAAATAAAGGGATGGAGGAAGATCTACCAAGCAAATGGAAAGCCAAAAAAAAAAAAAAAAAAAAAAGCAGGGGTTGCAATCCTAGTCTCTGATAAAACAGACTTTAAACCAACAAAGATCAAAAGATACAAAGAAGTGCATTACATAATGGTAAAGGGATCCATGCAACAAGAAGAGCTAACTATCCTAAATATATATGCACCCGATACAGGTGCACCCAGATTCATAAAACAACTTCTTAAAGACCTACAAAGAGACTTAGACTCCCACACAGTAATAGTGGGAAACTTTAACACCTCACTGTCAATATTAGACAGATCAATGAGATGGAAAGTTAACAAGGATATCCAGGACTTGAACTCAGCTCTGGGCCAAGCTGACCTAATAGGTATCTACAGAACTCTCCACCCCAAATCAACAGAATAAACATTCTTCTCAGCACCACATTACACTTATTCTAAAATTGACCACATAATTGGAAGTAAAACACTCCTCAGCAAATGCAAAAGAACGGAAATCATAACAAACAGTCTCTCAGACCACAGTGCAATCAAATTAGAACTCAGGATTAAGAAACTCACTCAAAACTGCTCAATTACATGGGAACTGAACAACCTGCTCCTGAATGACTACTGGGTACATAACGAAATGAAGGCAGAAATAAAGATGTTCTTTGAAACCAATGAGAACAAAGACACAACATACCAGAATCTCTGGGACACATTTAAAGCAGTGTGTAGAGGGAAATTCATATCACTAAATGACCACAAGAAAAAGTAGGAGAGATCTAAAATTGACACCCTAACATCACAATTAAAAGAACTAGAGAAGAGCAAACAAATTCGAAAGCTAGCAGAAGACAAGAAAGAACTAAGATCAGAGCAGATCTAAAGGAGATAGAGATACGAAAAACCCTTCAAAAAAAATCAATGAATCCAGTAGCTGGTTTTTTGAAAAGATCAACAAAATAGATAGACTGCTAGCCAGACTAATAAAGAAGAAAAGAGAGAAGAAACAAATAGACGCAATAAAAAATGATAAAGGGGCTATCAATACCAATCCCACAGAAATACAAACTACCATCAGAGAATACTATAAACACCTCTATGCAAATAAACTAGAAAATCTAGAAGAAATGGACTAATTCCTGGACACCTACATCTCCCAAGACTAAATCAGGAAGAAGTTGAATCCCTGAATACCTGAAATTGAGGCAGTAATGAATAGCCTACCAACCAAAAAAAGTCCAGGACCAGATGGATTTACAGCCAAATTCTACCAGAGGTATGAAAAGGAGCTGGTACCATTCCTTCTGAAACTACTCCAAACAACAGAAAAAGAGGGAATCCTCCCTAACTCATTTTATGAGGCCAGCATCATCCTGATACCAAAACCTAGCAGAGACAAAATAAAAAATAAAAAAATAAAAATTTAAGCCAATATCCTGATGAACATCAATGTGAAAATCCTCAATAAAATACTGGCAAACCGAATCCAGCAGCACATCAAAAAGCCTGTCCACCACGATCAAGTTGGCCTCATCCCTGGGATGCAAGGCTAGTTCAACATACGTAAATAAGTAAACATAATCTATCACGTAAAAAGAACCAATGACAAAAACCACGATTATCTCAATAGACGCTGAAAAGGCCTTCGACAAAATTCAACAGCCCTTCATGCTAAAAACTCTCAATAAACTAGGTATTGATGGAACGTATCTCAAAATAATAACAGCTATTTATGACAAACCCACAGCCAATATCATATTGAATGGGCAAAAACTGGAAGCATTCCCTTTGAAAACTGGCACAAGACAAGGATGCCCTCTCTCACCACTCCTATTCAACACAGTATTGGAAGCTCTGGCCAGGGCAATCAGGCAAGAGAAAGAAATAAAGGGTATTCGATTAGGAAAAGAGGAAGTCAAATTGTCTCTGTCTGCAGAAGACATGATTGTATATTTAGAACCCCATTGTCTCAGCCCAAAATCTCCTTAAGCTGATAAGCAACTTCAGCAAAGTCTCAGGATATAAAATCAACGTGCAAAAATCACAAGCATTCCTATACACCAGTAACAAACAGAGAGCCAAATCATGAGTGAACTCCCATTCACAATTGCTACAAAGAGAATAAAATACCTAGGAATACAACTTACAAGGGATGTGAAGGACCTCTTCAAGGAGAATTATAAGCCACTGCTCAAGGAAATAAGAGAGGACACAAACAAATGGAAAAATGCTCATGGATAGGAAGAATCAATATTGTGAAAATGGCCATACTGCCCAAAGTAATTTATAGATTTAATGCTATCCCCATCAAACTACCATTGACTCTTCACAGAACTGGAAAAAACTACTTTAAATTTCATATGGAACCAAATAAAGAAACCGCATAGCCAAGACAATCCTAAGCAAAAAGAACAAAGCTGGAGGCTTTGAAATCACTACCTGATTTCAAACTATACTACAAGGCTACAGCAACCAAAACAGCATGTTACTGGTACCAAAACAGATATATAGACCAATGGAACAGAACAGAGGCCTCAGAAATAACACCACACATCTACAGATATCTGATCTTTGACAAACCTGACAAAAACAAGCAATGAGGAAAGGATTCCCTATTTAATAAATAGTGCTGGGAAAACTGGCTAGCCATATGCAGAAAGCTGAAACTGGATCCCTTCCTTACACCTTATACAAAAATTAACTCAAGATAAATTAAAGACTTAAATATAAGACCTAAAACCATAAAAACCCTAGAAGAAAACCTAGGCAATACCATTCAGGACATAGGCATGAGCAAAGACTTCATGACTAAAACACCAAAAGCAATGGCAACAAAAGCTGAAACTGACAAATAGGATCTAATTAAACTAAAGACCTTCTGCACAGCAAAAGAAACTATCATCAGAGTCAACAGGCAACCTACCGAATAGGAGAAAATTTTTTCAATCTATCCATCCGAAAAAGCGCTAATATCCAGAATCTACAAAGAACTTAAACAAGTTTACAATAAAAAAAAAACAACCACATCAGAAAGTGAGTGAAGGATATGAATAGACACTTCTCAAAAGAAGACATTCATGCAGCCAACAAACATATGAAAAAATGCTCATCATCACTGGTTATTAGAGAAATGCAAATCAAAACCACAATGAGATACCATCTCGCACCAGTTAGAATGGCGATCATTAAAAACTCAGGAAACAACAGATGGTGGAGAGGATGTGGAGAAATACTAACGCTTCTACACTGTTGGTAGGAGTGTAAATTAGTTCAACCATTGTGGAAGACGGTGTGGCGATTCCTCAAGGATCTAGAACTAGAAATACCATTTGACCCAGCAATCCCATTACTGGGTATATATCCAAAGGATTATAAAACATTCTACTATAAAGACACATTCACACATATGTTTATTACAGCACTGTTCACAATAGCAAAGACTTGGAACCAACCCAAATGCCCATCAATGATAGACTGGATAAAGAAAATGTGGCACATACACACTATGGAATACTATGCAGCCATAAAAAAAGGATGAGTTCATGTCCTTTGCAGGGACACAGATGAAGCTGGAAACCATCATTCTCAGCAAACTAACACAAGAACAGAAAACCAAACACTGCATGTTCTCACTCATAAACGGGAGCTGAACAATGAGAACACATGGACACAGGGAAGGGAACATTACACACTGGGGCCTGTGGGGGGGTTGGGGGTCGGGGAGGGGGAGGGATAGCATTAGGAGAAATACCTAATGTAGATGACAGGTTGATGGGTGCAGCAAACCACCATGGTACATGTATACCTATGTAACAAACCTGCATGTTCTGTACATGTACCCCTGAACTTAAAGTATAATTCAAAAAAAACAGAAAAAATTAGCCAGGCAAGGTGTTGCATGCCTACAGTCCCAGCTACTTGGGAGGCTGAGGCAGGAGAATCACTTGAACCCTGGAGGCGGAGATTGCAGTGAGCCATGATCGCACCACTGTACTCCAGCCTGGGTGACAGAGCCAGACTCCACCTCAAAAAAAAAAAAAAAAAAAAGAATTTGAAGCAAAGTCACTTGTGGGGAAAGAATGTAAAGAAAGCACTGGATGATAGTTTGGCTAGAGCATAATAATTGGATTTTCTGGCTTTCAAAAATTTGGATTGTAATAAAAAGAAACTTTGTGCTACTTTTACAATTTTCAGTACAAATAAATGTGTGTATTGAGAAACAATAAAATTAACATATTTGAGTACCTTTTTTAAAAAAAATGCGGGATGGTAAAAGGATGTAAATGGTGGGAAGCTTTCTACACTTCACTCACACAGATCAAATGGCAACAAACAGTGCTGCATCTTGACTGCAGGAGTAATGACACAAACCTACACCAATAAAAATGGATTCAAACTATACACAACACACTGCACCGGCACCAATTTCTTGGTTTAATATTGTATGATAGTTAGTTACATAAGATGTAACTATTAGGTTGGGATAATAAAAAAAAAGTTCTAGAGATCAAGGATGGTGATGGTTACATAACAACACTAACGTACCTGATGCCACTAAACTATCTACTGAAAAATGATTAAAATGGTAAATTTTGTGTTTTGTTGTGTATATTTTATATTTATTTTAAAAATGTAAACCACTTTTGGGTAAACTGGGTAAAAGGTATGTGAGACTTCTGTATTATCTTTACAACTTCCTGTGAATCTATAATTATTTCAAAACACACATTTAAAAAAATAACTGTGGCAAACAAAAAGACTCTGGATCTTCTGGAACAAACAATAATTTTGAGAAGATCATGTACACTGCTAGGTGGCTTATCCATGAGCCCAGTCAATCCCAACTACCCTGGAAGATATGTAAGGCTCAGAAAGGTAGAAGGAGGCAGCTCCCAGAGGCACACCCAGAATGCAGCCCAGTGAATGTGCCCATCTCTGCTGGGAGGGAAGTTTGGGATCTGAAAGGCTGGCTATGGACCCCACACCTTTGCCCAGTACCTTCTATACCAGCTGGTGGGGAGGTTTGGGGTCTGAAGGGCTGGCTGTGGACCCCACACCTCTGCCCAGTACCCTCTACACCAGCTGGTGGGGAGAGGCAGGGTCTGAAGGGCTGGCTTCTGCCACACCTTTACCCACTGCCTTTCATACCATCTGTACTCATTACCTGCAGTGACAGCCTCACCAGCCCAATGCCAGCTTCCCCTTAGCGATGATGCTGCTGACACAGTAGGCACTCCATAAGTGCTAGATGATCTGATTATTACAAAATGATTAACCATTTATCAATGCCCTCAAGAAGACAAAATGCTACATTATGAGACTAGTACATTACTCTGTTTAAAAGCTCTAGATTAAACACCTCTTACTTCTTCTCCTTGATTAGTATAAATCATCCTCCCTGCTTTGTAACTATCTTTTACTTGTATTTATTAACTTTAGAGAGAGTACAACCACCAAAGCTAAGATCCTATTAAATTATCTATCTTATGAGGACAGGAGTAGGGTGGCAAATTCTTTCTGAGTTATACTTTCGTTTTCTTGTTTTTCATTTGCCCTTAAGTTATTAATTTAATAAGGGCCAGTAGCTTCCCAATAGGAATGGAAATATTTTAACAACATAAAGCCAGATTGCTGTCACATCCAGCGGAATCAATAAAGTCTCATATGTGCAGCTGAGTACAGTTGAAAATATCTTTTTTATATATTCAGGAAGAGACTCAGGTTAGAACAAACATTTTCCTTCCATTTAGCTCATCTTGCAGAACTTTTAATCAGCTGTGAATAAACTATGTCATCAACTTCATTACCGTCATTATACTTAGGGAAAACTTGCTGTAACCAAAACAATGGCATTGAAAGAGGAAGAAGCCGATGAGAAGGGAGGTTAAATTAAACCCTCACCATGAGCTGGCACCAGCAGAGGCTCATACGAGGCTTATTTAATTCTCACAACAATCCTGTGAAATAGGTTTTATTATTGTATTTCCTCAAATCTAAGACAACATCTACTTTAGGGAGCACGGATATTTTACATACCACTAAAAAAGATAAAAACGCTGCCAAATAAACTCAGAGACACTAGTTTCTCACCACACCAACTGTAAGCTGCCTCCTGATCTTAGAGATGCTAAAATCTAAGTCTGGCCGGGCACGGTGGCTCATGCCTATAATCCCAGCACTTTGGGAGGGTGAGGCAGGCAGATCGCTTGAGCTCAGGAGTTCGAGACCACCTAAGGGACATGGCGAAACCTGTCTCTATCAAAAATACAAAAAATTAGCCGGGTGTGGTGGCGCCTGCCTGTGGTCACAGCTACTGGGGAGGCTGAGGTGAGAGGATTGCTTGAGCCTGGAAGGCGGAGGTTGCAGTGAGCAGAGATTGTGCCATTGCACTCCATTGTGGGTGACAGAGTGAGACTCCATCTCAAAAATAAAATAAAATGAAATTAAATTAAAAAGTCTTTGAATCAATGAAGTTCAGAAACATTTCCATATAACTGGGCAGGCTGGATGTGAGCTGGGGAGAGAGCCTGGCTCCCAACCTCGGCTCCCTCCCCTGTAAGGCCCTTTTTCCCCACTCTGCACACCGTACACACTCAGGCTGTAAGCCTGGCTTCTGAGCTCACTTCTATGCCAGCACAACAACCCTACTTTCAAGGGAGAGGAGATAAACATTTCCTGAGTACCAGAGGCTTTCGCACTCCCTCTCACATTTGATCTGGACAAGCTGGGTTGCTGCTAGCCCTTAAGGCACCTCTGTGAGAACTGGACAAACGCACCCTTCCTTAAGACACTAGCACCCCCTGTCAGAAAATGGTCATAACATATTGAGTTTGTTGGAATAATACACTTTGCAGCCATTTGTAGAAAACTCATAATAAACATACAAATTCACTATGTGAAATGAGCCCCCTTAGAAGTGGCTCCCTTGGGGGCATGGAGGATACAAAAACAAAAGAAGTGGCTCCTTTGTGCAGTGTGTAACCTGCACAGCTGTACACAGTAGCTCTGCTAATGTGTCAGACACAAAGATATGATTATCCCACGTTACAGATGAGAAAGCTATAACTTGCCTAAGAATCAAATACAGGCCTGTATGGTTCCACAGCTACTTGATGAATCACAAGGAGCTTAAAAATTAGGTAGGAAAGCAGGTTGTATGTGTGCGCATCTACATATGAGCATACTAACCACAGGCCACAGAAGCACGTGCGGAGAAGGCAGAGATCCCTGTGGCTGGAGCACCTGGAAGAGGTTTGTCAGAAAAGGGGAAGTTGAAGTGCTCCAGGAGGTGGCCAGACAGCTGGAGGAAGGAAAGGAGAAGGGAGTGGAAGCCACGCAGCCAGTGGGGGCAGAACCAAGAGCGTTGCCTGCTGGAAGAGTGGAAAGAGGACAGGTTAAAGGCAGGGCAGGCACACTGAGAGCTGTGGCGGCTCCACCAAGAGCCCCCCCACAGACCAGTACCTGGCCAGGAAATGGATGCAAGAAGCTCCTGCCCTGCAAGCAGGAGGCCCATCCTGGAGGTCTGGAGACAGGGGGTGGGGCACTTAGAAAGCCTGCTCTGTCTGATGGGGTAGCTGCCTCCCAGGTCTAGTCAATGGAGGCCCAAATATTGAATTTGTAGTTGGAATCCCCTGATTTTTAAGCACTGGCCATCAAATAAGATTTTTCTGGGAAAGAAAAAAAAGAAAAGAAAAAAACCTCTGCAGCCCCTGCAGACCAAACTAAGCAAATCTGCAGGTTAGGTCTGGCCTGCGGGTTGCCAATTTGCAATTTCTGATAAAAAGCTTTCCACTTGGGTGACTAGGGGAAAGCTGTTAACTTACAGGGGAAAAGCCAAGGAAACTGGTCTGAAAAAAACAGAGACACACAGACCACAAGAAAGAGAGAGTACAGGGACATTGAAAGGGACAGAGGAGACGACCCAGCACCTTCTGCCCATCCACCCAGCTCCCTAAGACCCCATACCAGTGCCTGGCTTGGGTAAGTGGATGACAATTAGTGTGATTTTTCTAGTTTGGAGATTTTCTCTGAGTTTTTCACATCTTACACAACAGGAATTACATGTGTAATCCAAGAAAAATTAAATTTAAAAAAACACTTACATGGGTGTTAGAAATAAAGGGATAGCAAGTGACAAAATAATAAGATCTCCATCTTACAGGAGGAAGACTTACTGATCCCCAGACAGCTTGGGCCTCAGACATGTCAACTTGTCTTGGTCAGGACCAAACACTCATTCAAGACCGAGATCAAGGCCAGGGCTGCCCACACCATAGGGACACGCCAGCTCTAGACACAGCTGCTGGGTTCCTGGTATTTCTCCTTGACGTTGATTAGATGTTTGACAGGACAGGGTAGGGATATGTCTTACACTTCTCCCTTCCTTTATGTAATAAAGGTATGTTTGATTGATAAAATGACCCAAAAAATAAAAGAAGACAGGAAACTAGTTTAACCGGTAGCAAGATAGATTTAGATGACGTGGGGAAAAGGCATTCTTGGCACAAAAGTTTCATTAATTGCAACGAGAAACTTGGTAAGTGTGGCAGGTGTGGGCAGCCTGGCCTCAAAGTGCCAGATTCCAGAACTGCAAATGTGGGGGCTGGGTGCGAGGAGTGCCCAGGTGAGCAGACAGCCCACCAGGATTAGAGGAGGCCAGGCAGGAAAAGGCACAGGAGCTCCCAGAGCTGGTGTTCTAGGAGTTTCCACGTGTCAGCCATGGGAAGGAGAGGAAGACATCAAGACTTCATGGCACGAAGTGGCACCCCCACCCTCCCCTGCCCCAGCCACCAGCTGCAATGAGGTGTTTACGCTGCCTCCTGTTGGTCACACAGACGTTCCTATTAGTGACCACACTGGACCCTCCCTGCTGTCCTGTGAAACAGCCCAGTACATCCCCATCACCACCACCACCACCGTCACCATCCCCTTTTTACAGAGGAGAAACCTGGGGCTCAGGTTAGTGAGCTGCCAAAGAGCCCCCAGTCAGATAAATTAAAAAGCCAGAACTTAACCAAGACCCACCAAGTCGACCACCACATCTGCCCACCCACCTGGTACCTAGCCCTGCTACAGGAAATCGCTTGTTATTTCCTGTAATGCTCCCAGTGAGCAATACTGCGAGGAATGCAAGTCTTGGTCTCCCCAGCCCACAGCCAGCGTCATGGTTAGAGGGACATTTCAAATGATTAATTACAACTAAGAAAAGTAGCTACATGGAGAAGGGGACTCTGCTGTGTTTGTTATAATTTACTACAGCAATTCATTTCGGGGAGCAACAGCTGGAAAATAACAGTATGCCAGATGTAAGTGATACCAACCCACCCCAGACCACATACTTAATGAGCATGCCCACTGCACAGGTTGGCAGCAGGTCCAGAACCAGGGAACAGCGGACCACCAGGTGAGAGGCAGACAGTCTTTTAGCAAAACAACACCGGGAGTTACTGTCAGGCAGAAAGCACAGACCTTCATCAACGGGAGGGCGACATATACGTGCTAACATCACCCTCCAGTGGCCCACCAGGGCACTACATCTGACTAGGCCATAATTTTAAAAAACATGGCTAGTATTTACTGATTGCCTAACTCTTGGCTGGTGCCTTCCCCGTCACCCCACTTAACTTTCACATTAACCCAGTAAGTGAGGGGCTGCTGTTCCCATCTTAAGACGAGTTAAGTGGGCCAGGTAGGGGATTACAAGGTGATACCGCAGGTGGGCACACAGCAGGGCTACAACCCAAACACACATCCTTGGCCCAGGACCGGACCCCGCTGCCCTTCCTAGGTGGAGTCGCTGCTGCTGCTGGTCCCCAGAGGGGGTGCAGCTGCCCTGACAGCTCAGGTGCCCTGGCCAGCCCCAGCAGGCAACTCAGACCAACTTTGACCACAGATTGGCCGCCACCTGGCCAATTCTCAACCTGAGTAAGTTATTTTCAACTCTTATGGGGCTTTCCCGTGTATGCCCACATTTCTATGTGACAGAAATGACACGGAGAGGAATAAGCCTAACCCAGGGTCCAGGTGGCATGCTTCCACTGACATGGCTACAAGGAAGGCACAACCACCCTGCCCTGAGTCCTGGTTATCCTGGGTTGGGGGCTGGGACCAGAGATTTCTGGGGTGCAGGGGAGTTCTGCTTCCAGATGTGATACTGGTTACTCACTGGTTATGCAGTGAGTTCAGTTTGTGAACATTCACTAAGCTGTTTATCCTATGCATATTTCTCTACATGTATGTTACACGTTAATCTAAGAAAATGTGAACAGCAAATTTTAAAGGAAAAGATATAGGAAAAAAAACGATATTCCGATTCACAAGTGAACCTCTCATTTAAAACAACATAGATCGGAACACTATTTTGGCCCTCATAGCTGTGTGACCCTGCGCACACACACTTGGCCTCTCTGAGCTTCAGTTTCCTTCTGCACAGGGCTGCAGAGAGGACGGCAGGACATCACGAAGACGATGTGCCTAGCTTAGTGCCTGGCCCCTCAGAGGCACCATTCTACATGAAGCATCATGAGGGGTACCCGCCTTGTCAGAAGCCCAGGCCTCCCAGCTCCTAAGTGGCTCTCACACTTCCAATGGATGGATTCTGCATACGTCTCTGAATTTCTTTATCCCTCATTGTCTCTTCTCAAAGAAGAGCAGCCCAAATTAATAGTGGCCTTGGAGTGTTTGAAAGTGGAACCTAGTCTTCAAGCCCTATGCAGAGGCTAACGTGCAGAGAGACAGAGACAGCATCTTCAACCAAAGCAAGGGTGTGGGGCAGACCCACCAGCACCCACCTCCCCTCCACCCTGCAGGGACACAATATGAACCAACCCTCCTGCCTCCTGCTGCTCCCCTGCCCATAAATCATCTCCAAGGTGCCTCCCTTCCAGCTCTGATGCTCAGTGGGCTGAAGCTCCAATAAATGCACACCCCTAATTTGTGAAATGATTATCATGCATCTCATAAAATGCTGATGAACATGCCAACTCCCATAGCTCACACAGTTAACGTGTTTATTAAAGGCAAGAGAGAAATCCCGTGGGTGTTTCTTTGCTGAAGCTGGATTAACAAAATAAAATGAGAAATACTCAGCATCAGCTATAATTAAGGCTGGGCCAACAGTTGCATTATAATTTTATGCATACACATCTCTTCCATGTTGAAACTTGGCATAAATTCTTTTAAGTTATTTTTAAGCACTCTCAAAATGAGAGCCCCTGGGCAATGGAATACATTCACATTTAACACAATAATCATAGCTTTAAAATGTGGCCCTCAGGAAAGCACCACAAATCATTTTACATAAACAGGAACAGCCCCCCACCCCGAGAGCAGATGTGTGGGAAGCGCTGAGGGTACAGGAACACCCCCTGTCCCGCTGCAGACCCTGGACAGGACAGCTCCCCATTTGCAAACTGACGAGGTGGCCCTGAAGAGCCGCCTACCCACAGCTCTCAAGTGATGCCTCTAAGTAACCAAGTCTCTGTGGTCATTTCCACATCAAAAGTAAAAGGAGCAAAATCCTCTCCCATTTTCTAGCGTATTGGGGAGAAATAGCAATGCCCATCACCACCGCACATCCGGGTTGACAGCTGTTGGTCTGCGTTGCTTTAGTGTATTTCTGTTCCTCCGTGGGGCGGGCCTGCCTCTCGTCTTGTTTCTGAAGTAAAGGGCTGCCTGAAAGCCAGCCTCAGCGCTGAGCTCGGCTCAGAAGCCCTGGTTCAAACCCCATGGCATCAGCCACTTCAGTGTGACTGGAGCCACCTTTCCCTTCCTGAATCTGTAGGGACTCAGCTCAAAAATGGAGATAACCACAGCTGCCCTGGTAAGACTGATGGGCGGTGGGGGGGATCTTGTGGTGGGGGTGTTATGTAGGGGAATACTGGGAAAAGGGCTTTGTAGACTGCTAAAGATGGTGTCGATGCTGAAGAGAACAGAGAATTTTTTAAATCCAGAAACGTTCAGCCAGACAGCTAAAGCTACCTACTGGGTCCCTAGTTGCTTCTGCTGTCCTTTAACACACATCTATACAAATACACATACACACACATAAAACATACACATGCGCACACATGCACCCGCAAAACCTGTGTACATACACAAATGCACATACAGCACACATGCGCACACAAACATACACACACTTTCTTCAGGGAAACCAAAGACACAGGCAATTCAGAAGCTTTTTGAGAGACAATATAAACAACACAGCAACAATAATGACAGAAAGTGGAAATCAGGGATCCAAATCCCAAGAACTGAGAAAAGAAAGAGCCACGAGAAAGGGGAGAAGGAAGGTGGAGGAAACAAAAGGAAGAAAAGGAGCCAGGACTTGGGTTTCCAGAGTTTGAGCCACAGCAGGTGCTTGGAGGAGCTGTCAGGAGCCCTGGGAGGGAGCAGGGAATTGTCACCCAGTTCCAGCTCTGGAAAGACAACACTCGTTCAGGGTCCCACACACGCCACCTTCGATCAGGAGCCCTGGGAGGGAGCAGGGAATTGTTACCCAGTTCCAGCTCTGGAAAGACAACACTCGTTCAGGGTCCCACACATGCCACCTTCGACCTCCACTCTCTCTCTCAGGGGCCTCAAATTCTACCCGCATTTTCTATCCCATCGCATCCTCAACCCATCAAGAGAAGGAAGAGACCAAATAAGAGCTTGCTGCAGCCTCAGGGAACCGAGAGCTGCAGGAGGTGGGATTCAACCCATTTGTTCATTAGACATGTCCAGCCATGGTTTCCTCACTCTGCTTCCTGGGGTTTTCAAAATGCAGGAGTTTATTCCAGTGAAGCACCAAGCACAGTGCCTGGCACACAGCAGATGAAGGTGCTGCCTGCCCTTTTCCCTGTTTCTGCAGTTTACTAACATCACACTGAGGTAGAAGGCAGGCAGGATTCAACTCCAGACCTGACTGAAGACTGGCCAGAACTGGGAAGAGGGGCCTAAAGCACCCCTCACTGCCCATCACCATAATACACGCCCACCAGAGCGTAACAGTTTACCACTGCAATGGCAACACCCAAAAGTTACTGCCTTGCCATGGCAATGCCGGAAGTTACCACCCACTTTCTAGCTATTTCTGAATAATCTGCCCCTTAATTAGCACATCATTGAAAGTGGGTATAAATTTGGCTGCAAAGCACTGCTACTCTTGGCGCTCTGCCTACGGGGTAGCCCTGCTCCACAGGAGCGGTAACACTGTCACTGCCTCAATAAAGCTGTTTTCTACTACCACCGGCAGCTCACTCTTGAATTCCCTCCTGAGCGAAGCCAAGAACCTGCCCTGCATCAACACCATGGTGGGTGAGAATTCCTGCCAGACAAAACCCAAGTCCTTAGAAATGCTGACTCTACCCAGCCTCCTTCCCCTAATTCAGGGATGTTTTAATTCAACAAAGATGTGATTCGCATACTACGATAGAGAGCAGAGGGAGCCATGAAAGAGAAAAACAAGTAGAATTTCCAGCAGTCAAGGTATTCAATCTACCAGGTGAAACAGGCTTGAAAACAATATAGAAGGCCGAATTCAGTCAACAGCTACTTTTTTCTTAAAAGGTGCTAGGCACTATTCCTGGAGATGGCCCCCACCAGGGACACCTCCTAGACTGGAGGACACGGACAGATGTGTGACTCTGCACAAGGACACGCACTCCAGCCCAGGCCTGTGAAAGCACAGGGCAAGAGGCTGGATGCTTTGTCCAGGCCAGTGCTGTCCAACAGATACACAGCATGGCCACTGATGTCATTTAAAATTTTCCAGTAGCCATATTAAAATAAAAATAATCAAGAAAAAATAATTTTAATGATGTTTTCTTTAACCCAGTATATCCAAAATAGAATCATTTCACTTATAATCTATTTTCAAAGATCAATGAGAAATTTTAAATTTTGTGTACTAAGTCTTCAACAGCCAGTGTGTTATTTTTCACCTACAGCACACCAAAGTTTGGACTAGGCATGAACCCAGTATTCACATTATTTCCAGAATACCAGGCAACTTTTCCCTGCAGACGAGAGAAATGTAATACACAGGTTCTACTCCCTGACCTCCAGCGGGGTAGGAGAAGGCTTCCACCACCCCCAAATTCTTTGAGATTCAAGAGTTAGAAAAATCGAGACAAAGAATTAGCAGACTTAGAACCTGCAGACCAAGTCCCTGTCCGCACTGTTACAGGAGAGGCAGATGACGGACGAACATTTTCATTTATTATTGTCACAGGTTTAAAAGCTGACTGTGTGCTCAGGGATCCTGAGGTCTTGATCAAGGAGATAAAATAACAGGCTGGGCAGGAACTGGAGGCAGATGTGGAAAACATACAAATTCAATTCCAAATGTCCGCTTTATGAAAGTCTGAGATTGGCCTCAGTTATATTGGGCTCAGTTATATAAAATGTTCTGATTTTCAAATTAAATCCTGAAGAAAGAACTTCCCCTTAGTATTTACATGTGTCTAGGGTCTTTCCAAATTCCAGAATAGAGCTTTAAATTTAAGGAAGGAGAGCCACTGGGAAAAGAAGAATTCTCCAAACCATCCCCTCAACCCATCCCCAGCCTACCAAAATGATCTGGCCCATTTTTCCTGGTAACCAAAATATAAAATAAATATTTAATGTATTCTCCAAATATCTGGGCTGTTCAGTTTTTATTAGGAGAAAAAAGCAGAATTCTTTGAATTTATGTGCATTGGCCTCATAATTCAACACTAAATGAATGCCTGACATCTGTCACTCACCATGCTAGGTGCAATCAGAAATGAGGAAGACACAGACTCTCCCCTCCAGGAACATAAATAAGCAATTCCATTTTGTTCATGAGAATAATTTTACATGACTGTGGTGTTATTTATAATCTAGTTTTGTAGACTCTTGCTGTTGGAAAGGACAGAGTGTCCAAGTCCAGCTTCCCAGCCTGTATCCAAACAAGGTCAGAAAGTCCTACCTGGCCCTCCCCTCGATGCAGAGGCATCACTGTGGGCAGCTGCCACCTGTGTTTACATCACTGGGAGCCACAGAAAGGCTGCCCCCCTTTTCCCTCACCATGCTAGGCTAGTACAGCCTCAGGGTGACCCTGGCAAGGCCAGTCCCTCCCATAGCCAAGTGCTGTAAGCATATGAACAAGCTATCCAGTGGCCCTGGGTCTTCTCTCCTGCAGGCCTGGCATCCTGGCCCTTCAGCCCCACGCTCAGGCGGGGCCTGCACTGTGGTGGTGGCCAGGAGGCCAGTCTCCGCTGCAGCGGGCGCCTCCACAGACAGTGTCTCCCAAGCCACCTGTAGCAGGTCCATTCACACACATGTCCCCTAGGGGGCGATAAAAGACAAACGAGAACTCTGGCCACAGGGCAGCTTGTTCTGGCCTGCAGGCTTGCAATTTTGCAAGGTGAGGAGGACGGGTAAGCAAGCACCTGCTCGCTGGTTTTCAGACTTTATTAATTCAGGAACTTCATTCTTCAAGTCTCAGCTCCATCCTAGATTTCTCAGAGAGACTTTTCGTAAATCCCCTTCAATATTAATGAGGTCTCTGGTACTCCCTCCTGCTTATTTGCCTTGTAATATGACCACGATTTGTAATCATGTAGTTAATGCTGTGCTTATTGGTTTAACCTGTCTCCCTCAATAGATTGTAAGCTCCAAAATCATCAATATCATTTAATTCAAAATATAGTAAAGTGCTTTAAAAGATCCATGTTAAAGCTATAAAAGATATTTACCTGCATTTCCTTTATCATGAAGACCAGAACATTTCCGGAGTGTTCACTTAAGAAACCCTGAGAATAATCTGAACTAACTGAACCCTCCTGGGTTCAAGCAATTCTCCTGCCTCAGCCTCCCAAGTAGCTGGGATTACAGGCATGCGCCACCACACCTGGCTAATTTTGTATTTTAGTAGAGACAGGGTTTCTCCATGTTGGTCAGGCTGGTCTCGAACTCCCACCTCAGCCTCCCAAAGTGCTGAGATTACAGACGTAAGCCACCGTGCCCGGCCTGAACTAAGTCATTCTTAACGCTCATTTTCTAGAAAAGGAAGATGGTGTGCCAAGGAAGAAAGATCAGGCTCAGGGTGGGAAAGCCCCCAGTCCAATCCCCAGCAGAGGAGAAAACACAACTTCTCTGACTCTCTGACTCTTCATCTATAAAATGGGAATAAATGCAAATCAGAATGGTGATTTGAAGGAAGAGAAACCAGAACCAAGACAAAGCAGTGGAAGAAAGACTCTTGCTGAAGGGTTTCAGAATCCAGGTGTCAGCAGGTGCTCCCCAGCCCTACCTCAATGCGGCAAGTCCCTTCAGGGCTATGGCCGCCCAGGACTTCTACTCCTTCCTGGAAACTTACACCCTCAGGCCTCTGCCATTCTCTGTTCATGCCCCACAAACAAAAAGAAGCGAAACTCAGTCCTTTCACTGAAATACGCTCACCTCCAAAATTCACCTAGTCAAAGGATGAAAGTAAATACAATAAACAAGTATGGGTGGAAATCTTAAAACAAAATACAAACAAACAAATGAACAAAACCATACTTTAAATGAATAACCATAATTGCACTGAAATAGGAGACGATCAACCCAAGTAACTTTGGAAGCTGCTGTTTACACCAGATGCCTCAGGCTAAAGAGAAGAAGAGCTCTAATTAAATACTGAACTCTAGGTAGCGGGCTTCTTTTTCACAAAGACATGGTTTCCTGATTCTGAAACTATTTTTAGTATAGTCCAGGACTGAGCAAATAAGTAACTATATTATGGATAGTGAGATCCAGATTTTTCTTTGTCAGAGAAGGGAGTTACCAATATGGAAAGGAGAGAGGATAGAATACACTGTGCTGTTGAATTGCAACTGGAAAAATCCATGTGAACTCAATGATTTTTAAGAGGGAAATACAGATTGTGTAGGTGTGTCTTGAATTTAGATACATGTATGTCTCGTATATGTACATACATACTTCTGTTTCCTAGCTGTGTTTCTGAGAGGGTGGAGAGGCAATGACACCCAGCTCACCTAGTTCCCAGATCTCCGTTTCTAAATGCCACTCTCCACTAAAAGAAAGCAGGTCTCCTTGTAGAAATAGTTGATTCCAGAGCTGGAACAGGGAAAGCAGAAAATGAGCCCAGAATATCTTGTACCAGAAAGTAAGGAAGTCCTCACAAAAGCGGGGGCACGCTGAAGGAATACAAAGGCCCACTTTAACACAACTGGCCAAATATGGGGCAATCTGAGCACCAAATTAAACAATGAGAAAAGATTACAGACCACTGACTAAAATAAGCATTCCTGAGTCTACACAAATATAAATAAAGGAAAAGAGAACGTTCTTCCTTACACAGACAACTAGTAAAACAAAATAGTAACAATGTGAGGTGCGGCTATGTGAATTAGCTGACTGTAATAATCATTTCACAATGCATGCCTGTATCAAAGCATCACATTGTATACCTTACTTACATACAATTTTTGTTAATTATACCTCAATAAAACGGCGCGCGGGGGGTGGGAGAAGACAACTAGTAAATGCGGAAGAAATGACGGAATTAGACACCCATCACGTAGCAGCCATCCTGATGCTAACCAAGTCTGGCAAGAATCATCAATGGGTGCTGAAACTACTGAATGAAGAAAGTCCTTGGAGTGAGGAGTAGCAGGATAAACACACGGTCTCAAATAGCTCACCACAAGGCATTTCATTACAAAGGGGAAATACAGTAACTTTACAGTGAAGAAACCTGACCCTCTCAAATATGTAGCATCACCATCAATGGGACAAATCATGATCACGTGCCTCCTGCTATGGTGTGCTGAGAACGCAGCATTATTTCTGCGTCATTCCTGCCCAGAAATGCAGAATTTAAATCCACTCACGAGGAAGCATTACACACAGCCAAAGGGAGGTGGAGTCTACAAAATAACTGGCCCATACTCCACAAAAATATCAATGTCCTGGAACACAAGGCCAGAGGCAGCGCTCCACATTCAGAGTGAAGAGACATGACGCTGGAACGCGGAGCGCAGCTGAGGTGTCCTTCCGCCATAAATATGACGCTGGAATGAGGCGCGTGGCTGACGTGTCCTTCCGCCATAAAGGGTGTCGCTGGGACAATCAGTGACATCTCAAGAGGAGCGCTACACTGATGCTGTTTCTCACTTTGATAACTGAAATGTGGTTATGTGGGAGAATGTCCTTGTGTTTAGGAAATAAACACCGAAGATACTTAGGAATAGGCAAAGGGGCATCAGCTCTGCAACTTTATCCCAAATGGCTGAGACAGAGGACAAAGCAATGTAGTAAAATACTAACACTCAGGAGACTGAGTGAAGGGCATATGAAAAGTTTTTGTACTACTCTCTCCATTTTTCTGTAAGTATAAATTATGTCATAATAACAGGTTAAATGAGAACAAACCCTACATCCAACATGCCTTCGGTATTTGAGCATCTCAAGGAGAGGTCAACACACAACAGGCTCCATTTAGCCATCCTCCTAGTTCATTTGCCTCTCCTTCCCATCGCTGGATCTTCCCTGCCTCTCTAAAGGCTCCAGAAGCTCCAGATCCATGGTCTTTTACTTGCAGAAACTTCAGCTCTCGTGTGTTCCTGTGCCCCCTCCCCACTGGAATCCTCAAATCAAGTTGGCTCAAAGAATAAAAGGTGTCCATGTAACCAAACCCTTTCTCCCTAGAAGACATTCGGAGTATTAAATAGAAAAAGCTATCAAATCCATTACCGTAGTTATCACTATAACTACAATTCCCTAAATGTTGCCTCATTATATATCTAAGGTCTTCATTTTTTAAAGTTGGAAAATTAGTTCTCAAAAGACATCTCCACATTGAAAAAAACACGAAAATGAAGTCACCTGGGAAAGGGAGGATTCTCATGCCCACAGCAGGATGGTCGCACCGCAAACTGATGGGCCTCAGGGCTTCAGGAGAGGGAGCCAGGCAGGGAGAACCCAGGAGAAGGCAGCGGCCAGAGGAGGACGAACCAACCATGGCCCAGGCTGCAGTGGAGGAGCTCACTCCAGACCCAGGGCAAGGGGGTTGCGTCCACATCCTCCCCGGGAGGCACCCCGGCCAGGAAGGCCCTCGCAGACGCTCTGAGAAGTGAGAAGCCTCGGCTCTGCTCCCAGTAGGGCCCCTGGCCATGCTCTTGAGCAAATCCCACACCCCTTGCTCTCTCCATCTTTGTCTCTGAAAGGCAAGAGCCACTCCCCGGCTGCCAGGCCCAGGCCCTCCGTCTGTAACTAAGGATGCGCCGCCCCCAGGCCCGGCCATCTCCAACCAAGGAGGCGACACCCTCCAGGCCCGGCCATCTTAACCAAGATGGCGCCAGCCCCCAGGCCTGGGCCATCTCTAACAAAGGCGGCACCGCCCCCACCCCCAGGCCCTGCCTGCATCTCTAACCAAGGAAGCACCACCACCCCCAGGCCCAGGCGGCATCTCTAACCAGGAAGGCGCTGCCCTCAGGCCCTGCCCGCATCTCTAACCAAGGTGGCGCCACTCCTCAAGCCTGGGCCATCTCTAACAAAGGTGGCACCGCCCCCCCAGGCCCAGGCAGCATCTCTAACCAAGGAGGCGCTGCCCCCAGGCCTTGCCCGCATCTCTAACCAAGGTGGCACCACCCCCTAGGCCTCGGCCATCTCTAACAAAGGCAGCACCGCCCCCCAGGCCCTGCCTGCGTCTCTAATCAAGGAGGCGCCACCCCCAGGCCCTACCTGCCTCTCTAAACAAGGAGGTACCACCACCCCCAGGCCCAGGCGGCATCTCTAACCAAGGAGGCGCTGCCCCCAGGCCCTACCCGCATCTCTAACCAAGAAGGAGCCCATCCGCAGGCCCAAGTCCCATCTCTAACGAATAAGGTGCCACCCTCTAGACACCCAGGTCTTTAACCAAGGAGGTGCCATCCCCAGGCCCTGCCTGCATCTCTAACCAAGGAGGTACCACCCACCCCCAGGCCCAGGTGGCATCTCTAACCAAGGAGGCACTGCCCCCAGGCCCTACCCGCATCTCTAACCAAGGAGGAGCCCATCCGCAGGCCCAAGTCCCATCTCTAACGAATGAGGTGCCACCCCCCAGATGCCCAAGTCTCTAACCAAGGAGGCGCCACCCCCAGGCTCTGCCTGCGTCTCTAACTAAGGAGGAGCTGCTCCCAAGCCCTGCCCGCATCTCTAACCAAACAGGCACCACCCCCAGGCCCTGGCCCCATCTCTAACCAAGGAGGTGCCACCCCCAGGCGCGGGCCATCTCTAAACAAGGAGGCTCCCCAGACCCAGGCCGCATCTCTAGCCAACAAAGGCAGCCCCTGAGTCCCAGGCCACCCTGCAAAGCAGCACAGCGTTCCTGCCAGGAGTTGCTATAGGCGACCAGGAGTGGAGAACAGCTGAGACACCTCTGAAGCCACCCAAGAATCAACAGGAAAGTTCAGAGTGGAAACTCGCATCGGGAGAATTACCTCGTAAACCTCCACCAAGGGCAGAGTAGGAGGGATGCTGGGCGCCTCCGCCGCTTCCCACGGAGCATGCAGAGGTGAGGCCACCGCCTCTCCATCTACACCCTTTCTTCTCAGACTCCTGCACTCTCCCAGGAAGCCCTACCACCCTAGTTATCCCTGGCTGGCGCCACCCACCCGCGCTTCTCTCCAATACAGCCACAGCCCTGCCCAGGTGGGACAGGGCATCCTGCCGCCACAGAGGCTCTGATTGGCCCAGAATGAGCACATGACACCATCCACAGACCAACCAGCACTCCGAGGGGGTGTGGCCTGAGGCTGGTAGCCGCCCCCACCCAGCAGGGGGCCCTCCTAGGTCTCTGGGAGCCCGCTCCAGTCCCAGGAGGCTGCAGGCGAGAAGCGCCCAGCGTCTAGAAGAACTTGGACTCTACGTATCTCTCTCAGGCATATTAAAGGTTCTGAGCTGCCATCAGTCAGGAAACTCATCCAACAATTTTTTTTTTTTTTTTGGAGACGAGTCTCGCTATGTCGCCCAGGCTGGAGTGCAGTGGCGCGATTTCGGCTCACTGCAACCTCCTCCCACCAGGTTCAAGCGATCCTCCCACCTTAGCCTCCAGAGTAGCTGGGATTACAGGTGCCCACCGCCACATCTGGCTAATTGTTTTGGTTTGTTTTTGGTTTGGTTTGGTTTTGAGATGGAGTCTCACTCCGTTGGTCTCGCTCTGTCACCCAGGCTGGAGTGCAGTGGCACGATCTCGGCTTACTGCAACCTCCGCCTCCCTGGTTCAAGCAATTATCCGCCTCAGCCTCCCGAGTACCTGGGATTACGGGCACCCGCCACCATGCCCAGCTAATTTTTGTATTTTTAGTAGAGACAGGGTTTCACTATCTTGGCCAGGCTGGTATTGAACTCCTGACCTTGTGATCCGCCCGCCTCAGCCTCCCAAAGTGCTGGGATTACAGGTGTGAGCCACCGCGCCCACCTTTTTTTGTATTTTTAGTAGAGAAGGGGTTTCACCAGCCTGGCGCGGTGGCTCACACCTATAATCCCAGCACTTTGGGAGGCCGAGGTGGGCGGATCACGAAATCAGGAGATCCAGACCATCCTGGCTAACACGGTGAAACCCCGTCTCTACTAAAAATACAAAAAAATTAGCCGGGCGTGGTAGCGGGCGCCTGTAGTCCCAGCTACTCAGGAGGCTGAGGCAGGAGAATGGCGTGAACCTGGAAGGCGGAGCTTGCAGTGAGCCGAGATCGCGCCACTGCACTCCAGCCTGGGCGACAGAGCAAGACTCCATCTCAAAAAACTAAAAACTAAAAACTTAAAAAAAAAAAGAAAAAGAAGGGGTTTCACTATGTTGGCCAGGCTGATCTCAAATCCCTGGGCTCAAGTGATCCACCTGCCTCGGCCTCCCAAAGCGCTGGGATTACAGGCGTGAGCCACCGCACCCAGCCAGTACAACAATATTTAACATGCTCAGTGCTGAGCAACAGACCCCTATGTCACATAGTCCCTCCTACCTGCTCAGACTGCACACAGAGCAAACTCCAAAAGCCCTGGGATAAGGGAGCCACCAGGGCCGGTCAGGAACACGCAGAAGGATGACTCAACCGGGGCCAGGTGCGGTGGCTCACGCCTGTAATCCCAGCACTTTGGGAGGCTGAGGTGGGTGGATTACCTGAGGTCAGGAGTTCGAGACCAGCCTGGCCAACACGGCAAAACCCCGTCTCTATTAAACATACAAAAAAAATTAGCTGTGCGTGGTGGCAGATGCCTGTAGTCCCAGCTACTCTGGAGGCTGAGGCAGAAGAATTGCTTGAACCCAGGAGGTGGAGCTGAGTGAGCTGAGATCACGCCACTTCACTCCAGCCTGGGTGAAGGAGCGAGACTCCATCTCAAAAAAAAAAAAAAAAAAAAGAATGACCTAAATAATAGCAGCAGGAGAAGGAGGCAAGGGAAGGCAGAAGAGATAGAGAGCATGCCCAGAAGAGGCAGCGGGGGAACCTGACAGCGCAGGACAGCCAACTATTCAGACACTCCAGTAGTCTTGCTAAAGAATTCTGAACTAAAATAATATGACCAATAATAAAGAATGCCCTGATCAAATCTATGTTCCTTGCATCCAAGAATTCCAAACACCATGCCCCACACAAATCGCTCATGCCCCCTCTTCCCTGGGACATTCTGGTAGAAGCGTCAGACCGTCAGGTGAACCGTCAAAGCCACTGTGTCCCAAAGAGGAACTCTCCTCCCACTCAACAGAACCAGCCTCCCGGACACCCCCAGGGATCCAGGGCACAGCACCCTCCTGGCCACCCTCTCACCTTTGACTCCTCCCCTGGAAGGGCACCAAGAAGCAGTCACCAAATCCCATCAATGTTCCTGCCTACCTGATGTCTAGCCATCAGTTCCCATCACCAAAACTCTTTTCCCAATTCAAGCCCTTCTGTGGGCATTTCTTACATAGTCTTCCCATTAGAGAGCAAAGACCAAAGGAGATTAAAAAGGAAAAGTACAGAATGTTTTTCTTGATTACTTTGTCTTCTAAAAATTTAGAGCAGGAGAAAGAGAAGAAGAGGAGAGTGAGATCAACATTAAAAAGGCAGAATCAAAGCCTGGTGTTCCAGGGCACCTTGCATTTCTGCAACTGTATCTCTATATTCCCACATTTCCCTAAAGTCCAATGATCTTAATCATTGCCCCTCACCCCCTCCCCGCATTGCGTAGGGAACTGAGGATAAAGCCAGGGTCCACACCTGAGAGCAGGTCAAACCCACCACAAGGGCAAACGGCAAACTCTGGCAGGAAAGGGTTAATAACCCCAAAGTATGAAATGCTTCTATCAATCTCTAAGGAACAATGAGGCCCAAAGAGGGAAAGGAACAGAGACATGAAAGCAATGACAATAGAGGAAATAAAAGGAGCTAACCCACAGCCTGCAGGTATAAAGACCTGTGCTTTGGGACCACACTGACCTGGGTGAGTCTGGCTGCACTCCTAGTGAGGAGTGGACTCTGTGCCATGACTCTGCCCTGCTGAGCCCGTTTCCTAATCTGTATAATGGCAATAACAGCATCTGCCTCCCTGGGTCCTCATTAAATTAAATGAGGTAGGGTGGGAAGAGCTGACGGCCCAGGTGCTCAAGAAATGTGATGGAGTCCACTCAGTAGCCTGAAAAGAGCACAGTTTGGTTTGGGATTGGACAGCCCAAAGCTCAAATCCTGGCTGGACCACCTACCAGCATGTGACCAAACCTCTCTGCCCCTCCGTTTATTTGTCTGTAAATCAAAGATAATATCCCAACATGAGAGAACTGCAGTTACGCTGGCAGAGAACGATGGCTGGAGAGCACCTCACACAGCACTGGGACACGGTGGAAGCTATGATTGCAGATAACCTCTCTGGTGGTTAAGAACGTGAGTGCTGGAGCTTCATGCTGTCGGGATGGACAAGGCACCGGGGCAGGAGCCTCGGCTCAGGCAGAAGGCTGGCACGCACCCGTGGGGAGCTAAGTGGCATACAGGAAGTGGGGCCAAGGACAGCTGCAAGTCCTGTGCATTGTCAGGCAGTGATACTCCCCGACAGACTTTCAAAAGCTGCAAGCTGCCTCTGATGGAGTCTTAGGCGCTGAGTTCAACATGGGCTTGCTCAGCAAGAACTCTCAAGATCACCTCAAAAACACTTCCTGAGCACCAGCCAGTCCAGTGTGTACCTCACCTGATTTGGTTCTTCAGAGAATAAAATCCTCAGATGACATGTTTAGCTACAATTTTGTAGAAATGGAAATTGAGGCTCAAAGAAGTCACAAGAACTATCACATTGTTGGTCTAAAATGCAAAGCTAGGTCTCCGGGACTCCAAAGCCGGTGCTATTTCCCAGAGCCCACATTTCTGAGGTGGGGGACCCCACAAACACCCAACTCAGCAAGAAGCAAGCCCAAGGAGAGGAGAGAAAGGCAGGCTAGATGGATGGGGAGTTGACCCTGCCGATGGAGGTAGAGACTCAGGACGTGGGCAGGGCCTCACAAGCCAGAGGCTACTGGATGGCTCAGCCAGAGTGCTGGCACCTCCAGCAGGAGAGCGGCCAGCTGAGCACACTCCCCTCCCTCCACCCCAGTGCTCGGCAGCTCAGGCCTGACCCCTGTACAAAGAACGCACACGGACCTGGAAGTTCACTGTCGGACTCCGGGCTGTGATTGCCCCACCTCAGAGGAGCTCTGGCCAGTCCGGGGGGAGGCAGAGGCTGCGTACCTTGTCGGGCTCCCTCATGCTTCCCTGCCTTGCCCCCTGCTGTATCCCCTTGGCCTGGTCACTCTGCTCAAACATCATCCTGTGGCTTTCCTGAGCCCCTCGCCCAGCCCAGGCAGAAGTGACTGGCAGTGACCATGTCACTGATCCCCCTACTCTACCTTGTAGAAGCTTCTGGCACTGCCCAAGCGACCCTTGTACAAGTGAATAAGTTTAAATCGAGAGACAGGGTTGTGTCGCCATCACCACAGTCAAGACACAGACCAGTCCCAAGTGCCCGCACCAAGCTCCCGGTGCCTCTTCAGTCAGTGCCCTCACCCCCTACCCCCACGTAAATGTGTGTTTATGGTAAATACACATAAAATGTACCATCTTAACTATTTGCAGGTATACAGTTCAGTGGCATTAGATACATTCACATTGTTGTGCAACCATCTCGACCATCCATCACCAGAAATTTTTCATCTTACAAAACCGAAACTCTATGTCCATTAAACACTAACTCCGGATGCCTCCTCCCCCAGCTCCTGGCAACCACCATCCCACATTCTGTCTCTTTGAATTTAACTACTCTAGGAATCTCATGTAAGGGTAATCATTTGGTAATTGTCTTTTTGTGACTATCTTATTTCACTGTGCACAATGGCCTCAAGGTTCATCATGTGGTAGCCCGTGTCAGGTTTCCACCCTTTTTAAGGCTGAATAATACTTTATTCTATGTATACATTACATTTTGCTTAGCCTTTCATCCCTTAGTTTGTTTCCAAGTTTTAGCTATTATGAATAATGCTGTTATGAACATGGGTATACAAATATCTCTTTGAGACTCTGCTTTCAATTTTGGGAAATATATTCCAAGAAGTGAAGTTGCTAAATCACATGGTAATTCTATCTGTAATTTTTTGAGAAATTTCCATACTGTTTTCCACAGCAGCTGCACTATTTTTACATTCCAACAAACAGTGAACAAAGGTTCTAATTTCTCCCATCCTCAAAGTATGTTGCCTTTTGTGTCTGGCTTCTTTAATACAACCTTGAGATTAGTCCAGGTTGTTGCCTGCATCACTTTTTCATCCTTTTTCATTGCCAAGTAGTATTCCTTTGTATGGATATACCACAATTTGTTTAGCTATTCACCAGCTAATGAGCATTTGGGCTGGTTCCAGTTTGGGGCTTGCTATGCTTTCAATGTTCCCTCCAGAAATGCATGTTGAAACTTAATCCCCAATGTGGCACTGCTGAGAGGTGGGGCCTTTAAGATGTGATTGGACCATGATGGCTCTGCTCTCATGAATGAATTAAAGAGTTAATGGATTAATGGGTTATGATGGGAGTAGAACTGGTGGCTTTATAAGAAGAGGAAAAGAGTCCTGATCATAGTACATTAGCAAACTCGGCCCCTTGCCATTGATACCCTGTGCCACCTTGGGACTCTTCAAAAAGTACCCACCCAGCAAGAAGGCCCTCACCAGATGCAGCCCCTTGACCTTGGCCTTCTCAGCCTCCAGAACTATAAGAAATAAATTCCTTTCCTTATAAATTACCCAACTTCAGGTATTCTGTTATAAGCAACAGAAATCAGACTAAGACAGGGCTATTACAAATAAAGCTGCTATGAACATGTGCATACCTGTCTTCAGATAGACATAGGTTTCATTTTTCTTGGAATAAGATTGCTACCTTTTATGGTAAGTTGATATGGCCTGGCTGCATTTCCACCCAAATTTCATCTTAAATTGTAGCCCCCATAATTCCCACACGTTGTAGGAGGAACCCAATGGGAGATAAATTGAATCTTGGGGACTGTTTCCCCCATACTGTTTTGATGATAGTTAATAAGTCTCATGAGACCTGATGGTTTCATAAGAGGTTTCCCCTTTCACTTGATTCTCATTCTCTGTTGCCTACTCCCAAGTAAAAAGTGCCTTTTGCCTTCTGCCATGATTGTAAGGCCTCCACAGCCATGTGGAACTGTGAGTCCACTAAATCTCTATTTCTTTTTTTTTTTTTTTTTTTTTTTTGAGACAGAGTCTCACGCTGTCGCCCAGGCTGGAGTACAGTGGTGCGATCTCGGCTCACTGCAAGCTCCGCCTCCCGGGTTCACACCATTCTCCTGCCTCAGCCTCCCGAGTAGCTGGGACTACAGGCGCCCACCACCACGCCCAGCTAATTTCTTGTATTTTTAGTAGAGACAGGGTTTCACCATGTTAGCCAGGATGGTCTCAATCTCCTGACCTCGTGATCCGCCCGCCTCAGCCTCCCAAAGTGCTGGGATTATAGGCGTGAGCCACCGCACCCAGCCTAAACCTCTTTTTCTTTATAAATTACCCAGTCTCGGGTATGTCTTTCTCAGCAGCATGAAAGCAGATTAATATATAAGTGTACCTTCAACATTGTAAGAAGCCAGCAAACTATTTTCCAAAGTAGCTGTACCATTTTGCATTCCTACCAATGATGTATCAAAGTTCCAGCTTCACATCCTTATCAGCACTTGGGATTGTCTTTTTAATTTTCACCATTCTAGTGGGTACGTAGTAGTGTCTCATTGTGCTTTTAATTTGCATTTTCCTAGGAACTAGTGAGATTGAGCATCTTTTCATACATTTATTGACCATTTTTATACATTCTTCTGTTAAAGTATCTTTCAAACCTTTTGCTCATTTTAATTAGTTTTGTCTGCCTTACAGACTATGAGTTCCTTCAGAACAGGTCTCAAGGACCCCTCAATGCCTAATTCCTGGGAGTACCATTCCCATAGAGGATATGTGAGTAGTGCTGTGCGGCCACCTAACGGCTCATGCCTTGGCCATTGCACGCAGCCCAGATAGGGCCTCACACACAGCAGGCACTTCAGAGATGTTTATGGCCACATCAGCAAGCACAGATGGCCAGTAGCACTAGGGAGAGATTGAGTGGGGCTGGACAGCCACAGGGACCAGCCTGAGCTTCTGTATCCTCACTTGGAAAGCAGAGATAATAAGCCCACCTTGCAGAGCTTTTGTGAAGAATAAACTAAAGAATGGGTGTGAAGCACCTGACTGAGCAGGTCTACAGAAATGATAGTTATGACCAGACCCTATCTTATTCCCCTGCAACTGCATGAGGGATTAGATCCAATCCCTCCTCATGCATTTAATTCTCCCAGATACTATTAAAAGTGATAAAATGTTCAGGGAAAGAAGGTGAAGACTGACAGAGGGAGAATGGAAGGGGAAGAGAGGAGAGGGAAAGAAGGAAAAAACAGATGGTGGAAAAGAGTAAAGTCCCCTGCCATATGCCAGGTATGTTCCCAATCCTCCTCTATGAAAACTCTACGAGCATGCTACCAAATAGGTCTGTGGGGACCATTTTCATGTAATATATAATATAGGAGGCGATGGTGACTCAAGATACTTGCCAAGGTCCCAGGGCTGTTAGACAGCAGGACCAGGACTTCACCCAGTTCTGCTTCCCCCCAGGGCCCCTTTTCCCTGCATTACCTGAGCCTGGTTCCCTGTGGGGCTCTCTCCCTGAGGAAGGGTCTTCCCAAGATGCTTCCAGGAACCTGGCTAGCCCTGAACAAGCCCCTTGCACCAACTCAGAAACAAAAACAGGCAGAATTCAAAAGATGCTTCTCTCTACCACCACAGGAGGAAATTGAAGATTACAGACCCAGGGCTGCACATAGGAAACCTGCAGAGTTTTCATGTCCCTGAGCCTGTTATGTTCACCATTCCTCTTTCCCTAGAAACAAACATGGATGGAATGCCTGCAGGTCCCTAAGGTAAAAGCCAAGCCCTCACCAGTCCCAGGGGCTTCCTCTCTGAACTATTTCTCTAAATCTGTCCCTTCTCATCCCTACAGCCTGGACTGCACTAGGACAGCACCTAATGAAATTCTCCTGCCTGCACTTTTGTCCCTCCAAAAAGTGTTCTCTTGCTTATTCTTTATACTTCAAAAATTACTATAAAGCTGTGGTAATCAAGGCAGTGTGGTACTGATAAAGAATAAACAAATAGAGCAATGGAACAGACCAGACAGTTCAGGAGTGAACTGATGCATAATTTTCAAGAAAAGAGCCAAAGTAACTCAATGGAGGAAGAAAAGGTTCTTCTAACAAACGAGGCTAGAAAAACTGGATATCCACGTGCAAGAAAAAAACATTCTCCATCCCTACTTCATACCATACACAAACTTATTAGAGATAGACAGTACACCTAACAAAAGCAAGAAATATAAACCTTTAAAAAAAACAAAAAAACTTAGGAGATTTTCTTTGGACCTTAAAGTAGGAAAACATTTCTTAAGAGAAGATACAAAAAGCACTTCCGATAAATGTAAAAATAATGGCAAATAAAACTCCAATAAAATCACAAACTTCTGTTCATCAAAAGATAAAAGACAAATAGGTAAGCAGAAATTGGGAGAAAATATTCACAACATACACACACACACACATATACAACAAAAGACAAATATCCAGAATATATAAAGAACTCTTACATTCCAGCAACAAAAAGACAATAAACCCTATTTATGTATTTACTTACCTATTTATTTATTTTTAGAGAAACTGTTTCACTGATGCCCAGGCTGGAGTGCAACGGCATGTTCACAGCTCACTGCAGCCTTGAATTCCTGGGCTCAAGCGATCCTCCCACCTCAGCCTCCTGATTAGCTGGGACCAAAGGCATCCACCACCATGCCCAGCTGGGTTTTTTTTTTTTTTTTTTTTTTTTTTTGTAGAGGTGGGATCTCACTATGTTGTATGTTGCCAAGGATAATCTTGAACTCCTGTCCTCAAGCAGTCCTCCCACCTCAGACTCCCAAAATGCTGAGATTGAAGGCATGAGCCACCACACTCAGCCCCCAATTTATTTTTTATTTTTAATTTTTTTTGAGACCAAGTCTCACTCTGTTGCCCAGGCTAGAGTTCAGTGGTGCAATTTCAGCTCACTGCAACCTCTACTCCCAGGTTCAAGCGATTCTCATGCCTCAGCCTCCTGAATAGCTACAGGACTACAGGCATGAGCCACCAAGCCTGGCTAATTTTTTTTTTTTTTTTTTTTTTTAAGTTTCAGTAGAGATAGGGTTTCACCATGTTGGCCAAGCTGGTCTTGAACTCCTGACCTCAGGTGATCCACCCGCCTTGGCCTCCCAAAGTGCTGGGATTACTGGCGTGAGCTACCACCCAGCCCCCAATTTATTAAAATAGCCCAAAGACTTGAATAGACACGTCTCTAAAGATGACACAAATGACGAATAAGCACAAGAAAAAATGTTCAACATCATTGGTCATCAGGGAAATGCAAATTAAGGGAGATACCACTGCATATCCTCTAGGGAAGGCAAAATGAAAGACTGACAACACCAAATGCTGGTGAGGACAGAGAGCAAGCAGAATTCTCTGATGTTGCTGATGGGAATGTAAAATGATACAAACTACTCTGGAAAGCTATTTGGAAGTTTCTTAAAAAGTTAAACATAACTACTCTATAACCCAGAAATTCCACTCCTATGTACTTATTAACCCAGAAGAAATGAAAATAAATATCCACAAAAAGGCTTGTACGGGAACATTCACTGCAGCTTTATTCCCAATAACGAAAAACTGGAAATAGACTAGGGCTGTATCCATGCAACAGAAAGAAACAAACTACTGAATCTCAGAAGCTTTATGTTGAATAAAGGAAACCAGACACAAAAGAATTATATGATGTTCTATAGAAGAAGAAACTCATCTATGGTGACATCAAGACTAGTGGTTGCGGCCGGGAGTGGTGGCTCACGCCTGTAATCCCCAGCCCTTTGGGAGACCGAGGTGGGCAAATCACTTGAGGTGAGGAGTTCCAGACCAGCCTGGCCAACATGGTGAAACCCCGTCTCCACTAAAAATACAGAAATTAACCAGGTGTGGTGGTATCCCCCTGTAATCCCAGCTACTCGGGAGGCTGAGGCAGGAGAATTGCTGGAACCTGGGAGGAGGAGGTTGCAGTGAGCCGAGATCGTGCCATTGCCCTCCATCCTGGGCAACAAGGGCAAGACTCCATCTCAAAAACAAACAAAAAAAGACTAGTGGTTGCTTGGGGTGAGGAGCAGGGATGGGATAGTAAGGGGCAAGAGAAAACTTTCTGGGCTGATGAAAAAGTTCTGTATATTGTTAGGAGTGTGGGTTATGTGAGTGGTCAGACTCTACACTTAAGGTCTATGCATTTCAGCATGTATATAGTACGCCAAAAAAAAAGAAAGAAAAAACCTGTCTCTTGGCAGCTGCCAGAGATCTTTCTTTCTGAAAGGCTAATTAGCCAGCCTTGTTATCTTCCTGTCCCTCAACGTTTCCAAAATAAAGTCCTGACAGCTTCCCACTACTCAAAGGCCCTTCATCACAGACCTCCAGCACCCCATGCCCCTCCCCAAACTCAGTGCTCACCTGGTCACAAAGGGTGGGTCACGCCTGTGTCACTGCACCAGCTGTCCTTTCTACAGGGCACCTCTGCTCACCCTACAAGACCCAGCTCAAAACATCTCCTCCTTCAGGAAGCCTTCCCACAATCCCTGGAGCTGGGGTAGATGCACCCACTCTGAAACCCTCAATACTCAAGGCTTACTTCCATCACAGCACCTAGACCCATTCCTACAGGAATCCGTGTTCCACTGCCAGGACTGCATGAAATCCTCAAGAGGAAAAAACATGTCATATTGGACTTTGCATGCCTAGCAAACAGCACAAAGTTTGGCATAAACATCTAGGTAAACTGATGACCAGCCTAATAGTAAAAAAAAAAAATTAATAAGCAATAATAATTACCCTAAGGGGCAGAGAAATGGTAGCCATTCCTGAAGAAGAGGCCCACCAGCAAGGACACAAGGAGAATATCTAACACTAAGAAAGAAGCCAGTTAGAGCCCTACAAGAAGTCTCGGGGCTGAATTAAAATGCCCTCCAGCAATGCCAGGACACCCCAAGCTCTCCTGGTCCTTGGCTCCAGGTCCCATGGCTGAGCTGGTCCTCTTTTCCCCCACTGCCCACTATGGGATGCTGCCCTTTTCTTATTCAGACAACCCGCAGCTTCCACTGGCATCCTCTAAGGCCAGGTCCCTACCCCACCCATCCTGCCTTGATCAGACTGTGTTGAACACAAAGGCATCCGATTCCAGAGTTCCACCTTTTGCAGCTCCATGTATTACATGATTTAAAATAACTCAAAAGATTTGAAACCAGTATATTGAAAGGAATGACTGAACCATGTTCACTGTTGTGCTATTCACAATAGTCAAGTATGGAATCGGCCTCAGTGGCCAACGACACATGAATGATTTTTTTAATGTGGGACATATACACAACGGAATATTATTCAGCTGTAAAAAAGAAATGTTGACGTTTGTGACAACATGGATGACACTGGAGAACACTGTCCTAAGTAAAATATGCCAGCACAGAAGGACAAACACTGCATGTTTTCTCTTACATGTGAACTCTAAAACAATGGAGCTCAAAGAAGCAGAGAGTAGAATGGTGGGTACCAGAGCCTGAGGGTGTAGGAAGAAATGATGATCAAAGGGTACAAAGCCTCAATTAGACAAGAGGAATCGTTTTTTTCTTTGAGACATATTGCACAGCATGGTGAATACAGTAATAATGTACATTTCAAATTTGCTAAGAGTAAATTTTAAATGTTTACTTACCACAAAATGATAACTATTTGAGCTGATGGATATGTTAATTAGCTTGATTTAATTATTCCACATTATACTCATAAATCATAACATCACATTATACCCCATAAAGAAACAAATATGTCGTTACAGTTTTTTTAATTTAAAAAAGAAGATTATGTTACCCAATTTTAAGTCCGTGTTTTTCTATAAATATGCCAAGCATTATAAGTAAACTCAATCATCTATATATTTTGTGTTCCTTGAAAAAAAAGGAGGCAACTTTAAATCTGTAAGATGTTTAAAATGTCTATTTTGTTTTGCTCTGCTTTTTCTTTTCTCTTTTAAAAAAAATTACTCGGCCAGGCACAGCGGCTCACATCTGTAATCCTGGCACTTTGGGAGGCTGAGGCAGGCGGATCACCTGAGGTCAGGAGTTGGAAACCAGCCTGACCAACATGGTGAAACCCCACCTCTACTAAAAGTACAAAATTAGCGAGGCGTGGTGGCGCATGCTTATAATCCCAGCTACTTGGGAGGCTGAGGCAGGAGAATCGCTTGAGCCCAGAAGGCAGAGGTTGCAGTGAGCCAAGATCACACCTTTGTGCTCCAGACTGGGCAAAGAGCAAAACTCCGTGCCAATAAATTAATTTAATTTAATTTTTAAAAATGACTTATTAAAAAAAAAATTACTCGGCTGGGCACAGTGACTCAAGCCTATAATCCTAGCATTTCAGGAGGCCGAGGCCAGTGGATCTCTTAGGCTGAGTTCAATACCAGCCTGGTCAACCTGGTGACACCCCATCTCTACAAAAAATACAAAAATTAGCCAGGTGTGGTGGTGCACCCCTGTAGTCCCAGCAATTCGGGAGGCTGATGGGGGAGGGTGGCCTGAGCCTGGGAGTCTCTGCCTTTCCATCCACAAATGCTTTCAAGAAGAGAGTGGATGACAATGTACTGAGCTATACACTGGGAAGTCTGGTTCTGGGAAGGGAAGAGACAAACCCCATTTCCTGAATGCCATCAGCAGCCACCTGTGGCAGGACTGTGTCTCCTTTGCCGGTGAAGGGACTGGGGTCCCAAGGGTTCTGTGACTTCCCTTAGGTCAGGAATCTGGTGAGAGGCAGATCTCTGGAGCCAGAGCACGTGCTCTTTCCATCCTCCTAAATGTTCCAGCCCTTAAAGTTGATGCCTGCCCTTGAGAAATTGCAAAAACAGTGAAACTTTAACAGGGTAAACAGCTGAGAAGAGAGGGAAAACTTAACTCTAGGCTAAATCTCTTTTACGTAATTAAATCAGCCCATCTTGGTGCAGAGTTTTTCAGAGGCTGTATGCTTGAAACTATCTACAAAGGGAAATGCAATTAAGGAGACTTTTTAATATATCTGATTCTTGACTGCCCTTGCTCTAGGCAAGAGCTTAATTCTACTTAACGATAGCTATCTTGGAAAAGTTATGTAAATTGCAAGGTATGGGGAGAAAAGAAACAGGAATCCTTTCACCGGAGGCAACTGAGAAGCCCACTGAGAAGGGAGCACTGCGGTAAGACGGCTCCAATTCACACAATGACCATCTCAGCTCATTTGCCACCTACAGCTGTGCCCTGTAGACCACATGCAACTCCACCTCCTTATCATTCATTGTACTCCCTTTCCTAAATTAACCAAAACAGGAAACTCTTTTCAGAAATTAGTTGACCGTGAGTTGACAGTAACACATTTTAAAATATGATCTTTTCTCATTTGGTACAGCTGGAAATTGAAGGAAACTTCAACATATGTCCAGGGTTCTTTTTTAAAACTCTTGGGTAAATTCCAGAAGTGGAGAAGTGGGCAACTCATTCTCTCTATATAAGCAACAACGTGGGAGGAGGAAGGCACCAATCGAAAAGATATTTCACGTTTATCAAAATGGAGTCACTCATGTCAAACTCTAACAAAATGGAGCCAGAGGATATGAAGTATGCAAGTATGCCTCATGCAAGTATGCCTATGACAGGAACTATGCCAGGAATTCCTTAGAGCCTGTTACTTGCACAGGACACTTGCCTGGTGCACCTGTCTCCAATGGACTAACGCCAGCTCCTGCAATAAGCCTCTGAAACCAATGGTCTTTGTTTCAAAACCGCTTAGGTGGACTTCCCTTTTGGGTCTTTAAAAGTTTCCATTTGCCCCAACTTCTTTGGACGTACCTATGATCCAGCATAGCGCATGTATCTAAATTGCAATCCCCTATTATTCCCAAATAAACTACAGTTTCAGGATCCCATATCCAAAATGCTTGGGACCAGAAGTTTTAGAATTCCAGATGTTTTTGGATTTTGGAATATTTGCATATACATAGTGAGATAACCTGAGGATGGGACCCAAGTCTAAACATGAAATTTATTTATGTTTGATGTGCACCTTATACACACAGTCTGAAGGTAATTTTACAATATTTTTAATTTTGATCATGAAACAAAGTTAGTGTACAATGAACCATCAGAAAGCAAAGGTGTCACTATCTCAGCCACACATATGGGCAATCTGTGGTTGTCTGGCATCGCCATCATTCCCGACTCTGAATTTCTATGCTACCAATAAGACAATCACTTTCTTACATTTATTTACACATAAGTCCTTACCAGTAAAAAATATGACACACCATTAATACAGTGAAAAACAAGGTGTTCAAGGTACCTAAGCGGCACAGCAGCATCACCAGAACACATGCATCAGCTGCTAAACAACAGAACAATAAACAACGGCTGGCTTTAAGTCCGCTGTTCAGCCTGCATTTCTTTCTGAGTGTTAACAGCATCGTCTTTACAGTTGTGCAACTGTTGTTTTGTTTTGTTTTTTGAGAAAAATAGAGATGGGGTTTCACTACACTGCCCAGGCTGGTCTTGAACTCCTGGACTCAAGGGACCCTCCCACCTCAGACTCCCAGAGTGCTGGGATTACAGGCCTGAGCTACTGCGCCCAGCTATGGAACTGCATTTCTACTGAGAACCTTCACGCGGTCAGATAGAAAATTTTCCACTGTGGCCTCATGTCAGTGCTCAAAGTTTCAGACTTTGGAGCATTTCCGATTTCGGATTTTTGGATTAGGGATGCTCAACCCGTATTTGGAGAGCAGGTCTCTCCGGTGCTCATTTTAGGCTAACCTAAGACAGCACACCTGAATCAGGTGGGCACCACAGCTAATCAGCGCACCTGTGGTCACAGCTACTTGGCAGGCTGAGGCGGGAGGTTTACCTGAGGGCGGGAGGCAGAGGTTGCAGTGACCCGAGATTGCACCATTGCACCCCGGCCTGAGTGATAGTGCGGGACTCCGTCCCAAAAAATTAAAAAAATTAAATTTAAAAAAAGCACGCCTGATATAGTTCGGGTCTCCTGACCCAATATTCGGCTCTGGGCCCACTCTGTCACTCCAGGACACATTCTCCCACATCTAGCACCGCAGCAGGTGGAGGCAGGACTACGACTGGGACTGCTTTTTACCCCTGCCTGGCGTGCAGAGGGGCTCCTTGCAAAGCTGTTATTTGAACTAAAGTCAGGAAAGGTGTCCCTGGGGGTTAGAGGTAGGACACGCTACTTCCTTCAGCATGGGGACACACACTACAGATGTTTCAGTAGATGAACTGGTAGGCTCGGAAGATAAAGCTGGTGAGAGGCAGCTGTGCGGGACAAGTCCCAGTGACACGACGTTTGCATCTCCAAAAGGTCACTTGGACTCCAGCAAAAAAAAGCCAGACTGATGGGCAGGAGTGATCAGTTAGCGCGTTCGTTCTTTCATTCACTTAGTATATACTGAACACTTACATGAGCCAAGCCCTATTCTAAGAAGATGGAGGTACAAGTCAGGCGAGCACGCAGGAGTTTGGATTTTAGCCCAAGTTGGAGGAAGTTAATTTTTAAAGCCCCAGTTCTGTCGTTTTTAAACTGTGTAAAGTTGACCTCTCTGAACTTCTGTTCCTCATAATAAATGACCTACAAATTAGAGTTCTCAAGAGAGCTGAGCAGCAAAACGTGTTAAGTCAGTGCCCAAATGTGGAAGCTTGTGGTAATTACAGGTGAAGGACCCCAAGCACAAGGTTAAATGACTTGCACCGGGTGTCAAGTGGAAGCTCTGTCACTCTATTAGGTCCAGCCGGCGGCCGGGAAGCCTGCAGGAGGTACTTATTTCGCCGAGGAGGAATCCGAGGCCAGGCAAGAAGGAAGCCCCGCCAAGGTCCAGTCAAAGAGCTGGCATCGCCGGGATTCGAACCTCGAGCCCACTGCGTTCCGTCGCTGGCCCGCGCCCCAACGCCACCCATTGCCGTGGAAACGGCCGGGCGCATGCTCTCCCACTCGCTCCCGCCTTGCTTTTTTTTTTTTGCGGCGGGATACCCCAGCGACTGAACGTGAGCCGCAGAACGCAACTACGTTCGCTCTCCTCCCCAGACCCGGATCCCTCCGCGGCCGGCGGCCGGCGGCCGGCGCACTGCTTCCCGACTCGACGCTCGAAACGGCTTTCCGCGCGCCGCGCCCCACCCCCACCCCGTCTCACCCCAACCCCCAGCCCGGCTCACCTGCCGCCCGCGTCTCCATGGCAACGCCCCACCGCGGAGGAAAAAAAAGCCTCGGGCTCTTCCGGGCCCCCTCCCGTGCCGACCGAGGGGGCGGGGCGCCCTGCTGACGCTTCGCTTTTTATTTTTATTTTTTTAAGAAAAGAGCCGGCGAGGTTATGGCGAATCTGCGGCATCCAACATGGCGGATGGAGTCTTCGCCCTCCTCCCCACGGGGCGCAGACGCCTGCGTAGCGGACGTCCGCCTCGGGTGACCCTCCCCCGGCGCCGAGCGCGGCCCGGCAGGGCCGAGCTAACGCGCATGCTCGCAGTCGGAGGCCGTGCTTTTTATCCCACTTCACGGATTCCGCTGCGCCGCGTTTTGAGCCACGCCCAGGGAGGGGCCCTCGGGAGGTCCGGAGCGCGGATCTCGGGATCAGGAGTCTGGCGGTTGTGCCAGGCCTCTGCTAGCGCGACCCTAGACCCGCGGCATGTGGGGCCGCCGAGCTGGGCGTGCAAGGAGAGTTCTGGGTGCGCTTCGTGTCCCAGCTCTACCTCTCACTACCTAACTTGGGGCAGCGAATTAACTTTTCTTGCTCTCAGTTTACTGATGTGTCCATCGGGGTGCTCCCAACCTGCATCCCGCTCAAAGCTGCGGCGTTTCCCGAAGCGTGGGGTGCTTTCCTTTGGGCCACCCGGCTGGGTTTTAGGGGCTACAGAGCACTGAGCGGCCTAAGATCACACGTGACAAGACGATTTCCTCCTCTCTCGTCTCTTTGTGTCCCACAACAAGTCTGCGCTGGATGTGCGCGCCTCCAACACCCGCTCATTCATTTCTCTGCTTGTGGCACAGCCTTCGGCAGGCAGCTGAGTCCGGTGGAAATTTAATGACTTTGTTTTTGGTTTTGATGTTAAGGTGTTTAGCTCCAACACTGTAGTCCTCGGCTCAAATGATATCTTCCAGCCCCTAACCCTCACCCCCGAAACCCATCTAAAGTAACCCTCCAAGACACTTCATATTTTCTACGTAGCATCCATTCCTATCTGTCATTATCTCCCTCTCTTACCTCTGTCTTGGTCACCCCGTTAGCCTCAGAAACAAACTGAGCCTGACAGTTACTTATTTCATGAGTAATGAGTTGATGTGGTCCATGTTCTAAGGTCATTTTCTGTTTATGACAAATAACGTTTTTCACTTACAGTAGTCATATAAAGTTTTCTTTTTAAATTGTTCGGTTACATTTTCAAAAATCAGTCAACTTAAAATGGTGTACATGCTGCAAAGACATGCCCACCCCCCCAAAAAAAAAGTGTAAAAGCAGACTTCAGGAGACTGAAGTTTGGGAAACTGATTTGTGTTCATGGTTCCCCTGAAATGCTAGTCTTTGCCTGTTCTTCTTTTCCTGGAATAACCCTCTTTGGTTGCTGCTCAACATGAAATTCTCGGGCATCCCTGAAGCTCACACTTCACGTTCCCGCAGCTCTGGTCGCACTGGCCTAGCTCCATCCTCCACTTCTCTGTTTGCACAGCGTTCGTCCTCACTAGACTGAGCTTCCTGAGCAGCCCTTATAGGTCCTTTTGTTTTGTTTTCTCAGCGCCTGTTGCATAGTCATATTACTGAATGAACACTTCGTTCTGGGGTCACTTATTTTTTAGGAGGAAAACTCCCTTGGGCATTGAGCTTCAGGATGACTCATCTGATTTCTCAGGAGACTGCCCGCCTGCTCCTTAACCCTGTTCTTGGGAAATACGGAACCATGAAAAGACCCTAAAGTTGTCCAGTCTGTTAAATATATGCTCACAGATATAGCCTCCCCCTTCTTCATTTCATCCTCGCAATCTGGAAGGTTAAGTTGGGCAATATGATTGTTGTCCTTTTCCAGATGAGAAAATGGAATGTTCAGAGTGATCAAATGGCTTTCTGAGATTACACAGCAAAATAGTGAAGAGCCAGGTGTGGACCTCGCCTCTCCATGCCCAGTGTTCCTCTCCCCACCACATCTAAAATGTACCCAAACTGCCCCCCAGGCCTCCAGGAGAGCCAGTTCCAAGACAGCCACAGAGTCGCTTCACAGCCACCACGTCCTCCACCACAAGATACATGGCTAGGTGGGGCCCATCAGAATCTTTATTTGGAAATGAACTGCTCAAAAAGCTGCATTGATGAGCGTTTCCTTTTAGAACTATAAATATTTACAATAATCATTATTTTGCTGTGAATCGATTTCTGTCAGGAAATTAGAGTTGTTCTGGGTTGCTGACAGTATTGGTTTTGTGCCGGTTTGCCTTTCTCACAGCAGCATTTAAATGTTGTTTATTGATTAGCAGATGAATTGCTCCTAGATGTTGTGACCAAACGAATTTTGGAAATGAAACAATTTAAAATTTGTCTCAAAACCCAATTACCTCAGACTGCTGAAGACAAATTAAAAGAAGAAATTGTGGACTGTGGATGATGGTTCTGGGTTAATTATTTGGAAAGCTATGATTTTCTCCACTATTCCCATGGCATTTTCTTCCTCCTACCCATTCATCATTCAGAGAAGAGTTACTGAGCACCTATTATTACTGGAAACTGTCCTGGCCATAGGCAGATGGAAATGACTAAGAGATGGCCCCTTTCTATGGGGGAATCCAGGTTCGTAAATGGAGAGATGAGTCCACAGCTGGCTCTTCCACGGCCTATGTGATTTGCACATTTTCAATCAGCAAACATCTCTATTCTTTCTATTTGCCAGTAATATTTCAGAATGCCTTCAATTAATGAAGACACATTTGTGGAATTGGATGTAAATCACTCAAAAGTATATAATTAATGGCAAGCTGCCTCGGTGATGGTTCCTAGAAGAGAGCAGCTTCCCAGCTGCCCACTGGTGGCAGTTGGCCTCTTGAAGCTAGTATGTGAATTAATTTGTGTCAATAAATTTATCGACATGAAATGGCATTTAGTTATATAAGAAATATAATTTGCGCAACTGAATATATTCGTGTCAATAATTTTATCATTATATCCAATATCTTTATGAGAAATAGACATTTACATGAAAACAATAATTTAGGGACATAATTTCACAGGATGCTTTCTTGAAAGAAGGTTTTGATAAAGGATACATACAGGCGACCTCAAAATAATGGATCTTGGCTGGGCATGGTGGCTCATGCCTGTAATCCTAACACTATGGGAGGCCAAGGCTGGAGGATTGCTTGAGCCCAGGAGCTCAAGGCTGCAATAAGCTGTGATCATGCCACTGCACTCCTCCAACCTGGGCAGCAACAAAGCAAGACCCTGTCCCTAAAATTTATATATATATATATGTATATATGCACACACACACACATATATATATATATGCATATGTATGCACACACACATATATATCTATAAAATGATAAAATCAGAGGTGGGAATAATCAGTTTGGTTTAACAGTTAAAAATCTAAATAGGCACATTGTAGAAAATAATCCACTTAAAAATCATATAAAAGAGAAGGATGTAGTAATGCTAGAACTACATGAGCAATCTCACTATGAACATAATTACAAGCTTAGGAAACAGCATCTTTTCCACCTGTCTTTCCAGTGGCCATGGAGTGCCATCACATCCCCGGTCTGCCTGTGCACACCTGTGTGTACTCTCAGTATCCAAGTATTAATCTCCGGAGTGGTTTTCATTAGCAGTAGCCAGGGCCCCTTCAAAGAAGCTAATTCCATGTGTGGGAGTAAGGGAACATCAGAATGGCCTGAAACATATTGCTATTCTCAGAAAACCAGGTTCCTTCCAAAAATGCTGGGTTAGTGCTGAAAGGACAAAGGAAGAGGCAGTGACAATTTGCATATCACAACAACTGTAGATCTATGGTTGTTGATCTACAAGTTGAGCCATGCGGCTTTACTGATAAAAAGTTAACATTGTATATGCAAAAATAGACATATAACTGTGTAATTACAAAACTACAATTCAAAGAAAGGGTCAAAATAGGATATTTTAGTAAAGAGACAGGTTTGGTAGATATGGGGTCCTATTTCTTACTTGAAGTTCTGTATGTCTGTTTATGGAATGGTATATTTGTGTAAGTTTCGAGGGGCAGATAAGTTTACTAAGAGTAAGTCAAAGACTTCCAGAAGACTAGGAACCATGCCAAAACCAGGAAGGGCAGGTCAGGACCAGTGGTCTCATAAATAACCAGCTAAAAGGGGGGTTCAATAATTTATGTTGGAAGTTAATGGATTAGCCAGATGTCCTAAGGGAGTAGCTGATAGATTAAACTGCTATATGGCCCTGCTAATGTTAATGAAATGCTAATGATGCATAATGAAGGTCATTGTAAACTGTGGCAGAACATCATGGACCCAAGACTTCATGCACGTGGGAGTGAAGATTGCAAGAACTTGCTGTAAGTCCTGTTGACATAATAGTTGAAAATGGTCTGAGGGAGCCCCCACCAGCAAATGCCCGCTGCCACCAAGAACCCACCAGTCCAGGCCCAAGGCTGCCACTCAGTGCACCTGGGAAGGAGATCATCTTTCTCTCTGTGGTCCAATAAGGGCAGTCCTGAAAAAGTATAAAAATATGTTTTGTAGAGATGACAAAGAAATTGGTCAAGTCAATAATAACAACTCTTTTTTTTTTTTTTTTTTTTTTTTTTTTTTGAGACGGAGTCTCACTCTGTCGCCCAGGCTGGAGTGCAGTTGTGCCATCTCGGCTCACTGCAAGCTCTGCCTCCTGGGTTCATGCCATTCTCCTGCCTCAGCCTTCCGAGTAGCTGGGACTACAGGCGCCCACCACCACACCCAGCTAATTTTTTTTTTTTTTTGTATTTTTAGTAGAGATGGGGTTTCACCATGTTAGCCAGGATGGTCTCCATCTCCTGACCTCGTGATCCGCCTGTCTCGGCCTCCCAAAGTGTTGGGATTACAGGCGTGAGCCACCACGCCCAGCTAACTCTTTTTTTTTTTTTTTTTTTTTTTGGACACAGAGTCTTGCTCTGTCACCCAGGCCGGAGTGCAGTGGTGAGATCTCAACCCACTGCAACCTCCGCCTCCAGGATTCAGGCCTCCTGCCTCAGACTCTCAAGTAATTGGGATTACAAGCGCTTGCCACCATGCCCAGCCAATTTTTGTATTTTTAGTAGAGAAGGGGTTTTACCATGTTGGCCAGGCTGGTCTTGAACTCCTGACCTCAAGTGATCTGCCCACCTCAGCCTCCCAAAGTGTTGGGATTACAGGCATGAGCCTCCATGTCCAGTGTAATAACAACTGTTTTTACAAAGTTAAGGTATGTGTGCAGTAGGTTTAGGTATGGGTGCAGTAAAAACTTTTGTGTTAAATTTTAAGGTATTTGAAGCATTTCGAAGTTACATTCGACAGTTACATTGAAACAAGATAATTTGACTGTGTAAATGTTTAGGAAAATTTTATTTTGAAAGTTTTAAGTTTTGATTTATCAGTTGTATTTAAATCGTTTAGGAAAGGCCGGGCACAGTGGTTCACACCTGTAATTCCAGCACTTTGGGAGGCCGAGGCAGGAGGATCACAAGGTCAGGAGTTCAAGAGCAGCATGGCCAAAATGATGAAGCCCCAACTCTACCAAAAATATAAAACATTAGCTGGGTGTGGTGGCATGCACCTGTAATCCCAGCTACTTGGGAGGCTGAGGCAGGAGAATTGCTTGAACCCAGGAGGTGGAGGTTGCAGTGAGCCGAGATCACGCCATTCACTCCAGCCTGGGTGACAGATTAAGACCTGTCTCAAAAAAAAAAATAGTTTAGGAGAAGGGTGACTATATTTATAACCAATTTTCTTTAAATCAACTATGAATAAGAGTAACAGGGCCATGAAAAAAGGGGCAGGGAGTGGGATTTGGATCCCAGCAACGAAACGGAAAACCAGGAGAGCTACCAGAGCCTAGCACTGTTGGGTGCACAGCTGGGACCCAATAAACCATTGCTGAAGAAAAGGATAAGGGGTAGAGGGAGGGAAAGATGGAGTAAGGGATTGAGGAAAAGGAATAATACGTAATTAAGCATTTATTTGTAGCTGTCACATAAACAGCACTGCTTTGGATGTTCAGAAGAGAGAATAACTATTTCAAATAAAGGATGGCATCTGGTGTCCATGACTAGAGGGCTGGTTAAACGGATAGTTCAGCCATACGGGGAAATATGACGTGGCGGTTTGAAAGAATGAGAGTGCCACGTGCAGAGACCCGGGGTGTGCTCTGCAGTGCATCCTTGAGTGAAAACAGCCAGGTGCAGGACAGCATCGGGAGCACACTGTCGCTTGTGAACACGGTTGTACCTGCACAGAAAAGCTGAAAATGTGGAAAGAAACCGGCTAGAGCAGACAGCTTTGGAGACAATGTCTGGGCCTGGAGATCTGGCTTACAGGGAGACTGACTTCACTGAACATCCTTTTGAAATATTGGGATGTTTAACCATATGCATATACTGCCTTTTCAGAGAAGAAGGGGGAGGATTTGGAAGCCCAATCTCCAGGTCTGGTCCTCAGTAGCTTTGACTTTATTACTCAGTAGCTTTGACTTTGGACAACTTACTTATCTGCAATGTGCTTCCCTTCTCTGGGCAATGAAGGTGTTGAGCCCCACATCAGGGGTTGGTGGAAGGGAAATGAGACAAGAAAATGCAGTGGAGTGCCACGGGTGGGGGTGAATCAAGTGGTTTCAGCCCCTTTGGGGACCAAAGAAGCCCAGCAGCAGCAGCAGCGAGAGTGACAGCCAACATACAGGGTGCTGTTTGATTTAAGGGCTGCCGTCAGCTAGCTGCAGAACTCGAAAAAGTGACCTTAAAGTCTCTGGATTTCAGTTCTTTCATCTGTAAAAGGGCATTGGTGGGGAGTGGCAATGACACTAGATGGTTCACTTCAGCTAAAAACAGACATAAAACATGATTTTAATATTGGTTGGAAATGACTCAGTGCAGTAACAGAGGCAGAAAAAAAGCCCCCAAGGGAGTTCGCAACACAGAACCATCGCTTCCAGCTGTGAATGTGCAGAGGGGAAGAGGACGTTGCAGAAAGGAGAAACTGGTGGTCTCTTTACCTAAATCACCCAGACCCCGGTGCCAGGCAAATGTTCACTCTTTCAGCCGTTTTTGGAAAGGCCAACAGAAAGGAGAGGTACCTAGACAGTCTGTACAATGGTGGCCCCCAATGAACTATGCCTCCTTGTAATCATGTCCTAGTGTAATCCCCTCTGACACTGACTTTGGGATTGACCATGTGACTTGCTTTCGCCATGGAACACAAACAGCACAAGCACAAACTTGATAAGCACTTGGACACCGGGTCTTTGGAACGCCGCCTCTGGAAGCCAGCATCCATGCTGTAAGGAAGCTCAAGCTAAACTACCAGATGATGAGAGGACATGGAGAGAAAACCCAGAGGATAGGAGTCCTCATGGACATTCAATCTTAGCTGTTCCCCAGCCGATGCAGCCACATGGGTGACCTCGGCAACCCTGCACTGTGCAAAAGAACTACCCAGCTGAACCAGTCAACCCATAGGATTGCAAAACATGATAACCAGTTGTTGATTTAAGCCACTAAGTGTGGGAGTCGTTTTTTGGGCAGCAAAAGATAACTTAGTATTGTGGGAAGCTAAAATTTCAGTTTCAGGGAGGGTTTTGAGAGTTGATGAGTCCATTTGGGGGAAGGATGTAGTCTTAAGCTTACTTCCCCAGAAGCAAAAGGGGAATGAGATAAACAGACCTTTGGCTGGACTCCAAGAGTCTTTCAACCAAAGAAAGTTTACTGAAGAAAAAAAGAGAAACTTGGCCGAGATCTGAAGTGTGATGAGAATTTGGAACACGGAAGACAAGCCAGGAGGCCCTTCTGAAAGTAGGAAGCCACAGAAGCAAACGGTGCCAAGGAGGACGATCCAGGGCGGGCCTGGCCGCAAGAGGGCACCTTGCAGAAAGCACCGCAGTTGGCAGTAAGCAGGCATTTTCCAGAAGAATCCCGAAGGCAAATACTCTGTTCTGCTCTCAGTTAACCTGTGCTACTGTCAGACCACATACACCGTAGAGTTCAGAGGTAGCTGCTATGGGAGTGAATCTTCTTGCTGCTGCCAAAGTGAGTAAAAATCAAACGGAATAAAATAATAATGGTGGTATGGGCCCAGTCTTCTAGAGTTTTCCATGCCCTTCATTTCACATAGCCTTCACACCATCCTGTAGGGTCGGGAGGGCATGAATAAGAAGCCTCCTCCCAAAGATGAAAGAACAGAGAACAAAAGGGGCCGAGGGACTTTTGTGAGACCACGCGGCAAGCTGGGGCCTGGAAACATGAGCTCATCCATCCCGGCCTTTCTGCTGTGCCTCTATCATCCACTTGTCCAGGGAGGGTGCCAGCCCTACGTGTGTTTAGTGAGAAGTATGGGGTGAGAGCAACCACAGGAAAGAAAGCCCCGTTGTGACAACGTTGTGCCCTGAGCTGCCTGGCCCACTCATTCCACTGGCCTGTGTTCTACCCAGGACGGGCCGCATGTCCCAGGGTTTCTGCTGAGCAACCAGTCAGCGTGCTGCTGAGCACCCGGGCCCGATGTGAAATGGTCAGCTCCTTTCCTTCTACCAGTGCCAACTGCTGCACCTGCCAGCCTCTGCCTAGCCTCCACCACTGATGCTGCTGTAAGAGGAAGAAGATTCCTGTCTTAACAGAATTCTCATGCATGCCTTTCAAACCGAGGAGCTCACAGGTTGATGGAAGAGGATGACAGGGAGTGGAGGCAGCTACACTCGGGTGTTTATAGTGCACATACGTGATTCATCTCAAACCAGACAAGCCATGCTGCACCTGACGGCTCGCCATTTCTCAGAGATGCCAAGCCTTCTTACAACTCTGAGCCTCTGCATGTGTCTAGAACATTTTACCCATATTTCTCTACCTGCTGGACTCCTTTCCATCCTTCAAAACTCAGACCAAATGTCCTTGCTCTGTGAAACCCTCCTTCTTCCCAGGCAAGTTAATGGCTCCCATCGCCCCTTTCCATGATTCTTACATATTGTACCATATCTTGTAACATACTTGACTTCTCTCTTGAACAGGGGACTCCTGCAGGCCAGCAGCAGGGATGGACTCACCTCCCTGTGCCCTCTCCCAGCAGATGACTTCAGCCCTCACGGTTGAAGAAGTTGGTAAGAAACTGACAATTTGGTGTAGGAAAATTTAAAAAACTGTCAGCAAGTTCACTGAATAACATTTGGAGGACTTCATTATGAAAAAGGGATCAGGCCATTCATTCATTCCTTAAGCATTTGTGGAGTGCCCACCAGGTGCCCAAAGTGTGCTCCAAAGAGGCACAGGTGAGGCCACAGGATCTGTCCTCAGATCCGGATTTCACAGCCCAGTGGAGGAAGTGATGTCTAACAAGGTGAGTGTCATACAGCACACCACTCACGGGAGAAAAAAAGCTCTGGAGCAATGGCAAGGGGACAGAGCCCACCCGAGGAGTTGGGAAGATGTGGGAGGCACACCTCAGAGGGGTGGAGAGTCCCTGGGAACTGTGCTTCAGGCAGAAGGGACAGCCTAGGCGAGAAATAGCATGCCAGGCACAGGGGAATTTTATCATAAGGGGAGGCAAGAGTATAAGAAAACCGGGTTTGCCCTATCGCATTCAAGGGTGGCTCTCTTGGCCAGCATCATTCAGGTGGCTGTTTTGAGTTGTTCCCGGCAGCCTCCACCAAAGACAAAAGAGGACTGTGTACAAGCTCTCACCTGGCCAGGCCCTCGTGACTGGCAGCTTACATTGCCAAGACAGCTGCTTGGATCATGAGATGTAGCACAGCTGGTCCAAAAGGCAAATAAGAAACGATCCGTGGTGTCACCTCGAGTGTCTCAAAATCACTGAAGCACATGCTGAGAGCCCACCTCTCACTTTGCAGATGAGGAAGCAGAGGAGGGGAGGGAGTTGTCTAAGGTCACACCGCAGGATAAGCATTGAGTGACAGGGCAGGAATCAGGCACCTGGAGATGGAGCTGCAAAGGACACTGTCCTCGACCTTGAGGGGCTTACAACGTGTTATTGACTGAACTGTGCCCCCCTTAACTCGTATGTTGAAATCCTGACCCCCAGTACTTCCAAATGTGACTGCATTTGGAGAAAGGGCCTTTAAAGAGGTTATTAAGGTAAAGGGAGGTCATGAATGGACTCTAATCCAATATGGCCAGGGTCCTTATAAAAAGCGGAAATTAGGACAGAGACACACAGAAGACACAGAGAAAAGGTGGCCATCTACGAGCCACCTTCTACAAGAGAGGCCTCAGAATGAACCCAACCCTGCTGACACCTTGATCTTGGACTTCTAGCCACCAGAATGGTGAGGACATAAATTCCTGTTGCTTAAGCCACCCAGTCTGCGGTATTTGTTACAGCAGTCACAGAAAAATAGTACACAAGCCTTGAGAAACAGACGTGAACACTGCTCCAATCCCTGGAGTAACAGGGATTCCTGTGAGCTGCCTGACTGCAGGCAGCACTGTCAGCATCCCCATCCCCCAGGATCGCCTGGGACCTCCCTCTTATCACATCGCTCCACCTCAGCTCCTTGGCAGCCAGGCCTCCAGCGGGAGGCAGAGGGCACCCTCAAGCTGGGCAATTGGAGGAGCATTTAATGAAGGGGCTCTTTACAAAGGTGTGGGCAGGGTTTCGGGAGGTCAGAGAGGAATGATGCAGCCCTTCTGCAACCTCCCCTCACCCCAGGCCTGCAGGCATGCGGAGGGAGTGCCCGCTGGAACCCAGGGCCAGGACAGGGCCTGTGCAGAGGAGTCCACCTTCAGCAAGACGGACCACCAATACTCTACGACTTAGAGAAGGAGACTGAGGAATAAATGCCCAGACCGTACTCCCCTCCTGCCCTCCTGGTTTCCTGCCAGAGTCTCCCCTTGTCTGAAGCCAACCTGAAGACACCCCTTGAGGACCCCTTCACTGTACTGGGACCATGGGGGGCTGAGCCTCCGGGATCAGTCACCTCCCTAACCTCCTGCATGAGGAACAACTTGACGAACACACATTTCAACCTGTAACAGGGTGGACAAGCAGAACCCTTCTTCAGAAGCACATTTATGAAGTTCCCGCAGTAACTGGCTCAGAGAGAAATGCTGCTGTAACAGCTGAGAGAAAATTGATAACCCTGAAAATAAAGTGTCCATGGAAATCTCAAATATTGCCCATTGTTTAAAAACAGTGTCTCACATAAAAGAGGTGATGGATTAGTTTCCTTCATTATGCTGCCTCAAGCTATCTACGTGGACAAAAACCTACGCAGCTACTTTTACACTTTAGAGCCAGACTTGATTCACTTCCATTCTTAGGAGTCAGGGGTGGCATTTGGTGGGCATCTCTTGATGCAGAATCTTATGCCAGTTTCTATAAGCAGGCTCAGGTGCCATCTGCATAGGAACTCCAGAGGGTGGACATGTAAAGAAACTTTGGGACTGTGCGTTGGTCACCATCTTGGAGGGTGATGGCAGCTGCCCTGTAAATTATTGGGTAGGCATCTTGAGAGGCAGGGAGATGCAGTGAGCTCCAAGCCCAGTCAAGGCATAGCAGAAGGAAGGACAATGGAACACAGGTGACCCAGGGTGACATTTGTCAATAGATACAGCATGGACACTGGCTAATCAGAAAGAACGCATGCCCCTGATGTGCCAGGGGTTACTCCTTTAATTTTAGAAGCTGAGAAAGAAGGTCCTAGGAGTTTGGGGCCAGTGGGCTATACTGCCAAGAGTATGGGGACACAGGGCCAGGGCTTAAGGAGGTGCTATTTACTAAATCACTAAATAGGGAAAGATTTCGTTAGTATAATAACCACCATGGCCATAACTCATGTATATGGGTTGAACAGCAGCCCTGCTGGTAGGTGACCAACTGGTCTCGGGTGGTCTGGGCCTTTCCTGGTTTCGTCACTAAAAGTCCCAGAACCTCTTTAGCCTGCCCTGGGTATCATTCTATCAGTTATGTTACCTGCCAGTCAAGTTACACAGTGCAGGCTAGAAGCTCTCAAAGGGGAGCTGTCTATAGCAAGGGGGAGAAACTCGCCTCCCTTCCCCTTGCAGAGTCAAGATTACCGTGGGCTGTGGGGGAATTCACCCCACACTCCCCAGTTAAAGCGCTTCTCCCTTTGCTGACTGAAGTCCAAGCAGTTCTCACCCATGGAAGTCCTTGGCAACCAAGCTCACCTCTCCACCTGTGCTCTCCACCGCAAGCTCAGTTGCAGTTGCACCTCTGCAGGTTCTTTAAAGCAACTCCCTGGGGACTTGCTTGAGAAAACAGCCCCCCAGCTGCTCCTACCCCTGCTCCTCTTTGCAGATCTCCCTCCAGCTCTCTGGGCTGGAGGTAACCTACACAGAGAAGGCTTCCCCAACCCTGCAGATTAAGGCTACCATCCTTCCTGCCTGTTTCCTGGGCACACTGTACTGCCCCATCCCACATATCGTTATGGCTCGTTTAACTACTTTCTCCCTCAGAACTGTAAGCTGCCTCAGGGCACAAGTTCAAGTGCCTGGCAAAGAGTGGTGTATTAGTCTGATCTCAGATGGCTTTCAAGAAATATCTGAGACTCGGCCATTTATAAAGAGGATGAATTGGCTCATGGTTCCACAGGCTGTACAGGAAGCATAGCACTGGCATCTGCTCAGCTTCTGGGGAAGCCTCAGGAAACTTACAATCATGGCAGAAGATGAAGGGGGAATGGGCACATATTACATGGCCAGCGTAGGAGCAAGAGAGGGATGGGGAGAGGTGCTATACACTTTTCTACAACCAGATCTCATAAGAACTCTATCACGAGAACAGCACCAAAGGCATGGTGCTAAACCATTCACAAAGGATCCACCGCCATGATCTAATTACCTCCCATCAGGTCCCACCCTCAACATTGGGGATTACAATTCAACGTGAGATTTGGGTGGGGACACAGAGCCAAACTATATCAAGTGGGCCTCCCATACATATTGAATGAATGAAGCAACTAGATAGGAGTTAAAGAAAGTGGCATGGGCAAACCAGAGCCCTTTTTGGTAAGTTAATTAAGTCATTGGTCCTATGCACCTATAAACAGGAAAAGCTCTGCCTTCAGCTCACCACTGTGAAGCCAGGCTGGGTTGGGAAAGAAGCAAAGACCCAGGACTCAGTAATTACCGTGTGGCGGTTAACTGTTCATCAATCCATTCAATTCATTCATTCATTCTATCAATGAATTAATTAGTGGACTCATTCCATTAACTTATTCCATTAATTCATTCTTCTCCTTTAAGACCCATGTTGTGCCAGGCACTGCCTAGGGTCTGTGGGTACAATGTGAGTGAAACAGACAAGAGTCCTCCTTTCATGGGGTCTGGAATTGTTAACAGTGGGGAATTCATATGGGTCCGCAGCAACGTGATTCTTGCTTCTCAAAGGAAAGAATTCATCTGAGGAAGGATCCTTCCTCAGGACAAGCAGGAAAGGAAACGAAGTAAAGTAAACTTGGAAGAGGGCCAAGCGGGCAACTTGAGAGATTCAAGTGCCCTGTTTGACCTTTGAGTTGGGGTTTTATGCCTTGGCATGCTTCCAGGGTTTTTCATCTCTCCTCCCTTGATTTTTCCTTCAGGCAAGCTGACTGCATGAGCAGTGGCCTGCTAGCATCGGGGAGGGGCTGCATGTGCAGTGTGTTTACTGAAATTGTGCACATGCTCACTTGAGGCATTTTCCCCTTACCAGTCGAGTGTTCCTAGAAGAAGGTCATATATACCAGTTGAACGCCACCAATTTGCCTCTTAGTGCACGTGCTTGAGCCCACTCACCCAAGTCCTGAGTCCAACTCCTGAGGTCTTATTGGGAAGTTGCTGATCACCAGCTTCAGGGTTTGGAGGGTTTTCTTTGAGATGGGGTCTCACTCTGTCACCCCAGTTGGAGTGCAGTGCTGCGATCTCAGCTCACTGCAACCTTCACCTCCCAGGCTCAAGCAGCAAGCAGTCCTCCCACCTCCGCCTCCTGAGTAGCTGGGACCGCAGGTGAATGCCACCATGCCTGGCTAAATTTTTTTTTTTTTTCGTATTTTGGTAGAGATGGGATTTTGCCATTTTGCCCAGGCTGTTCTTGAACTCCTGAGCTCAAGCAATCCACCGCCTCCCAAAATGCTGGAATTTACAGGTAGGAGCCACCACACAGGGCTGGGTATTTTCTATCTATTGAGAGACTGCCTTTCCCTGGCACTGGCTGTGATCAATCATTATTTTAGAGAGACAGTTTAACAACCATCTGACCATTACCTGATGCTTGCCTAACCTTCCTTGCAGAGACCTTTTCCTGCCCTGCTCATGTCTGCCTTGCTACCCACTCTAACTGGATGACTGACACTAAACAAGCACAAGATAATTTCATCTAAGGAGTGACTCGAAGTGGAAAAAAAAAAAAAAAACAAGGAGTAATGTTTTCTAGAATGTGTCTGCAGGAAGTGAAGTGAATGAATCTTTGGAGTGGGTGAGCAGGAAAGGTCTCTGCAAGTAGGCGACATTTGAGCTGAAACCTGAGTGATAAGAAGGAGCCAGGCTGGTGGACACCTGAGAGAAAAGTGATCTAGATGGAGGAAGCGGCTGGTGCAAAGGTCCTGAGGTCAGGACACTGCTGTGTTTGAGGAGAAGAACGGCTGTGGGGCAAGTTCATTCGTAGGCAGAGGAAAGGGTCCTGTCACTGCGCTGTCTCCTCTATCTGCCTTTCTCTCTCTCTGATCATTGAAGACCCTGTCTCTCCTCCTCTCATGGAACTGCCCTTTTGGGATTTCTACAAACTCTGAAGTATAAAACCAAATTTTAAAACATACTGCAAATTATAATGCTTTTTAAAGTACCACCTATTTTACACGTCAAGCCAGTTTTGTGACTTCAAAATGAATAGGGCTTTTTTTTAAGAAGTCACGAGATGAGAAACTAAGGCTATCCATCTATGTTAGGGGCGGGGAATCTTTTTCTGTAAAGGGCCAGATAGTAAATATTTTCAGTTTTGCAGGTCGCAGGGTGTCTACTGAAGCTACTCCACTCTGCCCCATGAAAGCAGCCAAAGGGAATGTAAATAAAACCCTGTGGCTGTGTGCCAATAAAAGTTTATTTACAGAACCAAGTAGGAAGTGAGATTTGCCCCCTAGGTTATAGTTTGCCAATCCCTAATCTACTTATCATAATGATAAATATCATTATCAAAAATACATTTCTTGTTCTTTTAGCATTAGCTATGGGCCAAGCAAACAGGCCACTTTTGGGTGCTCCTGTCTCCTGGTACTGAGCAGACATGCTGTACCAGGTACAATGTGAGTAATGAGCAGAAGAGTACCTGAAATCTATAATACCTCACCTGGATATACTACCAGTGGTGCAATTCTATTTTTAAAAATTTGAGATTCCAATATTAAATTTTTTAAGTTTATGGAATATTTTTCCTAAGGCCAAGCTTAAACCAGTTGACTCTTCACAACTGACTGGTCTCGGTGGCTATTGGCAGCCTTCCATGATCACAGGGAGGAAGGTGAGGGCCTGAAAGACCCCGCTGGCAATCTCTGCTAGGTAGCATGTACAGGGAAGGCAAACTTCAAATGGAATTGTGCAAAATATTTCTACGCAAGCAGATATAGAAACAGGCATGCAAGTTTTCCTAAACGTCTGTGAGGCCCTGCTTTGTGCCCTTCAGACTATCTAGTAAATCATGAAAGGTTCATGTGAAGCAGATACACCAATAATTCAGCAGTAGGGTTTAGCTAATCTTCTTAGCAATCTTAGAGGGACTGGCTGGAAAATCCCCAGCTGCAAGTCCAGGGCACCACTCTGGAGGGTGTGAGCATGCTGGGCTCAGCGGGCTCCTGCATCCATCCACACCAGGACAGGTGTGCCTGCAAAGATGCACATCCAACCCCAGATCCTAAACCATGTTTACTACTGGTGAAAAATTAGCCAAGGATCTAATCAAAAGTTTTGATAACTTATAGCAGCACTCCTGAAGTTTGCATTTCTGAGCAAGGCTTCTAAATGTTAAAATTGCAGAGTCTATATTAAAATCAGTTTGCACACACGTATATAAGAATGTTTATGCTAAAACATTTTAAAGTAAATTATGCATTACATAACATATCTCTCTCCTCTTATAGTAAATTTTTGATGCTTTGGAGAGTTCATTCCTTTTTTTCCAGTTACTCATTCTGGATTTTTTTTTAATGGAAAGTGAAAGAAAATATATGACTTTTTATTTTCAATTTTGAAATTGTGGCAATATACTATACACTAATTGTCACATTCAAAAGTTTAAAATAATCCTTAAATATTCTTAGGAGAATTATACTATCAGGAAAGAATGCATATCTTTTCCAACTAATAGCTTCATCTCTAACTAATACCTTTGTAAAGAACGCTGGCCTATAATTTATAGACATGACCCCTGAATGGCAGAGTAACCATGCCCGACCAGGATGATTTTTTACATCACTCTTAACACTACAATTTACTTTAGTAAACTCTGTGACCCTGGGACCCTCATTCCCAGGCTCCTCTGTAAAATTGGAAGATGGCTGGATTTGGGCTGCCCCTGAGATTTCATCCACCTCGCCATTCTTTTTTTGTTTTGTTTTGTTTTTGAGATGGAGTCTCGCTCTATCACCCAGGCTGGAGTGCAGTGGCGTGATCTCAGCTCACTGCAAGCTCTGCCTCCCAGGTTCATGCCATTCTCCTGCCTCAGCCTCCCGAGTAGCTGGGACTACAGGCGCCTGCCATCATGCCCAGCTAATTTTTTTTGTATTTTTAGTAGAGATGGGGTTTCACCGTGTTAGCCAGGATGGTCTCGATCTCCTGACCTTGTGATCCACCCACCTCGGCCTCACCTCACCATTCTACCACCAGAGTTGGCCAAGCTGTCAGGCCCCGCTTCTGACTGCCACTGAGGACTTTCTTCCCAAATGCAGCTCCCTGTTACTACACCTGAATAGCATCGTCCTTATAAGCAATGCCTCTGAAGCTTGACTGCTTGAGTTTGTAATCCTGATGGGCTGGTTACCCTTACAAGCTTGGGTCCTGGGCATATTCTAAAACTTTGTATGTCTTGGTTTCCCCATTTGTAAAACAAAACTTAAGAGTATCCACTCCATGGGCTTGTCCTGACGCTTACATGAATTAATACACAATAACTGGATTTTTCTTTTGCAATATTCAAAGCTGTGCTCCTATTAGATTCAGTGGAATCTGGCTTCTTGCAAACCTGACCAATATTTTCATTTTCTCCTCCCTGCCTTTGCATTTTGACAGTGTTTGGGTCAGTTAGATTAGCCTGTTGTCTGCCTGCCATCTGGATTTGGTGACCTGGCCTTTGGTTGTTACGCACTGCTCCCACTTGTGTCAGGGAGAAAGCAGAAGAGAAGTCTGGCCCGGGAATTTCTTGCTACAAAGGAAGTTCGGGGAATACTGAGGGTGAAGCCTGCACTCTCCTCATCTCCAGAGGGAGCAATGCCCCGGGCCCAATGCCCCCAGTGACCAGGCAAAGGCCCAACCTACTCCTCCCTTGCCTAGCTAGCCAGCTACCCTGCAGCTTGCAGTTATCTGCATCAACCTCGACATCTCCCATGACTCTCGCCTTTTAAAGGTGCACGTGGCACAGTTACAGCCTCCCTTGGATGCTACAGAGTTGCCCAGGCACACAGTCCACTTCCCCACTCCCCCTTCCTGCCAGAGATGAATTTGTCACAAGAGAGACCTTTATCAGTCCCATCATCCTGGATTCCTAGGGCAGCATGTGGAACATCCTCCGTGTTCAGGAACAATTTGTTAGAGGAGAAGATGAATAAATAAACGTCTCCATTCTCTACTGTCAGCAGGTGGCCAGTAGACATTAACAGTAGCATTTTGGTGTGATCCCCTGTTTAAAGATGTGTGCGGACATCTCTTCAAGGGTCCCCATGACAACATTTCACACAAATTATTGGAGTTCAAATGACTAAAGATCTTTTCATTGAACTCCCTCAGTTTACAGACGGGGGACCTGAAGCCCAGAGAAACTAAACATATTCATCAAGCAGCCAGGATGACGAAGGCATGCAAATTCATGTCTTTTGAGCAACTTTAAAGAAGCTAGAAATATTCTGGTTTCTTTTCCTGGGGAAGATAGCATTCCGTGGGAATATGAGCACTGATTTTTTGAACATCTGAAGGGCTACTATATGAAGAAAAGCTCCTAAGAGATCAGAAGTATCCAAAGATGAAACGGTTGCCCCTTGAGGCCATGAGTGCTCTATTGCCGGAGGTGTCCAAGCACAAACAGAAATAGCTTAGAGAGAGGAGAAGCATCAAAGTCGGGGGCAGAAAAAATGTCTGAAATGATAAACACAGACAATAGCAAGTGTCAGAAGGATATGGAGCAAGGGGAACCCTCAGACACTGCATGTGGGAGAGGTAATGGTGCAACCACTTTGGAAAACTAGCAGTTTTTAATAAGGTTAAACTTACATCTTCCCTGTGTTCCAACAATTCCACTCCTAGGAATGGACTCAACAGAAACACATATGTATTTTTCGCCAAACACATATATGAGAACTTCATAGCAGGTTACTCATAATAGCCCCAAGTTAGAAACTACCCAATCTACTGCTCATCGACAGTAAAATGTATAAATAAATGTTAGTATATTCACACAATGGAATATTATACCGAAATCAGGAGACTTTTTCTGTAAAGGGCCAGATAGTATTTTCAGCTTTGCAGGCCATATGGCCTACATCTCAACCACTCAGTTCTGTCATTGTAGTGCAAAAGCAGCCATAGACATAGACATATACAGAAATAAATGGGCATGGCTGTGTTTCAAAAAAACCTTAATTTACAAAAGCAGATGGAATACACAGTGTGCTTAGTTTTTGAAAATTCATTAAGGTGCACAGCTATGGTATGTGTACTTTCTGAATGTATATAAAAAGGTTTTCAATTTTTTAAAAAGGGTTTTCAATAACAAGTTTAAAAAGAAATAGGGGCAGGGCAGTTATTGGCCTGTGTGTCTATGATTCAGCGGCTAGTCCCAGATAAAACAGTTAGATAATAGCAAAACTGGAACTGAAACTCAGGCCGCTGGCTCCCAGAAAGGAAAGGGAATTCATACTTATGAGTGTTTCCAGTATGCAATGCACTTGTCACAGTCATTCCTCATAATAACTCTCAGAGAAGGCATTATTATGCTTATTTTTGTAGATGAGAAAACAGGGGCCCAGAGTGGGTACAAACTTAGCCAGGATCATACATCTTATCAGGAGCAGCAATGCCACCTGAGCCCAGCTCTGTCTGATCCTGACCCCAGGCTCTTAGGTTTCCTCCACAGGCTTTAAATGCAAACATGGCATTTCCTACATGAGCATTGCATGTGTATAAAAATAAACTGTGATCCCCACACTATGAAATATTATCCAGTTATCACTGGCTTCTGCTGCTGACAGCCAGGGCTGCTAAATCTTATTAGGCTGTGCCCGCTGCTTCTGGGCAAGCCCTGACCATGGGCACAGCTGGGACATAGGCCCGCTCTGCAGGTTTTTTACTGTGGCTTTCCTCGCTGAAGCAAGCATAGTGGGATGAGGGGAGAGGGAGAAGCAAGGGCAGACAAGATGCTGGATGATGCAGGTTCTGCAGCCAGGGGAGACCAGAAGGCAGGCAGACTGATGAGGAAGGGGCTTGTCATAAGGGGCCAGTCCAAAAGGGAAACTAAGACCATTCTCCTATCAGGAGCCACTTGCCCCTCCTGTCCGACTCTACTTCTGAGATTCTCTCCCTCACCCTCAACAACCCCTGCTCCCAGTACCAGTTGTAGAAAGAAAGAGAAAGGTACCTACTCATCCAACTCAGAGAATGGGGTAGGGTGAAGTTCTACTTTTGAATGTCTTGTGACAATTTCCATTAGTTCTCAATAGTTAAAAATTAGGAGCGTTTCAGAAAGGAATGCATATACCCAGTGAAAGATGCCAGTCTGAAAAGGCTACATACTTTACAGTTCCAGCAACATCACATTCTGGGTAAAGCACAACTATAGAGACAGTAAAAAGATCAGGGGCTGCCAGGGGCTGGTGCGAGGAGTGGAGAGGAATGGGCACACAGAGCACAGGCTTGTTAGGGCAGTGAGACTATTCCGTAGGATCCTATAATGGTGGGTACATGTCAGTATACCCCGTCACAATCTACAGGAGATTCCTCAAAGTGAACCCAAATGTGAACTATGGGCTTTAGTCAGTAGCAATGTATCAATATTGGTTCATCAATTGTAACAAATGTGCCACACTAATATAAGGTGTTCATTAGAGGGGAAACTGAGGCCAAGAAGAGGGCATACATGGAAATTCTCTATACTTTACACTCAATTTTTCTGTAATCCTAAAACTGCTCCAAAAAATCATCTCCTAATGCTATAAAAATTAGGTGAATTCAATGAAAAAATCTGGATTTCTGTCTTCATGCAAATATCTGGTCTGGGAACATAGGGCCAATATTCCTAGAGCTGCCAGAGTCCAGCAACAACCGCTCCTGGGGAAGAAGCACAGCTTCTCAAGTCCCCAAGTCCTCCACGGCCAAAATGAGCCAATATCACGCTTTAGGTGACCATCTGGCTTTTGGGGTCATTGGAGTTTGAGACTCCCTGGGGTAAAACGAGCAGTTTATGCAATGGTTTTCTGGGTTCCTGAGAAAGTTTCCTGCCCCTGGGGTGTTGAGGCCAGAGACGGAATGGGGATGAATGGGCGAGGCCCTGGGCCCCACTTATGATCCTTCTTCTTTATCTGCTGGACCTATTGTCCTTATCATATAAGATTCACCCCAACAAACTGGCCTGTGGGTAAAATACACATGCAACTTCTAATGCCTTCCTTTAACAGATAGGGAAACTGAGGCTGAGAAGGACGATGACTAGCTAAAGGTGGTTGCTTGCAGGTGGAGGCAGTGCTGTGTCTCTTGATTGTCCCTCTGAAGTTCCCTCTATGAGAAACCCAGTTTTCCATCTTTGTCTCGTCCTTGGTAGGTCACCGTGCCATCACCTGTCCTGACATGACTTGATGGCTTGAGGGATGTTTTGTGCATGGAACATTCCTTTCCCATCATCCAAGACTGCCCTGTTTACTGGACAAGCTTTGTCCTGCGGCCACCCCAGCTCCTCAAAGGCCCTCTCATTCAGGGTGAAGGCCAAAAGGTTTAATTCAAAGAAAATAAAAGCACAGAGGCCTAACAAACATGAGGTCTGTGGGATGCATTTTGAAAATGAGATCCCTGGATGAAACCCTTAAACTTTCCGAGAGCTCACCCTGGTTAGAGAGTGTGGTTACCCTCCTGCTTCAGGACGCCGTTATTAAGGGGTTTTTGCCATGACGCTGCTGTTAGTGTTCTGCCTCATGCTCAGTTGGGGCACCGTCTGTCCTCTGCTGTGGGCTGCTTCTGCCACTTCAGGCTGCTCTCCCCCACTTCAGGTGACTCCCACCACCACTTCAGGATACTCTGGCAACTTTAGGCTGCTTTCACAACCTCAGGATACTCCTGCCACTTCTGCCACTTCCGGCGGCTCCTATCGCTTCGGGCTGCTCCCTCCACTTCAGGCTGTTCCTATACCCTTGTGACCAGTCTTTATTTTTAGGAAAGATGCTTTCATGAATGTTGGGGCTCCCCAGAGTGTCTGCATCCTGCATGCATCATATAGGTCACATTCTTTCAGCTCACATATATCACACAGTTGTGAGCATTTCACAAACATTTAAAAAGTAGTCATAGTGTGCCTGACACTGCGCACAGAGCAAGGCTTTGTTATCTTGGTGAAGCTGCATGAACAAACCCTCGTGGCTCAGTGTGGTGGGTGCAGTAAAAGAGGGGTGGATGGGATGCCAGGGGAGCACTGGAGAAGCAGCTAAACTACCACCCCCAGAATTAGGCTGGTGGCTCCTGTGAGTTGAGAGGAGAGCTGTCTTGCAGAGCATGCAGGAACTGGACCAGAGGGGCGGCATTCCTAACACCATGTGTTCCGGGAAAGGCAGGTGCTCGGGAGCAGGGAGTGCTGGCCCACAGCTACTGCTCCGACAGAGAGTTTTCTAACTGAGAAAGAGCGAGCTGGTGCAGCTGCTCAGTCTGAGGGCATTAGGAATAGTGGAAGGGCAGTGTAACCTAATCCTCTTATCAGATCTGCATAGCCCTGTCCTGCCTCCACACTTGCTGCTCCGTTCCTCTCAAGTCTGTCAACAGCTCAGTCTCCAGGGCCATGAACCACACCTGCCATTTGTTCTGTGCTCAGTGTGGGTGCAAGTGTCTGCTTGTCACCTGTTCCTACTCTATGATTTATTAGGGTAGGCTGTCCAGTTTGTGTGCCTTCACAGGCCAATGTCACTGTGAGTTGGGCCTTAATAATCTTTTTGTGTCAATGTTGGAAAGATTTTACAGGAGGGTTTTAAAAATCTGGGTCCATGGATTTGGGGGATATAAAAACACTCCAAAATTATATAGAAAAGTTTGTTGATCTGGGCATTTTTCCTAGCAAGAGCTCCCAAGCTCTCCTCTAAGCCTGAAAGGGTTGTGTGATCCTTGACACTGGAGCCATGGCCAAATCCTCCCAGGAGTCACTGAAGTCTTTTCCCCAAAAGCTTACACATGGGAAGTAGCAGCATTGAGGCTAGCACTGGGATTGGAGGGCAGGCTATAGCTGATCCTACGTCCAATCAAATGAAGATTTCCTTTTACAAAACACTTTATTTACAAAAATTCAAAATGAAGGAAAAAAATGGTCATCTTTGACAGTACTTGACTATTTGGTATTTCCATTAAAACAGCAGTTCCAACTGGCTTTTTCTTAAGTAGGTGTGTGTGTTTTCAATTTTATTCCCTTTTTTGACTTCCCATTGGGACTCCTCTGATACCTGAATCTAGAAGTGAAATGCTGAGAAACTAGTGCAACCTGAGTGAGTGGGATTGTGTTTCATTTTTTGTTTTTGTTATAAAATGAAAGTAAATCACTCATGAGGCCTCTAATAGAGATTTAAATGCATATAAGCTTATACTTCACTATGACATTATTATACCATTTCCACCCAAGCAAAGCTGACGCCATGAGCCCAGTAGGTTAAAATATATTTTTCACTAATGCTAGTGTTACACAAAATAAAGCACAAGTTGGGATTTTTTAGAATTTATAAAAAAGTCTAACATTATTGAATATTACCTGTAAATCCATCATGGATATATACACTTTAGAATCATTTCAAGTGGCAGGACATCAGCTCCAAAGAGTCAAGCAGGCAAGGTTAAGGCCCAGCCACTTGTCCTGGAGGGAAACTGGGGTCTCAACAGCCCTAAAAGATGGCCGAGGAGTAGGGATCAAGGCTCAGTGGGTCCCAAATGTTAGAACTGAAGTCCATCAACAGCGAGATTCAGGGAGAGGGGAGCCAGCCATGGGCCCCAGTTACTAAAATGGAAGTACATATGTAGGGAATGAAGAAGGGATGGGATAGAGAATAAATAAAAACGACCACACCCTAGCAACCTACTGCAGGTGGCCTTGTTTATTCTTCCCTCTGCTGACTGGCCCTTTCTTCATGAGTTATAAGTGACCCTCATGACGACCTTTCATGTGCAAAGTAGATATGTTCACATATCAGAGGTTTCGGGGATGCAACCAAACATATCAGGGTGTGACATGGTGGCCCTGCCTGCCATCTGACAGCTCCATTTCAACAAAGTTGTCATCTTTGTTATACAAACATTATGGAATGCAAAATTAAGTATTATTTGATAGTGATGGCTTCCACACAGCCGCACAGAGCAAGGTTTGCATAGACTGGGCTCCAGGTCCCCCAAAGCCTTTTAACATGTGCCATTCTCTCTCTCTCTCTCCCTCTCTCTCTACTGGGTCTTGCTCTTTCACACAGGTTGGAGTATGGAGTGCAGTGGTGCAATCACAACTCACTGCAGCCTCAACCTCTCAGGCTCAAGTGATCCTCCCACCGCAGCCTCCTGAGTAGTGGGGTGCGTACCACCACACCCAGCTAATTTTTTTTTATTTCTAGATACAAAGTCTCGCTATGTTGCCCAGGCTGGTCTCAAACTCCTGGGCTCAACCAATTCTCCCACGTCAGCCTCCCAAAGTGCTGGGATTACAGGCATGAGGCACCATGCCAGGCCTGAGCCATTGTTCTCTTATTGGCTTGTATATAGAGGTTCTGCGTAGGCTTTCATTTAAAGAAAAGGTTCTGCTGTTAGACCAACTTTTGTTTAAAATGTAAAAACATAGTTCTGGCCAGGCGTGGTGGCTCATGCCTATAATCCTAGCACTTTGGGAGGCCAAGGCGGGCAGATCACCTGAGGTCAGGTGTTCGAGACCAGCCTGACTAACATGGAGAAACCCCATCTCTCCTAAAAATACAAAATTAGCTGGACGTGGTGGCGCATGATTGTAATCCCAGCTACTTGGGAGGCTGAGGCAGGAGAATCGCTTGAACCTGGGAGACAGATGTTGTGGTGAGCCGAGATCACGCCACTGCACTCCAGCCTGGGCAACAAGAGCAAAATTCCATCTCAAAAGAAATGAAAATAAAAATAAAAATAATAAAAAAATAAAAATGTAGTTCTGTTGTACTCTGCACAATTATTACCTTATGAAAATAAATGGAGTGAGGGAATGAAAATACTGGCATGAATAGTAAGATGCTGGCTGGTCAAAAGCAGCAGCTTCCTAAGCCCAAATGCTGTTGCTCTTCAAACTTAAGCCAGGGCTCTGTGTGTTCAGTCATGGGGGCTGGGAGGACAAAGTTCAAGGGATACAAGAAGTGGGGAAGGTCAAAGCGTGTCTTACAAAGCCAAGAGTAATGAGGTGATACAGCAGCTTTCTAACATGTGATTCTCAGGACACATCTTTAGGACCTTATTGCAGGTAAAACTTAGGACGGCCCAGCTGGGTCAGGGGTTGCAGTGGGGAGTACCCTGACTCGGATAGTGAGGAGCTAAGGCTAATGAATTCATTTTAACCTCAAATCAGGATGGACCTGGGAATCCATCAGTTGATGAACCTAGCATCATGGGTGGTGACATAAGGCAGGTCTGATACATCTACAACCAGAACCTCTATCTCTCGGCTCCTATCCAAGTCATTGTCTATGAGATTGGTGGGTTTTTCAATCCTGCTTAATTTATATCCCATCAATTATTTGAGCAATGAAGTTAAGTTTCCTTAAGAGAGAGACAAAAAGACCAGGAGATCTTTTTTGTGTCTGGACATTGCTCTGCATTGTGCTACCATTAAGGTCTCTTCATGGTAAACGTGGGGCATCTCACTTCCTCTCATGACCCTTTGAGGACTGACATACCAAGGCTGAAATCACCTTGTCATTATCTCAGTTCCTGTAGTCTAGTGCTGCTTTTAGCTCAGTTCTTGTAGTCTAGTGTTACTTTTTGTGTTGATGCACATAAAATGATTTAGAGACCTAAATTATTTTGTGTGCATCAACAAAGGAAACAAACATCACAGGACTCAAGTTTCCTTGAATGGCCCCACCTAGCCTCCTCTCCCAATATCACCAAGCTTAGGGGTTGAAATTGGGCAGCCCTGGGTAGAATTCTGCGGCTGTCCCAACTCATGAGCTCTTGGACTTCTGGCAAGCCCAAATCTTCTGAGCTTCCATCTCATTATCTATAAAAGAAGATGAGTAAGGGTTATCTTGGGAGGAGCTTGTGAGGCTTAGCTTTTCATTTGATTATTAATCCATTCATGCATTCAAAATATTTGAGTACCAACTATGTACGAGAGTGAAGTACTAGACAAAACCAGACACAGCTCTTTCTTCCCAGAAATGTAGACTCTAAAAGGGGAGGTTGTCCTGAAAAGATATGACTTCAGTAAATGTGTACACTTGCAAACTGGAATCAATGCCATGAAGGAGGTGGGATGGCTCCAGGTAAGAGGGTGTGAGGTGTAGGGGGTAGAGGAATGTAGGGGTGCAGAGAGGGGAGGCACACTCAGGAAAGGACACCAGAGCTAATGAACGAGGAGGGGGAGGTAACTAGCAGGAAGCAGAGGGGCTGAATTCCAGGTAGACGGGACAGCATGTGCAAAGGCCCAGGGGGAGAGCCAAGCATGGTTAAGGAAATAATAAATAACAGAAGCCCAATTTGGCTGTGGAGCAGAGAACAATGGGGAGAAGGTAAGACGAGGCACAGAACCTGTGCTCAGAAGCAAGCTTCCCTGGTCCTTTTAGGAAACCAGTCAAGGGGAAAAACAGCTGAGGCTGCTGAGAGTCACCCCAAATCAGCAACACCTTCAGGAGATACAGGATGGCATAGGACTCCAGGTGACAGAGTTTAAGATCAGCTTGAGAGGACAGAGCTGAGGCCACCCTCCTTCCCTTCCATTTATCTTGTGAATCCATCTGGGGCCATTCTAGATCACCTCAGAATGGATAACGCCATAGACCCCAGCTGGGTTTGCAACTTGTAAATATCTATTAGAAGACCACTCTCACTTTTTCATTCCACCTTGCCACCAGCCCAGAAGAAAAAACAAAGCAGCAAGTATCTACAGAGAAGCACTCAGTGGTGTGTGTAGAGATGTGTGTGTGTGTGTGTGTGTGTGTACACATGCATGTCTTTATGCATGCTCTCGAACCGGGATATGGGAGTAAGAAATAGAAGAGAAAATTGCAGGCAGCTGTAATCAATGAGAAGAACCAGGATTTGGAATTAGGAGATCTGATTCTGCTACTAGTTAGCTTCATAACCTAGGGCAGGTCATAGCCTCTCTCTGTCTTATTTTGTTAACTTTTAAAATGAGGATAAAAGCAAGCCCATGCTGAAGTGTTGGAAGGCCCAGATTCATGCATTCTTTCATCTTCTGGGATGAAAAATACCACACTCTACAATGAGATGCAGAGATACAGGATATAGCCTTTGCCCTTAAGGAGCTCCCAGTCTAGGTCCTAGACTCTAGGAAGAGAGATAAACAATGAACAAGGAAATAGATAATTACAAAGAAATGTGATGGGCATGGAACAGAAAGAAACCATAGGGTCTGATGGGACTACAGATGGAGGCAGAGTGTAGCAGAGGCTGAGGACTCCCCACCATTTCAACGGAAGGTACCAGCAGTTTCTTGCCTGGGGGCTTTCTCTGGCCACTGGAGACCACTTTGCCCTGCAGGCTGGTAGTGAGAAGGAATTAATGTCCTCCTGAGCAGCTGTCTGCCTATGGATGACCATGGTGTGTCAATACCCAGCTTCCTCATGCCTTGGGGGAGATAACTCCAAGGTGAGTGTCTCCACCCTATTTCTCAGAATCCCCCCAGCAGAACCAAGTGTCAGTTGTCTACCAGATGACTTGCTCAGTTGATCCCTTTACTGACTTTTCCCCTTCTCATTTCATCTCCCCACTCCCTTCCCAATACTCTGTGGGGTTCTGTCCCAATAAACTCCTAACACTCAAACCCTTGTCTCAGGGAAATCCACTCTCAGACGGGAGGCACCCATTCCCTTCTAGGAAGAGTGAGTGAGGTAGAATTCGCAGGAAGAGTGGCATCTGAACTGAGCTCCTGAGAGCCTGAAGGCAAACACACTTAACCATCCTAAGTGCTAGACATGGGTAAGGAGCCAGAATCAGCATTGTCAATGGAAGGGGAAAGTGAAATTGTGCTACCCACAGCGTGGTCCTGGAACAAATGCTGGTCCCTAAACAATGAATTACTGGTTTAATTACTCAAACTTTCTGTTTGAGTAAGCATTGGCCTGCAACAGATTAGAAATTAAACAAAACAAGCAAAGCTTTATTACAGATAGTTTGACCACAGTTTAGAACACCTAGTTCCCTTCTTACGCATGTTTTTTTTTCTGTTGTCATGTCCACAAGCAAAATAAGTGGTGCTTTGTCCCAAGTCTTTTCCAGGATAGGTCAACCTAGAGAAAAAACAAAGCACAAGGGCCGCTCACATGGAATTTAGCCTTAGGCTTCCAGAACCATGGAATGTTCTGGCCTTTGGAAGGACCTCTGGCCTCCAGCTTGCCAAAGACTCAGAGCTCATGTGCTTCTCCCTCAGCAGGGCTAGGCACAGCCTATTCATTACTCTGGTACAGCCAACCAACAAGCTCAAGAAGCTAATCAGTAAGACAATGTCTAGAAGACTGAGCCCCATAACATAGGATGAAAGGGGCTGTGGCATTTCATCTACCAGATCCAGCTTGTCAACACCACTTTGAGTATGTATTTGAGAGCAGGTAGGAAAGTCATTAAACTTGATGTGCACCCTTTCTCCCTCCCTTTTCCCTCTACCATAACCAACAGAACCCAAGCCCTACAAAGGGTAAGTGCTCAAGAAAGTTCTGAAGTGAATCAATAAAAATCATACTATGGTTTGTGTTTTAAATTCAGAGCCCCTCCACCTATGTTGACTCCTTCCCATCAGAATTCAAACATACCCAAGTTCTCACCTCTCAAAAAACATAACCCCACTTGTCCAGCTCCTACTCCCCATCTCGCCCCCATCCCTCATAGACAAAGTTCTTGAAAGAATGATCTTTTAACTTCATATTGGCTCATGTTGACCTCTCAAATCCTCTCCTCTGGCTTCTGCTCCAGTACTTCTCTGAAACTGCTCCAGCCAGGGTCTCCAACAACCTTCTGGTCCTTAAATGAACACTTCTCGGAGTCGGGATTGTACTTGCCTTCTCAGCAGCGTTGGGTTCTTACTGGGTACGAATACTCTCTATTCTTTACTCTTTTTCTTGGCTCTCATGACATCACCGTTTTCACATTTCCTTTCCACGCCCTGGACTGTCCACCTCAGTTGGCTTTGCCAGCCTCTTCTTTTCTGGCTGTTTCTTAAATGTGGATGCTTCCCAGGACTTTTTCCCATGTCTCTGTTCTCACCATACACAGTCTTCCTGGGTAACAGCGACATGGATCGTGGATTCAATTACCATCTATATGCTGAGGCCTCCTAAAGCCACACGCAGTCCAGACCTTCCTTCTTAGCTCCAGACTCATACACTCTGCCTACTTGTTTGTGTCACTGACACCCAAAAAGGAACAAACCCAAATCTCACTCAGCATCTGCACCAAATTTACCTCTCATGCTCCAGCCCTGATGCCAGTAGAATGGCAATACCTTTCCACCAGCCACTCAAACAAACAAACCAAGGATACATCTTCACTTCTCTGCCTCCCCAATCCCCTCTCCCTGATCAGTAAGTCCTTCAGAGTTCCCCTCCTAAACACCTCTTCACCTGCGTACTTCTCCCCAGCCCCACTCCTGAGAACTGTGCCTCATCAGTTTCCTCTAGGATCATGGGAACAGCCCTAACCAAGCTCTCTCTGCTCCCCTCTGTCTTGCTATTTCCAATCCAGTCTCCTCTCTGCAACCTGATAAATTTTTCTCAAAAGGGTCTTTGAAGCTTCATTTATTTATTGCTGTGTCAGATCATTTCTTTTTTTTTTTTTAATTTTACTTTAAGTTCTGGGATACATGTGCAGAACATGCAGGTTTGTTACTTAAGTATATATGTGCCATGGTGGCTTGCTGCACCTATCAACCCGTCATCTAGGTTATATCAAACTTTATTTTTAAAGGAGACCTGTCTTACTAAATTAAGCCTTCCCAGAACCGCTGGGTCAACCAGGTGAGAGCAGCAATGCTTTGGAGACACAGAGCAGGTGCCATCATGAAGCCCTCATCCCCTCCTCTCTCCCATCTCAGAGGAAACTTTGGGCTCTACAGAACTGTGTGAAAATCACAGTCCTCAGGGTTCAATCTGGCCACATTGATCTCCTTTTTAAAATGCTCCAAGTCACCCATTATCCTCTGATCAGATTCCTGAGCACAGTGGCAAGACTTCCCAGGACCTGGCTCCCACCTCTCTCCAGACTCGCATCCGCCCAGCCCCTCGGCTCTTTGCTACCACGCAATTATTTCATTCCTGAGCTCATCGTTCTCGCACTGCAAGTCTGTGAGCTCTGGCCCCCTGTGCTCCCTTCCCTCTCTTCCTGGAGCTAACTCCTGCTCTAGTCCTTCTGGTCTCAGCTCTGATGCCATATCCCAGACCTTCTGGAGCTGGGCTAGGGTATCACACAGCACATCAGGCTCTCCACTCTGGCCCTGAGTGGCGGTTGCAGTTAAGGAGCTGAGATCCCCTCCAGCAAGCTCTAAGGGGAGGGCCCTCCCGCCACCGCCTCACCCAGAGGTCTGGGAGCCTGACACCCATTCAGTGCACGCCCCAAGTGTGCCTCTGTCTCAGGTACACGTTAGACTTGCCCATTCACAAAGTCCATCGGACTGTCACAACTGCTTCACCCCAGTTGACAGGTGTGAAAGAGTGACACATAATCAAGACTACACAAAAAGTGGCCGATCCATGACTGAAACACGTGGTGAAATCATCTCTATGCCCTTGCAGGTCTCATCATGATTGACTGCAAAGCCTCACTGGTTTGGGTTAATTGTGGCAAAGGCCAATCTAAATTAAGGAAAATGTGCCAGGTGTGGTGGCTCATGCCTGTAATCTCAACACTTCAGGAGGCAGAGGTGGGTGGATCACTTAAGGTCAGGAGTTCAAGACCAGCCTGGCCAACATGGTGAAACCCCGTCTCTACTAAAAATACAAAAATTAGCTGGGCCTGGTGATGGGTGCCTGTAATCCCAGCTACTCGGGAGGCTGAGGCAGGAGAATAGCTTGAACCCGGGAGGTGGAGGTTGCAGTGAGCTGAGATCACACCATTGCACTCCAGCCTGGGCGACAGAGTGAGACTCCATCTCAAAGAAAAAAATTTAAAAAAATAAAAAATAAATGAAGGAAAATGTCATTATACTTTAAAAATATATACAACTTATTGTTATCAGTGACATACCTAATTGCAGCAAAGTGTTTCTTGGAAGAATCACTTTAGGGAACAGCTAAGAAGTCTTTGTAATCAGCCTGCTGGTTATTTGTAAAATAGTGCTTTTCACAGTCTCTCACCTGGGGAGGGGAAGAGGGGGTTTGGAGATTGCTTTGCCCCAGAAGCATCTGTCTCTCCTCAGCCTGGGCACCAGCCTGCCCAGTCACAGGGAGAAGAGAACCCACTTATCCACCTTTTCCTACTTGCCAGGCTCCTGGGGAGGCAAATCTCCACCCAGGGCTGCCAGAATTAAGACTGCCTTTCCTTTCTGGCCAAAAGGGCACACTGGTTTCTTATTGCAATGGCATAGAACATGTGGCTATCACGAGACGGTGACAAGGACAGGCCAAACAGGTTTCTTGCTCCTCCGTTTGTTTTCTATTGCTACATAACACATCACTGCAAACTTAGTGACTGCAAGCTACACAAATTTATTATCTCACACTCCATGGGTCAGAAGTCCGGGCATGAGTTAACTGAATTTTCTAGTCAGGGTCTCATCATTTTAATGGGTAGTTGCTCTGCATTCCCCTCTGAGGCTCAAGGTCTTCTTCCAAGCTCACTTGTGGTTGGCAGAATTCACTTCCTTATGACCGTATGACTGAGGCCCCCATCTTTTTGCAGGCTGTTGTTCTTGCTGGCTGTTGGCTGGAAGCAACTCCTAGAGGCTAAGAGTTTTTTTTTTTTTTTTTTTTTGAGATGGAGTCTTGCTCTGTTGCCTAGGCTGGAGTGCAGTGGCATAATCTTGGCTCACGGCAACCTCTGCCTTGCAGGTTCAAGCAATTCTCCTGCCTCAGCCTCCCGAGTAGATGGAATTACAGGCACCCGCCACCATGCCCGGCTAATTTTTGTATTTTTAGTAGAGATGAGGTTTCATCACATTGGCCAGGCTGGTCTCGAACTCCTGACCTCAAGTGATCCACCCGCCCCAGCCTCCCAAAGTGCTGGGATTACAGACGTGAACCACCGCGCGCAGCCTGAAGGCTAAGAGTTCTTTGTCACATTGATTTCTACACAGGCCCCCTCACAACAAAGCAGTTTACTTCTTCAAAGTCAGCAGGAAAATCTTTTGTACTTCAAATCTCTTCCTTCAGGAAGGGCCTACTCTCCTTTTTTTTTTTTTTTTTTTTTTTTGAGACGGAGGCTTGCTCTGTCACCCAGGCTGGAGTGCAGTGGCCTGATCTCGGCTCACTGCAACTTCCACCTCCTGGGTTCATGCCATTCTCCTGCCTCAGCCTCCCGAGTAGCTGGGACTACAGGCGCCCGCCACCAGGCCCGGCTACTTTTTCATATTTTTAGTAGAGATGGGGTTTCACCATGTTAGCCAGGATGGTCTCGATCGCCTGACCTCGTGATCCGCCCACCTCGGCCTCCCAAAGTGCTGGAATTACAGGCGTAGCCACCGCGCCCGGCCAGGAAGGGCCTACTCTCTTGTAAGGGCTCATCTAATTTGCTCAGGATAATCTCCTTTTGATTAACCTTATGTCACCTGATTTGGTACATCAATTATATCTGCAAAATCCCTTCACCCCTTTACCTAATTGTGGGAATGACATCTACCACATTTACAGCCCTGCTCACACTTGAGGGAAGGGAATCATATGGCATGTTCACCAGGGGTGGAGCCTGGAATTCTGTCTACCACGTTTCCCTGGTCTAACTCCTTAAGACGTGCAATGCCAAGCAGGATCCAGGTATCCTTGCACTGCTCTTGCCATCTGCTGGGTGGGATTCTGCAATGGTTAAGACAGTCCTGGACCCTAAAGCTGGCCTAGCTTGCTTGGTTTCGAATGCAGAAAGGTTCTGCCCTGAGTCTACAGCTGAGTGAATGTTCCAGTAAGGAGGTGGGAGAGGTAATGGTCAAAGCTGGGTTAAGACTTTATTACTTTCTCTATGACAGAGAAAGGGAAAAGAGGAGTTAGTGAGGACATGAGATCACAATGTTCTTTGACCTATTTTGGTTAGCAAAAAGTGCCGTGGACTCCCCAGTTTCACAGTGATGTTCAACATGGGCAAATGTGATTTCTAGGCAGAGGAGCTTTTATCAGATCATAAAAAGCCAAAGTTCAGGATTTTGCTTGCTGCCTTGCAGGTTTGCAATCTAAGGTCCCACTGAAGGGATTTCCTCAAGGGTTACCAATAATAGCATTACTTTATTTACTCATCCAAAACATCCTGTGAGATGAGTATATTATTATTATTATTCCCATTTTATAAGTATGGAAACTGAAGCTCAGAGGGGTTAAGTAACCTGCTTAGTCACACAGCTATTTAGTATAGAAAGATGGGGTTGGTTGCAGCCTGTCTGGCTCCAAAGCCTTTGCTGGTTACCATTTATGAGGCAGTTTCTTAGTTTTTCACATCAGCCCCTTTGCCTGTGCTCTTCCTGCTCTCTGGGACTCTGCCTAATACTTTACAAGAAAGCCCCTTCCAGGTTTCATTGGCCCTGAGTGTAAAACTTCTTTAATTTGGAATCTACCATTCTATTGATTTCCTCTCAATTCCGCTCTTTGCAGTACATTGAAAAAGCAACCAACCAACCAATCAATGAAAAGAACCTCCTCCTTTTGCAAGACATTCAAATGTTTAACAGCAGCTCTCATGTTCTCTCTAGGACTAAATCTTGCTAGGTTTTCTCACCATTCCTCACATGACTTGATTTCCTGATCATCTGTAATTCTATTTGCCCTCTGGTTAATCTTTGATTTATCATTTTCTGCTGAAAACAAGATGCCCCAAATTGAAGACTGTTTGTGCTATGTCTAAAGCGTAGAACACCGCAAGACCATCACCCACCTGATATGGATAATATGGCTGTGTTAATGTACCCTAAAATCGCATTAGCTTTTTAAACAGCCAAATCACATTGTTGGCCCGTATTTAAATTGCACTTGGCTAACACTTTGGGTCTTTCTCCACTAAACTAATGTCAAGCCACAGCCTCTCAATACTGACCTTGTGTTGCTGAACTTTTTTTTAACCTAGTTTTCATTTCCTTTCTGCCCTCTTTTGGAACATGTTCAAATCCTTGTTAAGTCTGAATCTCCAATGCAATGTCTTAGTTCTTCCCCCAGTGCTGAGTCATCTGTACAGTTCATAAGTAAGTTTTTTAGCTCTTCAGCCAGATATCAATCAAGCGTTACAATGGACGAGTTGAAGAGTAGAGTTATTTAAGGTTGTTATGACAAGTTAAATAACTGAACAATTAAAAATTGTTAATCCCTTAATTGAACTAGAATCCACGCTTTGTGAAAATTGAGCTATAATATGTCTGCGACATTCCCTTTATTCATGAACTTAGTGATTTCCTTAAAATGGAAATGAGATTAATGATAAATAATTTTCCCTAGAAAAGCTGTGCTGATTCTTAGTCACTACTAATGATTATAAACTACCTGTTAAAAATCAGAGCCTAATGTTTTATCAGGGATTGATACTATTATAATTTGTTCCTGGAATATACCTTTTTTCTAAAGATCTTTTTTTTTTCTTTTTGAGATAGGGTCTTGCTCTGTTGCCCAGCTTGGAGTGCAGTGGCATGATCATGGCTCACTGCAGCCTCGACCTCCCAGGTTCAAGTGATCCTCCCACCTCAGCCTCCCAAGTAGCTAGAACCACAGGCACATGCCACCACACCCAGCTAATTTTTAAAAATTTTTATACAGATGAGGTCTCACTGTGTTGCCCAGGCTGGTCTCAAACTCCTGGACTCAAATGATCCTCCCACCTCAGCCTCCCAAAGTGCTGGGATTACAGGCGTGAGCCACGGCACTCAGCCTCTAAAGATCTTTAGAGTGTTTGAAAACCTTGTTTAAGCATCCTTTCTGAAATCTTATATAGATTATTAATTGGCTTATATGAATATTTCTCCTAATAGATTTTTAAAAAGCATTTAACACTATTCTTTTAATTTGAAATACCGAATCAGCAAGGTCCTAACAATGTCTCTAACTACTATTATTTATTACTCACATCCCTCCAAAATATAGCCAAATACACATAACAAGTTTGTGAAATACATTTATAGAACTTGTAACTGTGAAGAACAAATTTAGGTAAATCATGGCCTTCAGGTCAGCTGTGATGGAATCTAGGCCACTTGTTTTTCTTTGTTCTTATTTTGAGATAATCGTTTCCTCCCTTTTTTTACAGCTCTGTAATTTTGTGTATCTAATTCCTTTTTTATTATAATGAAGGCATCATCATCATATTACCAAGGAGACCAAAGATGTAAATTAATCTGAAGCCTCTCTGGTCTCTGGGCTGGTGGATAGCCACCTGGGCTTTGGTCTTGATGAAGTCCAGAATTAATGAAATGTGGATAACAAGAATCAAAGCTTATTTCTGATAATAAATGTGCACAGTTTGTTCAGCTAGTTAGATCTGTCCATAATATCAGAAATATCTGGGATTTCAGAAATATCTGGGGTTGTGGTAGTTTTTAAAGTATTTTTTAATTTAACATATATTACTTAGACAAGTGCATAAAATTTATATGTACAGTTTAACATACGGTAGTTAAGTGAAGACCCAAGCAATCATCCCCCAGGCCAAGAAACAGAACATTAAGAGCAACACAGAGGTCCTCTCTCTATTCCTTGCTATAATAACAACCCCCTCTTCCACCCTCCAGAAGTAACCACTTGCCTTTTATAGTAATAATTTCCTCACTTTTCCTTGTAGGTTTATTGCCTGAGGATGCATCCCTAAACTGTGTGTATTTGTTTTACATGGTTCTAGACTATTTAAAAATGGAACTGTATTGTATTATTCTTTGAAACTTAATTTTTTTCCTCAACATTTCATATTCATCACATTGTTGCATTAAAACTGATTTGATTTGCTTATTTTCCTGCTGTAATCTACGGTATGAATATACCATATCATGGGCATTTTGTTTGTTTCTGGTTTTCGGTAATTACAAAAAAACAAATGTTGCTTTAGACATCCTTTTACACTTATCTTAGTGAATGTACGTATGAGTATCTCTAAAAAACATGGAATATTCAACTTCACTATACAACGTGACACTGTTTTCCACAGCAGGTTTACTGATTCACATTCTTATCATCAGGATTATGAGTTTCTAAATCTCCACATCCTAGCCAATACGTAGTATTGTTAGTCTTTTTAATTTTTACCAATCGCAGGTGTGTAGTTGTGTTATGTTATAATTTTAATTTGTATTCTTCTGATTAACGTTGAGGTTGAGCACTTTTCATATGTTCTTTGGCCATTTTAATATCTCTTCTTGTGAGGTACATGTTCAAGTCTTTGCCTATTTTTTTTCCTATCAGGTTTTCTGCCTTATTTATTTTTAATATTTCTTATATATTCTGTATGCTAGCCCTTTTAACCTATTTCTTGTTTAGAAAAAAAAAAAAAAAAGTGCAGCCTACTGCCAGTGCTCATTTCTCGGGGCAAATGGGAAATGGGTGAAAAAATTATATATGTTACAAATGTGTCCTCCCACTCTGTGGCTTGTATTTTAACTCTTTTTGTGGCATCTTTTGAAGAATGGAAATTTTAATTTTTACTATAACCAATTTATAACTTTTCCTTTGTGTTTAGTGTTTTTTCTCTCTACATAAGATATCTACTCCAAAATTATTAAGATATTCTCTTATACTACCTTCAAAAGCTTAGTATTTAGCCTTTCACAGTAGATCTTTGTCTTGATCCATTCAGCTACTGCAACAATACATCTTAGACTGGGTAATTTATAAACAACAGAAATTTATTGCTCATGGTTCTGAAGGCTGGGAAGTCCAAGATCAAGTTGCCAACAAGTTTGGTGTATGGTGAGGGCCTGTTCCTCATGGACAGTGCCTTCTATGTATTCACATGGTAGAAGGGGCAAGGGAGCTCAAGCCTCATTTATAAGGGCATTAATACCACTCATGAGGGTAGAGCCCTCATCAATCACCTCCCAAAGGCCCCATCTTCCAACACCATCAGATTGGGTATCGGGCTCCAACATATGAATTTGGGGGGGACACTAACATTCAGACCAAAGCAGTCTTCAATCCACTTGGAACTGATTTTACATACAGTATGAGGAAGGAATAAAATCTCAATGTTTCCAATATGAACAATTTCCGGTTGTTCCATTATTATTTATTAAAAATGTTATCCTTTACCTATAGCCACTTCTGTCATAGATCAAGCCCATGTATGTGAAATCTAAGTTCTCTATTCCGTTTCATTGGTCAATTTTTATTTTATTGTATTTTTTCCCCTCATTTTCTATACTCTAGAGGAACTACTTGCAGCCTGTTTTTAAAATCTTTGCATAAATACTGCATCATCTTGATAACTAAAATACTGTAATGTATCTTGATATCTGATAAAACAAATCCTTCTACATTTTTCTTTTTCTTCAAAAAGTAGCTTCTCAAATTCTACAAAATAAAATCAATTGGAATTTTGATTGGGGTTGTGTCAAATCTACAGATCAGTTTCGGAGGAACAAACATTTAAAAAATATTCATTTTTCTATTCCATAAACATGGTATAACTCCTTTATTTGGATATTTTAAAATATCTCTCAGTAAGTTTTAATTTTTCACCTTTAGAGGTCTTCTGCATCTTTTCATAGATTTATTCCTAAGTCATTAATGCTTTTTAAATTATATTACGATTGGTATCTCTTTTTAAATTCTACTTTTAACTGTGTTTTTACTGGAATAGAGAAATACAATGTTGAATAGAGAAATACAATGTTTTTTGTATACTGGTATTTTTGTTATCAGTAATAGTTTAGCTGTAGTTTTTTGGATTTGTTAATGTATATATAATAGCATCTAAGAAAAATGACAGTTTTTTCCTTACAACTCTTGTGCCTTATATTTATGTGTCTTCCTTATTTCACTGGATAGGCCCTCCAGTACAACATTGACTAGAAGTACAGACTTGCTCCTAATCTCAAAGTGAAATATTTTTTAAAAAAATAATTATTTATATATTTTAAATGGCAAATAAAAAACTGTATATATTTATCATCTAAGATATGTTGTTTTGAAATATGTAAAGCTGGGCATGTTGGTGCATGCCTGTAGTCCAAGCTACTCAGGAGGCTGAGGTGAGAGGATTGCTTGAGCCTGGGATGTTGAAGTTGCAGTGAGCCGTGATTGCACCACTGCACTCCAGCCTGGATGACAGAGCAAGACCCTGTCTCAAAAACAAACAAAAATGTATATATACATTGTGGAATGGCTAACTCAAGCTAATTAACATATGCACCAAAGGAAAATCTTTTAATGTTCTATCACATACTATAAGATTTGCTGATAATTTTATGTTGATATGTTTTATCAAATTAAAGGAGTTTCTTTCTATTTCTAGCTACAAAGGAGATATATAATGAATGTCACCTAATGCTTTTTCTGCATCAACCAAGATGATCATTTAATTTCTTCTTTAGCAGGTAAATGTGGCAAATCACATTAATTTATTTTCAATAAATGTATTTTTATTTAACACTTGCTAAATACATTTTTTTTTTCGGGTTCCAGACTTAAACAATTAACTGCAGCAGGAAAGAGCAGAACATGGGTGGATGGGACCTGAAATATACCTACTCAAAATGACAAGCAGGGTTTTGAAACTTCTCTCCCACTCTAAGTGCTGAAAGGAGGCTGTAGTTGAGTTGGGATTCAAGTGGTCTGAAAACAGTTTCCCATCCTGGAAGCACTTTTCACTGGGGTCAGGGGGCTCCAAGACCAAGTGCTGGGGAATCCTAATGGACAGATAACATCAAGGACAAAGGTCCTCAGCAGGTTCAGAACCCTTAAAAGTGCTGGATCAGGACACCAGTCGGGATACGTGGGTTGGGGCAGGAGGAAGGGAATTGACAAGAACAAGGCAGAGACCCAGTCCAAAACTGGGACAGCAGCATGAACTTGTGACCAACACAGGAACCACAGTAAAATGTGAGCTATTAGAAGAGAACACTACATCAGAATCTGAAAAATAGTAAAAGTGACCCAGAGAGATGTAATTGGAGCTACTTAAATCTCTTATCTCACATGAGGATTGATTTTAGGAGCTGGAAGTAGGGCTGTACCTGCAAAGACAGATCAAGTAGCGCCAGGTGGGGGAATGTGAAGGCAGTTGGGGATTGAGATAGACTGGGCTGCCTGAAAAACTTAAAATCCCTAGAAAAGGAGGCCTGGACATGGTTTGAAGCTCAGACCTGGAAAATATAAGAGAGAGAGAAGTAGCATGAGTTTGGTGGCATTAGCCTAACCCAACTCTTTCCAGAGGAAGCTGATTCATTCAAAGCCCAGTGCTACAGAAGACCATTTCCCTCAATAAACTATGAAATGAGAACGTGTCTCTTGCACACCAGGGAATCCACCTGGCTCATGGTAGACTTAGTACATGTTTGTTGAATTCTTGAACTAGCTGGAGTGCCCTGGACACATTTCTTTTTTTCTCTTCACTCCTCAATTTCTTCCTCTACCAAATGAGGGGATTAGGCTAGATCAACTCTAAGATCTCCCTTAACTTTGTCTTCCTTCATTCCTAGTGCTTTGCATTCTTTCAGGCCTTCACCACTGCTCACTTTTGCAGATCTCCTAGCTGGGACCCCTGCTTTCTGCCTTGCCCACCCCACACTGCTGTCTGAGCTCTCTCTAACATCTTAATCTATGTTACTCCTTTCCTAAAACCATTCAAACACCAGCCTCTGTAGCCAAAAGTCAAACTCCTGAACCTGCCACAAAAGGCCCTACATGTGCCAGCCTCTGCAGTCCTCTCTTCTGTCCAGTGACTTACCTCACATGGCACCCCCGCCCTTGAGCCATCTTGAACAACTTAGAGTTATTCAGATGTCTCTATTGACTGTTATTGTTCTATAAAATGGGGATATTTACAAGGCTGTCATGAAAAGCAAATAAGAAATGTGGAAACAAATTCTAAATGATCTATTTAGATAACTAATTATCTAATAACATCGCAAATGTTAAGACTGATGGATCCTGAGTGTGTAAGTCAGCTTGGGCTGCTAAAACAAAATCCCGCAGACTGGGTGGCCTGAACAAAAGACATTTATTTCCCACAGTTCTGGATGCTGGAAAGTCCAAGATCAAGGTACTGGCAGGTTTGATGTCTGGTGAGAACTCACTTCCAAGCTTGTGCACAGCCATCTTTATGCAGCGTGCTCACATAGCAGAGAGGGAGGGCATGCATGTGAGCCAGCATGCATGTCTTCTGGTGTTTCTTCTTATAATCCGATTATAAGGGCCCTGCCCTCAGGACTTCATCTAAGCCCAAGTACCTCCACAAGGTCCCATCTCCAAATACCATCACACAGGAGGTTAGGGCTTTAACAGATGAATTTGGGGGTGGGGGAAGATATAATTCAGCCCATAACACTGAGCAAAGGGATTATGGTTGATAGTGACTTTTGGTATCCAGTGTCCTGCTCCAGTAGAGCACCTATGGTATCAGGAAGTTCATGTTCAAAACAAGGTATTCTGTGTGTAAAAAACTACCTATTTTTTCAGGAGGCTGAGGCGGGAGGATCGCCTGAGCCCAGATGTTCGAGGTTACAATGAGGTGTGATCGCACCACTGCACTCCAACCTGGGCTACAGAGTGAGTCCCTGTCTCTAAAAAAAAACAACACAAAACCAACGAACCAACCAACAACAACAACAACAACAACAACAAACCTATCTATTTTTGGGGGGCAGAGGGAGGGTGGTAGGAATAGAAGAGAAAGTTGAGGATTGTTGGGAAATTAGGAGGGAGAGACAGGCAAAAGCCAATTCATGGAGGGGTCCTGTATTTACGAAAAAAAGGTGAATTATAACTCATGAATGACTAGGATCATGAGGAAACAGGTTCACTGACACACTCGCACATGACTGGCTGTTAGCTTTAAGAGCTATCTAAATTCTCCCCCTAATGATCTTACTTTTGGGAATTTATCCTAAGAAAATAATCCAAAAGATCAGGAGAGGTATGTGTCCAAAGATATTTGTTACATTATTTATGATGATAAAAACTGGAAGTAACTCATAGTGGAATAGTTAAGTAGTTATTAGCTAAAGAGTTTCTGAATGAACCAATAAATGCTTGTTGAGTATAAAGTAAAAATGGGAACAGTGAAGTCCAGGTTCACAGAATGGAAAAATCTATGAAGTAAAATAAACAAAATACTAAATTATAGCTATATAACACTGCAACTATATAAATACCGTGAAAAAACTGACAACACTAGAAGTAAATATAGATTAAAATGACAACAGACTATTTGTTACGGTGGCGTAATTATGTGCCACTAAGATATTATGCTTAAAAAGACACTGCCTTTTTGAAAATGAAAAAACAACCAGTCCTGCACAAGGTAATCTGGTTGGCCTGTCTGCAGCACGGCCTCACAAAGTAGACTTTGTTTGTCCCAGCCTGAATCAACACTTGGCTTTCAGTAACACAAGTGAATTGATGAAATATTTGGGGTTAATATAGTGGAAAGAAGTATTTGTTTTATAATGAAGCCCAGAACAATGGTCACTGGGGAAGCAGGGCGAAAAAGGAAGAGGATTTAAACTGCTAAATGAACTACACGCTCCAGGCCAAAGCATCCATTATCGCCTACAGGCAGGATGAGAAACAGAGTCCTTGTGAATAAATAAACCAAAGGGAACCTAAACCATCAGATGATGCCCGAGCGGAACTATGTTTACCCTCACTTAGAACAAATACTGAGGAGAAAGAGAAGCAGATATTTGGCAACAGTTATGACATTACTGGATTTATAGCTCATCTAGTAATAAGTTTCCTCAAAGGAGAGTTGTCAAATTTCAGAGCTGGATAAGGGGACCAAGGTCAAAAGGGGTAGGTGATTAGGCCAAGGTCATCCAGTCAGTATACAGCATGGGAATATAAACATGGGCTGCCGGTCACACGACTGCACGTCCAACTCCAGGACTGCCCCTTCCCAGCTATGTCTTAATCAAGCATTCCCTCAAACAGATATTAAGACAACGTGTGTTTCAAACAAGTCACTCAGTCTTGCCTGCCGTCAATTTTCTCACCTGTAAAATAGTACGAGGCCTCTGCTGTGGTCCTCTGTGGCTGTCCACCCACCTCACCCTTCTTCAAAACACCCAGAAGAGCCACCTGTCACCAACCCTTAGCCCATGGGCTCTGAATAGGCCCTGAGCCCAAGAGCACATCATATTCTCAGGGACTTGGGTGCTGGGTCAGGAAGGATGTGGGACCTGATGAGAGGGGCTGAGGGGTGAGATCTCGGCAATGACAAAGGATGCAGCAAGTCCTCTTCGCCACTGGCTTCAGCTGCCATGACCTCCATCTTGGCCAACACACGCAGTCAAAGAACAGAGCCAAGAGATGGGAGATGGAGAAAGCGGGTCTCGGAGATAGGGCAAAAATCGCAGAACCAAGTTATTCCTGAAGCCAGCCTTACCTTTTTGGTTGTTGAGCCAATATATTCCTTTTTTTCTGTTGGTGTTTGTTTTACCTAAGCAAGTGTGAGGGATTTTTGCTTTCATTTTTTATTTCAATAGCTTTTGGGGGCTGGGCGTGGTGGCTCACGCCTGTAATCCTAGCACTTTGGGAGGCCGAGGCAGGCGGATTGCCTGAGCTCAGGAGTTCAAGACCAGCCTGGGCAACATGGTGAAACCCCGTCTCTACTAAAATACAAAAAAAAAACAAAAAACGCCGGGCGTGGCGGCATGTGCCTATAGTCCCAGCTACTTGGGAGGCTGAGGCAGGAGAAGTGCTTGAACCTGGGAGGCAGAGGTTGCAGTGAGCCAAGATCGTGTCTCTGCACTCCAGCCTGGCGACAGTGAGACTCTGTCTCAAAAAAAAAAAAAAAAAAAGCTTTTAGGGTGTAAGTGGTTTTTGGTTACATGGATGAATTACATAGTGGTGAATTCTGGGATTTTACTGAGTTCTTTTTGGCTTAAGATAGTTGGATTTCCTGCCTGGTGCGGTGGCTCATGCCTGTAATCCCCGCACTGTGGGAGGCTGAGGCAAGCAGATCACCTGAGGTCAGGAGTTCAAGACCAGCCTGTCCAACATGGTGAAACCATGTCTCTACAAAAAATACAAAAATTATCTGGGTGTGGTGGCACATGCCTGTAATCCTAGCTACTTGGGAGGCTGAGGCAGGAGAATCACTTGAACCCAGGAGGCAGAGGTTGCAGTTAGCCGAGATCACGCCACTGCACTCCAGCCTGGGCGACAGAGCAAAAGCAAGACTCCATCTCAAAAAAGAAAAAAAAAAGATAAAAGATAGTTGGATTTCCTCTCACTTGCAACCGAAAGTTTCTGAGAATCACCTCCCTTATGGAGAGAGAATGCAGGTACAAGTGCCAAGCCTAGCATCTGGCACATGGTAATTGTTCAACAAATGTTGACTTCACTTTCTTCTCTGTCTTCCTTACTGGGATTCCATCTCTTTTTTCTTCACTTCTTCTTTCATCACCAAGTTTCCTCCTTCCTGTAGGGCTCTTTCCCTACCAGTCCTCTTTTCCTGGAAGCACAGAGATAAGCAGCTTTCTCTGCCTCCTTGTAAAACTCTGCCAGCTAAGACTCTGGCATAAGCCTCAGTGAGCTCTGCTCTAGACCTCAACATCCCCCCTGCACATTTCTTTGAAATGAGACCCCATTAATCAGAACTCCTCACACTTATACAATATTTTACCATGGGCTCTCACCTCCAGATTCTCATTTGGTTTGACTTTAGCCACGTGCAGAGGCAGGGCAAGGTGTTCTTGTGATCATAACCATGACTCAAATGAGGAATCAAACGTTCAGGAACGGGACATTACTTGAACACAGTCACGGAGTGAGTAAGTTTGGGAACTGGGACACAAACACAGGTCCCAGGGCCAAACTCACTGCCCTCCCCGTTCTCCAGCATGGTGCTGTTTCCTTCATTTAGAGTGAAACGCTCATGTGCAGTGGATGCTGTGGTGCTCCACCTCCAATCCCTCTTCAGGTCCGGTGCCCTGCCCTCCAGATGCTGGGCACACTGCCTGCCGATTTTCACAGCTGCACCCCTCTCTGGGAACTGTGGTCAGTGGCAGGGGCTGCCCCACCTACAGTTCTGCTTCCTCCTAAGGGGCAGCCCACGGCCAGTGACTGACCTTCTTGCTTCAATTTAGGACAAGTGAAGGGCCAACCCTGCTCCAGAGCTCCCTGCAGGATCCTGAAAGCTGCCAGGTTTGGGACGCCTGGAGTGAGAGGCAGCTCCACAAGCGCAGTTGCTGTGCTAGCTGCTCTTCCACTGTGGCCACAGAATCCAGCAGATGTGAAGGTATGTAAAGCCTCTATGGCAGATAGGAATGCTGTGAGTGGAGGCTTTGGGTTGAGTACGGCCTCAATTACAACCAAATCACAAGTCAGCTTCTCCCTCTGCCCATTCCCACCTTCCTTCCTTTTTTTTTTTTTTTTTTTTTTTTGAGACAAAGTGTCACTCTTGTCGCCCAGGCTGGAGTGCAGTGGCGCAATCTGGGCTCACTGCAACCTCTGCCTCCCAGGTTCAAGCACTTCTCCTGCCTCAGCCTCCCGAGTAGCTGGGACTACAGGCACCTGCCACCACACCCGGCTAATTTTTGTATTTTTAGTAGAGATGGGTTTTCACCATGTTGGCCAGGCTGGTCTCAAACTCCTGACCTCAGGAGATCCACCCACCTCAGCCTCGCAGAGTGCTGGGATTACAGGCGTGAGCCACCGCGCCCAGCCCTTCCTTCCTTCTTTAGAGGCATATTTCCTGAAGCACTTGAGTAAACTTTCTGCATTCCACTCTCCAGCTAAGAGTCTGTTTGCAGGGATTCCTGTCTAAGGCAGTTGGTAAGAGAAGTGATCCTAGGAAGCACACTCTAAAATGGGATTTTAGGCATGAACTACTTGCTGGCCAGCTGGCAGGGAAGATTCCACCACTTGTGGTGGGTGGGGTATTGGCAATGTCCCGCTGTCACTGGCAGTGAATTGGGATGGGACACTGGTGACAGGGGACGTGCTCCTGTCTCCTGGTATACTTCCGGCACTAGAGAAGAATGGTACCTAAAAAGACAATGGAATTGAGGGCTTTTGCAGGGTACCAATGATTTGATGGAAAGAGATAAAAACAGACTCAGGATAAGTGGCAGACATCCCATCCTGTTTTGCTGGGGTGAATTGTAGCAGATATGTCCTGGGGCTGGAGCTGCCAGTGGCAGTGGCTGCCTCCTGGTGATGCTGGTTTCTCTCCCTAGTACAGTCATGGTCCCGAGGGGACCAGAGAGGGGAACAGCTCTCTTGGCAATTCAGATCAGCATTGTGGCTTTGGTTATTGTTCCTGCAAGCTCAACAGAGATCGATTTCTTCAACCCTTTCAATGATTCTGCAACTGACTGCTGATCAATCTGAAGTCAAATCTTCTGATTTCAAAACCTATATTCTGTCCTCAACACCATGTGATGACTAGGAGACTTGAGATTCCACGAACTCAAATGAACTAAATCAAGGGAAGGAAAAAGTATTGAAGTTGCAAGGATAAATGAGTTCAGTTTTAGACACAGGAGCTTGATGTACTAGTAAGACAGCCTGAGACCATCCAGCAGAAATGTGAGGGGGATTGGCTCTTATTAGCCTGGGGCTAGGAATGTAGATTTGGAGTTCTTTGCTAGAAAGCATGATCCTGGGTATGATCACCCAGGATGAGTGCAGGAAGAGACCAGGACTACAGGTAAGAAAAAAGATGCAGTGGAAAAAACAAAACAAAACAAAACAAAACAGTCATTTGGGAATAAAACAGTTGGGTTCAACTCTCCGCTTTACCTCCTACTAGCTGTGTGATGTTGGGCAAATTACTTAACCTCTCTGTGCTTAGTTTAAGAGTCAGCACTAAGCGTCTTGCTTTACTGGCTCCAATCTTTGGTTCTGTTTTGGGGAAGGTAGAGGAGGCTTGTTGCCTAAGCTTGCTGTCCCTAGGCTTGTTGCCTCATGTTTGCAAAATGGCTTTTCATGGCCCTGGCCATTGTGTCTACATATAACCATGTTCAAGACAGAAAGAAAAGAAAGACATGGAATGGAAAAGCTGGTTTTCCTCTTACTAGGAGACAACTTGTCTCTGGCAACTTATCAGCGAATGTGTTCTTATATCTCATTGGCCAGGGTTGGGTTACAAGACCACTCTTTGTTGCATGGGGGTGCTGGGAGAGCAAATGTTCCATCAAGGATTCGTTTGACTGATACTGATCATGATCCATCCTGATCCGTGGCACATCACTGCCCCAAATAAAAGCATGATGTGGTGGTCCACCTCAAGGTGGGTGCTCCACCTCAGGGAAACAGTGATGTGGTGCTCCACCTTTGGGGCAATGATGTGTCATGAATCATGATGGATCCAGGATCCATGATCCACAGCCCATCACTGCCCCAAATAAAAGCAGTCATGTTAGCAAGGGAGAAGGGACTGACTATTGGAGTGACAAACAACATTGTCTATCAAAACTCATGAAAGTCTTTCTTTAGGGAAAGGTATACATTTTGAATGCTAGAATTCAGACACGAGGCAGGACTCATCAATAGAGGAGATGGCTTTACCAATGCTATATATTTGTATAGCACTATAAAGTTTATGAAAACTTACACAGGTTCTTATTTGACCCTCACAACAGACCTGGGAGGTAAGTCGAATTTCCATTTTGCAGATCCAGCAAGAGGGACTCAGAAATCATTAAGTGAGAGAAGGGTCAGGCCTCATTCTGGGCCAACATTCTTCCTACTGAGCCAGGTAGATTTGGGACCCCCACGAATAGGCAGCTACCTTGATGTAAATCCCAGGTTACCTCTTCTTCCACCACTGAAAGGCCTGGAACCCCAAGATTCCTATTATCTGGGACATCAAAATTCTGAACAGTAGTAAATTGCCAATTCAATATTGATAGTTTATAGCAAATCAAACCTTTGGTGGAGGGAGGATGGTGGTATTGAAAGAGAGTTGTGGTTTAGTATATGACCATAGGCAAAGAACATAATTATTCATTTAGGAAAAAAAAAATCAAGAAACAAACTGAAGAGTTGCAGGAAACTCTACAACTGAATTCATACTTAGAATTGAATTTTTAAAATAACTTCCCAGCTGGGCACGATGGCTTATGCCTATAATCCCTGAAATTTGGGAGGCTGAGGCAAGTAGATCACCTGAGGTCAGGGGTTTAGACTAGCCTGGCCAACATGGTGAAACTTCTACTAAAAATACAAAAATTAGCTGGATGTGATGGCAGGCACCTGTAATTCCAGCTACTCGGGAGACTGAGGTAGGAGAATTGCTTGAACCTGGGAGACGGAGGTTGCAGTGAGCCAAGATCATGCCACTGCACTCCAGACTGGGCAACAGAGCAGGACTCCGTCTCAAAAAAAAAAAAAAAAAAAAAAAACAGAGGCCGGGTGCGGTGGCTCATGCCTGTAATCCCAGCACTTTGGGAGGCCGAGGCGAGCGATCACGAGGTCAGGAGATTGAGACCACGGTGAAACCCCGTCTCTACTAAAAATACAAAAAATTAGCTGGGCGCAGTGACGGGCACCTGCAGTCCCAGCTACCCGGGAGGCTGAGGCAGAAGAATGGCATGAACCCAGGAGGCAAAGCTTGCAGTGAACCGAGATCATGCCACTGCACTCCAGCCTGGGCAACAGAGGGAGACTCCGTCTCAAAAAGAAAAAAAAAAAAAAACCAAACAAAAAACAAACAAACAAACATCTTCCCATGGACTATAAGCAATGCAAAATGCTAAAGAACATCCATAGGGAAGAAAGTCAGAACCACACCATTGATTTGGTAAACACAACAATTCTATTGGCAGGCCCAGATTACAAGGGATTAGAATGAGAGAGGACCACACTTATCTCATTTCTATCTGTTCTCTGTTGGAGAATCACTCAGGAATCACCCAGAAGACTAGATAAAATTATCAGTCCTCTCCCATATATTGGAGAAGTTGCAGGAGTGGCGGGTGAGTGGGGGTGTGAGTGTGCAGATTTCTCAAGTACCTACAATGTGCAAAGCAGTACTAAATGCTGGGAGGAATAAAGGCGTGAATGAAAGTATCCATTCATTGATTTATTCAGTAACTATTCATTAACAAACATTTATTGAGATGTTTTATGTGTGCAGCATTGGGCTAGGTTCCAGGGATACTTTTCAAAAAGCAGTCTAATTGGTGAAGGAAGGAGGGGGATGGGATTACAATGAGAACATACGAGAATTTTAAATAAACATCTGCTCAAGGCTACAAGACAGGTGCTAACTGCTGTAAATACTAAGGGGAAAAATTCCAGCTGGATCTGGGATCCAGGAGAGGCTTCTTTCCTAAGTAAGCTGGGAATTGAGCTTGGTCTTAAAGGATGGTTAGGATTTTGACAGTATGGATGAGCAGACACCGGAATGGATCACATGTTATAGTCTTTCCTGGTCTTTTATCTTAGAGGAGACAAACTGCCTATAGCAGATGTCAACAATGCACACAACTCTCCATAGTGAGACAAAGAGCCTGGTATGTACAGAAAGCCCTGCTGATTGGTGTTTCTCAAGCTCAAATCATTGTACTTTATCCTTTCCACTCCACAAATATCTATTGAGCCCCTACTGTGGGCTGAGCACTGCATGAGGCACTGAGGATACAACTATGAATGATACAGGCACAACCAAGACCTTCAAAGGACTGAGGGTATGATGGGAGGGAAGACAGAGCAAGCATTTGTGATACATGCATCTAGAGTTATGACAGTGGAAGAATGAGGGCTATGGAAGCACGTAGTAGGGGAGCTTAGCCCAATCTGGATTTTCTGTGCAATAAATCACAACAGGCCAGGCATGGTGGCTCACACCTGTAATTCCAGCACTTTGGGATGCTGAAGCCGGCAAATCACGAGATCAAGAGATCGAGATCATCCTGGCCAACATGGTGAAACCCTGTCTCTACTAAAAATACAAAAATTAACTAGGCATGGTGGCAAATGCCTGTAGTCCCAGCTACTTGGGAGGCTGAGGCAGGAGAATCGCTTGAACCTGGGAGGTGTAGGTTGCAGTGAGCTGAGATCGTGCCACTGCACTCCAGCCTGGCGACAAAGCGAGACTCCGTTTCAAAAAAAAAAAAGTAAAATAAAATAAATTAATTAATCACAACAATAAGCACTTATTTTTCAACAATAAGTCACAACAATAACCACTTATTTTTCAACAATAAGTCACAACAATATGCACTTATTTTTCTCATTTATCAGCCCATGATCTTTTGGGGAGCTCCACTTCAGGTCGCAGGTTGGCTAAACTTGATTCAAGGTTCATATTAAGGCCAGATCCCCTCCACATGTCTTCACATTTTTTCTGGACCAGCAGCTATTCAGTTCTCTCTCTCTTTCTCTCTGTATGTGTGTGTGTGTGTGTGTGCAAATGTGTGCTTTCCACAGGACCACAAGAGGCCAAGCCAAACTTCTCAAATACGTTTAAGGCCTTTGTTTGTGGCCCATCTTACAACACCCCATTGGCCAAAGTAAGTCATGAGCTAAGTCCAACATCAAGTAGGTTGAGACATATGCTCCACCCTCTCTCATGTACAGCAAGGACCCAAATCAGAGGGGCAGTAAATAACTAGGAACAATATCCAATCTACCACATCATTCCTGGTCTCTACAAACCCCTCTTAATTGTCACTCATTTCTTTGCACCTCTTTAAAACAAAATCTCTGTGACAGAATTGTTTGTATCCACAGTGTCATTCATTCAGCACACTCTAAGCCATCTTTCTTTCCCAACCTCCAGCTGAAACTACTCTTGTCAAGGTTGCCAATGGTCAAATCTCACCTTAGCCTACCTTTCAGGAGAATTTGACACTGTTGATCTCTTCATCCCTTTTGGTAGCCTTTCCTTGTTTGGCTTTCAGACACCATCATCTCCTGATTTTCCTGATTTCATTGGCCTCTTCTCAGTATTGTTTGCTAGTTTCTCTTTCTTTTTCTGACTTCTAAATGTTGAAGTGCTTTGGGATTTGGTCTTTGTGTGTCTTGCCATCTGTATCTTCACTTACAACCTGTAAACATGGATTATGTTCAAATTTATATCTTCAGATTCATCCTCTTCCATGCAACTTAGAAATATATCCAATTGCTTACCTGGAATCTTTATTCTTGGATGTCTAATAACTTTTTGAACCTAACATGTCTAAAACAGAATACTTGCTCCCCTATCCATACCTCTCTACCCTTGAAAAACCTGCTTTTTCCCAGTCCTCCTCTGGTAAATAGCAGCATCATTTAGCCAAGTGGATAAATAGATAATGAATTACCCATTGCTCAGGCCAACATAGATCCTGAATGCAACTGCCCCTCTGCACTTCCTCCCCTGTCTAAGCCACCCCATCTCTTTATATGGACTACCACAACAGTCTCTTAACCAGTCTCCCTATTAGCACCTTTGGAACCCTACAATCTCATCAGAGTAATCTTTAAAAAATGTAAATCAGACTGAAAAGTCTTCTGCATTAGAAAGAAGAAATGTGAAGGGGCTTGTGATAGAAATAAAAATAATATCATCATAAATAAACAAATAAAAAATATATATCAGATATAATGATGTCAATTCTCTTTCAAAATTCCTAATGGTTTTCTATTTACCATCAACTATGAGGCCTTAACATAATCCGCGTATCTCACTGAATTCACCTCCTGTTACACTTAATCTCTTTCACTCGGTTCCCCTACAATGTTCTTCTTGGAACAAGACAAGTTTATTACAACCTTGGAGCTTTTTTCTTGTTTCCTCTCATAATCTTTCTTCCTCCAGACTTTAGAATGGTTGCTCCCTTATTTCTTTTAGGTCTCAGCTCAAATCCTACCTTCTTAAAGACATACACTTGACCTCCCTAACTAAAAATTCAGCCTTCTTCACCTCTACTTCCTTACCGTGCCTTATTTTTTATAGCACTCATTGATTGATTGATTTACACGTTTATTTATTCAGCCATTTGAATATAAGTTTGCTAGAATGTAGGCTCCTTAAGTACAGGAATTTTTATATACTCATTATTATATCCTCGTGCCTAGAACAGTGCCTGGCCCATAGAAGTTGCCTCCCTAAAGATTTGTTCAATAAATGCATAAATGCACGAAAGAATGATCTTTGCCGCAACTATCCGAGTCAGGTATTATTCCTATTGGGTGACAGAAAACAGTGGCTTGGGAATGTCCAGCAGCTTGTCTAAGCTCTATAGTTAGATGATGGTCCTGTCTTTCCAGAATCTAAAAAGTCTATCTGATTCTATTAAACCACACTTGGCCCAAGAGTTAGAAAATCAGGTTTCCTGTCCTGGATATTTAGAACATTTTCCGTGTAACCTTAGACAAATTAGAAAACTTGCATTTTCTAAGCCTTGTTATACTGATCATGTATGTAACAGCAAGGGGTTTTCTAAAATCCCCAAGGCCCTTGCCAGCTCCATTATTTAAATAAATATAAAATAATTCACACTTACAAGATAATCATTGTTATAATATTTGATTTCTGCCTTGGGGCAAAGAATGCCTGAGAAAATAATAAAGATGAAGACCCCACTGGTCTCACATTTACCCAGCGAAGTCCAGGTCAATCTTTCTTTTTCTTGCCAGGTAATTTCTGTATTTGCTAAGTAGCTGCTGCCCTTGTCCTTGCTAGTTCTCTCATCCTGGGTAAAACATGTAGCTCCTCTAGGCTTCAAATCTTTGTTTTGAAGGTTAAGTGGGATAATATACATAAGACAGAAGTTAAATTGCTTGTAGTTCTGCAAGTGTTATAATAAATCCTACCAATAAACAGATAAATTGGCTTGAATGGTTTTAAGTTTAATGATTGCTGTATGTAGCTCCTATACTGGAAATATTGCTTAACTATGCAAATACAGTAAATATAGGTTCCATGTGGTTTTCCTGGAAAATAAATTAGATAAACGTGTAAACTTTCACAGATTTATTAGAGACAATAGGAATACAAGCTTGAATGTGGCTCACTGATATAATAAATCACTTCCCTCCATGAGCCACCATTCAAATCCATCTGATGTCCATCTTTTAATTTGAATATTCTTGAATAAGTCTATTGTTTTGTATGCATTTAAATGTACAGTATTGTACTATACATCTAATTCTGCTTTTACTTTTTATCACCAGGCACTATGCTTATCAGTGGACTTTCCAAGTTGGAGGCCTCACTGTTGCTTCAAGTGTGGTATGGCAGCACCCATCTGCTGTGTCCATCTACACTTTATTATATATCTATGCACCTCGTCAGGGAAGCACGGGAACCCGCAGGCACTGCTAGTAGGAAGGCAAGCTGGCCTGGCCATTCTGGAGAAGAACATGGCAGTATACTCAGTCACATTCCAGTCGCACAGCCTGTGATTTGGGTATGCATCATGGATAAATGTTCATTGTAGTGTTATTTAGGAAATCCAGGAGCTGGAGATGGAAAGCAATGTGCTTGAACTAGGTAGGATGTATACAGCTCAAATGGGCCAACTGTTAAATTTTCAGGAATTTGGTGAGCTAGTTTTTATACCCCATTATTATTTAAAATCAAATTATATAAACTTACCACTAAATAACATATATTTTTAAAAGTAATAAATACTTAAAACACACTGCTTCCTAGTGCTTTCACTAGACTGAACCATCACCTTGGCTTCTGGGGTCACTGAGGCCTACTGTATCTCCGTGGTGGACATCCCACATCATGGTGGTCTGCTGCTGCCATTCTCTGCTGGTTCTGTGTTCAGGGATGTCCTGTTGGTAGCTTGAAAGAGGCCATGGTGGGAATAATTACACTATGGAAATTAGCAAACCCTATTTTGGCTAATCCTGACAGCTAATTGTTAAACATTTACCAGTTCACTGGAGACTAGTATTACTCCCCTTTACAAATGAGAAAAATGTGGCTCAGACAGCTTATGAAACTTGCCAAGAACCACACAACTTGTGACTGGTGCAAATTGGATTCAGACCCAAGCCTGTCTCAGACCTTGTACTTGACTTTGATGAAAATTAGAAGTGAGTTATAACGTTTAGACTATAAAATTCCCAATACTTTACCACCAACATTGCACTTATGTTTTTGTTTAAAAAAAAAAAAGTCTATGGCTGCCTGCACCTGAGTACAGTGTGAAATCAAGAAACGGCACAGTTTTTAGAAACATCTGCTTACTGATTGAGCTTCATTAACTCCTCATGTGAGATCCCAGTCCTGAACCACAGGTGCTGTTGCTTACAGTGCGTAAGAAAAATAAATGAGTTCAGCTTCCAGGTTAGTGCTGTGAGGTTACATAAACTAATCATTAAACATGACAGCTAAGATATTTTAGCTACTGTTTAACTTTAAAAGATTTGTTAATAAATAATGCTATTGCACACTGGAGGCCTTGACCCTGTCTCTACTTGAGTCACAAACCTTTGTGTTTGTATAGAAGTTACACTATTTCCTACATTTGGCTTGAAATTTAGTCACATTTTCTTCTCATTGTCAATTATCTACTTTCTCTCTCATTCATTCAGTCATCAATAAACATTGAAAATGATGAATGCAACTTGAGACCAAAAGAGTTGGGAAAAATCCTTTCTAACATGACTGAATGAAAATATTTCATGAATCAAATGCTCTCTAAAATGTGAATATGAGGCAAACAACCTCCAGGACGACTAAATGGTCAGATGCAAAGGTGAACTGACATGAGCTCCTAATTGGATTTTGTAGGCCAACATTTTTTAAAAAAGTATTTTTAATAAGGAAAATTTCAAGTGTTTACAAAAGTAGAGAAAACAGTACAACAAATCTCCCTGTACCTATTGTCGAGGTTCAACCATCATTAACTCATGGTCAATCATCTGTCATGCCCATCTTGTTTGATGCGTGTCTGCTTCCAAACCTGTCTGCCTTTCCAATCCCAGCAATGCCAGGGCATTTCACTTTTCAATTTATTATTTACATATATATCCTAAGTGGATACATTCATCTACTGTACTCTACACACTGGGTTCCACAAGAGCAAGCAGACATGTGTGGTGCTGTACAACTACTTTTATAGAACGTGCCACCATACATTTATAAATTATAACCATATAATGTACCAACAATGCTTTGAGGTAGAATACTACCACTTTACAGATGAAGGAACTGAAACACAGAGGTTAGGCAACTTGCCCACCATCACACAGTGAGTTAAGCAGCAGAACTGAGATTTGAACCCAGACAATCTGGTTCCGGAGGCTATGCCTTTAGCCATGACACTACAGCCTTCACACAGGAATTTACATGCACTACTGAACACTCAACTGCTTAGCCAAAGCTTCTGCATTGGAATGGTTCCTGCCCTGTAACCCCAGATCAATGAATAGAGACTTTCCTTAAAACACTATTCGGATGGCTCTCCTCATCCCCAAATAATACCGCAAGTTACTCCAGGGCATATTCTGTTTATAATTTTGAAATGTCAGGTTTCATTTCATTCATGGCATCAAAACTTTGAAATTTGCTGAGATGAAACTTACGGCACAGTATATGATCAGTTTTTATAAATATTCAATGTGTGCTTGAAAAGAATATATATTCTGCAATTGTTGGGTTCTATACACATCCACTAGATTGTTAGTCATGTGTTCAGCTTTATATGCATATAAAATGTTAAAATTTCTCATCATGACTGTGGATTTACATATTTCGCCTTGTAGATGTGTCAGTTTTTGCTTCATGGGTTTTGGAGTCTTTTTTTGCAGATGCAAATCTAGAATCAGTATACTTTGCTGGTGATCTGGACTTTTTAATCATTACAAAGTGAGCTTCTTTATTCTTAGTAATGCCATTTGCCTTAAACTATTTTACATGATAATACCATGGTATAACTTAATTCCATCATTTTACTTTCAACCTAGTACACAGGCTTTAGGTGTACCTATTAAGTAGCACATAACTGGCCAGGCTCAGTGGCTCACACCTGTAATATCAACACTTTGGGAGGCTGAGGTGGGAGGACTGCTTGAGCCCAAGAATTTGAAACCAACCTGGGCAACATAATGAGATGCTGTCTCTACAAAAATTATGTTTTGGCTTCGATTTTACTGTTAAGAAGTCTATTTCTCACTTTTTTTTAAAGGTAAGCACTCTCTATTTTGTGCCTTTAAAATGTTCTCATTGTCTTTAGTTATCTACAATTTTTACTATGTTGTAAATTTCCGTTTATCTTGTTTGACATTTCTATGGTCTTTGAATCTGTGGAGTAATGCCTTTCATCTGTTATGGAAAACTCCTAGGCATCATCTTCTACAAAATTGACCCCATCTTATTCTTCTCTCCTTCCTCTGGGACTCCAGTTAAACATATAACAGATCTTCTCCACTATATTATTTAAGATCTTACTCTCTCTTCTGTTTATTCTCTATCCCACATCTTTTTGTCTTTTCATTCTTCATTCTGTATATAGGCATACCTTGTTCAACTGCACTTTGGAGATACTGTTTTTTGTTTTTACAAATTGAAGGTTTGTGGCAACCCTCTGTTGAACAAGTCTGTAAGCTCCATTTTTTCCAACAGCATGTGCTCGCTTCATGCCTCTGTGTTGCATTTTGAAAATTCTCACATCATTTTCATTTTTTAATTACTATTAAATCTGTGATGGTAACTTGTGATCAATGATCTTTGATGTTACTACAATTGTTTTGAGGCATCACAAAACAGACTCTTATAAGACAATTTACATAATTAATAAATGTCGTGTGTGTTCTGACTGCTCCCCTGACCAGTTGTTCCCCAACCTCTTGCCCTCTTCTCAGGCCTCTCTGTATTAGTCCATTTTCATGCTGCTGATAAAAACATATCTAAGACTAGCCAATTTACAAAAGAAAGAGGTTTAATGGACTTACAGTTCCACATAGCTGGGGAAGCCTCGCAATCATGGTGGAAGGCAAAGAGGGGCAAGTCATATCTTACATGAGTGGCAGCAGGGAAAGAGAGAGCTTGTGCAGGGAAACTCCCTTTTTAAAACCATCAGGCCTCATGAGACATATTCACTATTATGAAAATAGCACAGGAAAGACCTGCCTCCATGATTTAATTACCTCCCACCAGGTTCCTTCCACAACATGTGGGAATTCAAGATGAGATTTGGGTGGGGACACAGTCAAACCATATCATTCTGCCTTGGCCCTTCCCAAATCTCATGTCGTCACTTTTCAAAACCAATCATCCCTTCCCAACAGTCTCCCAAAGTCTTAATTTACTCCAGCATTAACTCAAAAGTCCACAGTCCAAAGGTCGGGCATAGTGGCTCAGGCCTGTAATCCCAGCACTTTGGGAGGCTGAGGTGGGCAGATTGCTTGAGGCCAGGAGTTCAAGATCAGCCTGGCTGACATGATGAAACCCCATCTCTACAAAAACGCAAAAATTAGCCAGGTGTGGTGGGGCGTGCAATGTAGACCCAGCTACTTAGGAGGCTGAGGCAGGAGAATCGCTTGAACCCAGGAGGTGGAGGTTGCAGTGAGCTGAAATCATGCCACTGCACTCCAGCCTGGGCAACAGAGCAAGACTCTGTCTCAAGCACCTCCACCCCCCAAAAAAGGCCACAGTCCAAAGTCTCATCCAAGATAAGGCAAGTCCCTTTTGCCTATGAGCCTGTAAAATGAAAATCAAGTTAGTTACTTCCTAGATTCAATGGGGGTATAGCCATTGGGTAAATATACCCATTCCAAGTGGGGGAAATTGGCCAAAACAGAGGGGCTACAGGCCCCATGCAAGTCTGAAATCCAGTGGGGCAGTCAAATCTAAAAGTTCCAAAATTATCTCCTTTGACTCTATGTTTCACATGCAGGTCTCACTGATGCAAGAGGTGGGTTTCCATGGTCTTGGGCAGCTCCACCCCTGTGGCTTTGCAGGGTACAGCTTCCCTCCCAGCTGCTTTCATGGGATGGTGTTGAGTGTCTGCAGCTTTTCCAGGTGCATGGTGCAAGCTGTTGGTGGATCTACCATTCTAGGGTCTGGAGGATGGTGGCCCTCTTCTCACAGCTTCACTAAGTGGTGCCCCAGTAGGGACTCTGTGTGGGGGCTCTGACCCCACATTTCTCTTCTGCACTGCCCTAGCAGAGGTTCTCCATGAGCCGCGCCTCCCCCCATCCCCCACCCATCAAACTTCTGCCTAGGCATCCAGGCATTTCCATACATATTCTGAAATCTAGGCAGAGGTTCCCAAACTTCAATTCTTGACTTCTGTGCACTCACAGGCTCAACACCATGTGGAAGCTGCCAAACCTTGGGGCTTGCACCCTCTGAAGCCACAGCCTGAGCTCTATGTTGACCCCTTTCAGCCACGGTTGGAGCAGCTGGGACACAGGGCACCAAGCCCCTGGGTGGCACACAGAACAGGTACCCTGGGTCTGGCCCACGAAACCACTTTTTCTTCCTAGGCCTTCAGGCCTGTGATGGGAGGAGCTGCAACAAAGGTCTCTGACATGCCCTGGAGACATTTTCCCCATTGTCTTGGGGATTAACATTCAGCTCCTCCTTACCTATGCAAATTTCTGCAGACAGCTTGAATTTCTCCTCAGAAAATGGGATTTTCTTTTTCTATCGCATTGTCAGGCTGCAAATTTTCCAAACTTTTATATTCTACTTCCCTCATAAAACTGAATTGTCGCGGGAAGTCAGGGACCTTAAACGGAGGGACCGGCTGAAGCCATGGCAGAAGAACGTGGATTGTGAAGATTTTATGGACATTTATTAGTTCCTTAAATTAATACTTTTATAATTTCTTATGCCTGTCTTTACTGCAATCTCTAAACATAAGTTGTGAATGTTTCATGGACACTTATCACTTCCTTAACCAATACCTTTGTGATTTCCTATGCCTGTCTTTACTTTAATCTCTTAATCCTGTCAGCCAAGGAGGATGTACGTTGCCTCAGGACCATGTGATAATTGCATTAACTGCACAAATTGTAGAACATGTGTGTTTAAACAATATGAATTCTGGGCACCTTGAAAAAAGAACAAGATAACAGCAATGTTTAGGAAACAAGAGAGATAACCTTAAACTCTGACCGCCGGTGAGCCAGGTGGAACAGAGCCATATTTCTCTTCTTTCAAAAGCAAATGGCAGAACTATCACTGAATTCTTTTTCTCAGCGTGGAACATCCCTGGGAAAGAGAATGTGCACCTGCGGGTAGGTCTCTAAACTGGGCCCCCTGGGCGTAGCTGTCTCTTATGGTCGAGGCTGCAGTGATGAAATAGACTCCAGTCTCCCATAGCACTCCCAGGCTTATTAGGAAGAGGAAATTCCCACCTAATAAATTTTGGTCAGACCGGTTGATCTCAAAACCCTGTCTCCTGATAAGATGTTATCAATGACAATGGTGCCCGAAACTTCATTAACAATTTTAATTTTGCCTCAGTCCAGTGGTCCTGTGATCTCGCCCTCCCTCCACTTGCCTTGTGATATTCTAATACCCTGTTAAGTACTTGATGTCTGTCACCCACACCTATTCGCACACTCCCTCCCCTTTTGAAAATCTCTAATAAAAACATGCTAGTTTTTGTGGCTTGTGAGGCATCATGGAACCTACCGACATGTGATGTCTCCCCTGGATGCCCAGCTTTAAAATTTCTCTCTTTTGTACTCTGTCCCTTTATTTCTCAAGCTGGCTGATGCTTAAAGAAAATAGAAAAGAACCTACGTGAATATCAGGGCAGATTCCCTGATACTGAATGCCTTTAACAGCACCCAAGTCACCTCTTGAATGCTTTGCCACTTAGAAATTTCTTCTATCAGATACCCTAAATCATCTCTCTCAAGTTCAAAGTTCCACAGATCTCTAGGGCAGGGGCAAAATGCTGACAGTGTCTTTGCTAAAACATAACAAGAGTCATTTCTGCTCCAATTCCCAACAAGTTCTTCATTTCCATCTGAGACCACCTCAGCCTGAATATTATTGTCCATATCACCATCAGCATTTTGGGCAAAGCCATTCAACAAGTCTCTAAGAAGTTCCAAACTTTCCCACATTTTCCTGTCTTCTGAGCCCTCCAAACTGTTCCAATCCCTGCCTATTACCCAGTTCCAAAGTTGCTTCCACATTTTCAGGTATCTACAGCAGCTCCCCACTCTACTGTACCAATTTACTGTATTAAGTTTGTTTTAACACTGTTGATAAAGACATACCAGAGACTGGCCAATTTACAAAAGAAAGAGGTTTAATGGATTTACAGTTCCACATGGCTGGGGAGGCCTCACAATCATGGCAGAAGGCAAGGAGGAGCAAGTCACATCTTATGTGGATGGAGGCAGGCAAAGAGAGAGCTTGTGCAGTGAAACTCCCCTTTTTAAACCCATCAGACCTCATGAGGCTTATTCATTACCAAGAGAATAGCATGGGGAGAACCTGCCATGATTCAATTACCTCCCATCAGGTCCCTCCCACAACACGTGGGAATTCAAGATGAGATTTGGGTAGGGACACAGGCAAACCATATCACTCCCTATTAAATGAGACACAACAATATTGAAATTAAGCCAATTAATAACTACAATGGCCTCTAAGGGTTCAAATGAATGGAAGAGTCACATGTCTCTCACTTAAAGCTAAAAGCTATAAATGATTAAGCTCAACGAGAAAGACATATTGAAAGCTAAGACAGGCCTAAGGCTAGGCCTCTCATTCTGGTTAGCCAACTTGTGAATGCAAAGGAAAAGTTCACGAAGGAAATTCAAAGTGCTACTCCAGTGAACACACAAATAAGAAAGGGAAACAACCTTTTGTTGACATGGAGAAAATTTTAGTGGTCTGGATAGAAGATCAAACCAACCACAATATCCGCTTAAGCCAAAGTCTAATCCAGAGCAAGGCCCTAATTATTTTCAATTCTATAAAGGCAGAGGATGAGAAAGCTGCAGAAGTAAAGTTGGAAGCTAGCAGAGGTTTGTTAATGAGGGCTTAAAAAAAGAAGCCATCCCCATACCATAAAAGTGCAAGATGAAATAGCAAGTGCTGATTAAGAAGCTGCAGCAAGTGATCCAGAAAGTCTAGCTAAGATCACTGATGAAAAGGTGGCTACATTAAACAACAAAACAGCCTTCTCTTGGAACAGGATGCTATCTGGAACTTTAATAGTGAGAGAGAAGTCAATGCCTGGCTTCAAAGCTTCAAAGGGGTGGATGTGGTGGCCCACACCTGTAATCTCAGTGTTTTGGGAGGCTGAGATGGGAGGATCACTTGAGGTCAGGAGTTCAAGACCAGCCTGTGTGAGACCTCACCTCTACTAAAAATTAAAAACAAACAAAAAGAACAAAACAACAACAACAACAACAACAAAAACTAGCCTGGCATAGCAGCATACACCTGTAGTCCCAGCTACTGGGAGGGCCGAGGTGTGGGAGGATTGCTTGAGCCCAGGAGTTTGAGGCTGCAGTGAGCTATGATTGTACCACAGCATTCCAGCCTGGGTAACAGAGCAAAATCCCAATTCAAAAAAAAAAAAATAGAAAAAGAAAAAGAAAAAAGCTTCAAGGGACAGTCTGAGTCTCTCATTAGGGACTAATGCAGCTGGTGACTTTAAGTTAAAGCCAATGCTCATTTACCACTCTGAAAATCCTAGGGCTAAATCTACTCTGTCTATGCTCTATAAATGGAACAATGAAACCTTGATGACAACACATTTGTTTACAGCCTGGTTTATTAAATATTTTAAGCCCAGTGTTGAGACCTACTGCTCAGACGAAAGATTCTTTTCAAACCACTGCTGCTTGTTGACAATGCACCTAGTTGTTGAGGAGCTCTGATGGTGATGTACAAGATGAGTGTTTTCATGCTTGCTAACACACATCCACTGTGCAGCCCATGGATCAAGGAATAAGTCAGACTTTCAAGTCTTACTATTTAGGAAATATATTTTGTAAGTCTATAGCTGCCATAAATAGTGATCCTCTGATGGGTCTGGGGAAAGTAAGTTGAAAACTTTCTGGAAAGGAATGACCATTCTAGATGCCATTAAGCACATTCATAATTCATGGGAGGCGGTCAAAACATTAACAGGAATGTGGAAGATGTGAGTTCCAAACCTTATGGATGACTTTGAAAGGTTCAAGCCTTCAGTGGAGGAATTAACTGCAGATGTGGTGGGAAGAGCAAGAGAACTAGAAGTGGAGCCTGAAGATGTGACTGAATTGCTGCAATGTCATGATAAAACTTGAACAGATGAGGAGTTGCTTTTTATGGATAAACAAAGAAAGTGATTTCCCGAGTTGGAAACTACTCCTGGGAACATGGTATAAACATTGTTGATATGACAGCAGAAGATTTATAATATTACATCAACTTGGTTAATAAAGTAGCAGTAGAGCTTGAGGATTAATTTGTTTTTTTTTTTTTTTTTTTTTTTTGAGACGGCATTTCACTCTTGTTGCCCAGGCTGGAGTGCAGCGGCACGATCTCAGCTCACTGCAACCTCTGCTTCCCGGGTTGAAGCTATTCTCCTGCCTCAGCCTCCTGAGTAGCTGGGATTTTAGGCACACACCACCACGCTCGGCTAATTTTTTGTATTTTTAGTAGAGACGGGGTTTCACCATGTTGGCAAGGCTGGTCTCGAACTCCTGACTTCAGGTGATCTACCCGCCTCGGCCTCCCAAAATGCTGGGATTACAGGCGTGAGACACCACGCCTGGGCTTAACTCCAGTTTTGAAAGAATTTCTATTGTAGGTAAAATGGTATCGAGTGGCATCCTAAGCTACAGATATCTTTCGTGAAAGCATCAATTAATGCAGCAAACTTCGCTGCTGTCTTCTTTTGACATTGCCACAGCAACCATAACGTTCAGCAACCACCACAATGATCAATCAACAGCCATCAACATCAAGGCAAGACACCACACCAGGAAAATGATTATGACTTCTGAAGGCTCAGATGGTTGTTAGCATTTTTAGCAATACTTTTTAAATTAAGATATGTACACTTTTTAGGTATAATGTTATTGCACACCTAACAGACTACAGTATATTGTAAATTTAACTTTTATACGCACTGGGAAATCAAAAAACTTGACCTTCTTTATTGCAATATTTACTTTATTACAGTGGTCTAGAACGGAACCCACAATATTTCCAAAGAATGCCTATAATTTCTTCCTAGCCTATCTTCTCATTCGCCAACTCTGTATCTAATCTGCTGCTAAACCCTTCCAATGAACTTTCTTTAGAACACAGTCAGCCAGGCATGGTGGCTCATGCCTGTAATCCCAGCACTTTGGGAAGCCAAGGCGGGTGGATCATTTGAGGTCAGAAGTTCAAGACCAGCCTGACCAAGATGGTGAAACCCCATCTCTACTAAAAAATACAATAATTAGCCAGCCGTGGTGGCGTATGCCTGTAGTCCCAGCTACTCGGGAGGCTGAGACAGGAGAATCGCTTGAACCCAGGAAGCAGAGTTTGCAGTGAGCTGAGATCGTACCACCGCACTCCAGCCTGGGTGACACAGAGAGACTCCATCTCGAAACAAAAACAAACAAACAAAAACAACAGAAAAACAAAAAAAACACAGTCCACTTGTTTTCAGTGTTTGATAATACCAATATATGAAGTCCCCGTGGATCTATTTTTGTTATATTCTCTTATACTGTCTTGTCCCCTTAGGGCCTGATTATCTCTGATTGTGTGCTGTATATTACAATTGAAAATTTATTTGTAGAAATAATTTGAAGCATAAGGATTTTTGTTTGCTTCTGCTAGACACCTGAGAGTGCTAACAAGTTTCAAGATTTTCTGTCTTGGCCACTCATATGACATAAAGCCTGGTTAAACAGATTGATGGCTGGTTTATTTCTGGTTCCTTCATGTTTCTACCTTTTGCGTCCCAGGCAAAAATGGGGGAATTAACAAGGAGAGTACCCACCTTCGTAAGCCCTGAACTTTCGACTTTTGTACCTTGTCCCGAGAGCTACGAATATGCAGCTCTGATCTTTCGTGTTTCTCTTTCGCTTGGCAAATACTCCCAAGACAAAAGTGGTTGCAAGTACTGGGTTTATCATTCTTAGTTTGCACCTTTTCTCAGATCTCAGTTGGTAATTTCTCGCTATTTTATTTTTTGCTTTAAAAATTTTTGTATTTGGTCCAGGTTTTTTGGTTGTCTTATGTAGGAAGATTGGTCCAAATTATTGAGACTTCCACCACCAGGGAGAGAAAACCCCACTATTATTTCCTCCCAGACCCCATAATAGTTGAAATTATTTGATAAAGAACTGTTCTCTATAGAATAAAGGCATAAAAACTGTACATCAAAGTATGCATGTTCAATATTCAGGGCAACAAAAGGAAGTGAAAGGATCCATAGCCTGGAAGAAAGGAAATACCGGATTTTACACTCATCTTGTTACTGCCATCTTCATCTTTATGATAGCCAAAGCTATACCACTTGAATAAAGCATTATGGTAAATGCTGTTTCCAGCTTTTTCAATTTCCAACCTGTAAGTCCTCTTAAATAGAAACAGAAGATCCTCTGTCCACATATTATCTGATTCACATGATGAACACTGTGTGGTATTATAATACTCATTTTGTAGACAGGGAAAATGAGGCTTAAAGAAGTAGACTGCTCTAATCCCAGCTTCTGTGATCCAAGGCCAATGTTCTTCCTATTCTATTATTTTACTTGCTCATTTTCAAAGTCACCCCTCCACCCTAAGCTTTTCCTTCTTTGAGACAGGGTCTTGCTCTGTCACCCAGGCTGCAGTGCTGCAGCACAGTCATGGCTCACTGCTGCCTTGACCGCCCAGGCTTAAGCGATTCTCCCACCTCAGCTCCCCAGTAGCTGGGACCACAGGCACGCACCACCACATCCGGCCAGTTATTTTATTTTTTTGTAGAGACAGGGTCTCACCATGTTGCCGAGGCTTCGTTTTTTGTTCTTGTTGTTGTTGTTATTTTTTAAAGTAAAATGAGATGAGACAACAAGACTTCTACAGTTCCCCCCTCCTGCTCTGACATCTGGAAAACAGCTAGGCCTGCATAGCTGATGGGCTTTTGTAGCAGTTACATAAGAAGCCACAGGAAGAAAATTGCGCTAGAAGCTTCCTTTTAGTGGGAAGATTTCTAAGTCTCCTTTCTCTGCTGTGCTGAGGACCACCTTCATATCATTTGGAATGAATAACGGTGGTTAACTATTTGCATGTGTTTTCCCACACCCATTTGTGCAATCTTCCAAGATGCAGAGTGGTATCTGCACGTTCAGATAATTACAGTGGGATATGGAGAGGCTTTTGTGTACTTAATACATTTCATGCCTTAGAAAAATAAACTTTTCTCAAGATATGAGAAGAAACAAACAGAACTCTGGAGAGTGAAATTCTCTTCCATCCTTACAGAGAAACCCCACATATTCTCATTTGAGGATGCGGTAGAAAGAGTATGTGAAATCAGAAATTCTGGGAGGGGAAAAGCCCTTTGCTAATAATTAGTTCTGTAACCTTGGGTAAATCAGAAACTTATCTTGATTTTTAGTTTCTCCTTTGTAAAATGAGGATGAAAGAAGATTTTGCAAATTTTTTGTGAACTCTTAAATTGCTACTGAAATGAAAATTATAATCTTTTATAAACTAATATCAATCTGGGCACTGAATAGAGATTAGTGAAGAGGGAACAGGGGGTGCAGATTTGCTCATCTTCTCCAAAGAGGAAAGAGAGAATTAGAGGGGAGGAAATGAACAACTCAGGGCACTTCTTGCTTCCTGTAACATACTTGACTCTGTTAATAAGGTTTCTTACTGCATGGCCATTGGAACACAACATGGTAATGAAGGGGAAAGAATAGATAACTAAGTCACATGTACCTTGGCCAAACTGTGTGGATGGGAACATTGCCTAACCTCTTTAAGACTCTTTCTCTGTCTTAAAATGGGGGTAGCCTTTTAGGGTAATGGTGAAGGTTTCCTGAGATACCTCATGAAAAAAAATGCCTAATGGTGTTCTGGACATAGTAGATGCTATTTAAATGCAAGTTCTGTTCTCTGTCTCATATAGGGGAATTGCTGCCCTTATAAATTTAATTTTGTCAACTGTTTATTGAGAATTCATTTAGACCCTTCAATAAAATTATATGTAGAAAGGAAAATTTAGGTAGAAAACCTCCATAGAACTTTCTGCTTCTATGACATTGTCTGAGTGCACTAATATGACAATTAGGCTATAAGGAAAAGGAAGCTTTAATATTATCTAAATGATTTTGAAACCTGTGTTATACAATCAATATATATTTAGTGCAGCTTCCAGTTCATTCCATTCCACATTTCAGTGACTCTGACCATCTCGTATCACTCAAATGCAAAACACTCTTCTTTCCAAGGAGCTATTTCACTGTTTAAAAGAAAAAAATGTAGACAAACAAGTATCACTGGCCTTCTTCCTGCCAGCTTTCAAATTACCCCCATTTATCCACAGAAGAACAATCCAAAGAGCTGCATCCTGTAGCTGAAATTTCAGCTAAAATGTTTCTATAACTTCCCAGCTGAATTGTCATTTGTAAGCCTTTTAAAAATTAATTATTAAAACCGCTTCCATTAGTCTTTTGTTTGGCCTTCATGCAATCATTTTTCTTTTGCTGTTTAACAAGAGAAAACCCACCAGCATTAGCTATAAATATATGGCACCAGATATGGAGAGAAGGCATATGACTCATGCTGGACTGTTCCCTAGGGCTAACTCAGCGATGACTGCATTCTGGGAAGTATGTCAGGTCTACTCTTAGCCCACAGACAAATCCCAATCCAGCCGGCCATATGAAGAGAATTCTCTTTTTTCAGTTCCTTCTATTTCCTTTCTCAGTTTAAGGCACTGGGACACTTCACTCACTTGGTCTGCTGGAATATTCCTTCATCCATCCATCTGCTCGTCAGTCTATCTGTTCATCAAACATACCTGATTACCAACCATGGCCTGGCCCTGGAGGCAGAATATTGAATAAGCACATGTTCCAAAAAGAACACTATTGCAGTGTGGGAGAGTCTGACTAATAAATTACCTATTACAGTGTAGCAAAGTCTATGATAGAGGAATGAAATGAATGCAAAGGAAGCACAGACAAGGGTATCAGGGCAGATTTCTAGGAAAAGATTATATCAAGGACAACTAAATATCAAAGTGGCAGGAGGATGATGAAGCATTCACAATGGAAGAACTGGATATACGAAGGCACGGGATTACAAAACAGGACATGGTGGGGAAGTAAACGTGGTTTACAATGGCTATATTGGAGAGTCTGTTCAGGCTAGTGGCCAGAGATGAGGATCACAACGAAGGTGGGCTTGACTCAGTGGTCTTGGAATTGTGTGCCTCAGGTGCTAAAAGGGGTAACCAGGGAATCAGCTTAGCAGGTGGGTTCACATTCATGTGCTTTACATGGTGGGCTTTGGTGAATGATTTCTTTTTAAAGAGCAGGTTCCACTATAAAAAATATTTGAAAACTCCTGGCTTAGATAATTAAGTGTCTGTGCTTAAGCCAGGGAATCTGAACCTAATTCTCAAATAGATGTTCAACAGATTGAGTGACAGAGAAACTGTCTTGTTTTTTTCCTCATTCCCCGCAGGACAGTGAGTCTCAACAGGAGGAGGAGAATGAGTTTGAAAAATAATAAAATTAACAATTTAGATCATGAAAAAACTGCATACTGTTTTAACAATACAGACTACACAAAACAAAACCCTATAAAACTGGTTGGTGGATTATGGGTTAAAATGTTGCAAAACTGCCAAACAGGTAACCACAATGTGGGACAGACACGCTGAAGATGCAGAAACGTACTTATTTCGCAGCTCATGTACCCTCCTGACCCTGGTAAACAGCAAAGAATACACACTTAGTGGGAATTCACCGTCTATACTTTTTAAATGTGTTATTAAAAACACGACAACTGGGCAGTTGCAACACTCATGCTTGTGAATGTCTTATATCCTAAGTGAGGTTCCCTTGGCTTGTTTTCTTTCATTTGCAAAGTCTGGCTACAAGAATGATTTAGTTCTCCCTAAAAATCATTGCCAAAAGACAAAAAATGTATAAGTATCTATCTTAAAAACCTTTCAAAGTTAGAAAAAAAGCCTTTAAAACCATATTACAGCATGTTATGATAAACTCCCTATTATACTTTTACAGTAGCAATGTCAATGCTGCTTGAACATAAAACCTGTCATCTACATCAATCTTTATATCTTCCAAGTATTTTTATATTGATCGTTTTATACCCGCAACCCTGAAGGTAGGATAAATGTGGTGACTGAGGCTCAATACATTCTTATAAATACATATAATCAGGAATTGCCTTCAGGGAAAAGGTATAGAATCCTGGTCCACTGAATTCTACCTCCACTGTTTCTCCAACCCCCATCTCCCTCCCTCCAATACCTAGTACTCTGAAATGAGTTTTAAACAATCAGCTGCTGTCCAAAACATCTTTAAGTAGTTATCTGATGTGGTGTGTTTACAAAATTATGTATGTTACATTACAGGCTTTACCCAGACCTTGGGACTGTTCTTGAGTTCTGAAAATGACTAGAATCTTCCATTATTTTCAGGTTTCTTCAATTCTACATGCTGTCTTAATGACTCTCCCATTCACCCACACCTATTTCTTGTCCTGGGACCAAATGGTTGCTAGAGGCAACCAGTGTGAATGTTCTAATCTTCCAAGACACACACACTGGCTCACCTAGGCAGGTAACTCAGTAAATGGTAACTCTAGCTATCACTCTCCCTTGCTAGCAATGCCTATTTTCCTATACCTACCAAATTCCTATCCTTGGGGCTTCTTTCAAGTTCCACCTGCTGCAGGAAGCCTCCCCTACCTGCTCCTTGTCCACATGAATGTATTCTTTCCTTGTCTCCTACAATAATTGTGTCTCTTTACTATTTAACACTTGGATCCTAGTTTTCTTATTGTTTGTTATGTGAAACACATGTTTAGAAGCCAGAAATAGGGGTTCAAATGCTAGTTCAGGACCTATTAGGTTTTAAGCTACTTAACTTCTCTGAATCTCAATTTTCACATGAGAAACAAGGATAATCCTTTTTCAGGCAAACAAGGACAATAGTTAATATATTTAAGTACTTAGCTTTCCTCCACCTGACAGATAGTAGATGCTCAATAAATGCTGAATTGAAAAAAATGCAGGACCCAGGTCTTATTCTTCTCTCATCCCTTAATAAACCTGGCATGAGCTACAAGGAAAGACCTACATGATTATTAGTTATTTTTCCTTATATAGCTCACCTCTTGTCTCAGGAAACCAAAGTGAGTAATGCTTTTTTCCCTTTGCAATTATAATTACCCGCATGAGTGTCATCACAGTCAGGGTACTAGTAATACTTTTCATAAGACTAATTGGCATAGTATTTTATCATTTTTAAAGGTGAGGTTTTGTGGGGTTTTTTTTGGATGTTGTTTCATTTGATTTTTCTAGTAACTCTTGGAATGCAGGTAGGGAAGGTATCATTAAACTTTATATACTAGAAATCTTCTTATTATTTACTTATTTTTGAGACAGGGTCTTGCTCTGTTGCCCAGGCTAGAGTGCAGTCGCGTGACTGTGGCTCACTGCAGTCTCAATCTCCTGTGCTCAAGCAATCTTCCCACCTCAGCCTCCAGAGTAACTGGGACTACTGAGATGTGCCACCATGCTTAATTTTTTAATTTTTTTTTGTAGAGACCAGGTCTCACTATGTCACCCAAGCTGGTATATACTAGAAATCTAAGCTCAGTTGAGAGTGGTTAACATCAGGAATACCACTTTTACCTTAACTTACAGTTTACAAAGCATTTTAATACCCATTTTCTTATTTGATGATTACTCAAGATCCTAATAGCACTTAAAATGTAATACCCTTAAAGTCTTCCAGATATCAGTGGACACTAAACTTGGTGTGATCTGTGTTTTGTGGCAGCTACAAATAACCAAGATTTTTTTTATTTTTAAGAAAATACCAATTGGTTACAGTGCATGCTTGAACACCACGGGTTTGAAATGCACAGGTCTACTTATATGTGGATTTTGGAAAATAAAAGTTACACCAACCGTGCCTTGCTTCTCCTGCCTCCTTTTCTACCTCTTCTGCCTCTACTACATCTGAGACAGCTAGATCAACCCCCCTCTTCCTCCCCCTCCTCAGCCTACTCAACGTGAACATGAGGAGGATGAAGACCTTTATGATGATCCACTTTCACTTAATGAAGTGTAAATATATTTTCTCTTCCTTGCAATTTTCTTATTAACATTCTTTTCCCTAGCTTAAAGAATACAGTATATAATACATATAGCATACCAAGTATGTGTTAATAGACTATTTGTTATCAGTAAGGCTTCCAGTCAATAGCAGTAGTGAAGTTTGAGAGCAGTCAAAAGTTACACTCAGATTTTCAGGGGGTGGCAGGGTGGGGTTAGGATTGGTACTCCAACTCCAACGGTGTTCAAAGGTCAACTGTATATTGCCTCCATTATAAACCAGGGGTGGATTTAATGTCTTGCCCCAAGCCTAAAGAAAACTAACCCCTGCAAAGGCAATGCTTTGTTATTTGTAAAAGAGGTAGCTGTGCATTCTCAGAAAGTTTCTCTTTCTTGTTACTCATGTAATCTCTCAATGTTCTTCTCAACGTAGTCACAAAATTAAGAGAACTTGATGTCTCTAAAATGTACAGTACAGTCCTTATATCTTTATTCCTTTATATTTCAAAGATCAAATTTCAAGTTTCCACCATTCAAAATAACTAAATCTGCCAGCACTAAAATATTTCCTATAGAATGCTGTCTTTAAGAATTCACCATGACTTGGGCAATTTACCTACCAAGGCCTGTTTCTGACTTTCCATAATTCTAAGCTAAGTTGATTTAAGGAAATACATGAAAATATTAATTAAAATAACTACCTTATTTGTTTTACAAGGTCTGTTTTTTCCCTGAGATATGAACCCGGTGGCAGATAACCGAATCATGGGGGTGATTTCCCTCATACTGTTCTCAAGGTAGTGAATAAGTCTCACAATATCTGATAGTTTTATAAGGGAAACCCCCTTTGCTTGATTTTCATTCTCTTGTCTGCTGCCATGCAAGATGTGCCTTTTGCCTTCCGCCTTCCGCCATGATTGCGAGGCCTCCCCAGCCACGTGGAACTATGAGTCCATTAAACCTCTTTTTCTTTATAAATTACCCAGTCTCGGGTATGTCTTTATCAGTAGCATGAAAATGGACTAATACACCCTGCATCTCTTTTTAAGAAACAAAAATGAGAGAAGTAAGTTTTATCATCCATTCCATTTCCACCCCCTACGCCAAGCTTTAAGTTTGTGGACATCCTCAAACTATTGTTATGAGCAAATATGTAAATATATATATATATACACACACACACACACACATTTATTTTCAACATATATATGTTGAAAATAAAAACCTTTGTGATTTTCTTAATGCATATACATTTTTCGTAATTGTTTTAAGTCACATAAATAATACGCTATATCAACCTTCTGTTACTTTTTTCTCCAGTTTAAAGTTTGAGATTTCGTCCATTTTAGCTGTTTTCAATGTATGAAACAAACTTATTTTTTCATTATATTTCTGCTGCGGTTGGCAAAAGTATTCCGTAAGTCAAGGGTCCCCATCCCCTGGGCCGAGCACCAGTATCGGTCCATGCCCGTTAGGAATCAAGCAGCACAGCAGGTGACTGACGGCCAAGTGAGCATTACCGCCTGAGCTCCACCTCCTGTCAGATCAGCAGTGGTCTCTGTGAACTGCACATGCAAGGGATCTAGGTTGCACACTCCTTATGAGAATCTAACGCCTGATGATCTGAGGTGGAACAGTTTCATCCCGACACCTCCCCCCTTACCCCTGTCCATGGAAAAACTGTCTTCCACAAAACCGGTTCCTGGTGCCAAAAAGGTTGGGGACTGTTGCTGTAAGTGACCAAATAGCAAATATTTTAGGATTTGCAGAACATACAGTCTCTATCAAATATTATTTTTAAAAAACAGTTCTTTACACAGTTATGGCAGGGTCCCCAAGACCACTGTCCAGTTCAATGACTCACAGAACTCAGAAAAGTTACGTTGACAATTAGTTTATTAGAGCAAAAGTACAGTTTAAAATCAGTACAGTTTTAAAAGGCAGATAGGAAAGAGTTCAGAAGAGAGCAGGACAGGCTTCCAGTTGTCCCATCTGACAGGAGATGCATGCACAGCACTTAATCCTCTCTGAATGAGTGTGGGTCATTTATGAAATATTATCAACCAGGGAAGCTGAGACTTGGTGTCCAAGGTTTTTATTGGGTGTTAGTCACATAGGCATGGAGAACAGAAATGGCAGATGTTATTCAGTTTCCACCTCCCCCGGCGATTAAATTGATACTGCAAGGTGCAATGCCCTCACCATAAATCTGTAGCATAAACTATCTGGTGTGATCCAAGGCCCCAGGTAAACAAAGGCCTTGCGTCAGGCAGGATATTCCAGGGGCTTAGCGCTGTGATCTCCCAGGAGCAAGTTGAGGGCTAGACCTTTCTTTGAAAGGTGCAGGTTTCAACACGCCAGATCTATTAAGTCACTCCTTTCATACACACGTTAAAAACGTTCTTAGTTCATGGGCCAGGGAGTAGATGTGACTGGAGACTCTAGTGCTAAGTGTATTTTAAGTTACCTTTTTCTTCCTGCTATTTCAATAACTGCTGTAAGAAACATCCTTGTACATTTTTCATTGTATACATATGCCATATATTAATGACAAAGTTATGTTCTTTCAGAAGTATGTAAAATTGGAAATATATAAAATATGCGATTCTCTTTAAAAGCAAATCAGTCTCTAATGCTAATCACTAGAACCCCAAAATTATTAGTAAATTTCAGTCTTTCTTAGTAAGAAAACTGAATTTACAATCTAGTGAAGTAAACATAAAAATTTTGTATAGATACTAGTAGATTTAAGCAAAGATCTCAAGAAATATTCGAGTATCAATGTATTCTATCATAAGCAATAAACTGCTGTTGCTTTTCTGCCATTTCATATAAAAAGAAAGGAACTTTTTAGTCTAATTGTTTTATCATACATATGTTCTCCTAATCTGAACTGTAACCTCTGTGTGAATATCGACGTTATGAAAAAAAAAGCCTTACTTGTCAAAATATGACCAACATAGGAGACTGGTAGTTCATAAACTGCATTTATTAGTATCTTTAAATGTAGCTAAATTTAACAAAATACTGTAGTTTTTTTTTTCCCTCTCTAAAGCTAAGGTTCTGTTTTACAACACGTCAATGTGATTTTCAGTTTTTGAAAAAGGCAATTCAGTCTTCTCCCTGCAACAAATGCCTACAAGCTTTAAGTGTTCTGACAATTTCTGTACCTAAATATGATGCAAAACTTTAGTCTTATAAAAAGACAGATGTTGAACTGCTGTTATAAGCAATGTGTAATTTCAACTTTACTAAAGTATGAATTATTTTCTCGACATGTTTGCCAATCCCTGATATTATCTGACTGGATGTGAAATGGTATCTAACTGTGCTGACTGGCATTTCCTTGACTACTAGTGAGCTAAAACATTTTTCTGTTAATTGACCTTTTGGTTCTCTCTATCACTCATTTATTCCCCCCTTAAGTAGTCCTTTATGTAATTTGGACACTTCCTTTGTCAGTTACTGGTAGATAATTGCAAGGTAAGTACCTTCCACGTCTGTGGCTGGCCCTCTAATATTCAGTGTCTTTTGTCATACTTAAGTTTCTAGTTTTAATACAGTCAGATGTGTGACTCTTTTTCTTCATGGTTCCCACTTTGAGTCACATCCAACAACTCCTTCCTTACATTGGTTCAAATTTTCCTGTATTACCTCCTAAAATATTTAAAATGGTATTCCCGCCCCCCTCCCCCCCCCCCCCCGCCACATTTAGGTCTTTAATCTACCAGTTTCTAAAAATATGGTGTGAGAAGGGTATATAATTTTTTCACATACAGACATGCAATTGTCCTAGTGCCATTTATTGAAAAGTTACTAATTTCTCCACTGTGTCACGTATCAGGTTCTCATGTATCTGTTTCTGTACCATAGATTTACATGCCTATCCTGGCATCACAAGGGCTGTGTTATCACTATAGTTTTATAAGCCCTACTGTCTTTTATGATAGGTACTCCGCTATTTTTCCTGTTAAAAAAAAAAAAAAAAAAATCTCAACTTTGTCTTTCCACATTTAGGTTAGGCTGATTAAATTCCATAAAAAGTTTTGTTGAGAATTTGATTGGAACTTCAGTGAATTTATAGATTTGGAGAGAACTGGTACTTTAATGCACTGATTTTCCCCATTCTCTAACATAGAATATTGCTCCATTCATTTTAGTCTACTTTTACAAAATCTTGCATATTTTTATTGGATGTATTATTAGGTCCCCTTAGAGTTTTAATTGTGAATGAAATTCTTTCAAATAATACACTTTCAAACACACTGAAGTGGAAAAGAACACTACTAATTCTTGCAGATTGCTCTTATATCCAAAATCGCTCAACACTCACATTAGTTTTGCTACTTTGTAGTTTTCCTTGGACTTTCAAATAAACAATGATCTTGCCCATTAACAATAATTGATTCTCTCTTTCCAGTCTTTATGCCTATTATTTATTCTTCTAGTCTCACTGCACTGGCCAAGATCTCCAGTGCAACATGGAACAGATGTATTAATACAATACCCCATTCCTGTACTATTGCTGACATTAAGGAACATCTCTAAAGTTGTACCATTAACTTGTAACAATAACTATGGGTTTTGGTAAGCTATCATTTATCGTACTAATACGTTTATTCATCTATTAAGAGGATGTTTTATTTTTAAAATCCTAAGTGAATATAACTTGCATTTTGCTGGTTCTCCCCCTCCAACTCCCTGCATTCACTGAGATAGCAACATGCCTTTTCTCTTTAACCTATTAACATGGTATATACTATGTGAAAATATTTTTCAGTGTTAAATCATTCTCCCATATGGAAATAATCCTTACTTGGTCACAATGAATGTATTTTAATAAATCATCCAGAGCTTGTGCATTATTCAGAGTAGATTTTAAAAAACAGATTGAGACTTATTTACTAATACATATTTGGCAACACTCATCAAAAAATATCTAAAATTTCAAATTTATTCACATAAATTCACACTTTCTAAATCAAATAATTTTAATTTTATCCGTTTTCATGCCTTATTTCTTTCCTGATATCAACCTGTCTTTTTTTTTTTTTAATTTTAGACAGGCAGGGTCTTGCTCTGTTGCCCAGGCTGGAGTGTAGTGACACAATTATAGTTCACTGCAGGCTCAAACTCCTGGGCTCAGATGATCCTCCTGCCCCGGGCTGCCAAGTAACTGGGACTACAAGTGCATGCCACCGCACCCAGTTAATTTTTAAAATTTTTGTAGAGACAAGGTCTTGCTATGTTGACCAGGCTAGTCTTGAACTCCTGGCCTTAAGCTATCCTCATGCCTCAGCTTCCCAGTGCTAGGATTACAGGCATGAGCCACTGTGTCTGGCTAAGTTGTCTTTTCTTACTGATTAATTTTGCCAGGCGAGTGATAACCTCTACCCTGATTCTATCACCACAAATTAGTTTAAAATGTTCCTTTATGCTTTATGTCCTTTAAATAGTTGCCTACCCCAAAACATGAAGACACTCTCCTGTTTCATTATTTCCTTTTGCATTTAAACCATATTCCACATGGAATTGATTTTTCTATATATATGTTATCAAGGAAGGGGTCTACTTTTTTCCCCAATACAGCTATCTAATTGACTGTACCATTACAATAGTTTCTTTTTCTCATAAATCACAGATGACCTAAATGTGTGGATCACCATGTATACAGAATTCTGTTACTTTGTTCTATTTTGTTCTAGTCTACTTTGCTCTAGTCTGTTACTTTGGTCTATTTGTCTATCCTTATGCCAGCCAACATCAGTGTTAATTACAACTATACTTTTATAATCACAGGTCTTATGTCCGTTGGTGAACATTTTTCAAGTTTATCTTGGATATTCTCGGTCCTTTGCATTTCTTCAGTTTGTTAATTTCTCCAACATACTGTTGGGATTTTGATAATATCATATATTGACGTTACAGATTAATTTACAAAATTGACTTCCAAGTCATGAACATGGTATATCCATATATTTAGAATTAAAAAAAAAATTCTTAAATGATTGGAACATTTCTTGTATTTATTTTATGCTAGTGTAAATGGTATCATTTTATCAATTTCTATTTGTTTCTGATATATAGAAATACAATTTCTGTATAGTTTGTATTCAGTGACCTTGATAAGTTATTTTGTTTGTTGAGTCTTTTGAAATTTCTATGCACACAACCAGTTGTCTATAAATGGTATTATTTTCTTCTTTCTAAACGTTGTATCTTTTTATTTCAGGCCTTATGTTATTGGCTAATATCCCAAATATGTTAAACAGTAGAGGTTATTATTGTTTTTAGACTTCAAAGAACCAACATTTTGGCTTTCTCTATTGTGTGTTATTTCACTGACTTTTCGTCTTTTATTATTTCCTTGCTCTTCTTTTTCCAGCTTCTTGAAAGTAGTTTAGGTAATTGACTTTCAGCCTTGCTTCTTTTCTAATGTACGCATGTAAATCTATAAATTTTCCTCCACATACTGCTTCAGCTGCAACACACATTTTGGTATGTCATATTATTCACTTGAAAATATTTTTAAATTTGTTTTATTCTTTGACCCAGGGACTATCAAGAAATCTATTACATAATTTCAGAGTAGTTGAGGGTTTCTCTAATCATCTTTTTTACTGTTTTCTACTGTTTTCTAGTTTAATTCCACTGTGTTAGAGAATGTAAGATGAATGCTTTTGATCTTTTGAGATTATTGGTTTGCTTTATGACTCAAAATAGGGTAAATTTTGATAAATTTACTTGAAGAAAATATGAATTATGTTTTTTAAATCAAGTATTCATATATGTAAAGTTCAGATCCTCTGCATCTGATTTTTTGGGGGTAGGGTCCGGATATTCTATCAGCTATGGAAAAAGCTGCATAAGCCTCCAGCTATGGTTAGGAACTTACCTATTTCTCCTCTTATATGTCATTCTTGCTTTATGTATTTCAAATCTCTTTTCAACACATACAGATTTAGGATCTTTATGTGTTTTGGGTGAATTAATTCCTTCATCATTATAAAATGTCCCTCTTTATCTCTAGTAATGCTTTTTGCCTTAAATCTCATTGCCTGACAATACCACAAACTGTTTTTATTTGGTTTGCTGTTTTTTTTTTTCCCCTATGCCATTTACATTCGATCTTTTTGTGTGGCCTTGTATTTAAAGTATGCCTCTTGTAAGCAATATGTAGTAGGGAATTTTCAGCCTGATAAATTTTTAAACTTAATTCAACTAATGACTCATTTAAAGTATTTGGGTTTCTATTTTGCAACTTTAAATTTGACCCATCTGTTTTATGTCCCTTTTCTATTCTTGCCTTCTTTTAAATGCTTTTGTCTCCATTAAATTGTTAGGTGTACATTCTATTAGCCTTTTAGTGCTTAAGAGATTACAACATGCACCCTTGTCTTCATAGTCTAAAAAAAGTAATCTTACCATTTACCTACCTAATGCTAGAACCTGAGGACAAACTCCAGTACAAACTTCTCCTGTCTCGTTATTGTAGGTGCATTTTAATTCCACAGATATTTTAAACCACAGAATTTAATACACCCAATATTCCTTCAAATTTGCCCACATATTTACCATTTCCATTGCTCTTCATTTATTCCTGCATTCCAGGATTTCCCTTGGAATGATTTTGCTTCTGCCTGAAGAACTCTCTTCAACATTTCTTTCAGTGTGTATGTACTGAAGACAAATTTCCATTTTTCACTCAAAAATCTTAATTTTGCCATCACATTTGGAGTGGATCTTTTGTTTCTTGCCCATTCTTCCTTATCTGGAATGTGAGCACTACAGCCACCATTTTTTGATCTTGAAGACAAATGCTACATGGTAGAGAGTGGATCATAAAGAACAGAAAAAGCCTGGGGCCCTACTGATCTTGTGGAATTATAGTACCGGACACCTGGACAGCCTACATCTGAAAGAAAAGCAAAAGCACAACAGTTTAAGCCAATGTTACATTGGTTCTTTTTCTGGAAGCAAGTATCATTCCTGATGTCTTTGGTCGACTCTGGAAATTTCTTGGCCATTTATTGCTTCCAGGATAGCTGTTGTCTGTAATTTACATGGAAATACTCCAGTATACACAGTGTGGTACACATAACTTACGTAAAGTCATCGCTTAAGGCTTGCTACCATCCTGATAGAACAGTTCACTAGGAAGATGAACTAGTGTTCTAATCAGAGAATGCATACTCTAGTGGAAGCTATTCTAGGTATTGTTGACTGCATCTTGATCAACATACAATGTTTTAATTTTCATACTAAATGGTAGAAATTTTTATTAATTAGTGACCTGCTAAAGTAATTTTTTAAATGGGCCTCCGATGGTGAGATTAAAGGTTTTCAGATTGACTAATAGTAGAGTAACACATACCACCATTGCAAGAAGAGGCCATAAGAATCCAGCATGGCCTGTAGCCCTTATATTTTGGGATGATGTCCTAGTCTAACCCCCTAAAAGGCTCTTGTCCAGCCATGAACACACCTTTTGTTAAAGTAATAGAATTCTGCTTCTTAAAGGAATCTTTCAGACAAGATGGTGGTTAGAGCACCTAAATGGGCCGAGAGCAATTTCCTTTAGCCTGCAGAACATGCTAAGATCAGTTTTCTTCCTCGGTTAATATAACAGAAGCTGGCATGAAACTGTTTTCATTATAACGTAGCCGTTAGGGGGTAATTTGGCAGCAGGAGTATGCGTGAGAGAAGGAAGCTACCTGTCCCCCATGCCTCAAAAACTTCAGTGCGTACCATTTATCTACCAAGAGTTGTATACTACACATTCTTAGGTTAGTTCACAACTGCCTCACACCTTCTGTCACCTTCTGTTTTCTCCTTAAACTCCTGAAATATATATATTGGATCTTCCATGAATTACTTTCAATTTTCTACTTCTTCTGTGCTGCATTCTAGCTTATTCCTTCTGTTTTAAAATTTTCCTTCAGGCCAGGCATGGTGGCTCATGCCCATAATCGTAACACTTTGGGAGGCCAAGGTGGGAAGATCACTTGAGCCCAGGAGTTCGAGACCAGCTTGGGCAACACAGTGAGACTCCATCTCTATAAAAATTTTAAAAACTAGCCGGGCAAGGTGGTACATGCCTGTGGTCCCAGCTACTCGGGAGGCTTACATGGGAGGATCACCTGAGCCCACGAAATTGAGGCTGCAGTAAGCCATGATCATGCCATGCGATAGAGCAAGACTCCATCTCCAAAAATATATAATTTCTTCAAATGTGTCTGAATATATGCCAATTCTTTCCCCTAATGACTTTAAAAGAGGCCCCGAGAACACATACTTCTGTACATTTCATTCATTCCTTTATTAAAGCAGTAACTTAATGTGCCTCACATTTTTAAGCTAAGCATGGATATTCTGAAAGCAAAACTGAAATGTAAACTTCAACTCTTTCTCACAGACACCTTCCTCTTTCTCCACCCTAAAGTCTTGGGTTCAGACAACTTTGTAGCTTCCCTGGGTTATTGTGTAGAAGTTTGCTCATCCTCCTTCCTGAGGCTGGAGCACCTTCTAAGGTCTTGGCTTTGTGTAGGTCTCAGTCCCAGCTTCCCTGTATAGTCAGGCCATATCTCTTGCTGTTAAAGTCTCAGGGTCCATTGGTGAGACCCACAGCCAACACTATCATCCCCCTAGGTCAGTGTACCTTCAGCTGCTGAGTTCACTATTCTGGCTGTTTTTTCTTCACTTCTGGCAGCTGGGATTTCCTTTTTCTTTTGTGGTTAGCTGTGTGTATATTTGTTGTTTTCTATGACATCTCTATAAGTTTAGAGTTATGGGATGGTGGTGGTAGGATAATTTATGTTAGTCAGAATAAGTAACCTATATAGAAGTTCTTCACCCTTCCAGGAAATCCTCCAATCTATGACAAATGACTACTTAAATTGCCATAAAAGGTGAATTGTAAGTACAATGATCCAAATAAAACTTTGATTTTGCTCAGTGACAATATGCCCAGCAAAAAAACTATGTTTCTCAGCATCTCTTACAGCTAAAAGATAGCCATGTTACGCAGTTGTGGCAAATGAGACATAAGCTGGGAGTTTCTGAAAAAGCTTTGTCTTTGTGAAAAAGGCAGCAAGACTTAGGGGTTAAAAAAAAATCTTGTTTAAGCTACTGTCTTAGAGTTCTCTGTTACACCATAGCCTAATTCAATCACTAGCTGATACACTTTGAAGAGCAGATCAAATGAAAAAAACACCAAACTCAGAGTTGGAAGAAAATGTTTATTTAGCAAAAAGGTATGGAGTAAAACTGGTAGAATAGAAAGGAGAAATTAGAAGTGGGGAATTCTGAGAGGTTGTTTTAAAACACGGTAACTGGGAAATAATTTTGACAAAATTCTCATTGGTAATGAAGCTTCATATGCCCTTACTGCCTAAGTAAAAGGCACCTAATAACCAATTTTATTTATATTAATTGTATTGAGAATAATTTTCTCTAACCTTCTACCTTTCATAAGGAAAAATACAATCTGTGAACACCTAGATGGTTCTGTTTTCACTGTATGGCACAAAGTATCAATGATTTAACTGTGGAGAGTAGTATCAAGCAGAGACTTGTCTTCTTGTGTTCAGGAAGTATTAGCCTTTAACTATGCATTTTAATTGTCAGGTATGCCTTTGCCATTTTAACTGTGTTACTCTTCCCTATCACAGCATAATGGAGATAAAACCATTGTTTTTCATTACCTAACCAAGAGTATCAACTAATTTAAATAAAATTTCTAGCAGTAAAAAACTGTATCTATGTGATTTTTTAAAGTTGGTTTTTCTCAAATTTAAACGATACAGTATTAACTGTAACTCCAAGACATATTTGAGTGTCTTCTACTTACCAAGCACAGTGGTAGTTTGTATGAATATTTCACATCAATCATAACAAGCCAGAAATAGAGATGACCCCTATTTTGTCAAGCCAAAGAGGTAATATAGCTTGATCACTGTCATATGACTGGAAAGTAGCAGGGCTATAATATAAACCCAAGGTTTTTGATTCTAAGATAATACCTTTTTATAGTGCCATTATGTTGCTTTTACACAATTTCTGATCATAGCACTTATTAATTCATATTTAGTGGACAGTTTTCTCCATTTGGCAGTCACTTTATTACTTTATTTTCTTAGTAAAAGAAAAAAGTGTGAAAAAGGGAAGTGAAAAATGGATCCAATCCTTAGGATTACAATGGCAATTAAACAGCTGTTTAAAAAAGCGGGGGTGTGGTGGGTTGAGAATGTGGCCAGATTTTTTAGAAGACCTGACACCTTTGCTCCCAGACCATCTTCCACTCAGAGGTGGAGGGGACCCTGCTTAAAAAATAAGAATACAATTTTATTCTTTCAGCAAATATTTATCATGCCAATGAATTTATAAATATGAGTAAACCCATCTCTGTCCTCAAGGAGCTCACAATCTAAGAAGGGAAGTGGACACACAGATGAATTAGTAGTACATTTAGCACTAGTGATAGCAATTTAGCACTACTGAGTACAAGGCACATTTATGGCACAAAGAGAGGACCAACTACCTTGGAGTTCCAAGATATACTATTAAGACTTGACACTGGAACTGAGTTTTGAGAAATTGGATATTTTCTGAGTGCTTGGTATGTGCCAGATAGTGTGCTACGTCAGAGGTCCCCCAAATTTTGGCACCAGGGACGGGTTTCCTGAGACGGTTTTGGGAAGAAACTGTTCCACCTCAGCTCATCGGGCATTAATTAGATTCTTGTAAGGAGCACGAAACCTAGATCCCTCACACGCACAGTTCACAACAGGGTTTGTGCTCCTATGAGTATCTAATGCTGCCACTGATCCAACAGGAGGCGGAGCTTGGGCCCTAGTGCTAGCTTGCTCCCTGCTCACCTCCTGCTGTGCAGCCCAGTGCCTAACAGGCCACAGACCAGTACCACTCAAGAGTCCGGGGGCTGGAGACTCTTGTGCTAAGTGATTTATCTAGATTATCGAATCAAATCCTCATTACAATGTAAGAGACAGGTGGCCCCATTTTACAAATGAATCCAGGTGGTTTAACCAATAACTCATTCTACTAAATACTGTGCTCTATCGACATGCACAAACACACAATAAAATAAATAACTGAATGTAGTCACAGAGGAAAAGGAATTTACAAGACTATAACATTCTCATTTACATACAAAAAACATGAAGTCAAAATGTGTAAGGAATTAAAGGTTACATAGTAAAGACAGAGATATCTCATTTCTTCTATTTAAGGCCTGTTGTATGATCCCTTTTTCCTAAAAATAGTTTTCTCTTCCTGGTTTTGCCTTTAACTCCTTCAAACAATCCATTAGCACTTAGAGCTATCTCAAATCACATGCCAACTTACCAAAGAATGAGGTCATTAAATGACTGCAGCACAAGGACACACAATTTAATAGGGTTAGCTAATATTTAATATAAGATATTTACTGTAAATACCAGTGTTTTATAAGTACTGATCTGAAAAGACTGAGAAACAAGTAAAACAAGTTTGCCACCTTTTATGAACACTGCTTCTTGCATGTTCAACCTGTTACACATGGACATACATACACGGTATAAGTTCAAATCCCAGGCTAGCCAACACAATTTTAGAAGAGACTTCTCTAATATAACCTGCTCTATTCTACCTATCTCGAACGCTTCATACCTTGTAATGTTTTGTTTGTTTTACTGTTCCAACATCCCTGTACAACCTGGACCGCATAAAGCTTTTTAGGCACTCTGATTAGTGTTTTCTAATGTTACTCCTTGATAATCTTTTACCTGCTTTGTCTGAACTGCCTGAGGCAGGCTTAATCATTTTTTAATACATAATGAAATAATACAGACTATTTATCTGTTCAGTTTGAAGCTAAACAGTTGAATGCTTGCGTAAAAAAGTTTAACTTCCATAGGATCAAAACAAAAACCCTAACATTCTTATAATGCAGTTTTAAAAACACACATCAATTAACTTAAAGATTCAAGGTGGATGACCTTTAAGATTTGACTGGGATACACATCATATGATTTGGTGGTACACACTGAGGGAGCTCACATGAGCTTGGAAGCAAAATAAATTGAAATAGTACTTACTAAACAACTTTGTTGCTAGCACTGTGCAGGGTCCTTCACATAGTTCTCTTATCTAGTCCTCCTAACAACCTGATAGCCACCATTTTTTTATTTTAATTTTTTTAACAGAGAACTATCCAGAAAAGATGAACAACTTGTTCAAGGTCACAAAAATCGCAAGTGAGGGAGCCTAGATTAGATCAGAGGTCTAATTCCCAAGGGTATGTTTGTGATATTGTGAAATATATATTTGCTCTTCATCTCCATTTCCTAAAGCCCTTGGAATCTCTGAAATTGTAAGAATGTCATTTGTATGATAACGAAATGAATGTTGCTGGGGACCCGTAGATAGCTTCAGGGTGGGGTCTGGTCATCGGAAAGATCAAAGCATGATGAGATGGTTGGAGCTTTCAGTGCCACCCTCCAACCTCCAGGGACACGACAGGGCTTGGAGATTGAGTTAATCACCGGCGACCAATGATGTAATCAATCATGCCTACAGACTGCAGGGGCAGAAATGGAGTAATCCCTTTCCTCCCCATCATATATAATCATGGTGGATACCCCTATAATGAAAAAAAGTTAACAAGTATAACAAAGTTATTACATGCATGTGTGTGCACAGGAGTCATACAAAATGTGAAAACTCAAAGAGCCGATAGATGGCTGACACTTAAGTATCATTTTCATTGGGGAAAGAGGGGGAGCTGTAAATAAATGGGCCTGAAGATCAGACAATGGTTTGTAAATGATTCCCTTTGGGAACTAAATGGGACTGGAGAACAGATAATAGATTGGGACAGGTCATCTGGGCTCCAGGTGTGGTGTTTAATTTTCAGTCTCTTCCTCTGTGATATAAGTTTTAATCTCTGGTTAATAAAATTACAGGGATGGAATCGCAGGCAACTGTGTTCCTCTTTAAGGTCCAGTTTCTAGGTAAATAAGGGAACTTTGGTGAACAGCCTCATCTTGTGCTTTGGGAGAGACAGGATTTGGGTGAGGAGAGCTGGAGAAGGCCAAGAGGCCTTGAGGCTGCTTCTTTAATTCAGCATGTCAAAGCCCCATATTTTGGGGTATTGATTTCTGAACCTTAACGTAATGAAGCCTCCACAGAAACTCAGAAGGACAGGGTTCGAATGAGCTTCGAGATAGCTGAACACATGAACTGATTATTCCCAGAGGGTGGTGCACCTGGAGAAGGCACAGAAGCTCCGTGACCCTTCTCAGTATCTTGCCTATGCTCCTTGTCTTTCTGGCAGTTCATCTGTATTCTTCATAATATCCTTTATAATAAATGGGTAAATGTAAATAAAGTGTTCACCCTGAATTCTGTGAGCTGCTCTAGCAAATTAATCACACTTGAGGAGGGGGACCTCTAGCCAGTTGGTCAGAATCACAAACCGCTAACTGCTTGTGACTGACATCTGAAGTAAGGTAGTCTTGTAGGACTGAGCCCTCCACTTGCGGGATCTGACACTATCTCCCAGTAGATAATGTCAGAATTGAACTGAATTAGAGGACACCTGGGTGGTATCCACTGGAGAATCTGCGGTAAAGAACTGCTGGTTGTTGGTGGAGAGAAATCCCCACACACATTTGGTGAGAGAAGTGTTGAGTGGAATGTGAGAGGAGAAAGCACTTCTGGTTTTTTCCTTTATCTCTAATAATGTTCCTTCTCCTGCATTGCACTGCCTCCTCAGGAAGCACCAGGAATAAGAAAGGACATCTGCTTTTCACATGTGTCACTTGACAGACTTGTCATGATGATGGGTTAATAAAGAGACTAAAGAAAACCATTACAAAAAAAAATCTGAAATTTACTTTGGCCACGAAGATGAATAGCAGTTGGACATTCTTGACAACTGCTTCTACTTTAGGTCTAGTGACTATGAAGCACAAAGATTCTCCACATATCATTAATAAATAAATATATATATATGTATGCAAGCATGTATTAACTTTGCTTAATGTTTTAGTTTAATCTGATATTAATTTCTATATGTTAAAAGTTCATTTATCATCCATGTAACATAGTCTTCTGCACATCTAATCACGATATTATATCAGTGACATAGTCTGGTCACTGCATTTAATACAAATACTGATTTGAAGAATTTATAACATTAAAAAAGTTTAAGATTACAGATTGAATGACCATTTAGAAAGTTATCTGAAAAAGAAGGACTGACAATACCCAACCCACAAACTGTTTCTCATTCATACTCATACCTTTACTTGAAAAATAACTCAGTATTTTGGTGACTACTGACTGTGCTACTAACTACAAACAGGAGATAATTTTTTGTATGTGCTATTGACTACACATAGGAAAATAATTTTGTTATATTAAGTATAAATAAGATACCCGCCCCCCACCAAATTTTCAGATAACCTATAAAGTGGGGAAAGCTTATCATAATGTCAAAATGACTGGGATATCGAAATAAAAGTAACTGTATACCTTTTAAATGCCTTTTATACCCTTCAACCAAAAAAACCTTATAAAAGTCCTCCCTACCCCCAGGGAATTTGAGCTCTTACAACATTTTCACAGAAAACAAGTGGCAAAGGAAGTTTCTCAAACTAATTTTAAAAAACAGAACAACCCACAAATCCTGTTTTTAAATATTTTTTGACAAAAGAAAAATACTGAACATTTTTTAAGGAATGATTTTGAAACAAGCAAGGAAAAGGTCACAACTTTGAAACCAGTTATAACTGCACCTGGATAGTCCCAAGACAGAAAGTTAAGTAGCTCAACAGGTTCTACTGCTCAGATTTTGAATCACAGGAATAATGTATATTAAACAGTAAAAATACCCTTGGGACTAGTTGTTTTCCATAAAAGTTAAAGAAAGTTAAGGCTAATATTAAAAAATAATCCTAATTTATAGACATATAAAAATTCTAAATGTGAAATTGTTGTTTTATAATGTACTAGTAGCTTTGAGAAGAATTAAAATTAAAAAAATAAAAATACCTTTACATTTTAACCTGGAATTTAAAACAAGAATATTTCTAGATTTAAAAAACCTCTCAATATGAAGTCATTATCAATGAAGAGGTTAGTTGATTATAATATTGCATAATATGTTGCACTGAGTAACACTTTGACATTTACTAAAAAAAAAAAAACATTAAAAAAGTGGAAATGAACATAACTAAAAGATAAACTCTATTATATATTACAGATTCCCTCCATCTTAACTGACGTTTTTCAATTACTGAAGTCTACAGGAGACATTTAGAATCATAACATTTTCCTATTGGAAATCGATGAGAAGAGAAATAAATCATAAACAGGGGAGAAGCTAAATAATTCATGCCAAATGCTCACCAAATAATTATAAGATACCATATCTTCAAAATTCACAGAAAAAAGTTCAAGTTTAATTTCAGAACATATCCCAAAATTATCAAAGACATCCAATTTTACATTATGTTATCTATTAATACCAAATGGCAATATGGTAAACAAGAGGGGAAAACTGAGACATTTTAACATATATCCAGATTTCATAACATTTAAAACTGATAAGCACACATTAATCAGAAAATATGTGATTAGAATATATTTACTAAAATTCTGTAACAATTCTAATAAATATACAGTGTTTTAAAAAATGAAGGCATGTACCTTCCTGTAAGGGTGGGAGACAGTTAACTGTAAGTAGAATGTTTCACTGCATTAATTCAAACAAGAAAAATACTCAAATTTTCACTTAAGTACAACATAGTTTCACGTATAGCTTCTTCTAAGAGACAAAGTGAGGCAAATCTGATAGCCCACATGATCAAAGACCTTATTATATAATCAGGAATGTATGTAATATAAAGATATAAACATATGGCTATTAAACAAGAAGAAAAAAGGCAATGAATTAAACACTAGAATTAGGAATTTAACCTACAGGCTATTTTGTAGCCTAAACCACATGCATATGCTGAGTATTTTTCACATCTAGCATATGAAAGAAAAATTCTATATTTTATGCACTGAGGCTCAAAAACAAATTGATGGGCAATTCCCAAATATGCTTAATTTGGGAGAAAAACACTTCATAAAACTACCTTTACATTATATGCTTTGTAATGCATTGCAATATGTTTCTCAAAGTACTATAAATTATAAAATAATGTAAAAATTTGGCAAGTTTCAAATTAACATGTGGAGCTCACTAAAACACAGTATGCTTTGCACCTAAGTACAGAATAAAACAGCTGTCTCGTAATGACAAAGAAAATAACAAATTGTTCATTAAACAAACAAAATATATAATTAGAAAAGCAGCACTCACCTTCAACAAGTCTCCATGCTTTCATTTCACATTTTTATTTAATCATGTATTTCTCATAACATTTAGACATCTTCCACAGGAGCACCAAACATGAATTCTAATTCTGGATTTAGGCACAGGCAAGAGCATACAGACACTTGCCAAGCTGCTAGGATGTGTGTACTTCTTACATAATTCTCGTTTTATACTTGTTTGTTTTGCTTTTTACCTATACAGAATGTGGATGCATCACCAAAAAAAGAAAAGGCAGGCTGATTTCATGGAACTGAAAAACAAAGCTATAAAAAATTAATTTTCAGTATTTTAAGTAAAGACATGAAAATGGAAATAACGTTTAGACCAATCAATACATATATAGAACTAATTATCAGGTATTAGCTTATTTTTAAATTGTTACCTCATTTAGTCTCAACAATCCTATCAGGTAGGTGCTATTATAATTTCAATTTAGTTGACTGAGGAAACTGAGGCACAGAGAGATTAATAACTTCCCCCAAAGTAACACAGCGAAGTAACTCGCAGAATCAAGATATGAGCTCCAGAAGCTGGGATTCAAAATTCTTTGCCACTATATTACAACAATATCAAAGATTCAAAACATTTCCATTAAACCAAAAAGTTGGCATCATCTTTATTGCTAAAATAAAAACAAGTTATGTCTGCTTTAAGCATTATGGCAACTATTTACTGAACACCTAAAACACAGCATTAATAATAACTAGCATTTATTGAGTACTTAATATGACAGGTACTGTACTAATGAACAACTTTATATTCATCATATAAGTCAATCCATGCAATCACATACCTATTTTGCAGATGAGAAAACCACTGAGGTATGGAAACAGTGCCTTTCCCTCCTCCAAATCCCGTAGCAAATTCACTTGTGGAGTCCAGATGGCAACAAATGTCTGATGTCAAAGCCCATGCTTGCTAAAGCACACTGCAATACTACAAACCCGACCCCAACTACCAAACAAGGGCATTCTTTTGTCCCAATACCCAGAGCCTTATGTCATGTTAGTGCTATAGCAAAATTGAAAAGATACAATAAAAATTTAAATTGAGTAACAAATTTAAAGGAATTTTAATAAATTTTTAATAAATTTAGGGTAATTTTCCCTCTATAAGCATACTGTTTTTCTGTTTTAACTACTCCTACTGCAACCATGCTTTCTTCTGCTTTTCTCTGCAAACATATTCAAGTAGATCCCTGCCAGCTAGACAATTAACACACTTTTTCTCTGGGAGAACAAAATGGTCTCACATTTCCACAAACCTTTAATTACATTAATTACATTAAAAATTCAAGCCTCTGTATACTATTCTTGCCAAATCTTTTATCAATGTTAATTGGTTGATATTCCAAGTCAGCTGAAGTAAACATCCACCTCCCAGCCAATCCATGTATTACAGCTGAGTGTAGGATGTTTACATGAACTGAAACTTGGTTTAAAGCAGGACTTAAACTCTTTACTAAGTTTGTACAGTTCTTTACATAAGACTCTGTTGAAAAAAAGAACAGGCACAGCATTCACATAAATGAGGCAAGACTCAATCGGAAAGATATCCTGAGAGAAAGTGTAGAATCCAAGGAAAAGGCAGAAGTGAGATGGGTGTTTGTTTTTTTGGAAGTGGGGGCGTGTCCAGGGCGGTGGGGGGCACTACAGGCACGCTACTATGCCTGGCTAATTTTTCTTATTAAAAAAATTTTTTTTAGAGACAAGGTCTCACTATATTGCCCAGGCTAGTCACAAAGAAGTGATAACGTTTTTCACCAAAGGAATTTACAACAATAAATGCAGACATCCTGTAGCGTTCCATATCTAAATGTAGCTGATTATCCAGCCTTCCTATATCCTTCCCTTCAAAACAATCAAACTTGCATTTATAAGAACTTACTTGATGACCAGTATGATGCATCAACCAATCTTCATTAAGAAGATTCCTCCTTTAGGTAAAAGACAGTTAATGAAACACTGTGAGGAGCTTAGTCATCTCTCCTCCCCCTCAACCCTCTCCTCATCTTCTCCCCCACATTCAGAATTCAGATAATTTCATCTCAGGCACATCTTTCCCACACTCTGATCTCTTTCCACCTTCTACTGTTCCCAGTGTCATTAAGGTGTCTCAAAGAAATGTCTCCCCCTCTTTTTGCATTCTTTCTGATTAAAAATATATTCCCACAAATATCTCTACTAACTATTATCCGTGGTCCTACCAACACACTTGCATCAAAGAAGAGGAAATCTTCAAATTTGGAAGTAAAACTACATATAATAACCACTGCCAGCAAACTTTAAAAATCTTTGGCATTTCACAGGTAACCCAGGACTTTCAGGAACCTCGCCAGTCTCTACTAGTCTCTTGTCCCTTCGGGCTGTTTTCCAAAAGCATTGGTTCTCAAGATTAAATACACATATACCTCCCCACCACCCCACTCTACAACCATACTGCTTTTCTGTTTTAACTACTTCTATTACAACCGTATTTTTTTCTTCTGCTTTTCTCTGAAAACACATTCAAATAGGCCCCTCCCAGCTAGACAATTAATATACTTTTTCTCTGGGAGAAAAAATGGTCTCACATTTTCAACAAACCTTTTTATAATCAAACTTCTGGATTAATACATGTTTTTAAGTTAAGGATTTTTCTGTTTTACTTCATGTATTAATTGGGCATAATATCTAGCAGGAAAAGAATGTAAGATGAGCTCTGTGATTCTGAAAGCATGGGCCTAGAGGAGCAGCATCAGCAGTACTTGGGAACTGTGGGGGGAAAAGCACATTCTCATGTTCCACCCCAGACCTACTGAATCAGAAACTTTTTTTGCAGGGCCCAGCAATCTGTGTTTTAATCAATAAGCCCTCCAAGTAATTCTGATGCAAGCTGATATTGAACAGCAATGGACTGTTTCACCAAACCTGTTGGAAAGCTAAAGCAAAGACAGCAGTGAATGTCAAATTACTAGGAAGTTTGTAATATGGTACAGATAAGAAAAAGGCAATGCCAAAACATGTAGCATGGGTCCACCCACAATTAACCAGGCTAGGCAAAGTGTGGCAGAGACTATCTGAAACAGCCTTATTTTAAAAAGTAACTAAGCCCAAACTGATATTCAAACTAAAAAAAAGAAACAAAAATATTACCTGAGCACACACAGCAAATAATGCACATTGATCCAATGAATAAAGCTGTAACAAGAGTAGAAGGGAATCACAGAACATGCTCGATGCAATACCACATGCATGCTGGGGTTTATAGGTTCACAGTCCATTTCTGGGTAACCTCAAGCCCATGACTCATGTAGAAGGAACTGAAGCATGGAGATCAATGAGAACAAGTCCAACAGTGTATTTATATGACTATTTCTAACCAAGAATATTTGTACAAAAGCATCTAATTTGAAATAAATTGGAAGACCCAATTTTGTAATTAGTTATTTGCTTTAAAAAGTTGTCCCTAAGTCATTTCAGACCATATACTCAGGATAAAATATTGTCATTTACAGAATGGTGTTCAGTAACTAAAAATGTTTTACTTTAAATATCAATTGGTAGAACAAATCTTAAATAATAAGTAATTTCTGTGCTTTCTAAGTCCTATCAATGAATAACACAATTTTTTTCTTCAACACTAAGTTAAGGGCTAGGGAAACAAGTTATTACAGGCTTATTGACAAATACTGATGATCTAACATTTCAAGCCATTTGCTATAAATAATCAATTGCTAACCTTATAGGCCAATGGGAAGTTAGTGGTTCTTCAATATAAAAACATAAAGAAGCCATCTGAAGACTACTAAAAAAGGCTGTACCTATGTATTATACTACACTGAAGCAAGGGCATCCAGAATTAAAACTGACGTCGTCTTTGATTCACCTCATTAGAGGCAGAATAATATAGAACAAATGTTACATAACACAGATTGCCCCATTAATCTGTAGCATCTAGGGATAACTGGCCTAGCTGGGCAGAGTATAACAGCTTTATTATAAAGAATGCCTACCCCCTCATTTAGCTTAGGTTTGGCCTTATCATTTTGAAAAACCTTTCAAATTTCACTGTATAAATTATGCATCCATCTTACTAAATTTTAAAGCTGTATATCAAAATTTTTCATAAGAAATAAACAGTGTCACCTGGTCAAACAAAATAATCCTATCACCACAGAACACATTACATTCTACCTTTGGCAGGGAAGACTTCTGAGCTCAGCAATAACTATCCTTTCACTGCTATTTGAGTCTAAGGTTTCCAATGTGCTAAAACAGAGGGCCACAGAATATGCAATAAATCTGCTTTATTTAGAGTTCATAGGAAGGGATGCTTGATGCATGCTAATCATCCAGCCTGAAAATTGTATTTACAAGTTGGAAAGCCACCTGAGTCTGAAGCAACTGACCCCCATCCCCAAATAAGTCTTATAAACTACTACTCTAACAAAAGAGCATTTAAAAAATAAAAGCTGTAGCACAAATACATCTTGGGTAACTACATTATGACCAAAACTGTCATTTGCTCATCTGGATAAAAGATAAGAGGAAACAGTAGACACTGCTGCAATAAGATAATATAAAATCATTACTAAAGTACTATACATGCAAGGTGCTTTACTTGCTGTTTATAACAGGAAAAAATAGAATTATCAAGATTTAATGTCTCTGACCTCAGAAAGCTTATAATCTAATCAAAGAAAATAAGCATGTAAATACATTAGATTGGCAAGACCTTTATCTTTTGGTTTAATCATGTATGGAACCTAACATAGTATGTTTAGCAGTTTAATAAAACTAAATGATTTTAAAAAACCAATGCTTTATTGAAAAGAAAAATGCCAATAAAATAGAAATGTTTTCCAGTGTCTGAAAGACTAACAGAAATAAAATAACAATTTTTTAAAACTCAGAAAATAGCTGCTATAAAATTATACATTATCAATTAGTCCACACTGAGTGTCATCTGTGAGAAAAGCCCTGGATTATTCAGATCTGTGGGGAAACACAAAAAATAGATACAATACAGCTGCTTTCAGGGCAGCTATATTTTAAGGAGGAAGCAATAAATCTGAAAGCAACAATCTGAAAATACTTAGGAAAAATATTAATATAAAAAGACATGCATACCCATTAGCAAATGTAAACAGGCTTAGTGGCTTGACGTCTTGCAGTTTTTCTTAGAGGAGAGTTCTGATTAGGAGCTGTAATATCACTCAGGGTGAGGGGAACAGGAAGTGGGGGGCTAAGAGGACGGAGAAAAATGTTGCACACACATCTCTTTTAAGTGTAGGGAAAGCTGAAATTTCTAGATTGCATACTGCTGGGTGGTAGTGATGAAATTATTCTCCAGAACTTCCACAGAATTTACAATGGAGAAAATCAGTCTCCTGAATTGTTGGGATGTTAAACTCCAGCCTACTTGGAAAGGTTATAAAGACTAAAATTTCATTGACAGGGCAGAAACAGGAATAGGCGGGGACACTTTTTATTTAACTAAATTCTCTAAGGCCCAGCAGCAGCACGCTAAGTCTGGGAAGCTCGAGACGGCATATCCTGTTATTAGGAGAGCACCCTACATTCAACTATCATAATACGTGCACTGTCAGTGCAGTAAAAGAATGCAGCTAAAGATTTCTGAGGTTTTCCCACACATTTTATAGCCTCCTCAACTCCACTCCGGGACAGAATTATATCAAGAGGATGTCTGTGAATAGCCGGTAGCAGCAAACATCTGACTGAAAGCTTAGCTGTGTCTTACAGCTTCCAGTCGGGGATGTTTACAACAACAGACTTTCTGAACAAGAAATTTAAGAGGAGGAACAGACATAAATGTTGCCAGTCATCATCTTCAGCTAATAATTTATATAATTTCTAGTGCTGAACAATAGCTGTGACATCTTGAAACAAAAATGATAAAGTTAATGCTAATAATTAAAGAGTAAGTGGTTCACCAAGTGCAATTTCTCCTAAATAATCTAATTTTAAAAGAAAATATGCATTACAAATTTATCTTGGTAAGTATGAAACATTAAAGATATTACCCTGATATCCTACATGAGGACACATTTTTCCAACATATGCAAAAATAAGTTTTCTTCTGTTTTCTTCTCCCTAGAGTTTCAAAATAGTAAACGCATTAGAATGATAACCCTAATGATCAGTGACCATACATCTCATGGATGCCTGCTGCCCTGACGTTATTGTTAAAAATGACTCCTTTTATTTAAAAAAGCGTTAATTTAGTTGACAATGAATAGAGTGGGTTTTCCTGGCAGAGGATCTAAACTGAGTAAGAATCTAACACTTTCTTCCCCTGTCTCCAGCTGATTTAGGTTAGGGATGTACAGTTCAAGGAAATGAGCAAAACAAAGAGGATAATAAAAGAAACTCAGGATCTTAAATTTGTTTATAAGGCAATATACTAAAACCATTTTGTTTCCACACCACTTTTCTGAAAGAAAGGAAAAAGACTAAGTGAAATATAAGTAAATCTGCATTCCATCAAAAACCAAGATTTGCTTTAACTTAAAATATGTAAAATTGCCAGGCACAGTGGCTCATGTCTATAATCACAGCACTTTGGGAGGCCGAGGCAGGTGGATGGGTAGATCGCTTGAGTCCAGGAGTTCAAGACCAGACTTGGGCTAAGTGGCAAAACCCTATCTCTAAAAACATACAACATATTAGCTGGGTGTGGTGGTGCATGCCTGTGGTCCCAGCTATTCGGGAGGCTGAGGTAAGAGGATCCCTGAGCTTGGGAGGTGGAGGCTGCAGTGAGCTGAGCTCATGCCACTGCACTGCAGACTGGGCGACAGAGTGAGACCCTGTCTCAAAAAAAATAAAAATAAAATAAAATATGTAAAGTAACCTTCTTTTGGGGAAAAAAACTATGAAAACAATTAAAGTCCACAATTAAGTCACAGTGATTTATGAAATGATTTAAGAAATGAACATACATACATACATGAGCATGCATATGTACACACACACTCTACAGAATAACTACTGAAGAAAACCAATATACAAATTCTGAGAGACTACTAATTTCCTAATACCAAGTTTTTTGAGAAACTATGAGAAAAGGATTTCAGTTGCTGATATTTACCCTGTGATAATATTTAATGGTTGCTCTCTGAAATACTTTTTGTTTAATGTTGTAAATAACTCTACCCATTATATAAATAATGCTGGAAATAATGAGGAAAGTACATGTGGTCTCTATGGGTACAAGATGACCTTCACTGTTTTTGAAGAAAAATACTGTTTTAAAAAGTCCAGTGGCTATTTACAACAACAACTATTCAAACTGTACTACAACTGAAACTTTCCAGATTTAAATCAGGAAAAAAATAGCTATTTCATGCCTAGGTAGGCACATGATACTTGACTAATGAGGATGCTGCACATTAAGTTGCAATAAACCAGTTACCACAAGTCTCCAAATCTCTCCTTTACCTTCCTGTTCTCAGTTTAATTTTTTTAAAGACTGATCAAAAGACATTTTTATCAGAGCCACTGTATTTAACTCACACAAACAATACATAGAATATTTTCTTCAGCGTTATGAAGGAATTTTGTCAAATGCTATGACTTTGTATAATATATTCTTGAGGAAACATGAAAATTAAATGTACAGAAGTTGAATATTAAGTATATGTGATAAGAAACCCTATTATAAAATACCTTCTATCATTATAAAATATCTTCTAGACACAATCTTTGTAATAATACACAGTAAGAAGGTAAAGTCTAATGAGGGGATAGCTGAAGCTAAAGGTTTACCATTTTTGGCATGCTTTATGATTTCCATCTTTGTCAAAAACATTACATATTTGCGGGTCAATTTTCTATCAGCATTAGCATTTTACTTTTAACACATTTTTATAAAAATGGGCAAAACACACATGCATACATACAATCTGCTGTACAGACAAAAAAATGGATATTACTGAGCTACTGACTGGAACAGTGCTACTGGTTCAGTAACTGGAAATGTTTGTCAATCTATCAAAGGCAGTTTATGAATATCCATATATAATGTATGCCATGCCACATTTGCCACAGATTCTGTCCTACCACAGATGTCTCAAGTACAATGCTGAAACCAAGTTAGATACCTAAACACATCTCTTCCTATGTGATGATCCAGAACGAATACAAGCCATTATCCCCCAAGAGTATTGTTATAAGAGAGTTTTACTGGGTTTATAAAATTTTACCAGAATACATAAGAAAACAATTAACAGGAAACAACATTTTGTAACTTAAGATAAATATTCTGGAAAAAAAACCCTCAAATGAAGTAAAATTCTGAATTGGCCTAGATTTCGCATCCCTTAAATCTATTAATCAGCTGAAATTCAGTGATGTCTAGGAAGGCTCTCAGAAATGGTTGGCTACAATTTGACTCTGAACTCTGAAATAAGGCAGGGCAGCTGGGAAGGTAAACACAAAGAGTAGTAGCAGGGTGGTGACAGGGAGAAAACACTTGGCAGAAGGCAAGAATTCACAAACCACTAGAAACCGACCATGGAGCAGAAAATGCCTCCAATTACATGGAAAAAAAAAAAAAACACACACACACAGATACTCCCAAAGAGACTCTATTCTTGTTTTCAATCCATTCAATAATAATTACCATTCTCTATATATCCAATGTTAAATAAATAGAGCAGAGACAAAAAGAAAAAGAAAACATTATCTAAATTAATAAACTTAATCTACTTGAAAAATTTATAAAATAGAAGGGTGTTTAGGACAGAAAGATGAAAAGGCTTCCTGTTCTATAAGGCTTATTTATCATTTACTCATTATTACTAACTGCCCTTTGTAACAAAAGCTTCAAAGTGTTTTTATACATTTTCTCATCCTTATGCAGTAACTACTTTTAAGGTTAGTAGCAGAGCAGATGATAATTCTATTTTACAGATGAAGAAGAAGGTACAGATTGGAGAAACGATTTCGCTAAGCTCACATGAGTAAGGAGCTGAGAACAAATTCTGGTTTCCCTGACATGCACACGCACACATGCAGAAACGTATGTAGTATGTGTGTGGATGTGAACGCTAGGCCCTGGAAGAAACAAAGACGAGCAAGCCAAGGAGTCCAAGGAGGGCCTGTTATGTGATTAACAATGCTCACTGCCTAGAAGGTTGAGACTAGGAGACCAGAGACTCAGCCTCCCAGGCTGCTGACTACCAGCTAGCTGTGGATTAGGAGCACAGCACTTACTCTTTTGCCTTTATTTTCTTGACACACAAAATGAGGCTTAGGCAAAACAATTTTATTTCAGTGGGAAAAGTACCAAATCCTGATCAGGCAGGCCCACTATCTAGGAACAACCAAGTACCTGGTGACTCTGAAGACATCTAAGCCTGGCACAATGAAGTCTGTAAGATCGTAGCAAGAGTCTCAGGGAATGGTAACGTCTGCATCCCATCTACTTTGCTGAATTCTGAAGACACCTGAAAACAACCAAATGGAACATGAAGATGAAAGCACTGTGAAACATACTGTCCAACAACAAAGTACGCTTTAATCATCACCATGACATCTTATTTGTACCGCATGCTCACACCTTTTATGTAACTAGATTTTTACAGTGATAACTGAGAAGTAGGCAAGATGGCTACCATTATATCCCTGCTAAACCCAGCTATAATCAGTTCTGCTATAATAATGAATATCTGCTTTCTGAAGTATCCATTTCAGATGTTGTGACTATAAGACTCAAATTAATTATCAAATCAAAGTTTGCCTAAGATACTATAAACAATCAAAATATATCCATACTATGAAGGATTCGGCAGCTAGACTGTTTTTAATCCTTCCCCTACTTCTGTCACCTCTAACAGGAGCACGTCTCTTCTTGTGCTGTATGAGCACAGTTCAGATACAAATACCCTTTGGTGTTATTGGTGCTTAGACCTGTGAGGCAGAGAAACACAGCTCCCCATTCTCCACAATTCTGAACCAAGCATCATCATATACTCACACAGCACACAGCCTGATCTAGGCCAGTGGTTCTCAATGCACTCTCCTAACCAGCAGCGTCAGCATGGCTTAGGCAACTGTTACTAAAGTAATTCTCAGACCCCCACTCCAGACCTACTCCATCCAAACTAGGGGGATGGGAGCCAGCAGTCTGTTTAACAAGTACTCCAGGTAATCCTGACCCATACAGAATCTTCAAAACCATTGATCTGAGCTTAGTCTATAGTCTCAATAACATGCCTAAAGCCTAATCAACAACACAGCCTTGCCGTTAGGGTGACCAGTTGTCCTAAATAGTATTTTAAGAAATTGTTCTGGTTTGTCCGGGACTGAGAGGGTTCCTTGGACGAGAGATTTTGAGTTTTAAAACCAGGGCAGTCCTAGGCAAACAAGGATAATTTACCTTAATTGTGATTACAAATCAAAGCTGAAACAACTATTCACTTAAAATGGAGTGATGCTATTACAGACTAAATGCATATTGCATTTTGAGTGGAGGGCGATGGTAACATTAAAATCCTAGGATGGATAATTTTGTTTATCATGTCGGTAAACTGTCTGCATAGGAATGCTTCAAACCTAGAGGGGAGGTGAAGTGGGAGAGTGCTTTGAACAAAAGGATCAACTACTTTTTACTAAACTATAGGGCATTCAGAATTTTTGTTTTCAAAATTCTCTGACCATAATTGAAACCGATAGTGAGTTGAATAGTAGCCAGTACCTTCTTAGATTCTTGAAACAGTGCCCACTCAAAGACCTAGGTCATAAATATAGTAAAATTTGTCACCACCAACACATAGAGCTAACTGAGTGTTAAGACCACTTAGAACAAGAGAATCTGAGTGGGTATGTAGCCCCACAGCACTCAGATAACTGAAATGCAGAGATCCTAAACTCTGCTTTAGAGACTTAAGTAAACACCATGAACTACACCCAAAACAAAACTGATAACCACTATAGATTCTATAGTGCATTCCATGATTCATACATACAATAATACATTTAAATTTCCAAGAATCCTGGAGGGTAGCACTATATAAACACAACCTACATTTCAATAAGTATATTTAATTTTCAAAGTCCACACCTGGAGGAAAATTGCTAACTTCAGTCTCAATATATAAGCAAAAAGAGATTTCAGAAAATAAGGATTGAAGAGACCTTAACTGTAAACCTCATTGACAGAGAATATGTGTGTAATGTCCAACGGATGCCAGGCTCTGAAACAATTCTTATTATGCACCTAATTTCAAAGCAGTTTTAATTTTCTGAAATGCATTTTCAAGCTTTTCTAGTAAATAATCTACTTCACGCTCTACTTGAGAAAAAGAATCCTCTTTACAGACAAGTGAGATAAATGACTCTCCTACCAATTTATCCTTCACAAAGTCTGACTATTTATACTGTTTCCTGGAAGAGGCCACACCTGTTCCTTCAAATCCTTGTCCTTCCACTTATAACTAGCTATGTAATCTTGAGTAAGTCATTTAACCGCTCCACACCAGTTTCCCAATCTGTAAAATAAGAAAACCCTACAACATAAAAGAATAAAGCTCTCACAGAATAGTTGTGAATATTAAATAAAATGATGTGGGTATAAAAACATTTAAAAACAGTAATGCAATGTGCAGATGTTAAAAGCATTTACAGATTGCAGCCACACTTTTTTGAAAACCTTCCCCCTGAAAGTCTGTATCTGAATAGTCTGCTGACCATGAGGGGCATAATCTGTGAGTACAACAGAGTTCTTCAGTTATATTTGACATGGTATTAACTAACATGGGGGGGAAATCAGTAACACTAGCTAGCACCTGAGTCACTCGCTACATCTTCTGAAAAAGTTTTAAACAGTAAAAGAAAAAAAAAAGCATCAAAAACACAGAAGAGAGAAACAACCGTCAGTTAATTAATAGAAGGAAATAGTACACAGGGACCAAAAAAAATTTAATTCTGAATAAAGCCAGTGAGATATGTGAGTGGAAAAAGAATGAGTATAAAATTATTAATTTATTAATTCCCTAAACGTTTCAAAAGAAAGATGATGTGACAAATTAAGCTAGAGAATGAAGGAATGATCAGTAACAGAATTAAGATTATCGCTTTTATACTTCAAACAAATTTGACAAACATGAAACCATAAATGCTGAAGACTGGGAAGCACAACTGTAAACATGTCTCTGATGCAGGGAACTCAAAAGGGTACTCAGTCAATCCCAGGCAACAAAATTTGGAATCTAAGGTGTGCATCTGGATATAATTGGGGATATCTGCATAATTTCTAGTAAGAAAGATAACAAAAACGCCAATAACCACAATACCATTATTCCCAGGTCAGAAAAAACAAGTACTTCCATAGTGACAGAATGATAGGGGAAACAATGTATTTGGCAAGGACAGGCATGTCTGTTTCTCTTCAGCCTTTGAAATGACCAGCAAACACAGCATCCAGAGTCTCTCACAGCAGCAAAGTGATCACATGCATCCTTAATAGTAAAATTCTATTAATGTTTTGAACTCCAACCCTAGAGCACCCATTCTTTTAAATATCTTTAGGAATGATAATCTGATAGTCTACTGATAGGAAAGCAGTATTAGATAACAATTAAAAGCATGGGCTTTACAGTCTGACAGAACTAGGCCAAACATTTGACTTCGTGAGTTTGAAAAAGTGGCTTTACTTTTCTGTGGCTATTTGCCATCTGTTAAATGACAATTTAAAATACCTATCTTGCCTGTGATCCTAGCACTTTGGGAGGCTGAGGCGGGTGGATCACCTGAGGTCAGGAGTTCAAGACCAGCCTGGCCAACATGGTGAAACTCTGTCTCTACTAAAAATACAAAAATTAGCTGGGCATCATGGCAGGCGCCTGTAATCCCAGCTACTCGAGAAGCTGACACAGGAGAATAGCCTGAACCTGGGAGGCAGAGGTTGCAGTGAGCCGAGATCGCACCACTGCACTGCAGCCTGGGCGACAAGAGCAAGACTCCGTATCAATAAAATAAAATAAAATAAAATAAAATAAAATAAAATACCTATCTTGGAGGGTTATTATGAGGATTGAATAAGATAATGTAATGATCATCAAATGCTAAGCTCAGAGGCAGGCACATAGCTAGTATGCAATAAATGGAAACAAAGATTCTTTACTTCCTCTTAACAACTTAATTCACATAGCTTTTACCATTTTCAATTCTTTATGTTTCACTTTTACAAATCCTATTTATCCTTCAAGGACCAGTTCAAATGCCAAATTCTCTGCGAGAACTTAACTAATAAAACCAGCCACTTAAAATGTATTATACAGCCAGGCACAGTGGCTCATGCCTGTAATCCCAGCACTTTGGGAGGCCAAGGCGGGCAAATCACTTGAGTCCAGGAGTTCGAGAACAGCCTGCCTGGCCAACATGGTGAAACCCTGTCTCTACTAAAAATACAAAAATTAATTGGGCATGGTGGCGCATACCTGTAATCCCAGATACTCAGGTGACTGAGGCAGGAGAATCATTTGAACCCCTAGAGGCAGAGGTTGCAGTGAGCCAAGATTGTGCCACTGTACTCCAGCCTGGGCAACAGAGCAAGACTCTGTCTCAATCAATCAATCAATCAATCAATCGTATAATAGATATGCAGCAACAAACAGTAAATACATGGTGCTTACTATCTCTGAGGCAATGTTCTAAGTGTTTTATATATATTAACTAATTTAATCCCCATAACAACACTATTAGGTAGGTACTAGTGTTATCTATCCTCTTTTTGTAAATGAGAAATGAGAGACAGAAAGCAATGTACCCAGAGTCACAACAGCATTGGTAGACTGGCTCCAGAGCCTACTCTCTTACCTGTGCTGTACTGTCTGTGCTGTTAACTGAGAAGGATGATTAATTATTGCAAGGAGATATTCAAAGAACTGACAGCTTTATATTTAACACAGCTGGAGATGTTTTCTACACAGGCTAAAATCACTCACTTTGGATAGCTTATTCACCCTTTCACAGAAAATACTTGCACAGTTCAGTTTCTTGATCTGCACAAAATAAAGATGAGAAAACAATAATTCATACACAATCTGGTTGTATTTTTATATCGGTTTTATATTTTAGGCTGCTAACTTGCGTTCAATTTTCTCAGTTCAAATTTCTAAGATTCTGGCTCCCTTCTTCCTAAGGCCCAGGACATGGATAACCGAGATGGGCAGCCTTATCCTCATGTGACCAAAGAGATAGATAATGCCAGAACACCTACCACATTAGATTGCTAAAGCTATTGCCATCTAATTCTTTCTTTTGAAACAGAGTTTCACTCTTGTTGCCTAGGCTGCAGTGCAATGGCGCAATCTCAGTTCACTGCAACCTCCGCTTCCCCGTTCAAGTGATTCTCCTGCCTCAGCCTCCTGAGTAGCTAGGATTACAGGTGTGGGCCACCACGCCCAGCTAATTTTTTTGTATTTTTAGTAGAGACGGGGTTTCACCATGTTGGCCAGGCTGGTCTCCAACTCCTGACCTCAGTTGATCCACCTGCCTCAGCCGCCTCCCAAAGTGCTGGGATTAGAGGCGTGAGCCACCGTGCCTGGCCTGCCATCTAATTCTTTATACAACTATAATACAGTCTTCAGGAATCACTAAATATTCTCAAAAATGTATGCCGTTTTGATTTTATACACATACACACACACACACGTCAAAGATACTTCTTTATAGATTAAAATATATATATATATTATTACTCTTTAAACAAAGGGAGGCTCAAGGGTATGGCAACAAGTCATACCCAAAAATTACAATTATGAACATTCTTTGTGTGGGAGACAAAAAGTTAATATCTTTCCTTTTTAATCAAACTTTATAACACAGAATCAAGAGAAAGAATAAAACACACGTGCCCAAAGGATAATGTTTGGTTTTTACAGAAAATTATAAGCTCTTGAAAGAGAAAGGGCTTACAAGAAAACTACCATTTTTCCCTAATTATAGCAGTGCTACTTTATCTACTTGTTCTATGAATGTATTTTTGGTACCTTGTTTTAAGATTCAGAATATGTTATAACATCAACAATGAACTCATGTGCTAGCGTTCTTAGGAATGGCTATACTTCAAAATAAAATACAGTAAAAGGAGCCAAAATTAACAAAATGATAGCTGTTTCTCAATTTCCTTTCAGGATTTTTCAAAATACAAGGCTTAATAAAACCTACCTCGCTTAAGAGAAGGAATACATCTATTCAAGACCAACTATTCTTATATTAGTCTCTAACCAGGTTTCTATTTAAAATAAGACATGCTGTCATCATGGTGACTGTCAAGATAGGTAGGTCTTACTGGTCAGACATGGATTAACCCACTAGACCTGATGGATCATGGCCTTCAAACTGGCTTATGGCTGGGAGGCAAACAAGTGCAAGAAAGGCCTAACAGCCAAGGCAATATAATATATATTAAATTGAAATGAGAAGCCAAGGACATTCAACTCTGTATGTAAACAGATTCTAAACAGGGACACTTAACAGACACACCCATCATGCCCTCCACAACACACTAAGCTTGCCTTTATCATATGATGCCTGCAACTTGTGTAGCAACTGTGTTTACTTGTCTGTTTCCACACTAAGGGAGCAACTGTTTGACACATCCCAATACCCTAAGTCCAAAGATAAGTGTGAAACAGCATAGATGTAAAATAAATGAGCAACAGAGAAGGCAGCAGATACAAAGCAAACAGATGTCACTATCTTCTCTCATTCCACATTTTGCCTCAAGAACCTGTCATCCTACAACTAGAAGAATAGTAAAATCCAGGTTTATTTTTTAAATGTTTAAATAATGTGAATCACTTAACCCCTTTGAATCTAAGTTCCCTCTTCTATAAAGGAAAAAAGACCAACTCTTAAGGTCCATTCAGCTAAATAATTTCAAAATCCTATAATGAAATATATTCTGGCAATAGATCCTTGTTAATATTAACTTAATGCTTCTATGTGATCAATCATCATGCTCGTATCTGAAACCAGAGTTGTACTTTTTACTGCTATGCTAGTCAATTGCCACATGGACTCATAAAAGGAAAACAATCCACAAAGCACTATTTTTGAAAACATCTGTAATATCTATAATTGCATAACAAGTCTTAGTAAAATTAAAAAGATATAAAATGGTATTTGCTCTAGATAACCTAGACTTGCTTTTGTTAGAGACTTGCTGGGATTTTTTTATCAGGGAAAATAAGTTGTTTACCCTCATGTTTCTTGGCCAACTAGAAATCCAAGTTGCTAGTATTTAGTTTGCTAATGTTTCACAGCTAAGTTCTCATTTCTGAAAGTCCACAGCAACATTTCCACCTAATGATCACAACACCTCTGTTTTAAAACCCTCCAGTGGCTTCTCTCTGCACCTAGAATAAAATCCATTCTTCTTATTGTGGCTTGTAAGACCCTACACTAGCTGGTCCTCTCTGACTTCTCCACTACTTGCAATCAGCACCTCTAGGCTTCATTCAATTCTCTCAATTTGTCACATTTTTCTCACTTTAGAGGCTTTGCACTATCTCTTCTCTCTGCCAGGAAACTTTTTCACTCAGATCTCCACATGCCTAGTTTCTCCAAAATCCTAAGGGCATTTCTACTCAAATGTCACCTTTTTAAAGAGGTCTTCCCTGACTGCTTAGCCTGAAGTGGGCTTTCACCACAGCAATTCTTTATTACCAAGCACTCTTTGATTTTCTTTACACTTCTTACTACAATCTGAAATTGTTTAGTTTATTCCTTTCCTTGTTTATCTTCCTCTTCTGTCAGAACAGCCAACATAGAGGCTCTGTAAGAATAGGAATGTTGCCTATCTTTTCACTCCTGTAATTCCAGAGTCTGGAACAGTGTCTGGCATATAGTGAGTGTCAAATATTTACTGAATAAATAAAAATATAGTAAAGGGAGCTGCATCTATTTAGCAGCACTAGTCCAGGCTCTTTACACAAAGCATCTCATTTAACTTCATGACAACTCCACAGGAAGTGGATATTACTCTACTTTACAGATGAGGAACTAGGACTCAAAGAAATTAAATGACTTTATCAAAGAAAGAGACTAGCAGAAAGGTCATACCTAAAATATGAACCTTAACTTCTCTCCCAAACTTCCTATATCTCTGTTTTTGGTAACATGTCTATTTTGCCAATTATGCTCTAAATTGACCTAGAATTTTAATCTCTAAAATATTTAAGGACTGTTACAATCCTGTGATGAAAAAAACAACCAGAACATGGCCCAGAAAAATAAGACAAGACTCTTGAAATGAAATTGCCATTTCTGTCAGATGATTCCAGTAAAAAGATAAAAAAAAGTGAGAGATTAAGTAACAACATTAGGACTTTTCTTTAAAAAATTCATATTTTTAAAGGATATGTCTAAAAATAGAGGGTAATCCTAATTTCAAATGAAAAGGCTGCTAGTCATATGAGTTTAATAATGAAAAGAAGGCTAAAGTATTTTTTTAAAAAGCAATAGTGAACTAGCATCAATCAGAAACTGAGCTTAAAAATGCATACCACTGGCCAGGCACGGTGGCTCATGCCTGTAATCCCAACACTGAGAGGCCAAAGTAGGTGGATCAGGAGGTCAGGAGTTCGAGACCAGCCTGGCCAATATGGTGGAACCCAGTCTCTACCAAAAATACAAAAATTAACTGGGCATGGTGGTGCATGCCTATAATCCCAGCTACTCAGAAGGCCGAGGCAGGAGAATGGCTTGAACTCGGGAGGCGGAGGTTGCAGTGAGCTGAGATCACGCCACTGCACTCCTGCCTGGGCGACAGAGTAAGACTCCATCTCAAAAAAAAAAAAAAGTATACCATTTACAATAGTATTTTAAAATATGAAATATTCAGAGATTGCAATGATATTAGTAGTTAACTTAATGTGTCAACTTGGCTAGGCTATGCTGCCCAGTTGATCAAACACTAGTCTAGCTGTTGCTATTCTGTAGATGTGATTAACGATATCAGTCGACATTAAGAAAAAGAGCTCTCCTCCATAACTGGGTGGGCCTCATCCAATCAAATGAGGCCTTCAGAGCAAAACCAGATAACCTAAGGAAGAAGGAATTCTATCTCAAGACTGTAAGAGAAATCCTGCCTAAGGTTCCATCCTGCCTGCCAATTCTATGAATTTTGGACTTGCCACCCACCACAATCACGAGCCAATTTCTTAAAATCAATCTCTCTGTCTCTCTCTCTCTACACACACACACACACACACACACACACACACACAAACGCACCCTTATTGTTTCTCTGCAGAACCCAACTTACAGAGGCATATACGAGACCAAAATATAAAACACTTGCATCCTATAAACTACCAAACATTACTGAGAGAAATTAATGAAGCCCTAAACCGAGTGCTATACCATGTTCATGGGTCAGAAGACTCAATAATTTTTAAATGTCAATTCTTTCCAAATTGACCTACAGATTCACTGCAATTCCAATCAAAACGTCAAGCAAGCTTTTTAAAAAAACTGACACTTATTCTAAAATTCATAAGGAAATGTAAAATACCTAGACTAGCAAAAATAACTTTGAAAAAAAGAAAATTGGAAGACTACATGATTTCAACACTGAATAATCAACGCAGTGCAGCACTGGTGTCAAGATCAACAAATACCTCAATGGAACAAAATCGAGTCCAAAATAGAACTACTACATATATAAAGTCAACTGATTATTCACAGGGGGAAAAGGGAATTCAATAGAAAAAGGATAAATTTTCAACAAATGGTGTTTTAAGAACATCCAGATAGAAAAGTTTTCTATACTCAAAACTTAACTCAAAATGGATCACTATATTTAGATAGAAAACCTAAAACTACAGGGAGAAAGCACAGGAGAAAACCTTTGTTGACCTTGAATTACGCAAAAAAACATTTTTAGATACAGTACCAAAAGTACAATCCATAAAAGAACTGATAAATTAGATATCAAAATTAAAACCTTTGCCCTTCAAAAGACATTGCTAAGAGAATGAAGAGACAAACCATAGACTGGAAAAATATTTGCAAATCATAAATTTGATAAAGGATTTATACATAAGAACCCTCAGAATGCAGTAAGAAAACAACCAACCAGATTTTTTTAACGGGTAAAAGATTTGAACAGATGCTTCCCAAAAGAGAAAGGGATGGCAAATAAACATATGTAAGGATGCTAACCATCAGCAGTCATTAGAGAAATGCAAATTAAAACCACCACTACTCACTAATTAGAATGGCAATAATTAAAAAGACTGACTGCACCAAATGATAGCATAATGCTGGTGGGAATGTCAAATGGTACCGCCACTTTGGAAAACCATCGGCAGTTTAAGAAGAAACTAGGTAGATATAGAACATATAGCTACCATATGATTCAGCCATTCTACTCCTAGGTGTATGCCCAGAGAAATGAAAAGTTTATGTCCATACAAAGACATGTACATACATATTCATAGAAGCTTTACTTTAAAAGTCAAACACTGGAATCAACCCAAATAGATTATCAAAAGGTGAATGGATACACAAAATGTGGTATATCCATACAATGAAATACTACTTACCAATAAGAAAGAGTAACTATTGGTGCATGGTACAACATGGATGAATCTCCAAATAATGCTGGGTGAAAGTAGCCAGACAAAAGGAGTGCATATTGTATTCTAAGACATGCATACCAATGTAAAGTAAAAGAAAACAGATAATGGTTGCCTAGAGAATGCAGGGGAGGGTTATCAAGGGACATCAAAAAACTTTTGGGGTATATGTTTAGTGTCTTGACTGTGGTGATGGTCTCATGGATAAACACATGTCAAAACTTAACAAACTGCACATTATAATATATGCCATTTATTGTATAACAACTATATGTCAATAAAGTTGTTTCAATAAAAATAGAGACTTGCCAAAAGTGTTAAGGACAATAAAAAGACTTAAATACATTCTCAACAACAACAAACAAAAGCCAGGTTACTTACTTGCAATAAAACTGCTAACAGATAACCTACATAATTGTTTTACTCCTGCCTTGAATCGGTCTGGGAGTGGGAAGGGGAAGAGGAAGGGGGTGAAGGAAAAAAAAAAGGAAAAAAAAGAATGATCTTTTAATCTGTGAAGGATACGGATTAAAAGAAAAATCAAAGTCCAAGATAGGAAGGAGACAGCAAAAGAAAAATAATCACTTTACATTCATGTTTATAGGTCAAGAAAAATATTATCCCAAGACATTAAATGTATCTGCAGATTTGGTAATTTCCAAGGAATCACAATGAAACGCCATGAGAACTGCCGGATTTACCACCCCCCCCGCCGCCCCCCAACACGCCACAAAAGCTCTGATTAATAAGGAACTGGTTTCTCTGACATTACATTTGCTCTCGCTCCTCAAATATTCTAATTAACTACACTTTCTCTGACTTCTTTCTGGGCTCCTATTCCACTTGTCCCTTAAATATTGGTGCTCTTCAGATCCTTGTTCTACTTCTAGTCTCACTCTTCAACAGGGTTTACAACCTTCCAGGGGAGTTTTTGATTTCCTTTGATAATATGATGAAAGCTAGGGACCAGAACAATGTATATTTACATAAAATTTTACATGTAATTATTTCAAAGGTTTCAAAACTCTTCTGAACCCTGGCCATGTATGTATTCCTTAGCTTCTCGGGGGGGGGGGAAGAAAAAAAAAAGATTCCTTTTGGAATCCCAGCCAAGGCTTTGTTTCTTTAAAATCCCATGCAGAGTGAGAAGCACACATAGACATGACAATGGGAAATTTAAATGCTCACAAATAAAATTCACATAGAATCTAGGACATCATGATATCTTTCTGGATAATAGAGAAACAGTTTAACTGGGTATATTCTTAGCTTGCTATTAAATGCTGATTAATAGATTTATGAAGGAAGCTCATAATCACAATTCTGTAGAAGTTCATCCTCTTAAATGTTTGTTTTAAAAAAGGTGATTTGAATGAGGGCATAGAAAATATGCCTATCAAATTTTGGACAATAAGAGGTTGTGACAGTGAGTAGTGGATCACAAACCCAGGGTTTAAAACATATTGACTGATTCAGCCTAGGGATGAGATGGAGGTCAGGAAAGATCCTCAACTTCAAAGATCCTTATGTAATATTACTCTCCTTTTCCTCAACTCCCAATAACCTGTGGAAATGTAATACATCTACCAAGACTGTAAGCTCCTTTAGGACAATGCCCAAGTCTTATCATCATCATACAGCACCTTGAGTGATGCCAGTATCATCGCTTGAACTATATTCTGCCATGGTAACAAATGTCCAAAATCATGGTGCCTTACAGCACAGTATTTATCTCACACTTATATACTTATCACAGATTGGCTTCAGCTCTGCTCCATTATTCTGGGACCAGCCATAGCTAAGTCATGCTGGTTCCATGACAGAGGGTCAAGGGCCACTGGCAGAACCACAGGATGAAAAATATGTGCTCAAACATGGGACATGTCACTTTAACATTTTATTGGTCAAGGAAAGCCAAATGGTCAAACCTGATGTCAACAGAATGAGAAGTATAATCCGACTACAGAAAGAACCCTGATAGAGAGAAGCAATAAATATTTTTGAAATAATAGTCTACCACAGTGCCTTCCTTATGAAAAGTGCCTAGTAATTGGTAGTATTTATACACCAGATCATAAACACAAGGATAGAGACTGTAATGTGTCTCGCCCCTGACACACCAGCACCACATGGTACCTACCATATACGAATGGACACACTAAATGCATATTAAGTGAATGAATAATGATGAGATGAGCATGAGATCTGGAATCAAAAAGCTTGCAATGAAGTTCTACATGTGCCAATTCTAGACTTAGTGGAAAGTCAGTTTTTCTGATTCTCAGATGGTTGTTGTGAAGATTAAATAGATGTGAAAACACCATGAAAACTGTGCTATTTTATACAAATGGTGACATCTTCAGATATATAAATTCATTTAAAGTTTTATAGTAATGCAATACATAATATCCTACATTTACTTTCAAAGCATCAACTGGCAAGTAAAGAGTGACAAAGATTAGACTTAAAGTAATTCACATGAAAAAAAGACAAGATTTTAGTTGATCATAAGCTGAATGTGATCAAAGGGTAATGTGGCTGCCAAAAAAATGCAATGCAAATTTCAGACTACATTAATAGAAACACAGTATCCTAGATAATAGCTTCACTGTATTCAGCAATGGTCAGACCACATCGGAAGTAGTCAGTTCAGTTCTGGCCACTGTATTTTCAGAGGTAAACTGACAAAAACTTTGTCATGAGTAGAGCGATATGGATGGGGAAAGGTCTGTAAACCACGTCACATGCATGCAGTTTAAAAAAAAAAAAAAAGAATTTTTTCCCTCAGTTTGGCAAAAAAGAAGACTGAAGTAGAACAGTCATTTTCAAATACTTAAGAGTTATTGTGTACAAGAATAAGAAGTTTCACATACATAGTCCTAGATTTCCAAGAACGAGTAAGAGAGGAAATACATTTAGCTCAATGAAAAGCTATTTCTATGAGAAACCTAAAACAAGGAAAAGTGGATGAAAACATGGTTAGAAATGCACTTGAGGAGATCAAATTGGGTGTGAGTCCTATAAATCTAACTCACTCCTCTGTGTAACCAAACATTTTTGAGGCATATGAAAAGGCCCAAACAGCATTTCTTTTCTAATTAAATAACAACAACAAGGAAAAACAAAGGTAAGAAGTAAAACAAGAGTTGTTTGGTCTAATAAACATGGAAACGCATGCTGTTGAGGGAAATGAAATTTTAACAATAGATAACATTAAAGATAGATACAGCGTCTTGGGTTTTTATAGAGAAAACAGGTTTAATCAAAATTGTATTTATTCTAGAATTTATTTTTCCTAATATGACCTGACTCACCATTTTCAGGGGAAATGCAAAACCTATTTTAAAAGTTCCTACGACGGCTGTCGAGAAAAAAATTGTTAATATTAAGAGTTAGTGTTCAAATTACAAGACAATATTAGTATACTGACCAATTGTATAAGCATTCAAATTTCCCATGGTAGACTATTACACAGCATGTCACTGGCATTGAAAAATGATCCCTTGCTAAGTCTTCCTTTATTTCCTGGCACTATTCAAAATCCAGCACTTTTCCAGTCTCCATTCCCAGCTTCCAAATTCCCATATGTTCTCTGCATACTCTGGACACCCTAGTAGGTCATAAGTAATAAAGATAAGTACCTGATTTAGCTTTATATCCCAGCCCCTCATCTTCAACTCACAGCTGGCATAAAAAACACTAAAATTTATTAACATTTGAAAAATTTCTGATTCTCAAAACACATTTCCTTCCTATAATGAAAAATTTTTAAGTTACCCAAGTAACTTTGATTATATTTTAATTGTTATGAGAGCATAAGTGTGAGAAAGTAAAGGTGGGCTAGAAGGACAGATGGAGGATTATTACAAGAAATATACTTTTATAAAGAATACTTTATAAAATAACTCGGAAAAAACTCTTCTTCCCTTAAATTTTTCTTTGTGTACTACATGTGCATATTTTCACAGGATTTAATAGGACATGGTTCCTGACACAAATTACTAAAGCCCTACCTACTTCTCTCACTGCAGGTATGCATCTTACAAAGTAAGATTAAAAAGCGGCTTCATTGACTTAGGAAAATTAACTTGCACATGCCTTTTTGGAATATAAATTCAGATTTTTAAAAAATCTATTCTCCCAAGCCAAAAAAGGAAAATGTGGGGGAAAAAAAGGGGAACATCTGTTCTCTACTAAGGAATATGAAAGTTTAGGACTGACTTAGAGTACAGGTTAAGGCTTAAGAACTTGCCACTGGAATTCTGTACTATTTGTCTTCCTGCTCTGTTGTGGACACTACCAACACCTGGTCATGGGAACTCAATGATAAGCTCAGAAATCAGGAGAACTAGTTTCAAATCTCCCATGTCAATCCATCCAACGGGAACAGCCTACATTTCACTGGGAGACAGGACAATACCTCAGTAGAGATAGTACTTTTGGAAAGTACTGAAACAATTGCCAGTCTAAAACACAGTAACTAACTAAAAATCTTAAGTTTTAAAAAAATTAGATGCTCAAGTATGAAAGCAATTATCTTTAAAAGATGAAAATGATGCACAATAAATATTGATTTAAGAAGCCACTTCAAATTAATTACAGTTAACATGTATTGAGTATTTTCTGTATGTCAGGCATTCTTTTAAGTGCTTATATACATTAATTCCTGGCTACTCTTCACCACAGCCATATAAAGTGATATTATCATTGTCTTCATTTTACTGATGAGAAAAAGGAGGTATAGAATGGTTAAGTAACTTGCCTAAGACAACACAGCTACTGAGAGACAGGAGAGTGATAGGAATTCAGGCAGGATAGCTCCAGGTTCCATTCTACCTTTAGAGTTGGTATTGCTGAATTACATATCTTGACACTTGAAGGCCCCTTTAAGTCTATCAGCTTTAATCACATATAAAATATTATCACAGGCAGCCAAGGCTGTATAGAATTATTAAAATGCTTTCACAATCAACTTTTAAGATCAGATCACTGAATCTAAGATATCACTTAAGCCACTAGAACCTCATATAATTTTAAAAAATATTTTGGATTTATTATACTTCATGATAAGTGCAAATGGGTGCCTTTTATATATTTAGCATAATGTCTGACACTGTCACTAAAACTCTTTCGCACAGAACTAGATCTGGGATATTTTATTCACATTAGTGTTTATTAAAGTAATTTTACTACTTCTCAAATTCTAAATGCAATAATTCAACAGACATTTGAATACTGAATAAACACCAAGTAGTATGAATACAAGATAAATTAGATGGTCTCTGCTCTCAAGGGAGGCCACGGTTACAAAACAATGTAATAACTGCTTTTATGGAAAGATGACCAAGGTTCCAAGGGAATTGAGTGCTGCCTAGCTCAAGTGAGAATGGTGGCAGTTCCATGTGCAAAGGCATGCAGATGTAAAAATAACATTTTCCTCTCAGGGAACATCAAACAATTTAAGTAGAATTAGAATGCAGGGTTTACATGGAAAGGAAAAAGTGATCAGAGATAAAGAACAAAGTTGGAGCTAGGGAAAGAAAAGTCTTATCAGTCGTAATAACAATAAAAAAATAGCAAGGATTTAAGCAGGCAAGTGATAAGATCAAATATGGTAACAATAGAGGCTACCGTATTTTTAAACAACAGAACCTTGCTCAACTGAAATACTATGCAAACTTCCACGCTTAAAATTAATCAAAATAAAACAGCACTGGTTGAAACCGGGATGAAATGCTTGACTTCCTCCAGCACACTCTCGGCAAAAGAGTTTCAAAATCACTGCTTTAGAAAGTAAATTTATTATCTCTACACAAATACGTTCTACTTACTTCATGCCTCTCCTGACATGATTCTAAGTGCTCAAGTACAATAATTCATTCTAGTAGTTGTTCATCAATTACAGAAATAGTCATATAAAGAACTAATCATATAGAGCATGAGATCTTCAAAATTAATGACAAAAAATTATAATACAGAAAAAGGAAGATAAAAATTACCAGCCTTTTCACTCAAGTTAAAACTATAATTTAAATGAACACATTTTCTAACCTAAAAGTCAGAATTCATGTTTGGACAAATACTAGTGTATTTATGGGCACAGAATATTCAAAACTGGTACAGTGCAGTGCTGTAAGGCATAGAATGTAACTGGCATAACTGTAATTTTTTTTCCAAGATTGATAAACTTGAATTTTCCTAACAACGACCTTCTGTCTAAAAGCCCTTCTCCATCTATAGCTATGGTGTCTATTCTTCCACCTTATAAAATTTGGAAATCTAAATGTGATTACTAAAAATGATCATCATTGTGAAACTATTTATCTTCCTTATTGCCATCTAATATTCCCAGCAATAACATGTAAAACTGGTTAAAGAGGTACATATGCCTCTCTTACAATTCACTACTCCTGACTCTTCACAGTGAGAAGCGTGAATTAACAATCAAGGTTATAATCCCAGGGAAAAGGCATACAATGATTAGCTCAACATGTTTTAGAACGAAACAATTACACTTACTTTATACAATCTAAACTAATCCCTATGATCTTTCTCTTTACCTTTACCCCCTTCCCTCCCAGTACTAACATTTGTGGGGAACACAATCACTCAGTCTTAAGAATTTTTAAAGAATCATCTGCTTTATAATTAACAGTTTGAAAAGAAATGTTCAAAACAATGTTTAACACAGAATAAGAGTTACACAAGGATCTCAGATAGTTATTTCTTTACTCCATCACATAAAACATTAGAAAACAACAACCCTGGAGCACTCTATCAGCGCATTAAAAGTTCACTCACAGAATACGGCTGAAGACAAACAATTGACAATTACTAAAAGGAGAAAGGAGTGAGAGAAGCATACGCTACAAATTAAAGCTGTCAATACATCATTTGACCAATATGTGTAGTATATTTACTTACAGGCATACTTAAGAAATGGTCCTTAGGCCGGGCGCGGTGGCTCACGCCTGTAATCCCAGCACTTTGGGAGGCCGAGGCGGGCGGATCACGAGGTCAGGAGATCAAGACTATCCTGGCTAACACGGCGAAACCCCTTCTCTACTAAAAATACAAAAAAATTAGCCGGGCGTGGTGGCGGGCGCCTGTAGTCCCAGCTACTCAGGAGGCTGAGGCAGGAGAATGGCGTGAACCCGGGAGGCGGAGCTTGCAGTGAGCGGAGATTGCGCCACTGCACTCCAGCCTGGGCGACAGAGCCAGACTCCGTTTCAAAAAAAAAAAAAAAAAGAAATGGTCCTTAATCAGTAACAGTATGTCATTACAAGCAAAATACCATTTACATATGATATTTACTCAATCGAACACTTGGCAATCAACAGTTCATTTCTGGGCACATTCCAGATTCCCTAAATTTGCAAAAAATAGCAAATGATTCAGCTATAAATTTGTTTGGGATGAAGACATCTCCGCACATTATAGTAAAAATAAATTACATCACATGCTCCAACTAGTCATTTTACATAAACAGCTTAATAAATCACTCATTTCTACTTCTTTCAACTACAAAAGTCTGAGGACTACCATATAATCACAAAGAACAAAACAACTTTTTTCTTTTAGAGAAGCTTGTTTATAAATCAAAATTAAAACCTACTTAAACGTAGTTCCACAGAAACATGTAAAAAATCCTCACATGTAAAATAAAAACAATCAAAACAATACCAGTATCACACATTTAACTATATATTCAATTTAATAGTAAAATTTCCACTCCATCTATTTAAGAGCATGTTTTTCAGGTCCTTTTGAAAAATATTCCACAGAAAAACATTTGTTTTTAAAAGACTGTACACCTTACTACATTGATTTTAACAATACAGCAAATAAATTTAACTTAGAACAAATGCCAACAGAGATATTAAATTATACATACTGTGCTTAGTTGTCCCCACAGGAATATAAAAATGTTCATAAACTTAAGATAAATTTATATTTCCCCTAGTTTGTGAAAATTGCAATAACCTTTCTATTTAGAGTAACCGATTAAACTACATTCGGCAACTGAAATTCAAACAATTTCTCAGATGAAACAGCTGGGAGAAAATAAACGGAACAGTTTTTACAAATGAACTTTGTATTGACGCTATAGGTAAGATGATTCAACACCTAACAGTAGCATGAGTGGAATCAGGAAAACACAAACATGTAATAGTGAAAGAAAACCCTTTAGGGAGAAAAAGAAATTGCAATTTATAGGGTCACCCATGACTAAAACTCTGAACTCAGCCTTTCTTTTTTAGGGGTGTCCGGAGAGGGAGACAGGGTCTTGCTTTGTCATCCCAGACTGGAGTGTAGTGGCGTGATCTCGGCTCACTGCAGCCTCAACCTCCTGGGCTCAAGCGATCCTCCCACCTTAGCCCCCCAAGTAGCTGGGACTACAGGCGTGTGCCACCACATCCAGCTAATTGTTTTGTTATTTTTGTAGAGACAGGGTTTCACCAGGCTGGTCTTGAATTCCTGAGCTCAGGCAATCTGCCCATCTCGGCCTCCCAAAGTGCTGGGATTACAGGCATGAGCCACCACGCCTGGCCTGAACTCAGCCTTTCTTATTTTTAAAAACTGTTGCCTACAGTTCTGCAGATCACAAAATCTAAACTTTTAAAAAATCCCATACATATACATATTATTAGATAATATTTTATGCTTAAGAAATCTAGTAAATTGGCTGGGCACGCTGGCTAACACCTGTAATCCCAGCACTTTGGGGGGCCCAGGCGGGCGGATCACCTGAGGTCAGGAGTTTGAGACCAGCCTGGCCAACATGGTGAAATCCCGTCTCTACTAAAAATACAAAAATTAGACAGGCGTGGTGGTGGGTGCCTGTAATCTCAGCTACTTGGGAGGCTGAGGCAGGAGAATTGCTTGAACCCGGGAGGCGCAGGTTGCATTGAGCCAAAATCGTGCCACTGCACTCCAGCCTGGGTGACAGAGTGAGACTCTGTCTAAAAAAAAAAAAAAAAAAAAAAAAAAAAAAAAAAAAAAGTCTAGTTAATATTATTTTGAAACCCCAGTTTACATAAAGTATGGTGCACTAATGATTGCATTTTATTGAAAAGAACATTGGGAACAGAAAAATTAAGTGACATTTTAAAAGTGACATTGGCTTAAATAATGAAATTGAGAACATAAATCAGTCTTCACTTCCAATTATAATTTCTAATCATTACCGCTAGCCTCACATATCTTGGCACAAATATTTGTAAACTGCAGTAGTATACTCACCTTTTTTACATGTATTTTTTAAAAATTGTAATTGTGTCCTCATTAATCATAAATCCAATGTAATGTACTTTTTAATCTATGTTCTGAAATTAACAATCATTTGAGACAGTCCCTTGGGATTTTTTTAAAAAATGGAAAACACTTCTTTTAATATCATCTCTTCTTTAATCTTCATTTTTACTCATTTGTTCAATTGAGGAACTAAGAGCCTGTACTAAAAAAATCAATGGCACCATTCAAGCTGTTCCTTCCATTTTTATAATATTCAATTTTGCTAAGAGGTATGAAACCATGCCCAGTATCCCGAAGTTGGGCTTTGACCCATATTCAGTATTAAAATAATTTCTTGCTTTCTAATGCATAAAAACAAAACAAAATACTATTAAGCATTCTGAAGATAATTTTTACTTCTTGTATGCCCTGATGCTTAGCTCTTATCCTTCAAATCCCTTCTCTAAGAATAAAATTTCTCGAAAACTAGGAAAAGGTGAAGGCGTCACTGTTACCCAAGCCAGGCATGAACAGTATAAATCAAATGAAACTTGATTAGTTATCCTTAATAAAGTTTGCGGCTACTTCTTCCCTTTCCTCCTTATCCCCACATGAAGTACGAACTAACCCACAAATAAGTTCTCCTATTAACCTCACATTCCTTTTTTTTCTACATAAGCAAAGCAAAATGATTTCTGAATTAAACTTCCCAAGTACTTCATTCATCATCTCCTGCAATTCCAAATAAACGCAAATGCATTAACACAAAGGGAAAAAACTCCTTTGAAAGAATACATAGTTGTTCTTTTACCAAAATAGCATTTTTCACAAGTGACTCAAACAGAATTACAGCTTAGGAAAATCAAGCCTTTAATTCTGAAGAATAATTTGCACCTACAGAAAATTTCAAGGTAACGGTTTTTACTGCTTGTGGACTTTAGACCAAATCTACTTATTTTGATTTTGCTGAAGTTTGGGTATAACTGCTTGTTGGCCTCTGCTGGGGGACCACTGTCCTAGTGAGAGTGTCTGACAACAAGGTGCTTTTGATACTCCACTAACTAAACTACCTTGGATGAGGTTCCTGACAAACCTGATCATAAAATTTTACTCAGTGGTGAAAAGCATTTTAATTAGGCTTCAATGTACTCCTTAAATCAGGCTTGTCCAACCCATGGCCCAGGACAGCTTTGAATGAGGCCCAACACAAATGTGTAAACTTTCTAAAAATATGAAATTTTTGTTGCAATTTTTTAAGCTCATTAGTTATTGTTAATGCATTTGATGTGTGGCCCAAGACAATTCTTCTTCTTCCAATGTGGCCCAGGGAGGCCAAAAGATTGGACACCGCTGCCTTAAATGATATGGGATAAATCAGATGACAATTTTCCCACTCAGTTAAACCATTATAGGTGGCATATAAGTGGAACAACACTGAATTTAACTTTGTCCCCAAATACTTTTGGTAAAGAGAGAATTCAAAGAACACACTGATAACCCTTACATATGCCAAAAATCTGTTCCTAAATTGTTGTATGCCAACTGATTATTCACAAATCAAATCACATTTGATAAATACCATTTAAAGGGATTAAGTATTTGAAAGCAACTTTTAGTGAATCCCTTTTTTAAAATTCTCACATAATATAACCAACTAGTAATTAATTTGTTTTGCAATCTTACACTTTTAAATGTCAAATTTCTTAAAGTAGAGCACAGCTGTTTTCCTAAGCTGAAACATTCACATCACATTACTGCCCTTCTTTCTAGTGCCCCTCAAGCAAGCTCTAAAAATGTCACCCAAAAAATGAGTTGTTCACCTGTGGTAGAATATACAAGAAATACTAGAAAAATTGAAAAATAAGCAATTCTTAAAAATGTAATATAGAAATGTGTGTATAGTATTTCAAAAAAAAGTCAAAGAATTATTTTATTTTTGGCCATGATCACAATAAACGCTCGATAAAAATGATTTTTTAAAAAACCAAGATACGCACAGCCCAAATCACTTTCCCATCCATGTGTTTTTACCACCTGGAGTAAACCGTTCAACAACTGTTTATCTCCATGAACATATGACCTCCACGATGCCACCAAGGTCAACAAGACCTACAGGAGGGGGACATGCTAAGTGTTGATTTGTCCAATTCTACAGTTCCCTTGAAAAAGAGAGAAGAGAGAAAAACATAAAAACTTATTTATATATTACAAGAAATAATCTTTTCAGGTTGTAACAATTAAGTACCCCACTACAGGACTGTATACAGACATATGTCAGCTATGGCCAATAGGAGCAAGATGTAAAAGAGACCTCACAGCACAAAAGTAGCTGCACAGAAAGAATTAACAAGATCCCAAAGGGACTGATCTCTCTCTGCATCTGGTGCTGAAAACTTTTGGTATCCCGGCTACATGCCACAGGGACTCAATTTCAAAGTGAGGGTCCTCTGTTGAGGAAACTTTTTGAAAATGACAAATAACCAAAGATACATAATCAACAGAAAAAGCACCCACATATCAGAAATGCTTAGGTAAGGAGCAAGTGTGTATATGCCGAGACTGCTGGTTAACACCAAATTCACAGGTCGTTCTCTTATTCTCTACCAAAAATTCTCTCTGGCATTTCCTCAGCTATCATCACAATCCTGCACCTTTCACAAACCAGGAAGTTTTCTTAGATGAGATTTAAATTTTAAAACACATCCACTTGGGATAATGTTTATGCTAGACTTAAGTTCAAAAAATCCCTATCAGCTTGAAACCATTATATCGGTAATTTCCAGGTAACATTCAAATATATATATTTTTAAAGACATGCCACAACTAGTACCTGATTTAGTGATTTAGTGGAGAGTTTAACTATGCATAATTCATTCTAACGTTTGGTAAGCAGGTAGCATACACATACATGATGACAGTGTAAAATTAAAAAGGAAAAAAATCAGCAAAAGCACTGGTTATTCACAATCAGCACAGGACTGTCTCGTAAATTACTTTCAGAGAAGCTCCAAACTGGTGGGTGGCACCGGGTCAATGCGATTACTTAACCCTGGCAGTTACAACTAAACTCCACTTTGATGGGATCCAAAGCTTATTACAAAAAGATGACTGCTTGGGCATATCAAGTACTTCGGTGTCCTCCTATTTTGTTCCCACGGAACACGGAGCCTGACACCTGAAACTCTTCAGACACACATCACCTTGCTTCGGGGCTTTAGAATTTTGTGTATATTATTTGTAAAGTCCACTGGACATAAATTCAGTTGTGTGTGTACAGGATTAATGTATTTCCTGCATGCACAAGTGAAGAACTCATGTCAAATCAAGCAGTTCCCTCTCTCCCAAGTAACTTTTTTATCATTTAGTCCTAAAATAACCATAAGCAACAAACATTAAACACTGGCATAGCAACGTGCACACATCATGCCCTGGTGCTACACACAGGCGGATTCGTTCATCTCTGGTCCCCATCCAGACGGGTGCTCCCGGCCTCTCTCACTCCCGGCCGGTCCAGCCTGGCTTCACCCGAGTTTTGCTGTGAAATCCGCCACTTTCGCTGGCCCCGGCAAAAAGCAAGGCGCCTCGTCCCGAGGGCAGAGTTTCTTGCAACTGCCGGACAAACATTTCCCGAAAGCTTCCCGCGGCCCCCACGCCAGGTCCCCCCACTTCACGAGCCCCGGGGAGGGGCCCACCTGCCTCCCGCCGCCCGCCCCATGCCCTGTCGCCGCGGCTGCACTCCAGGGCCGCACCGCAGCGCCCACTTCCCGGCCCCGAGCCCCCCACGACTCGGACGCCCGACCCTGAGGGACGGGGGCGCCAAAAAAGCACCCACCGACACAAGTGACCCCACGACGCCCCCCAGAGGCCGTGTCCCGAGAGCCTGTCAGCGCCCCGGAAGGGGGTCAGGCGGGGGGCTGAGCGCCCGGTGTCCTCTCCGCTCCGGACGCCCTCTCACGCCCCAAGGCACTCACCTGGCCCGGGGTCGGGGGTCGGGCGAGGAGGCCGCCGGCCCGCCGCGGCCCCCACCCTCCCGCTCCCGGCGCCCCGCGCCCCGAGCCCGAGGCGCGCCTGGAGCGGCCGGGGGAGAGGGCGCGGGGACGCGCCAGCGCCGGGGTGAGGGGCGCGCGAGGGGCGGGGGGCAGGGGGCGCGGCGAGAGCGGGGGCTCGGCGGCGTCCGCACTGAGAAAGCAGCCTCCGCCGCGTCCGTCATGGCGCGCGGCGGCGGCAGCGGCTCCCTCCGGTCTCTCTGCTCCCTCGCCTTTAGTTTGACCTTTCCCTCCAGTGTGTCTGAGGGAGAGCGGCTGTGCGCGCGCGTGTGCATGTCTCTGTGTGTGTGTGCGCGCGCGCGTGGGGAAGGGGCCGGGTTCGCTCCCCGACGCCTGACGTCACTGCCATGGCAACGGCAACCCCCGCCCCTCGCTTCCCATTTCCTGTCCCCGCCCACTGTGCACGTTCTGGGGCCCTCACGTGCTCACTCACACGCACGCACGCAGGCACGCACTCTCGGGGCGCGCGCGCCCAGAGCGCTGGGGTTTGGGAGGTAATTTGGACCTCCGCCTGCCTCCCTTCCCTCGCTGCCTCCGGGAATTTGACCAATCCCGTGAGGAGGAGCCGTGGGCGGGGCGGGCTCGGCTCCCGGAGCGGCGTGAAAAATTTCCCGAGGCAGAGCGAAAAGTCTTCATGCGTTACTGAGCATGTCCGGTACCCGAAGGGGCGCTTTGGACGCCCGTGAAGCGAGGAGAGGCGGAGAAGGAACCGAGCGGGCAGTTGAGGGAAATCTCGGAGGAGGTTACCTGCGATCAAACTGGGGCTGCGTAGTGTTAGGGTCAGGCAGCTTTGAAGTGGAATCCGGATCCGCCACCTTCGCTGCGTGATATTGGGCATGCCATCAAAGCGCTCTCAACCGAACGTCTCGGGTAAAATGGGATTAGTGAAGTCTACCAAGGTAGTTGTGAGGATCAAAAGAGATAACGCGGAAAACGCCTCACCTGGCACGTTATAGATCCTAAATGCCTAGCTATTATTATGGAGCCCACAACCTCCATATTGTACAACTGGGAACACGGGACTCAAAGAGATTAAATAAACTAAATGACTCACTCAAGGTCAGGTAGTGGTGGAGACCCAGGCTTCAAGTTCAATACTCTTTGTCCTACAAAGCCTTCCCTTAAGCAGGGGTAATAAAACATTTCAGAAAAACCACCTTAACGAGCATCGCTTGTGATCTGTGGATCACTTGGTAGTCCTCACCTCCCTCCCATCCCCGCAAAGGTTTAGAGCTGGACATAAGGGCCTTGGTGCAACTTTTGGAGGGCAGTTGTTCAGCTTCTGAATTTGCATCTGAACGAGCAATAAGGTGGGGTGCTTTCCTCAGTTCCCTTGGGGCCCCTACATTTTGGTTAAGGTGTAAACAGCAAGGAGCTCCAGGTCCTCCACGTCTCTAACTAGCTGAAGAAAGATTAACTCAATTAACCAGCATTTACCCAGCATCCATCAAGTAGTAAGGTTCTCCCAGCAGGCAAGGATCCTGTGACCTCAGGGCTGTGCAGTCAGGCACCTTGGGATTCAGACACACTGAGAGTTCCAGCCCATTCCTCTAATTTAGCTCTTAATCACTTACTGCCAGGCAGTATTTCTTGAATGTTGTAGTACTATGTAATTTTAGCTATGCTGTTAACTTTTTAAAAAAGTATGTGTCTGTCTCCCTGTCTTGTAGCCCCAAACGTATACTTGATCTTGGTAAATGATGTCACCCAGTATCTTAAATAAGCCCTGAAGTTTCCCATGTCCCAGGAATTATTCACTTGACCTTCCCAAGTTAAATGCAGTGTCTTCCAAAAAATCTTGGTGGTCTACTTCTTTGGAATACATTAGTATCTTTTCTACAGCATTTGGCAGCTACCTTGCTTTAAACACTGTTTCTAGTTTTGTGTTCTACTATTTATGCATATTATCACCTACAAAAAGTTTCTCTAACATTCATGTATGAGTTGGCTGTTCATATGGATCAATATATCACTTATTACCCAATCCTTTAAGGCTTGATTTATTTTCCTTTCCCTTCAGATTGTAAAACTCTTGAATGGCAGGAACCCTGTCTAGTTCCACATCGAATTTCCAACCTGTTCCTCAGTAACAACACCACTCAACAACTAGCTATTGAATGGCTGAGTGAGCTCCCTGCCTATCTTATAAAATTATTAGGGGCATACTTTATTTTTATATTTATACCTCAAAACCAGGAATTTTCTGGGAAGTTAAGAATTTCCAATAAATCTTGGATTACTCTAAAATGCACCAGAAATTACATGGTCACACTCGTGCAATGAAAGAAGGCTTTGGCAGTAGCATAAGACATTAAGAAGAAGTAGGAAATGCATTGAGGAAGAAGTTGTAATGTTTTCAACAGCTGCCACTATGGATCTAGGATGAGAGCTTTCCACATGTTGTTAAGAATGAGAGACAGATTACTCCAAGGTAGGTAAGTGATGTTGCTCAAAGAGGAATTTTGAAATCAAACAGCGTTTGCTTACTTTGAATTTGTACTATTTGTCCCTTTGTCTAATTTGGCACAAAAATGGAAAGCCTGGTGGTATGCTTGCATCCAGTATTGTTCCCCTCTTGATATGCTGTTTAACTCTCTCCATGTGCAAGTCCTCACCATACCTAGTCCTTTTATCCCTCGTCATACTATGGCACGAGCAAATGCCCAGTAGCATGATCTTGAAGTTATTTGCAGTTTATCCTTATCTTTATTTGTCAGTCTTCAAGTCCCATAAAGTCTTCCTCTTAAATGGTAGTGAGAGCGATTAACTCTCCTCCACGCCCTTGGTCACTACCTTAGGGTGAGCTCTTGTATCTCTCACCTGGACTCTTACCAAAACCTCCTTCCTAACTGGTCTTTTTGCCTCATCTTAGGCCCATCTATCCCAACTTCCAACACACCCCAGACTCTATAGAGAGACTTAGAACTTACATTTTATGTTTTAGAATATAAATATTGAACATATAAGGATAAGATGTTTAAAATTGGCCTTTGGGATCTGAAGGACCCATCTAAGGCTTTTTTGGAGGCTAAACAATGAGAACATCTTTGAATTAGTGACATTGTGAATTACAGAGCTAAGATGTCTCTTGGTATTTAATAGGCAATCCTCAAAAAGTTGGGTTAAAAAAAAATGCCACTGTGTGTGTATTTAAGTACCTTATTACTAAGAGAGAAAGAACATTCAGTTCCCATTTTAGGGGCTCTCCTGCTCCAGGATTACTGAGAGTCCTCTGGAGTGTGCATGGGCTCAGGTGAGGTTATAAGCACACCCTTGACAGGAGGGTGCTTCTATCAGGGAAGGCCAATATCTTTCCAAGAACGTAAGCTTGTGGGAGGAGGTGGTAAACGAGGAAGCCGCGGGGACATGAAGTGAGAACGCAGTATTCAGCCAGACCAGCTCAATCAGTCCTGGTGATGAACAGGGTGAATCAGCTGTACTACCCTTACGGCCTGTTAGGACTGATGTATTCAAATTAGGCAGCTGCATGCACAGTATGCACTGCACAAACCCAGGGAAGCTATTTGCATGGGAGTCTGTGAATGGCATCCTCTGGGACTGTGCAGTGCTCAACCTCTATGAACATATGTAGCAGTCCTGAGTGACATGTACATGGCATGTCTCTGTCTACTTTGGCAATCCAAATTATCCTGATGGTATCTTCGATAATAGAAATAAACATTTATAGGATATCTACCAATGGTCATCTCAAAAACTTATTTTAATGTACAAATTTTATATCTAAAGATTTGTGCATGTTTCAAAATGCTTATTAGACTGATGTCATTACCATTTATTTATTCTAAAAAATGACAATTGAGCTGCTAAGTTTCAGGCATGATTCAAAAGCCTGGTTCTATAAATGTATTGAGCACCAACTACAAATCTTAGAAACACCATTAACTGATTTCTTTAAAATCTCAGCTTATGTTTATGTTTTTTTCAGTTTATGCCATTTTATGATATGAAGATGCCCTCTATATCCTCTTTTTTAGAGATGGAGTCTGGCTCTGTCGCCCAGGCTGGAGTGTAGTGGCACGATCTCGGCTCACTGCCACCTCCACCTCCAGGGTTCAAGCACTTCTCCTACCTCAGCCTCCTGAGTAGCTGGGATTACAGGCGCCCGCCACCATGTCTGGTTGATTTTGTATTTTTAGTAGAGATGGGGTTTCACCATGTTGGCCATGCTGGTCTAGAACTCTTGACCTCAAGTGATTTGCCTGCCTCAGCCTCCCAAAGTGCTGGTATTACAGGCATGACCCACCGTGCCTGGCCTCTAAATCCTCTTTATTTCATAGACAATCATCTATTAAAATCTGGAGATGAAATGTTCTTTCATTTCAGACAATTCAATATAGTAGGATGCCTCAGTGAATATAAAGCTTTTACATAATTTTTTTCCTCCTGGCGTTATCAGAAGAGGTTAACAGAAAGTTAAGTTGGCTTCGTTAGGAGTCTTCTGGGAGCCCTAGGGAAAGCTACCTTAGTAGAGTGGGTGCAAGACCCCACTGGCCAGAAAAGAGAGTATAATTATGCTTTGAGCCCTGGATCATTCTGTAGAGGAAAGCTGCCCTCCAACCAGAAACATCTAATTTAGATGGTTATATGAGCGAGAAATAACTGAAAATTTGTTTGTTTGTTGTTGTTATAGCAGCAGGCTTTACTCAGTGAATTAATTGGAAAAGTAAATAATATGACCATATTTGCACCCCAAATTTGTGGAGCTGCTCATAGTAACAATTTTAAATTCTTTTTTTCAATAGCTTTTAGGATACAAGTCATTTTTGGCTACATGGATGAGTTATATAGTGATGAATTCTGAGATTTCAGTGCTCCCATCACCCAAGTACTGTACATTGTACCTAATGTGTAGTGTTTTTATCCCTGGCTCCCCACTCCCACCCTCTTGCTTCTGAGTCCATTATATATAAATGATATAAAGTGATATAAAGTCCATTATGTCACTCTGTATGCCTTTGCATATTCTAATAATGTTAAACTCTTAATTTCTGAACACGCAATTAAGTGAGCCTCTGCCTCTAGTAGTCTTTACAGTTGACCCTTGAACCACCCGGTTTGACCTTCGTTGAGCTGCTATACTTGGATTTTCTTCTGCCTCTGCCATTGCTGACAGTACAACCAACCTTTCCTCTTTCTCCTCTTCCTCATCCTACTCAACATGAAGATGATGAGGATGGAGAGCTTTATGATGATCCACTTCTGCTTAATGAAGAGGAAATATATTTTCTCTTCCTTACGATTTTTTCATTAACGTTATTTTCTCTAGCTTACTTTATTATAAGAACACAGTATATAATACATATAACAAACAAAATATGGGTTAATCGACTGTTTATGTTATCAGTAAGACTTCTGGTTAACAGTAGGCTATTAATGGTTATGTTTTTGGGGATTCAAAAGTTATGCTTGGGAGTTTTGACTGCGCATACAGGGGTTGTTCCCCTAGTTCAAAGGTCAGCTGTATTACATGGCTTCCAGGTCTTTGATGGCTGTGCTATGCATGAGTGTCACTGCTGGAAAACTGTTATGTGCAGTTCCAGAAGCTGACATACTTAGTTAAAAAAAAAAGGGTTGGGGGGGGCTACTCAGGAGGAATCAATACACACATACATATGTAGAATCACACAGACACTCACATACTCACATACACACACACACACACACGTACTCACACATGCTACAGAATAGTAGGATGCAGAGTTCCATCATTTGAAACTCTGGAAAAACTTTCACCATTTTTACTATTATTACCAGCATCAACATCTTTCTCGCCATTGTAAGTCAAGACATTGGAAAAAGTCTGAAACAATAATCTTGACTATTCACAGTAACTCAGGAACAATGAAGGAGGAAGAATGAATGAGTTGCGTCCTGAAGATGGTGGGCTCTCCTTTATGCATGATCATCACGATCTCTCTGCAATGTCTGTCCTGTGACCTCATGAGGTGTGCAGCGTCATGCCAGACATCTGTGTTTGGATGGCCCTCTGGCTCCTCCACAATTACTGCAGAGTCAGAAGTGGAATTTCCGCCCGATGTTTTATGTCAAAGTCAGTATGAAAGACTGCAGCATGCTGAGTGAGCTTTCCGTTCTCGCTGAGATGCAATGCAGGGTCCACCCTCTGCAGGCCACAATTTTGCCCGGAGGCAAAGCATTCAGTCTTTCCATTGGCCTGACAATTTGAGCCAAACTTGAGGCCAACAGACAAAATGCACTAGCAACTAGAGAGGTGAGTTTTGTTAAATTACAATAACATCCATGCATCCAGGGGAGCTGCAAAAGTCATTCCTGTCAAATGCACTCAAAATCAACAGCCAAATTATTCGTGCCAAATGCTCTGAGGCTATTGAATAAAGTCTTGCACTATTTTAAATAGTAACTTAAAACCTCTAGTTTCATGGCTCAGTAATAATCATGATAATTCTAATCAGTATCCTCATTAGTGAATGCTAATAACTGTTTATTGAGTGACCACCATGTGCAAGTGCTTTGCTAGATACTTTATGTATGCCAGATATTTAAGCTTCGTAATCGCTTTGTAAGGTAGATGTTATTATCCCGTCCTATCGCTGGAGAAACAAATTCAGTACACATAAGCAACTTGCCCAGTGTTACCACCCACAGAGATGATGTCAGTGTACTTAAAGAATACATGGGCTAGGCATGGTAGCTCACGCCTGTAATCCCAGCACTTTGGGAGGCCCAGGCAGGAGGATTGCTTAAGCCCAGGAATTTGAGACCAGCCTGGGCAAAATGCAAAACCCTGTCTCTACAAAAAAATACAAAAACTAGTGGGCATGGTGGTGGGTGCCTGTAGTTCCCACTACATGGGAGGCTGAGGCAGGACGATCACTTGGGCCTGGGAGGTGGAGGCTGCAGTGAGCTGTGTTTGCACCACTGCCCTCCACCCTGTGCTACAGAGAGATTCAGTCTCAAAAAAAAAAGGAATAGTCTTTGAAAAAAAATGGCTTAAGACTTAAGTATGTAAGAGCTACTTCCTAGCTCAGGGATATTTTAAACAAGCCTTTTATTAGAAAATTGTAAACATACAAAACTAGAGAGCTATACTCATCAAGCAGCTCCTATCAGGAATAATTTGGAAGTAAAGGGTTTTGAATGATTTCTACCTTACTTTTCTTGGAGGAGAGCCAAGTCCTTAATAAGAATTTCTGCAGAAGAGGAGCCTGGGGCTGAATCTTATTTATAGAGGCAAAATACTATTTTTATTTCAATCTCACATTCTTACTGTCCCCTTGAATTTTCCAATTAATGCTGAAATAGCAAATAATATGAAGACTTAATTTTGAGTCGTCTAGTCTTCCTCATCCCTACTGCAAATCCTCAGTTTAGATTTAAGGCAGGTTTATGCTGAGTCACATAATAGTCTCCTCCCTTGTTATAATCCACAGCAAGACTGCAGGGGTTCTTCATATTGTGGAACAGGCCTAAGTCAACTTATGTTTAGCAAATAATTGATTTCAACTGAGGTTGATTCAGTGGTATGCTGTAGCATGCTCATAGTGGCTCACAAGAGCTAATTGTACATGTCTCTTTCTAATTTTACATTTGATGACATGACACTGGTGACTTGAAATTGGCCACGGTGAGAGTATTTATACCATGGAAATTGACAAATGTACAAATCAGGGCTTCTGTTCCTCCAGAGAGGCAGTTGTTAAATATTTATCAGCACATTACTGGGTAGATTCTATTATTTGCTCAAAAGTATCTGCTGTCCTTCACTGTGGGTCTACTCCCCACTACTCTTCCCTGTGAGACTAGTATATTTTTCACCCATCAGAAGTCCATCTTCGAGGGATAAAAAACTACAAATATGGTGCAGTGTATACTGCTTGGGTGATGGGTGCACCAAAATCTCACAAATCACCACTAAAGAACTGACTCATGTAACCAAGCACCACCTGTACCCCAATAACCTATGGGAAAATTTAAAAAAATAATAAAGTGCATAGAAGGAAAAAAGAAAAAAAAGTTCATCCTGACCACGTGACTTGCTTTGGTCAATGGAATGTAGCCAGAAGTACATATACCATTTCCAAGTAGAGGAATATGTGCCTTCTTTTTTTTTTTTTTTTTACTTTTTACTTTGCCCCAAGCCAACATGTCCCAGATAATGTCTGCTTCTTCAGTCTAAGTCCTAGAAAAAGATGACATATTACAAAATGACAGCCAACCTGTAAAGGACATGGACATATGCAAGGAATAAATCTTTCTTATTGTAAGATTTTTGGATGTGTTTGTTGTTACTCCATCACAACTTAGGCTAAGCTAATTAATACAGCAATTAAGACTTATCACTGAGTTGCTGCCATAGCAGGAAACCTAAATTATGTCGCATGAATTCTGAGGCTTGGGAGTGGAAAGCAAAAAATAACATTGTTGGATGGAAAAATGGCAACCTGTGTTATCTAGTGGCAAGGTATTAGGTAAAACTGTCACCTTTAATCCCTAGGAAGACAGATAATGCACTAAATGAGTTTATGGCTTTAGGCAAAGTTGTGAAACGGAATGTTACTCTCATGCCTAAGTTGCTGTGGGCTGCACGTAGTGAAATGATATGAAAGTTGAGCTTAGGTAGGAATTGTCCATTTCGGGGAGATCAAAGGGAGTAGAAAGGGTCCAGAAATTTCAGAACTCAGAGGACTAGAGGGTGTAATTGATTTTGATTTCCAAACAACAAAAGATAAAACTGGAAATGTCTTTAAGTGACAAAGACTGACTAAAATTGAGCCTTGTGGCAAGGACCAATCAAAGGTATTGTTCCTCTATTAAAACCTCTCAACTGATTACAGTGGCACCAATTAAATCCTTCGAGTTGGACAAAATGACTTAGGGAAAAGAGATTCTAAGTGTAGTTCTTTCATTGGAGCCAGATAAATTTAAGTTACCTGCAATTAAGTCTAGAGGGAAAGTCGCAACTAGGAAAGAATTACGGATGTGGCCATTGGCACATGAGGCTGTTTGGAATCAAATAGATAAGAATGTGAGAAAGTTATATTGCCAAAAGAGTCACCGGCTCATACTAAAATAGATTGTAACTGTTTGAGACTTGAAATGACCTTTGGATTTCCAACTTTCTGTAGGAAGAAGACAGAGAAGCCTGGCCAGCTTCCAAAGAGGACATATTGTCCTTTACAAAAAATGCTTTAGGAGAACAATTGAAAAGGAAAAACCTCCCGGAGGACAGTGCCAAGCACCATGCAGAACAATAGATCGAGTGTTATTGTTCTAGGTCCAGAATCAAGTCCTAATCAAAGAACGTTTCCAGTCTCGGTGGAAGGTAGTCTGCAACTTCTGCCCAAGGGACTTTCAGAATTGCCATGGACAGGTGACTTCTGCGTTCCTCTTCTCCTCTCACTTTCTGAATGGGAGTGTTTGTTTTAGGTATCCTGTTTCACCATGATACACTGGGCATATGAGGGGCAGATAACTTGTCTTTTTGATCCATAGGTTTTGCTCTCAAGAGAATGAACATCTGGGCCTGGTGTAGAGAACTCCATGAGCTCATGGAATTCAAGCCTGATGCTGTAACCGAATGGAATCTTTAGGTTATTTTTCTTGAGTAGGGTTGCCAGATTTTGTAAATTAAAATATAGGATTCCTAGTTACAATGGAATTTCAGATAAACAATGAAAAAATTTTTAGTATATCTCACTGTGCAATATTTTCCACTCATAGATGGGAATTGAACAGTGAGGACACGTGGACACAGGAAGGGGAACATCACACTCTGGGGACTGTTGTGGGGTGGGGGAAGGGGGGAGGGATAGCATTAGGAGATATACCTAATGCTAAATGACGAGTTAATGGGTGCAGCACACCAGCATGGCACATGTATACATTTGTAACTAACCTGCACATTGTGCACATGTACCCTAAAACTTAAAGTATAATAATAATAAAAAAAAAAGAAAAAAAATATTTTGGGCATACTTAACCTAAAAAATTACCCATTGTTGATCTGGAATTTAAATTTAGCTGGGCATCCTGTATTTAATCTGGCATCCCTATGGGAAAGAATAGATGTATTTTGCTTACAAATAGAGGAAAGTGGAGACTCATGATGCAGAATTCTGGTAGATTGCACTATTTATCCAAAACTTTGTTTCTCTTCTTTTTTTAGGGCCTGCCTGGTGGCCCCCACTGTGAGAAGGTATTCTTCCTGCTCCATTGACATCAGGCTTATTAGCCATGTTTCTGGATTTGGTCCATTTTATGTGAGTGAAAATGATAATTGCCGCTTCCAGATAAAAACTTTAAGTGCCATCCTCTGATTCTGACATTTCTCGTGTGCCTCTACCACGATTCTGGTGTGCCACAGCTCAAGGTTGTTCCTTTGGTCTTGATTCTAGCATAAAGAGAACATGGAGCAGGGCTGCAGCTGATCTTCAAAGGGCATGAACACAAGCCAGAGAGAAGCCATTATTGTTGTAAGCCCTGAAGATTTGGGGGATATTATTGCAACACAACTCAGCCCAAGCTGACTAATACAACAAGTTTCTATGTATACATGGAAGTGTATGTAATCTTAGCCTCAAAAAAAAAAAAAAAAAGAAAGAAAAAAAGAGTATCTGAAAATCCCAGGATACTCAGGGCTCATGGTGCATAGTCAATGAAATGATTAGCTCTCTTTCTTCATCCTTCCCTCTCCAATCTTTCCTTTTCATTCTCTTTCATCTCATTCTCCTTCTTCTCTCTGTGATTTACAAAGCTGGTCATGGAAAAAAAAACATAGGAGTCAGAAGGCTTCGATTCTAGGTTCATATGTATGAGATTTTTTGGAAAAAACTCATACTCTCAAGGAGTCTCAGTTCCCTCATCTTCAAGTGGGGATAATAACACCCTCTTTACCTATTCTGCTGGGTTCTTTTGTAGATCACATGAAAGAGAGGTTATGGAAATCCTTTATATATGTTTTGAAAATTCTATCCAGTTGCTGCGGCCTGAATGTTTGTGTTCTTCAAAATTTATGTGTTGAAACCTAATCACTGATGTGATGGTGTTTGAAGGTAAGGCTGTTAGAAGGTGATTGGCACAAACCCCTCATAAGAGAAGCCCCAAAGAGAGCTAGCTTGCCTGTTTCACCATGTGAGGACATGGTGAGAAGAAGCCATGTAAGAATCAGGAAACAGGTCCTCACCAGGCGTGGAATCTGTCAGCACCTTGATCTCGGACTTACCAGCCTCCAAACTAGTGACAAATAAATTACTGTTCACTAGCTGCCCAATTAATGGTATTTTATTATGATAGACTGAACTGACTAGGACACCAGTTATATGATGAAAATACCCTACTACTATTACTACTGCTAGTACTTCCTATATTTGCTCATATTTTTGGAGGTCTTATTATGTTCCAAGTATGGTTCTAAGTGCTTTTCATCAGTAACTCTTGTAAGAGCCTATTTTAAATTCAGCAAAGGCAACAAAATACTTTCCCTGGTTTAGTGAGGAGTATTAACTAATTGGGGGTATAAACATAACATGGTTTCGTTTTTTCAATAGTTGCTACTACTCTTGTTCTCCATAGCAACTTTGGTTTCAATTCCATAACTTTCCTGTTGTTTCTGTTCAAAGGAACAGTTGCCTCTAGTTCCTCTGTCTATTTTAATATTTTGACCCTCTCCATTCCTGTCAGGACAGGTGGAACTCGTGGCATAGGAAGTTCAAGTGGCAGAGGGGGCCCAGTCTGTACTTGTCTCTACTCCCCCAGAGGAGGAAAGAAAGCAAGACAGATGCTCCCTCACGTGGATGTCCGTGGTATAGTTGCTGTCCTCCCCTTGGGTGGCCATGACTGCTATTCCTGTCCACTGAGCTTCATGAGGGTTGGGGTGCCTCCCTCACCAGGAGCAGACTCTGGGGTCCCCCAGCAGGAGGCACCGTGTGTATTCCTCTGTGGGCCTTGTATGGTCCTCCTTCCCCTTCTGCTGCGTGGGTCCCTAGGGATGCCATTGCTCCAAAAATACTGGCTTTCCCAAGCTCTTCAACTCCAGGGCTCAAAATCCCCTGAGGATCGCCTTCCTGTAGGTCTTGAGAATTGCAACTTGGGGGCAGTCCTGACCTGGTCATCGTCCTCCTCACCACCTCACTGTGCCATCTCCTCACCTCATTCTCCAACCCCCAAAAGATGACCACTGATGACCAGTCTCCAGGTCAGTGGAGAACGTGTGTGGAGAAGTGCAGGAGGGGTGACAAAGCATCCCCAAACCTTACAAGTTCTGTCCTTGATTTTGGAGAAGAAATCCACTGGGTAGTGCCCACCACCCCCTCATACAGCTCCAGCTAGAAGTAACGATTTACTCCCTCCCTACACTCCTCTTATTTTGTCTTTGAGGGTTGGGGTGCTGGTTTTGCTGAAATGACTCTGCTCAGTCAGGCTTGTGAGAGTGGGAGGGCAGGGGGCAAAGGCAGGAAGGGAAGCAACCAGGCCTTTCTCTGCCTGTTCTCTGAACTCAGAGTATGGGGTACTAAGGACCTGGGTTCTCTGCTGTGGGCCCAAAGAGGAAAAAACAAGATCCACTTGGTACCTAATACCCTGTCACACAGAGGTACAACATCTCCAGCTTGAGGTGGTGTCCTGTGAGTGATAGCAGCTCCAGGATGGTGCATTTACCACTGAGGAAAAGTAGAATGAGCCCCAGCGTTGGGGGAGCGATCTGGGAACTGCCCTCCTATTTGCTCCCACAGTATCCTGCAGGTTCTATGATACAGGTAGTTAGATCTACTCACTAGGCTGCCTGTCTTCCCCTCCACTGCAGAACATGCCTGTATTTTGTTCTCATCTGTTGCTGTAGTTTGGATGTGTTATTTTTTTTTCCTTTGCATGAGTTTCCATGCAGAACACATGTTGGAATTTAACTGCCAATGTAATGGGTGTTGGGAGGTGGGGCCTTTATCCAAACTTTAATTAGGTCATTAAGATGATTAGTGTCCTTCTCTGGAGAGACTAGATTAGGTCTCTTGGGAATGAATTAGTTCTCGTGAAAGCTGGTTGTTATAAAGTGAGGCTGCCTCTCGTGTTTGGTGTCTTTGTACGCTTCTGCTTCCCCTTCCTTCTGCTTTCCACCGGGAGTCAAAGCAGCACCAAGTCCTCACCAGATGGGCTGCTGGATCTTGTACTTCCCAGCCTGCATGACTGTAAGCTCCATAAACCTCTTTTTATTCCTTGTAAATTACCCGGTCTTAGGTATTCAACAGAATTGAATTGCTTAGGTAGCAACACAAAACAGATGAAGACATCTGTATTCCCAGGACCTGGGACAGCACCTGGTATATGCAACCTACTCAGCAAATGTTCTCTAGAATCTTTAGAGATTTGGGAATATGAAGGAAAAAAAAACTAGAAAAATGGGGTGGCAGATATATTCCAGATAAAAAATATTTCAGGTGAATTCTACAAATCAGGGTGGGTTTCAGACAACTGTGAATCATGAGTATACTTGTTGGGGGAAAAATTCACATAGCAAAGACAGCTACTTCTTGCGGTACCCACTGAGGGACTGGGGCAAGGGCAATGAGAGGCATAAGCTGACTACAGATAGTTAACCCCGACATTTTCAACTTTAAAACAGTTTCATTTCCTGTTTGAAAACTTTGAGGGTCTTTTTCTGAACAACTTTTTTTTATTATACTTGAAGTTTTAGGGTACATGTGCACAACGTGCAGGTTAGTTACATATGTATACATGTGCCACGTTGGTGTGCTGCACCCATTAACTCGTCATTTAACATTAGGTATATCTCCTAATGCTATCCCTCCTCCCTCCCCCCACCCCACAACAGGCCCTGATGTGTGATGTTCCCCTTCCTGTGTCCAAGTGTTCTCATTGCTCAATTCCCACCTATGAGTGAGAACATGAGGTGTGTGGTTTTTTGTCCTTGCTATAGTTTGCTGAGAATGATGGTTACAATAGCAAAGACTTGGAACCAAGCCAAATGTCCAACAATGATAGACTAGATTAAGAAAATGTGGCACATATACACCATGGAATACTATGCAGCCATAAAAAATGATGAGTTCATGTCCTTTGTAGGGACATGGATGAAGCTGGAAACTTTTTTTTAATAGAAGGGGCAGACATCAATTTTTAAAAAATTTCAATCTCCAGGTTTTGTTTTTAGGAACATTTCTCAAAGGTTTTTCATCATGAATATTTGAAAATGCTGATGTAAAGAGACACATCTCAATTTCAGTGCTGTCACAGCCATATTGTCCTTCTTTGGAGAGTCTTCAAACTAGAGTAAGCCATGGAAGCTTGATAATATACAATGTGGTTGCCTATGATGACTCACTGACGTGTCCAGATTTGTAATCTGCACATTTTAATGTAAATTGAGTGGTTGATTTAAAGACATAAATTATTTTAAAAACCAGTAAGACTATATTACAACAACAACAACAACGACACCCTAGGATTTCAGCATTTTCAAACTTCAAAGAATACTGAAAACTGGCTTAGACTCTTGTTCTGGGGATGCTCAGCTATGCAGAGGAGATGCTGAGATTTCTGGCAGCCATCTTGTCTACTACATAGTTAGACCTTATATGGAGAATGAAGCCAAGGAAAACCAAGAAAGACACAATCCTGATAGATGTCTAGGAGTCTCCAGACCCAATGTAAATGGAGCCAAATTAAGACAAGCAGAGCAGAGAGATCAGAGGGAGACATCCCTGATAATTCCACTGGAAGTCCAAATCCAGCCATGCTTGAAGTTATTGCATCCCTGCTTTTCCCATTTTCCCAGTTTTCTGAGAAATAAATTCCCCTTTCCTCTGTTGGTTCTGACTTTAACTAGTTTGATTTCCGATTTAATCACCTGTAACTAAAAACATTCTCTGTAATAAACTGCATCATGAGTTTATTGGCAGGATAAATTGAGTTTATATACATAAAGCATTTCTTTGTGCATAGTAAGTGTTCAATAAATAGACTTTAAAAAATAAAATCTATTATAATCTGAGAGTAGCTCTTGTAACTAACATAGGTCAGACAGAAAGTAAGAAGTAGCCAAGATTTCACAGTTTAAAAGTTCAATACTTATAATTTCAGCAAACAGAAAGGGTCTGGGGTGGAGCCAGTATGATGTGGTGGATAGAACTTGGGTTATAGAGTCAGATAGACTCGAGTTTGAAGTCCAGCTCTGCCACTTTGCCATCTGAATGACAATGAGAAAATTGCAAGCAATTCTGAGGCTTTGTTCCCTCATCTTATAAAATGGGGATAATAGTGATAGTGGCAGGAGGCAGTCAAATGCCTAGGAAAATAGGGGCAGGTCCCTGGTGAAACTGGACCTTCAAACCAAAGAGAATTTAAAGCCTGAAAG